>NC_090442.1:633092724-633699410 GCF_031143425.1 Pleurodeles waltl
GACACTCATGCACCCACTCAGAGACCCACTCAGGTGCTCACTCCTAGACCTCCACAGACATTCATGCACCCAGAGATAGTCCTAGTCAGACACGTGAGCACCCACTGTCAGACCCACTCAGACAGACATGTACTCACTCAAAGACACACTCATGCACCCCCTCACAGACCCATTGAGACACTCATGCACCTGCTCACAGACACACTCAGATACTCATGCACCAACTCACAGACCACTCAGATACTTGTACGTCCACTCACAGACCGACTCAGACAGTCAAGCAACCACTCCCAGACTGGCTCAGAAACTCTTGCATTCACTTACAGACCCACTCAGACTCTCACCCAACCGCACACAGACCCACTGAGGCAGCCATTCACACAGTGAGATGCACAGATTTAATTTCATAGTTGTGAATTTTAAATGCGTTTGTGTTTATTGAATGTCTGCATTTGTTTTGCATATATGTGATGGCTTGTGAATCATACAAAAAGTAAGAAAAGGAGATTTTCAAAAGAAAGTAGATAACTTTTTCAGCAATAGGGTGGCTCTGACAAGAGCCTTTGTGTTTATTGTGTGTAGTTTAGAACTACACATAATATAGGATGCAGTGTTTCAAGTTGCTGAGAAACACTCTGTTGCCTTTTGCTGTGAAGTGCACACCATCACTTCTATAAAGTCCATCCATTTCAAACTGCAAGTTGTTGTTCTAGATAGAGCCCATGTTATGGTCTCTGAGGAATGCAGAAACAGTTTTAGTAACATGTTTCCTGGCTTAGTCTATCTGTGGAAAGAATTTGTTTGACCACTTCCTTTTTTGTCTTTGGCATATGTTAGAGAATACCAAAGCAGTCTGAGGGAAAAATGTGTCATTAACTGAGCAAAGGTATCCTTCCTTAGGATTTCCACTCCTACCCCAGTAAGGGTGCCCAGGTCTTTACTATCACAGTGCACAATTATGAGGCCTGGATGTTGGCTGTCCTTAATGCTTTCAGCCAAACGCAGCAATTTATTCCACTTTAAACCTCTCTGGCAAATCCAAAAAATGTCCACATTAGGCAAAGCCAGGTCCTTGTCAATGTCACTTTTTCTAGCTCACTCCCTGGCCCAGGACACAAAGTTGTGCCCCACAATCAACACTCTGAGCATTGCAAGACAAAGAGAAATAGCACACAGGAGGAGCCCTGAGCAGAATCAGACATGTTTGAAAATGAAAGGCAGTTAAAATGGAGGACATGAGTTATATAAACAATATGATACTTTTCAGTGGATGGCTTGCTTTTTAGATTCACTCATTTAAAACTGCAATTGCATACTGGTATATACAGTAATAAATCAGTGCCCGACGGCACCCCTTCCACGTTGGGAGGACTTTCCCACCTGGGTCTCAGTGATCTTTCACTGCAGGTCCCCCCACCTCTTTTGACAGTGGGTGCTACGCCGGTTGTAGACCCCCAGGGTCCGTACCTCCTTGGCGATGGCATGCCAATGTGCCCTCTTCTGGTGGGCACTGACCGAGAAGGGTGACACAGAAATGGAACACAGAGGTCAGGCACTTGCATGATAGGAACAGCTGGCAGATTGTCCAACATAGGACTGACAGTACTCTCAGACATACAGGACAGTGGCACGCAGCATTCCATGCACCATGGCCCATCCAGGCTCAGAGGAGCACATATATGTGCAATCCACACCATCCATTACTCACACAGTGCCCCCAAAACCCAGACTCACCTGTACCTCTGGCAGTCCTTAGAGTCTGCTGTACAGGTGTTGGCCACCTTCCACTAGCTTCTCCAGTTCTTCCTGTGTGAAGGCTGGGGCCCTTTCCCCTGTACCATGTGGAACATCCAAAGCCAGAGGCAGGCCATAGCAGTACACAGAGTGGAGTACCGGTCCGCACGAGATCAGGGAGTCAAGTGATCAAACGATGACAAACGTGCATACGTTCCGCGGCTGTATGCACCGTCACCGCCGGTAGTGATCATGACACACCAGGATTCCCCATTGGCATCCATGTTAGCCGATGAGGGTGCGAACAGCGGTCAACACCGCCGTATGCTGTGATGTCAACCGCTAGCGGTATGAGGCCACTTCCACAACGAAGCAGCAGATCTACAGTGGGCAGACATTGTGCCATCACCTACGCATCTTGAAATTCCTACTACTCACAATCCAGGGCCTACTAGCCACATGAAGCACCTAGGCCTCTATCCATTCCATGTAGTAGCACACATGAATTACTCTGTTCCCAACTAGTGATGTACATGTACATCTGTCAGGTAGCAGTTATTGTACAGAAACTACTATGAACAATGCAGTGCATGTATTTTGCAAATTTTGCCTATGTCTGTGTGCACATCACCCATTTTTGTAACCCCTCATAGGTCCCGACCCTTGTGGCGAGGAAGGGCACCATCGGTGTACAGACTACTTCTGGATATGGGGACCATGGTGGAGCATCAGATCATTATCTCTTACAGACTCACACGTGCAACTATTCAGGACCTATGTGCATTACTGGATCCTGCACTAACTCTGGGAAATCGTAATCAGCATGCCATTCTAGCTGAGGTGCAGGTGCTTTCCGCACTCCATTTCCTGGCCACAGGCTCTTTGCAAGTGACAGTGGGCATGGGTGCTGGTTTCTCACAGCCAATGTTCAGCCATGTACTGACAAGATATCTGAATGCATTTGTACAACATCTGAAATCCTATGTGCGATTTCCCCAAAGTACTGACCTCCCTGCCATCAAGTCTGACTTCTATGCCTTTTCAAACATTCCCCATGTCATAGGTGCCGTCGATGGCACCCACATAGCTATCGTCCCCCCAAGAGTGAGTGAATAGGTGTACAGAAACAGGAAGAGCTTTCACTCCATGAACATCCAATTGGTGTGTACTGCAGACCAGTACATTTCACATGTGAATGCCATGTTTCCGGTTTCAGTCCATGATTCATTTGTGTTGAGGAACAGTAGTGTGCCACAGAAGATGGAACAACTACAAGAGGACAGAGGGTGGATCATAGGTAAGTTTGCCTGTCACTAACTGACACATTGCAGAAAACCAGCCTGTCTGACTAAGGGACATTACAATGACGACTCGGTATTGAACTATTTTCTAGGTGATTCTGGATATCCGAACTTGCGTTGGCTCCTGACACCAGTGAGGAATCCAAGGACGGATGCAGAGAGGAAATACAATGAGGCCCATGGACGTATAATGAGGGTCATAGAGCGTACTATAGGTCTCCTGAAGGCTACATTCCGGTGTCTATATATCTCTGGGGGTTTCCTGGCCTATGGGCCTGATAAGGTGTGTAGAATAGTGGTGGCCTGCTGCATGCTGCACCACGTGGCAGTGAGACATCCTAGCCCCCTTTTGGAGGTGGAGGGTGCCATAGATCTTGATCAGCTACCTCAGAGAGGTGAGGAGAGTGATGGTGAGGATGAGGAAGGGGAAGATGTCCATTCCAGGAACCAACTGGTACAACTCTACGTCCAATAACTGTGTGGGACTTAAGCCTGTCATTGGGGTTAGTGACTAATACTGTCAGTGTGCTCTGTCATATAGGGGGGATTGGTCATGATAGGCGATACATGGACTACTTCTGCATGGTACTGACAGAAAATATATGCATTCCCTTCTTGCCTAATTTTAAACACACAGTACCACCATCAAGCACAAACTGACAATAAAGTTGTTCTCTGCCAGTTGCATCCATACTCCACTTTGTTCAACATTGAAGACAGGGGACAGTGTTACAGGTGTGAAATGTGTTTTATTGGTAGAACAGAGTGAATTGTGCTATATACAGAGATGGGAGTCGTAACGGTTGGGTGTCCTCAAAACCTACTTGGTGGGAGTCCTGTTGGCTGTCTTAGATGGGTCCATTTTGTAGAATAGTACTTCAATTTGCCCTCAGCTGAGTGTTGTCGGTGAATGGGTGGGATGGTTGCTTTGCATTAGTAACAGTGTCAATTGTTGGAGGGGGGCTTGTTCTTAGCTGGGTTTCCAGTGCCATATCTTGGCCTAAGACTACATTTGGGCACCTGCTGTGGAGCTTCTTGGGGTGGCATGGTTGGCCCTTGTGATTCCTGTGAGGGTATTTCCTGTGCTGTTTCTGCTGCTTGGGTCATCTGTTGCTGGTTGTCCAGGGCTGTTGTGGGGGCCTCTTGTCCGGTGTGGGTGTCAGACTGTTTTTTTACCAACTGCAGCAGTGCTCCAGCAATGGTGGCCATTGTGGCATTGTGCTCTTTCCACTGCTCCATGGCCTGTTGGTGTTGTTCCAGCTGCATCCTCTGACTTTGCTCCAGGGTGGACACAATCTGTGCCAACCTGTCTTGGGTATACTGGTAGGCCCCCAATACCTCTGCAATAACATCTTGGGCTTCTGCATCCATCTGGTGTCCTACCACCTGACCCACTGGGACACTTGAACTTGCCCTAGCCCCCTGTGCCTGTGTCCACTGCGCACGTCTTGATGTGCCACTTGTACTGGGGCCCTCGCCTTCCTGCATGTTGGGAGTGGGAGACTGTGGCCTCTGTAGCTGTGTTCCACCAGTCTGAGCCCTCGGTACACTGGTGTGGGTACAACTCACCTGGCCTGCTGGTCTTGAATGGGTGTTAGGGGTGACAGTGGTTTCCTGGGTGGGGCTGCTGCATGGTGAGAATCCAGGACTGTGTGAGGGGCCTGCCTGCTCATCAGTGTCCAGGGATCCTTCGCCAAGGTCTTGTGATGTGCCTGTGTCTCCCTGGAGGGCTGTGGCACTCCTTGTCCCCTCCATTTGGGTTGCATGGGTGGTGGTGCCTGTTGGAGGACATAGACATGTCAGTTACATATGCCTGAAGGTCTGAGGTGTACAGAACTGTGTTTTTTTACGCTGGTGTTACTTTCAGCGGCCTTCCAGGGTGTATTTGTGAGGTGGACATTGCATTTAGTGGCAGTGGTGGGGTTGCATTGTGGTGGGGGGGTATTATTCCATTGTGGGTACGTGCAGGGGTGGGTTGCTGTTCACAGCGGGAGTGATGTGGGCCTATTAGTGGGTTGTAGGTGATGCCAGGTGGTGGATGTGGTGGGTAATGGCTGGGTGGGGTGTAGGTCCAGGTGGATGTGGGTGGGGTGGGGTGGTGCATGCATTGCAGATGTGTTGTATATGGGGTAATTGTAGATGACTTACCCGAGTCCATTCCTCAAGTGAGTCCAGTGAGTCCCTCTGGGTGCATGATGGCGAGTACCTTCTCCTCCCAGTCGGTGTAGTCGGGTGGTGTTGGTGGCGGTCCTCCCCCAGTCTTCTGCACTGCAATGTGGTGCCTAGATGCCATGGCCCTGACCTTCCCCCGCAGGTCATTCCATCTCTTCCGGATGTCATCCCTGGTGCGTGGATGGTGTCCCACTGCATTCACCCTGTTGACAATGGTCTGCCACAGCTCCAATTTCCGCGCAATGGGTGTGTGCTGCACCTCGGACTCGAATATTTGTGGCTCCACCTTCAGGATCTCGTCCACCATGGTCCTTAGCTCCCTTTAGGTGAAGCGAGGATTTTTGTGGGGGGACATGGTGAGTGTGGTGGATGGCGTCGGAACTGGGGACGGGGTATGGGTGCTCCTGTGTGGGTCGATATGCGAGTCCTGTATGCTGGCGTTCGCTGTCTGGCTCTGGTGCTCTTTGTCTTCTGGTCCTGGTTTCATTGCAAGGGATTGTGGGGTATGTCTGGGGGTGTTTTATGTGGTTCTGGATGTGTGTCAGGTGTGTGCGTGATACGCCTATCCAATGTGTGCACTTGTTGCTGTTGTGTCCACTTGCTACCCGTGGCGGTCGCAGCCGCCAGTGGTCGTCTAACCTCCACTGTCCGCTGATGTGATTTGTTCATCATTATTTGGAGGGTGGGATGTGGGTGTGCTTGGCAGTGGCGGGTAGGGGTGGGCCGGGATTCCCACCGACAGAGTCCTGGTGGGGAGTGGTGGTCTGAGAATTTTTGGCAGGGTTAGGTTTTTCAATCATTATATGGCAGGTTTTCATTTGCCGCCAATGGTGGGATTCTGTTCATCGCCGAGGTCTTTCCCGACATGTTCATAATGACTGCCTTTGTTTGTATATGTTATCGACACAATCACTACAAAACTTAAACTCGAAAAGTTCTTGTATATTCAAACACTGAGCAAGATAATGCCTATAAGTGGCAATAAGATGCTGCCTATTTATTTTTAGAAGAACTGTTTGTTTGGTTCATACAACAGATTACATGCAAGTACTTCTATGATGGAGGTTAGTTAGGGAAGAATAAAAAGCCAGCAACACAGTACATAACAAGTTAGAATTAGTTTCAATTCCATAAGAACTTTAGGATCTGTGGAAGAATCTGGCTGCTCACCAGTTAGGGGAATCATCAATAATACGAAGCACTGCACATCACATCTTCTGGCAGAGGAGGGGAATCCTTCTCCTCGTATGTGTAAATGTTTTATCTGGTGAGCAGCTGGATTCTTCAAAAAGAGGCAGCTATGTTTTTGGCCATTTTGAGGGGTATCATCTTGTCCTTGTCACTATCAGATGATGACCATGGAGGGTTCATCCTATCTGGGGGTCGAAACATCACCTTCATTTATCGCCCATCCTTAACTGGGATACAGGACGGTTGTATTAAATCGTGTTGAGTTTAGATTCCAGAATCCAGCAATCAGAGGAGAATTGGGTGCCCGCTGAACTACAGACTTTGTGCATTTTGTATATATAATATTTGTGTTTTGGTTCACTGATTATCACTAGTTTACTGCGCCCTCACTGGGAGCACCTTTTTCTTTCTTGTTTTCTTTTTTCTTTGTTTTGTGCACATTTTAACATTTGGTGTACATTATTATGATTTCTTGCAAGGTTAGAATTGACTGAGAGAATAGGTCAATGCATTTTCCATGTTTAAAAAAAAAAAACAAATCCAGGTAGAACATATTTTGTGTGAATGATGTTATAATATATACTGGAGTTGTGAAACTCACCCCATAATGCATTGCGAGGTTTTGCAGGTACTTCACATTTTTCACCACAACTCATCCTGTGCTGGTTCAAGGATGATGGGACTACCACCAAAACATTCAGCACCACACAAACTTTTGCCCTGGATAATCTTTCAGGTCCCCCCTAAGTCACACTTCCCTCTTTTCAAGGCATTTCAAAGTTCTCTCATGGCTGGCGCTTTTGCTTTACAGCTGAGGGTAGTTTGTCTTCTAGAAACCTGGTGTATGTTAACATTTTAGCAGGTCTGAAAGGCCTAAAAATGTATGCACTGCACCCTCTAGGGGTTGAATATATAGTTACACATTAATGTCTTTGAATTTATTTACATTGTAATGACATTTCATGTGCTTCTGTCCTCTTGGGACTGATTATATGGCTAAATTACATTGCTGTTTTAACCATTTCAGTCTAATGTCAAGTGTATGAAAGAATGCAAAAACACAAAATGTATTTCTGATGAATGTTGTTATTTGGTTTACATGATGATTGCATATGTTTTGGGGCGTGGCCAAGCAGCGAATGGCGTAGGCAGCAGGTTATACACCTGTGCCAACAAAGAACCCGCTGGCTGAGCGCCAGTAGCAGGGGGAGGACCAGGGAAATACGAAGAAGACTGTGAGATGAGGATGACCTAAAATGGTGCCCGTTCATCCCCCGGAGTGTCCCCACCTGCGTGAGTGGTGAAGCTCACCTCTCCGGAGTGCTGAGTGAAGTGCGCTGCAGACTGGAGCACACTTATTGACTGTGACCGAGTGGCGGCTGCGACCCGACGCTCATTAGTAAGCACCTTTAACCTTTGAATAGTCAACAAGCAAGGATATTTGCAGAGACCTATAGGCCATTGGGACCAAGATTGACACGGCCTACAAAATGCACCCTGTGGCTACTACCCATATTAAGGGGTCATGTGTGACAGAACGGGGAGTCCTATTGCCTGCCGGAGGGACCACCTAGAAACTAGAGCCAAACATCAACTTAACATACCATGGGAAAGGCCCTTAAGAAAAGAGAAGGGGAATGAGGAGGACCCCGGCCTATAAAACCGACCAGTGATGAGGCAGAGCAGATATTGCCAGCTACAGAGAGTGTAGGGTCCCCCAGTCCCACGCTACAGGACGTCCTTCAGGCAATAGCGGCTTCACAAACAACAATATAGGTCAAAATCGATACCCTAAGCATGGATCTGGGCCTCCTCAGGAATGACCATCGTTGCTTGGCGGAACGTGCCTCCACACCGGAATGGAAAATCTCAGCAGCAACTCCTGCATTGGCCCTAGCTGATGGTAGCCTGACATCAATTGAAGCTCGGTTAAAAGTACTATATAGGCGAGCGAAAGACACAAAGAACAGAGCAAGACACAACAATATGAGACTGGTGGGACTTCCCAAAAAAGTTGAAGGCCCAGATATGGTGAGCTATTTGGGTAACTGGTTCAGAACTGTAGAGACCCCTGAGGGACTCTCCCCCTTCTTTGCACTAGAGAGGAACCATAGAGTGCCTGCGAAATTGCCACCTCCAGGTGCTCCACCAAAGCCAGTGGTAGTACGGCTACTGCACTTCAAGGATCGGGACTGCATGCTACAGCAAGCTCGAATATATGAGAGACTGATAGTGGAAAATAGCAGAGTGTCAATATTCCTTGACTTCTCTAAGGAGGTCCAACACCAGAAAGGGACTTTTATCACTGTAAAACGGAAACTCAGGGAATTGAAAATCTCATTGACCATGCAGTTCCCAGCACGGCTCCGAGTGGTGGCACCGATACGAGTTGAATTCTTCAACACGCCACAGGAGGCGTGGTCCTGGCTTGAACTGCTGCCTAACCCGATAACTGAGTGACCCCGCTCAGCATCGGAAGAGGAACGTCAACCTCGATTCAGCCAGAAAAAGTCATCAACCAGGATTGACCCTCCCACTTCAGAAGAAACACAAGAGGAACAGCAGCAGGTGGTGGTGGCGATCGCCTAGTTGGCTGGCTTGTCACTGAGCACTATGTCCCATCCCGAGGGGTGAGTGGAGAACAGACCGATTCGGACCATGACCCTTCGGCCTGATCCAGCTCAAGTGTGGTTTTACCAGCGGTTACCCCGGGAACTGCAAATAAATGTATCTAGGCGACCGGCCAAACACTCCAGCTGCACTCGGTTGGTGACCGCTGATGCAACTCTGGGTATTGCTAGGCAATAAGAAGACAGCCATGTCTGGCCCCTACACTAACTGCAATAGCACGCAAGTAACAATAACCTGTACCGATCCTACAGTGCAGATACATGATGGGGGCAAGATGAGAGCTGGGGGTGCCTGGACCTCCCTGCTGCATAATGATGGAACAGACACCCCTTCACAGACCGTAGCCTGATCGATAGACGGCAATAACAAGTTTGTTTCTTGGTTGTTCGACAGTTTGGGTGAGCACATCACACCTCTTGCCCTGGGGACGGGGAGTTGGGGAAATTGTTATCTGGTTAACCTAAAGAATATTTTGTGTTGCCTAGCCCTGCATTATATGAGAATCACTGTGAGTAGAGCTCCCCTCCAGATGGGTCCTAGACCCCACGTTTGTCACTATGGGGGTCATTCCGACCCCGGCGGGCGGCGGAAGCCGCCAAAAGACCGTACCGCGGTCAAATGACCGCGGCGGTGATTCTGACTTTCCCGCTGGGCCGGCGGGCGACCGCCAGAAGGCCGCCCGCCGGCCCAGCGGGAAAGCCCCTTCAACAATGAAGCCGGCTCCGAATGGAGCCGGCGGAGTTGAAGGGGTGCGACGGGAGCAGTGGCACCCGTCGCGATGTGCAGACACTGAAAATCTTTATGGGGCCCTGTTAGGGGGCCCCTGCACTGCCCATGCCAGTGGCATGGGCAGTGCAGGGGCCCCCAGGGGCCCCACGACACCCGTTCCCACCATCCTGTTCCTGGCGGTAAGAACCGCCAGGAACAGGATGGCGGGAAGGGGGTCGGAATCCCCATGGCGGCGCTGCAAGCAGCGCCGTCATGGGGGATTCCTTTGGCCAGGGGAAAACCGGCGGGTCAGAATTGGCCAGGAAGCACTGCCAGCCTGTTGGCGGTGCTTCCGCGGTCGTTGGCCCTGGCGGTCGATGACTGCCAGGGTCAGAATGACCCCCTATGTCCTATACAATACTTCCAATAGACACCACACTGAATATCAAGGTTCTAACATGAAATGTTAGAGGGCTTCATTCCATGGCCAAACAACATAAAATATTTTCACACCTCACTTGGCGGGGAATCCATATCGCTCTGCTGCAGGAGATACATTTAGATGCCGTTGAGGGGCACACTCTTCAACAGTGGTGGAGGGGACAGGTATACTACACTACTTACTCAGCTTATGCCAGAGGAACCTTAATATGGATTAAACCCGGAATCCCATACCAACATACAGTAACCATTATAGACCCACTGGGTTGCTATACCGTAGCCATTGGGAAACTGGATGGGAGGGAGATAGTTCTGGGCAGCATATACCAGCCTAACACTGACCAATCAGGGTTTCTGACACTCTTCTCTGAACGACTAGCCACACAGCTCATTGGGTCTGTATTGTTAGACTTTAACTATGTAGCAAACACCATAGTAGATAGGTCGCATCCCCTGTTGACTGTACGAATGGCTCACTGGTACCAAACCTGGCAAGGGGAGTGGGGCCTAATTGACTCCTGGCAAACTCATCATTCGGGGACTAGGGATTACTCCTTTTACTCGCCAATGTATGACCTACATGTACGGTTGGACACATTTCTGTGTTCCCCCGACATCCAAGAGCACACCTGACTGAATATCTGACTCGACCGATCTCCTACCATAATCCACTTCTGCTATGACTGGAGTGGTCCCGGACTCGGGCACGTGGCAGCTCCAACCGGCTCTGTTGGAAGACCGGACTTTTGTAAATATCATTAGCAACGCCATAGATGATTACTTTGCAGTCATTGAGGGCTTGACGAGCTTGAAACTGATTGAATGGGATGCATTTAAGGCAGTGATCAGATGTATCTCAGCAGCCAGGGGTGCCTACAAGACACTGCTTCAGGATATCATATGGACTGAACGGGAGTTGCGTACGCTGATACAGAGGCGCCCAAAGGATCCAGAACTTCAGGCGGCACTTCTTGCCACCCACGAAAATACTGTGATAACAATGGAGAGACTCTGTTGTTACGACTATAAAGCCTACATAGCATGCGTAAATTCAGAGGGGGATCGCACAAGCTCCCTATTGGCTTGGCTGGCAAATTCAGCACATAGAGGTTCGGTATAGTTGAGCTGACTAACTCTACGGGTCAAAGTGTATACACACAGACCGCCTTCAATCACGAATTCATAGAATACAGATTATATATCAACATCTATATCCTGTAATTCAATTCTTTGAATTCAAGAGATCCAGGATAATGTTCTGTGTCTTTAGAATCACTTTACAGGATACGCCCATATATTAAAACTGCAATGGAGCATCCAGAACTAGTACTGATTATATAAATCACATGCAGACGTTCGGGTAAGCGACACCGATTACACGCTGCCTTCGGTAATAATTAACCACATTACAGGATATAGATGTTGATATATAATCTGTATTCTACAATTACAGACAAAGAATAGCATGGAATACAGATTTGAAGAACGGTAGACCTTAAGGTGATTAGCTTTGAGAGATCAGGTATAGTGTTCTTAATTTTATAGATCGTCCACCTTGTAACAGAGTATTTCACGGGGAAATCTTTGAGGAGAATGGGTGTCACTATTAAGAACTGCTGAAATATTGAGTGCCTCACATGGGCTTTAGGGTCACACGGAGGCATAACAACACAATATCAATGTATCTTTGTATTACTAATAAGGGAGACACTTACATAGACTGTATCTATATCACGGTTTGCACCATTTTGGGCTTTGTTTATGTAATAGCGTGTTAAATTACGAAGCATGGTTTGAGGTGATGGAACGTGTGAAAGTACAACTTGGAAGATAAAACCTATAAACATATATGTCAAATATTGTTTATTATAGAAAGTCCTGAGGAAGTCAAGGGGTATTCCCCAGACGAAACACGTGTTGACTGGACTAGAACATGAGAATTTATGATGAAGGAGTTGTAAGAAGAATAAAGAAGACTTTGAGTCACATAATAGAGTTTGTGTGAATTATGGACTTTGAATATTCAATATTGGATTGAGTAAAATTTTGATTTAGACGTGTGCTATTGATAGATTATACATTTGGGATAACAGTTGATGCTATCAATTCTGGGTTTATTGGGGGACTTATCCCAGTGATTAGCACCGTCAGACGTACTACAGATTCATGTTGGATTTTATTGAAGAAGAGCGCCAAGTACTCCCCAAAAATCTCCCATTGTAACTTAAAGACTTCGGAGACATTTTGGACTGAAAGAGGACAAATGCCTAAGATGTGGCACACTGGAAGCAGAATTCCTTCACATGTTTTGGACTTATCCAAATGTCCGGGACTTTTGGGGGTTGGTCACTGAGTCCCTAACGGAAGTGATAGAACAGGAAGTTCCTGATGATCCCAAACACTGCCTACTTGGAGGATATCAAGACAGGGCCCGATATAAGGTAACCAATCAGTTTAGAGATCTGGCCCTGGAACTGGCTAAAAGAGAAATACCAATGACTTGGAAGGCCACTTGGGGACCTCAGGAAAGAACATGGAGAAGGGAGGTTCTGAAATGGGTGCGAGCTGAAGAGACAGTGAGACACCGGGAAGCAAGGTTTGTTGGAGAGAGGTCGAGCATCAGGCACTTTGGTATGTGAGTGGGAACAATTGGGGGAGACACCCAAGGGTGAACCGCCATCCCCCTGAAGTATACTAAAGGACACATTACGGGGACCATGTGACTAACTCCTTCACACCCCATGAGCATACAGAACCAGCCGAAGAAGAGGGAAGGCAAGTAGACCAACTGGGGAGCACATATCACAGGTATACTAAGAACATGGAGGCCCTTTGATCAGCTAGGTATGGGAGGGGAGGGCAATTGGTTACCTAACTGGGGCTCTACCATTGAGAGGCACTAGGTCGATACCATAGCACATCAAGAAAAGGCAGGAGGTCCGAGCCTCGTAGTCCCCAACCATGATCAAGAGAAAGATGTAATGCTACATATATAATCTGTTTATTATTGCCTAAAATATATGTAATAGACATTGAAAATATGAAACAGCGTCCATGATAACCATAAAGATGGAAGGGAAGAGCCCCAAAAGTGGGTGTTGTATTGTTACAAATAAAGAAAACTAATAAAATTTGTTTAATTTATTTTTGATTGCACATGTTTTATTGAACCACCATTATTGCAATTACATCAATGATTCATGCCAAAGTAATTCCGTATTACACCATGAATGCTTGAACACACTTGACTTGTTTGTGTGACCCCTCTGGGGCATCACCAGTGGTTGTACAATGTCAGCTATGGTATGTTCATCTGCCAATGTATATTTGTTACTTATTGTGTAGTATTTAGAAGTGTGTGTGTAAAAAATGTACTTCTCCTTCTATATAGAAAAAGTACTGATTGGACAATAATTTATTGAGTGTTATTCATGTGCCAGTGATTGGTGACTCCTAGCCCACACCACCTCCCTTGAGTAGGCCTTAGACTGCTCCACCTTGCTACTCTGTGAGAGTCAGGTGCTACAATGATGTGTTTGGTTCCTACTGAGAACAATTGAGGAACTACTATTTGTGCTAGCCACACAACTAATAGCCCAATTTCTAACAGAAGTACAGTATTTAAAGAAAGTATGTGACATGCAGCATTATCTTGTTTTAGAACATTGTCCGGTTTGTTTTTGGTTGAATTTGATGAAAGCAAAGTGAGTGCTGATATAAGCTGTGTGAGAGAGTATAATTGGTTAAGAAGTTTATATACTCCTTACTTAGGTGAATATACTATTTATGAGAAATGGATATTCTGTCCAAACGGAAGCTTACAAAAGAGTTGAATGATGTTCAAGAAAAGAAGAAAAATAAGGAGAAGCAAGAAAGTGCAAAGATAAAAAGTGGAAAATTAGTTAGTTTACGAGTTGGAAAACAGTTCAGCAGGCAACCGTTATGCAAATGTTGTTCTCAATGTCCTCTTTCAAGTACCACATCTTTTAAATGCCAATCAACAGAAAACAGATAAGAAATTGTCTTCTGCACTGTATTGTTTGTTACAACCTTTATTCAGTGATAGAACTCATTCATTCTGCTTCAGCCATTCAAGACCTTGTGGATACATATAGTGGATCTATATTATTCACTCTCAATGTTCAACAGGATGCACAAGAATTTATAATGGTTATCTTTGAAATGTTAGAAGAAGAAGAATTAAATAATGATCAGTTATTTGGAGGGAGTTACAAATGGAGCCATGACTCCGAAGATTGCTCTTTTACATCTGCCACTCAAATAAATTCTGAATGATTTTTGTACTTAACACTGCTGGATGGTAAAACTGAGCTTTCTGACAGATCAATCAAAAATGCACACCAAAATATGACATGTCTAAATTGTAAATCAGATTGTAGTGTCTATGTTGTACCTACAAATAACTTGAAAATATCTCCTAATGTTACAGTGATGCAGGCAAATGGAACTAAATTGGAAACTGGAATTACAAATTTCAAAGCTCAACAAATTTCAATTTCTGAAAAAAAGTACACAACTGTAGCTATTATTTTTCACGAAGGTGTTAATATAGCTTCTGGACACTACACTCTCTATTAAAAGATTGATACTGGATAGACAGAATGCAATGACAGCAAGCTTATATACAAACAGAACTACCTTTCAAACTATGAAAATCTTACCTTCTGTTTCTTCAACCAAAGTTCTAATGCATATTTATGGAAAAAAATAACATAAAACATTTCTTCCACATGGAATCTCAGGGTTTTAGACATCATTCATCCTACTAAAGGTGATGTCTTTAAAAAGTTATCAAAAATAAAAGAAACATTTTCTCTACCACAGAGAAGTTAGTATAATATATGCACACTACACTATCTATTTGAAGATTGAAATTAGACACACAGAATAAAATCATTGCAACCTTAAATTGATGTAAAAACTACCATTTAAACTACAAAAAACTTACCTCCTGTTTGTTCAACCTAAGTTTTAAGAAATATTCCTAGAAAAAAAGGAATGTATACTATTTTATCTACAAGGACCATCAATGTTTTAAACATCATTTCAGCCTACCAGGCATGATGTCTTTAAAGCATTATCCAAAACTAAAGAACACTTTTATTTTCACAAAGGATTAGTAAAACATCTGGACAGTACACTTTCTACTGGAACACTGAAACTGGATAAGTAGAATGGAATCACTGAAACCTTGCATTTATACAAAAACTGCTATTAAAACTACTTAAAGTTATATGAAATATTCCAGGGAAAAAAGTAATGCATCTGATTTCATTTAGATGGATCATTAGCATTTTAGACATAACTAAGCCTACCATGGATGATGCCTGCACAAAGGCCTACCATGGATGATGCCTGCACAAAGGCCACCATAATACAAATTCTCGTTATATGTGTTAGTACAATTGTACCAGGTATAAAAATGATACAAATCGTTTTGGACAAATTTAGAGACTACTGTAGAAATTGCACATAAAACCATTCAATAACTGTTTGCTGTGAGCAATGCATAGTGTCACTTATTTGTACTGATACACTGTGTAGTTCGTTTTTTTTTCTACAATCCATATAATTGTTTTTCCCTATTGTTCAATGATGATTTTCTATGCAAATCAACATTTCAGTGGTAGAAGCATAAAAACTGAGAACAGAAAAAAGGGTAGATAAAATGATTTAATATAATGTTATATACTGTTACTGCTTAAATAGTGTTCTGTTTCTGGAATGTTGTAAACCTAATAGCAATTTATATTTATGCACGTTTTCTTTTTCAACAATTATTGGGGTTCTATCTCTTCAGACATGTCTACATTCCTGTACTGCTTAATGAGTATTTCTTTGAGATACTCCTGGAAAAGGTCTTCTCAGATTTAATGAAACACCCCTCACACACTCATACCCACAGTAATACACTTATCAAACACTAACACAGTCACTGGCACACCCACACACACAAATGTGCACATTGCTACACCCAGACATACACCACTCACCCAGGCATACACTGATGCCTAAACTGACACACCCAGGCACACCCTAAAGTATGCACTGACACACCCAGGCACACACTGATGTATAGACTGCACATCTAGTTACACACTGATGTACACTAACACACTAAGGCACACATTAATACATACATAGAAAAACCCATGCACCCACTCATGGTACACTGACATACCCAAACACACACTTGTGCATACGATGACATACTCAGGGACACACAATTACAAACCCTGACACACACAGGTACACACTAATGTATAGACTGAAACACCCATGCAAACATGGATACGTTCACTAACACAGCCACGCACACACTGATGCATACACTAACACACCCATGCACTCACATACTAACATACCCAGACACATACTGGCATATACACTGACACACCCAGGCACACACTGATGCACATGCTGACTCACCCAGGCATACTCCGATGCATACACTGAGATACCCAGGCATCCATACACTGATGTAACCAGGCAAACACTAATGTATATGCTAACACACTTATACATACACTAATACATCCAGGGACACTGACGCATACTCTAACACACCCAAATACACACCTATGCATAGTCTAACATACCCAGAGACACACTGACAAATATGCTGGCATAACCAAGCAAACACTGGCGCACACACTGACCCACCCAGGCAGACACTGTTCCATACACTGACATACCCAGGCAACACTAATGCATACACTGACTAACCCAAGCATACACTCTTCCATAGACTGATACATCCAGGCAAACACTCATGCATAGAATAACACACCCAAGCACATAGCCATGCATACACTGACAATGATGCATAAACTGGCATAAACTGGCACACTCAGACTCTCTCATTCATAAACTAACATACTCAGTTACACACTGGCACATACACTCAAACATACAAACACACAGTTATGCCTCTAGTGAGACAGCCAGGCATACACTGATGCACACTGGGATACCCACCAGGTATACTTGTTAGATAATTTATGCAATCACTCACAGTGGTACTTACCACTTATGTATACTTCAACACATACATATACGTAGAATACATATTTTGACCATAAGAAATATACAAAAACATATAACTTTTTCTTCTTAGATTAAAAGAGATGGCATTAACAAGCACTGGTTTGTTTTTTTTTACTTCTTTTTCTGGAACAGGTTTTATATGATTGTTTAGTGTTTTTTATTTTTTGCGGCAAATAGTGGAAACGTAACGATTCATAAAAAAACGTACAAATATTGTGCAACAATTGGATTGAACAAAAGGAAAAAACATCCGCATTTATGCTAGTTGCATAAGCCAGCAAGAGCAGGAATAGATTGCTCCCCCATACTTAGAGCTTTCTTGCATTTGTTGCAGAGTTGACCCAGCCTAGCAAATTCTGGGACAGTGAGGAGCACATCAGATGGATCGCCTGTTGTTTGAGATGTTCCAATTGTTCTGCACCTACTGCAGAGGATGTTCCCTAGTTGTGCCGCTGCTCTCTTTCGGTACATGCCACATATCTTGGATGAATTGTGGGGCGGTGTTTAAGCACGCTCGTTGTTCCACACAAATACTTTTGAATTGCCTTATGATAAAATGTTTTTGCAGAGCATGCACTCTACCTTTTGTGCCACCACTTTTGTTTCTCCAGATGGAATGGAGAAACATTTCCAGACAATGCTCTCATTTCTGACTGGTATTTCTTACTCTCGTGATGAAGAATTTCCCTCACCCTGAGCAGGTTCAGGAGCAGATGCCATTGTCACCCAGCAAACATTTTAAAAAAGAGAAACACCAAGAAAAAGATAAAAAATGCTGATGCGGTGAGAGAAGTGTGAAAAGCAGCAGCCACACATACAGTTTGGGAAAAGGGTGTGGAGACTTCCTGCTACCGTGATTGAAAACTCTATCACACAGTAAAATACATTTATTTCTGAGTCACATGGGAGTCCTGACGAAGTTGTAACATAATTGCAACATCATCGCGAATACCGGAAAAATATTTCAAATGCATCTAATATTTTTTTCACTTATATTTCCTGTATTTCACTAGCATTCTAGTGGACCACTGAGGTCAACCAATAGTTTTAATGTGTGTATATATGTTTTTAGATACTGCTAGAACCACTCCGGATTCACCAACCTTCCGGGAAGCCAAAAATACACGATGGGAGGGGCCGTGATAGAATTGAGAATCCTCATATTGAGAGAAAAAAGTGAAAAACGAAAAATAACTTTGACTTAAGCTTATGAAAAATATAAAAAAAACTACACAGACAATACAAAAGAAAAGGCATCATGTACACTGTATTTATAAATTTAAGAGCTTATTTACAAGCCCTATGTGCTAACAGAGTCACTTTTTTGACGTTCCTGTGATGCACAGATCAAAACCACTTCTCCAAGGTGATGCAAAACCACCGTGTGTAGCTTTAGATGATTTTCTAGATATGGTGTGAGGCAATGCAGTGCAAGCTACTGCATTGCCTCACACTTCATTGGGAAAGTGAGCCATGGGCATGGCTGTGGATGCTTTCACTCAACACCCATAGTTTTTCACTCTACCCCAGATTTACAAAATAGCGTAAATCTGGGGTGGTGCATATAAATTGCTCCTTACGACAGCAGATGTAACTAAGAAATATGTTTAAATTTCTCCTGGTTTTCCTTCTTCCCATATCTTCTGCATTCTGCAGCACACATATAACAAGGAAAACACCTCTTGTGATTGTTTGGTGCAAGAAGATGCCTTTTCCTGTAGAAAAAGATCAGTGCCAACAACCCAGACAGCCTTGCACCAAGGTGCAAAGCTACCTGCATTAGCTCTCAGCTGCTCCTTGTACACCATCGTTGGCTGAAAGGACAGACAAGCACCATATTTGATAAATACAGTGTATTCCTTTCCTTTTGAATTGCCGCATGGCAGCACAGCAAAATTACTTGCAACATTGCTGTACTCCAATTCTTTGTAAACAAACCCTATATATCTATTTTTTTAAATGTAGAAATGCACTAAAAAAAACAAAGGTTACAGAGGCGTTAAATTTAGGAAATAAAATATTTATTAAAAACCTGAGAAATTCACAGAAAAAAGAAAGGTTACTAGGATTATATAGCTAGGATAATTTTTTACGCGTAAAAAATCATAGAATTCAGCAGTTATAGTTACCAGATCTAACTATAGCTTATGCCCCGCAATGCACTGCTTATGATCTCACATATTACATCATTCATGACATAGGGCCATATGTACGAACACATTTTCCCATTGACACAGAATGGGAAAAACCCTTTGCTACATCTGGTCCAGTTACTGACATCACTGGTGACGTCATCCAGCCCATGTGTGGTGTGTCAAAAACATTTACAAGATTTTAAGATATATACTAAGGTAGTGTATAAGTTATCATGAATGTCTTCATTTGTATGCGAGTGTGTCTGTGACTGGCTGTAAAGTTGGTTGATTAGTTGTTTAAGTAGCTGTTTTTCCCAATTCATTTTTCCATAGGGATTTTGAACAGCAATAGCACTCAAGCCACTAGACAGAATTACACTAAGGCCCATACTTATACTTTTTGAGTGCCGCATTTGCGTAATTTTTTGACGCAAAAGAGGCGCAAACTTATAAAATGTAATTGTATTTTGTAAGTTTGCGCCGCTTTTGCGTAAAAAAATGACACAAATGTGGAGCTAAAAAGTATAAATATGGGCCTAAGTGTGGCAGAAAGGTTGCTCATATTCAGTAGTTTTTTTAGTAATTAAAGAAAAAACAAACTTGTGTATATAGGGACGTGGCAGCTTTGTAAGCCCTCCTTTTCTTGTACTGAGATCTGATTGGCTGCCAGCACTTCAACAAGGAAGTGTTAGTAACCACGTTGGGACTTGACGTCACCCGAGTTCCAATAAAAAAAACAAAAGGGGCCAGGGTAGGGACACCCTGACCCCTTAGCTCTGGTGCTAGGGTCCAAGAGGGATCTCCCAACCATCAGAGCAAAAAAGCATTAAAAAAAAAAGATTTGGATGATGCTACTGCAGATCCACTGGAAATTTTAAAAACACAAGCACAAACTCCAACACTTGTTTCTGTGAGGCCCCCAGGTGGGCCAGGCCCTGGGGGCACCAAGCAAAAACAGTGCCAGGGCAGCCCAGTCATGAGTGCTGTAATTTGTGGGGTAGTTAGCAGTGCATGGTGAGGGTGTGAGTTATAGTAACCTTAGGGCACGAGTTATAGTTATTTGAGGTAACTCTAACTATAGCTGGTGAATTTCTATGGTTATGTACATTTAAAATGAGAGCCTAGTTATAACATCCCTGTAACCTTTGTTTTTCAAAGTGAATTTCAGTGTTTTTTTTACAATTCTATTTCCTAACTATAATGTCTGTGTAACCTTTGTTTTTTTCGGTGAGTTTCTATTTTTTTTTACCAAACAGTAATTTCCATTACTATATGTTAATCCAACCAACACAGCACACAGCCTTTGGCTGTGCGTAGCGGTGGTTGGCCACCCCTATAAGCACCCAATCTTGCAGCATGCATGATCTTCGCCTGTGTGAGGCTGAGGTTTCCTGCAAGAATGGCCTGCAGCCAAACCTTTTGAAAACACCCAACACCATGCTGTGCACAGCCCCTGTCTGTGTACAGCAGAAGTTTTCTGTGGCTTCTCTGGGTGTCAGAATGTATCTGGGTGTATTTGCGGTTGAGAGTGTCTGTGTGGGTGTGAGAGCATGTACAACAGTGCTTTAGTTTGTGTGTCAGTGTATGCACGGGTCTCTGAGTGGATGCATGAGGCTGTCAGTCTGTGAGTGGGTGTGTGAGAGTATGAGTGGGTCTGTAAGTGGGTGCATAACTGTCTGAGTTGTTCAGTGAGCAGGTGCATGAAAGTCTGACTGGGCTGTGTCTGTGTGTAAAAGGGACTGAGTGGTTCTGTGAGTGGGTGCATGAATGTCTGAGTGGGTCTATCAGTGGATGCAAAAGGGTCTAAGTCAGAGGTCTTCAAACTGGGGGTGGGCCCCCCTAGGGGGGCCTCAAGTGATCCCAGGGGGGCACCAGACACTGGGCAAAAGAAGCATTATACAGATAATAGGCCTTTGTTTTATTCAGAGGCATGTTACTGCATTTTTTTAAAAGGTAATAGTACTTAACTGCAATGTTTAAATAGGTCTAGACATATTTAAACATTGCATCTTTATTAAATAATTGTGAAAAATTCTGAGGGGGGCCAGTGATTTTTGTCTTTCAACTGGGTCGGGGCGCGGCATTAAAAAGTTTGGAGACCACTGGTCGAAGTGCATGTATAAGTAGGAGAAAAAGCTTGAAAGAGAGAGAGAAAAAAGAGCGAGGGAGAGAGATAGAGTTTTTTTAGGTTTTGATGCATGATCTACTTAGAATGAGATTTCTATACAATTTAAAATAAAAAAAATGTGTAATTTTTACAAATTAAAATCATTTGTAACAAAAATAAAGGAAAAAGGGAAGGGCTCCAACCTTGAATGCTCAGTGTGAAGGTCGCTAGAGCTATTTGGTTTAAAAAAAAGATTCGTAGCACTTTATAGGCTATCTGGGACAGCGGGGAGCCCTCAAGGGCTCCCACGTGGTCCCTCAATATATATATATATATACATATATTTGTATATATGGTGGGAGACAACAGGAAAGTGAGTAGTCAGCCTATACAAAGAGCCTTCCACTGCGCAGCAAAACGTGCTGCTGCGTTTTTAGTATTTTTAGTATATTTTGAACTTTTGAGCTAGAAACTAATTTATTCTTGTTAAAATCTGTATATTATGTAGCAGATGATGGGTCATGTGGTAAATTCAGCAAATCTATACTTATGCAAAATAAAAAGCACCTTAGCCGCACAACCACATAAAGTTAGTAGCCCTAATTATTATCTAAATTATATACAACCCTATTTGGTTGCAGCAAAATCAGTCAAAACAAAAAGGTAATTCACATGATTTAAGATTTGGTCTATTTGACAACAATAAATATGCTTGTTATTTGCTAAACTGATGTGCAGTTAATATTGGGAATAATTGCTGGCCCACTTCATCTGTTGTTCCCCAAACTTTTCCATTGCGTGACTCAAAATATACGTGCCATCATTGATACACTTGAATATAAGATCTTCTACCGGGAAGTAAAGGAATATTTCAACTCAACAGATATGCATTGGGTGAGTGGATGTTTAAAAAACATGTTTGCTTTAGTTAAGGTTGAGAAACTGTACAAGGGAGTGCCAGTATGTTCCATAGTGAAGTGACAACCTGAACATAAACAAGTATTCTGTCACATCATTTGCCTGAATTGTAGGTTCTAGATATTATTTTTATAGGTCTACTAATTTTAATCCATAATGTTAATTTGATCCTTTTTTTTTATGATGCACTTCCATATAGATGTGCAACTGGCAAAGAGGATTTCCAAATTTTTAAGACAGTTTCAGTCGACTGAGTGAAATTGTTGAAGCGGCTCATTTTGCACTATAGTCGTGAGGCAAGATAAGCATAGGTATGCATGCATTCATTTTATTGTGCACAAGTATCAGCTCTCAAGCATTGTCTTTTTTATGTACATGAACAGTACATTGCGTAGGTTTTTTTAATCTATATTGTTTTTTGCAATGGTTTTCTCCCTCAGATGCTAAAAGAGTGTGGGGGACTACTCAAGGGCACTTACGAAAGGGATGCACCATCACCAAGTATCCCTTGTTGAGTACAGCATTCCCCCTAGGTCAGTGTGGAGCGTGCTGCTTGTCTCGGAGAGTGCCAGGAGCTATGCAGGAAGAGCGGCTGACTTACAGAACCGGGCGCAGTTGACCACTGGCGATGCAAATTAAAGTCTACCAACCACAAAAAGTGCCTCCATGCAGAGGATGCCAAGGGCAGATCATGGCACGATAACATTCACTAAGTGGAATTCCTAGGTGGAGTGGAGGGTGCAGACATCATTGTCTTCCTGGAAAGTTGGATCAAGTATACTTGCAAGGATGAGGCACTCTCTCCCCATTTTCTTATTTTGCTGGCACACAATGATTGCCCAAGTACCGACTTATAGAGGCAAGGCAGGCCCTAGATCCTCCGCTCTACCACAGCAGGCCCAGACCTGACATTTGTCTCTTCTAAAATCCTGACCATTCCAGATTACACTAGACTTGTACAACAGAAGCATACGACATTTGACTCTTTGAAGAAGAAAATGTGAGATGTGGGTCTCCATTTTGTGTTTCCATCTACACTCAAGGTAATTTTCCATACCAAATCCTACTTTATTGAGACTCTTCAGTAGGCATGGGTGTGGGTGGAGGAGCACCCCTTTTCCCTGTGGTCTAGAGGGTAAGAAACAAACCCCCGGACAGGACGCAAGAGGTTCATGCCCCAGCACTGCCCTCACTTGAAGCTGCAGAAGACTGGGAACCTGTTGCCATCAGAAGGGAGTGTAACAACCTGGTAGCGAAGGGGAGAGGCCATCTGTCATGGAGGGCTCAGACAACCGACCAGACCTTCTTGTCTTAGGCTGGCTGGCCATAGTCTTGCACTCCAATATGGGTGACCCAACCCATGCACCAAACCCCCTCACCATTATGGAACTGTTGCAGGTTGTTGCCTGCGTGTAGGGAGGAGACCAACATGGGGCCCCCCTAGTGAGCACTGGTGGCCCCAGGTGCGAAGTCTCAGAGTACCAGTTTTAAACCCAGCATCTTAAGGTACTGCAGTTCATATTACTAGTTCTAATTCCTAGCAGATATCAATGCTTCACTGGGGTAGAGGAGTGAAAAAAAATGACGCCTTGTGCCTGCTTCTCATTTTATTTATAATTTTTCCTCTGTTTTTTGAGTAAGGGTGACAGATATGTCCTTGTTGGAAATGCAGGGAGGGTGATTGTTGGGAGATTTGGGGAGCTGTTTTGACCCCACATGTTGGAAGTTATTTGTCTCATAAGTGTCTGTGCAGCCAAGATGACTGTATGTATGGCGGCCCTGCAGAGGGTGAGGTGCAATCGCTTCTGGGGCATGTCCTGAGTCGTTATAAAGTGATGGAATGTCAATGGTTTCAATGACAAGTTGAAGAGGGGGCAGTGGTATTATATGTTAAAAGGTTCCAACCCACATTATTGATATTGCAAGAAACCCACCTGCGGGGCACCAATATCACCTTCCTTGGGAGACATGGCTATAAAAGGGTGCACCATGCATAATAAATGCAAGATTCCAGAGGAGTGGCAGGCCGAGTGTGCTTCCTATCGTCACATATCCGTGATCAACATCAAAGTTAAATTTTTTGCAAAAATACTCGCCACTCGCTTGTCCAAAGCTGTGCATTCCCTTGTGTTTGGGGACCAAAATAGCTTTATGCCAGAAAGGGGTACCAGACATTGCCTGAGATTCCTATATGTGGCTTTAGCATGGGAGGAGGAACTAATTGATGATGGTGCCTTTCTTTTGGTTGATATAGAACGGACCTTCAATACTGGCCCTTCCTTAATGGATGTTCTTGTTCTTCGTAGATTGCAATTTGCCCCCCAGTTTTCTCCGCCTGATCACCACATTGTACACAATCTATAGAGTCAGAGTGAATGGAGTACTGCCACTTCCTTCCCCGTAGAGCGGGGCATGCACCAGGGTTGTCCTCTTTTGCCCTTAATATTTGCACTAGTACTGGAGCCACTCACAGAACTGATATGATTGGATGCCAGGGTCCAGGGGTTTCATTGGTGAGGTGAAACACAAAGACAGGATCTCACGTTATGCAGATGACATGCTTCTGTATGTTTAGTTGCCTACGTCACCATCTCCCACCTTATCAAAATCCTTTAGATCTATTGGAATGCATCAGTCTGAGATTCAACTGGCAAAAGTCCCTGTTGGCACCAGTTAGGGGAGAGTTCTCTGAGAGCACAGGGCTGCAAATTGCAAAGAATCACTTCCAATTCTTGTGTATGTCGATAGCCTACTTTCCACCGCACAGCTAGGATCTGAACATAAAGCAGCTCCTTGCCAAGTTTAAGATTGAGTTTCTTGAGTGGACGCCATTGCCACTCTCCATTGCAGGGCATGGGCCCCTTTTAAGTATGATCTCCCGCCCCCATTCTGTATATGTTTTGCAGTACTATCCTCATGTACTATGTTATGTTATGTTAGTAGTGGTAGGTCTTCAGCTTCTTTTGGAACTCCGGAAGATATGTAGTGGTCCTGATGTGGAGATAAAGGTTGTTTCAGGGCTTCACTGTGAGGTACTACCACCCTCTTTCTTTATTGATCTGCAGTCTAGCATCAGTTCATATATTTGGGCAGGAACTTCCCCAGTCTCTGGGTAGCATTTGGGAAGTGTCTGCAGTCAATGTAGAAGGCAAGCTTTGGATGACCAGACACCAAGCTATACTACTGGGCTGCTCAGATGATTCTGATTAATGAATGGCTGCATGGACATAGACACAACCCTACCTACAGACTGGAAATGGAGTTGTTGGAAGCCCACATGGATACGAAATTACTGTACACTGGAGCCCGTCACGCTCCATACCCCCATCACTAGATTGCCTACCCATTGCAGGCAAGCCACACTCAGCATGTTAAATGGTATCAAACCCCAACATACATGACTCCCTTGCGGCCAGGAACACTCTGGCAACCAGGCAGGCTGACTGGGTTCTCTGAGTAGGACGTAATAGGAATCTCAACCCTGGGAGACATTTGGAAGTATAGCAGTATAAAAGCATTAGAAGACTTGGAAATAGAATTGCAGCTACATAAACCCCATTTATATAAGTATCTCCAACTGAGACATACTCTAGACACTTTTGGAGACCAACTGGCCAAACTGCCAGGCTGAAGCCCCATTGAGGCTCATGTGGTGATGTAAAACTAGGCAGAGAGGGCATATCATGACTATACAAAACCATAATCAACAACTCACCCAACCAGTTTCAACACCTTAGGGCAGTCGGGGATTGAGATTTGGTCAAATAGGAAGACGAAGTGTGGGTGTAGTCCAGAATGACTCTCAAAGTGGTGGAGATCAACATATACCTCTGACTTTTCCAATCTAATTATTTACATCACTTCTACTATGATCCTGTCAGACTGTGGAGTATGGGTAGGGCAGTCAGCCTGGATTGCTTCAGATGTAAGATCAGATAAGGCACATTTTATTAAGTAATCTGATACTGCCTTGTGATTCAGCTGTACTGGCTCTCCATAAACAGATATCTATGAGTGTAATGGACTGGCCCCTGGGCCCTAGCCCAAATGTTGTTCTTCTGGAGCTCTTGGATAAGTTTGGCATCCCATGTGGCATTTTCTCCCTGTGACAATAGGATACATTACCGCCAAGAGAGATATTGTGAGTACTTGGCAGAGCAGAGATTCTCCGACAGTCACAGAAAGGATAAGGGAAATGGAACACTGCACCAAACTTGAAGTACTGGTGCATATGATAGACAAGTAAGCAGGAAATATGCTAAAATATGGGGTCTTTGGCTTGACAACATTCTGGCTAATTAACGTTTGGTATGCAAGGGCGGAGGACACCTACAGAGCATGTTGTTGTGCTATTGTGCATTCTTAACAATTGTCATATCATAAAATCTACTGTATCAGACATAGGTTTGATCTGTTTATATGACCTATGTAACCATAAAATCAATAAAAAGAATCCATAAAAAAATGAAATGGGTAAGGGAAGAAAGGTAAGCCTGAGACATAGACATCTGTAACCCACACGGAATCACCATTCTCAAAATCAGTCATTTAAGGTATATGATAAGAATATTGAAATTTCTTTCTCTTTCAAAGTCACCCATTAATCTCTCTTTCTTAACAGCCCAGAGATCCATAGCATAGAGAGAATTTCCTAAACAGAAATCAGGAATATTGCTCAATATATTTGAAACGTTACTGTCTTAAAGCAATGCATTCTCTCATGAAGTGGGAGTTGGGTCGAACTGCAGAATTGCAGAGTTCATTGTTTGCAGTGATCCATTGGAATTAGAATAACTAGATTTAGGATGTTTGGTAATCTGGGAGACCTTAGAGGAACCAAATAGATGACTGATGGATCATGTAAGCAGAGAAGGCCCTCAAGTTTATTCATGGTGCATGTCTCCCCACTCCCAGACGGAGCATGATGTGCCATGAGGACCAAACTATTAAAAACAGAAGCATGCACACAGATTTGAAAACCAATAGTGCCACAGATATTACTCAGTCTTCATTGCCACTGAAAGAAATAGTCACTACTACATCACCAGTTTCGAATACTGGGTGCTCTGTTTCGCTTTTCCCTTGTTAGCTACTCAAGAAGTGCAATAGTCTCAATCTTATGTAAACAGAGCCAAGCACACAATCTAGGTTAGGATGTCACAGGTGGCATCTAGTTCTCTTGAGGCAGTATCTACTACAGAGTCTATTGTTCCTGTCAAAGTGTGTGTCTGAACTGAGGGTTGAATTTGTTGAGTCTTTCTTTGTTCGTCCCCAGTTCAAAATGACTGCATCCTTAGGCATCTGTCTATATACCTTTCACACTAAGTGCAAGCCTATTTTGTCACTTTACAAGGGGAGACTGTTACACATATACAAAGCATGGAGTTCAGTTCAGATGAAGTAGTACATTTTAACTCTTTTTTACCGCAATCATTATGTTGGTTGATTCCTGGTGTAGATTTCATCTTCATCAACAACTGCTTAAGATGGATTTGTGTTGAGTCCAACAATAAAGAGCAGGAAGCCCACAGGAGATTGTGCCTCCAACCAAACTGTCATCAGAAACCATCTCTCAAGACCATTGTATCTTCATAACCATTCTTTTATACAATTCTATTTCATGAAGCTACAGGATCTATTAACTCCCCTGTCAAGAGATACAACAATTTGTCATAAATATGGCCAAAGAATCCCCTCCTCTTCCTCTTCTATTTCTGATCGAGCCTTAACATCTTTAGTGTTGAAATTCTTATTCATTCTGATCATGGTCAACATCTTGACATTTTGAGAAGACAGGCTGGTTTCTCTGACAGACAGTTATCCCAGCCTAAAAACAAAATCAATGGGTAAATAATATGTCAGATATTAGATTGCCAGCCTATTGAGCTCTGGCCAATGTCGCATTTTGTCATGCCAATGCTTCGATGATTCATCATCATCCAGTGGTCAGTTTTTCTTGTCATTCAAATACTCCTTTAGCATCTTTTCTAGTTTCGAAGATAAGAATTTACTCCTTTGAACTTTTTCCAGCTGTAAGCTTGACGTATGTCTTGGAACTGTAAGTATAAACCCAAATCAGAGTACGTATGATGGTGCTGATTTTTATCAGAGGATGGAACACGGAAGGAGCATCTGCTGTTTGCAACATGCACCAATGCCATTTACTATTGAAAAGCATCTGGGGTCACCACTGTGCTCGACTGAGGTGTTTGGGGTAAGCATTTCAGTACTTTTTTGTTGTGTATGTTGCAGTCTTTCGTCTTCACAATGCAGTTCCCATGTATCCTCCAATGAATAAAAGACAGCCCATGTTTGCACTTCAGATCCAACACACTCTCACAAGAAAATATTATCTCTTGCCCTGGAGTAAATTATGGCAATTTATTTGCACTGGATGGAATAAATTATGCCTCACATGGTCATTTCGTTAACTCTCTGGAGTTACCTGAATACCACTTGGACCTATAAATAAAACTGCAGTAGAAATCGAGATTCCCCTGATTTTGTCCTCCCTGTGCATGTTAAACCAGATGTATGTAGGAAACCATGACTGGTAGAAACGTGGGCTTTGGTTGGCAGTCTGTTTACTACCTGTCCAAGTAAAGACCCTCACTCTAGTCCAGGTAAAGGAGAACCATCCTCAGTTAACCCCTGCTAACCCCCTTGGTAGCTTGGCACTAGCAGGCAGGCTTAACTACAGAAGCAATGTGTAAAGTATTTGTACCAACACACACATTAATAAAGTGAAAACACAACAAAATGGACACCACAACAGTTTAGAAAAATAGCTAATATTTATCTAAATCAAACAAGACCACAACGACAAAAATCCAACATACACAAGTCAAGATATGAATTTTCAAAAGAATAAGGCAGTCATTCTGACCGCGGCGGTCGGCGGTGGCCGCCCGCCAAGCGGTTCCTGCCGAAACACCGCTCCGCGGTCAAAAGACCGCGGCGGCCATTCTGGCTTTCCCGCGGGGCCGGCGGGCGACCGCCAGAAGACCGCCGGCCGGCCCAGCGGGAAAGCCCCTTCAACAATGAAGCCGGCTCGGAATGGAGCAGGCGGAGTTGCAGGGGTGCGTCGGGTGCAGTGGCACCCGTCGCGATTTTCACTGTCTGCAAAGCAGACAGTGGAAATCTTTGTGGGGCCCTGTTAGGGGGCCCCTGCACTGCCCATGCCAGTGGCATGGGTGGCGCAGGGGCCCCCAGGGGCCCCACGGCACCCGTTCCCGCCTTCCTGGTTCTGGCGGTGGACACCGCCAGAAACAGGCTGGCGGGAAGGCGGTCGGAATCCCCATGGCGGTGCTGTAAGCAGCGCCGCCATGGCAGATACCCTGGGCCAGCGGGAAACCGCCGGCTCCCCTTTTCTGACCGCGGCTTTACTGCCGCGGTCAGAATCGCCCAGGAAGCACCGCCAGCCTGTTGGCGGTGCTTCCGCCGCCCTCCGCCATGGCGGTCATGGACCGCCAGGGTCAGAATGACCCCCTAAGAGTCTTAGGCCCTCAGTACAACCCTGGCGGTCAGTGTTAAAGCAGCAGTAATACCGCCAACAGGCCAGCGGTTAAAAAAAATGGGATTTGGACCATGGTGGTTACTGCCATCCAAAACAGCCACTTTAACACACTGACCGCCAGGGTGGTAATGGCCGCTGAGCTGAAGACTTCGGTCTCCAGCCCGGCGGCCGACACAATCCCACCCTCAGGATTTCGAACCGGCCTACCACCATGGTTTTGATGCCAAACTTACCGCCATGAAAACCATGGCAGTAGGTACTATCAGTGCCAGGGAATCCTTTCCCTGGCACTGATAGGGGTCTCCCCGGACACCTCCCCTTCCCCAGAGCTCTCACCCACCCTCCCCCTCATGCTCCTGCCCCGCACATATACACACCCACACGCACACCCATATACACACATGCACACATGCATACCCACCACCTCATGCATGCACACATACATACCCAAATAACGCAACACACACCAACATACCTTGACACACACATGCGTTCACAACACAAAACACTCACAATCACTCATTCACGCATGCATCCTATGCGACTCATGCACGCATACTAATACATACACCCCCCCTCCCCACATACACACAACCCCACCACCCCTCTCTCCAGTCGGAGAACCCGACTTACCTGCTTGCAGGGGGTCCTCCAGCCGGAGATGGTCTGCGGCGCTGCTGTCAGCAGCAGTGTCCACCAGCAAAACACTGCCAGGACGTATCATTGCTCCTGATATTGTCGGCAGTGTTTTGCTGGCGTGGCGGTGCTGCTGTCAGCAGGCCTGCCTTACCGCCGTCAACCGTCATGACCGTCGGCGGTGTTCCGCCAGTGTTCTGGTGGAATACCGTCGGTGGTCATGATACCGGTGGATGGCTTGTAGCCACAGCGGTGGTATGTTGGTGGTCGTCGCCGTGGCGGTAGGTGGTCAATACCGCCAGTGTTGGAATGAGGGCCTTAATCCTTAGAAAATAGTTAGAATGCTGTTGGTACACGAAGTACCTGGTTAGTGTAAAAAATAAAGCAGCATGGGCGAGCGTGCATCAGGAAAGGCAGCAATGTGTCGATTCCTTCCTTGCAAGGGAGACCGTGCGTCGTTTTCTTTCTGGTCGAGTCTCTCGCAAAAGAGTGATGCATTGATTTCCGGACGGGGCACCTCACATCTGTGCACAGTCGGGTTAATGATGTGTAGAAAATCCCGTTGCACAGTGTTAGAAATGGAGTCTTTGGTTGGCATTCAGGTTATCGCCCTGTCCAAGCAAGGACCCTCACTCTAGTCACGGTAAAGGAGAATCACCCTCAGCTAACCACCGCTCACCCCCTTGGTAGCTTGGCACGAGCAGGCAGGCTTAGCTTCAGAGTGCTAAGTGTAAAGTATTTGTACCAACACACACAGTAACTTTATGAAAACACTACAAAATAGCACAATACAAGTTTAGAAAACTTGAAAATATGTATCTAAACAAAACAAGACCAAAATGACAAAAATCCACAATACACAAGTCAAGTTATCAATTAAAAACCAAAAAGCCTTCATGTAATTTTAAACACAACGCTAACGCTGTTAGCATGGAAATGTACCTGGGTGCATCAAAAATAACCCAGCACGGGCGAGTGGGAGTCAAAAAGGGCTTGTGATGCGCCAATATCACTCACGAGCGAGACCGTGCGTTTTTTCTCCTTCATTTGAGTCAGCGTGCATCATTTTTTCTCTCCGCAGGCGAGCAATGCGTACATTCGAACTGACTGCACTCTCGGGTCCAGGCAGGCCTTGCATTGTTTTTACACACTCAGAGATGTTTGCATCGGAAATCCTGCTGCACGATGATCTGAAAACCATGCAGCGTGGGTTGCGATCTCACTAGCCTTCACCAGCCTTCATGCGCGTCATTTCTCCAGCCGCATGCGTCAATCTTTCAGTCACTCTACAGGCGAGCGTCGATTTCCAGCTGTGCAACTGGCTGTGTGTCGATGTTTCAGCCACGGATCAGAGTTGCGTCGATCTTTTCCCCGCACGGCGGTCAGTGCGTGGATTTCTCACTCTTGGCCTGCCAGCTTCTCCTTTCAGGGTCCCAGAAACTGAATGGGCACCACTTGGCAGAGTAGGAGTCTCAGCAGAGGCTCCAGGTGCTGGTAGAGAGAAGTCTTTGCTGTCCCTGAGACCTCAAACAACAGGAGGTAAGCTCTAATTCAAGCCCTTGGAGAGTTCTTCACTAAAAGGAAGGCAACACAAAGCCCAGTCTTTGTCCTCTAGCACAGGCAGAAGCAGAAACTGCAGGGTAGCTCCACAAAGCACAATCACGGGCTGAGGCAGCTCTTCTTCCTCAGCTCTTCATCTCTTCTCCAGGCAGAGGTTCCTCTTGGTTTCCAGATGTGTTCTAAAGTCTGTGGTTTTGGTAGTCCTTCTTATGCCCATTTTCCTCTTACTTCAAAGAAAAGTCTCTCTTGTTTGTGAAATCCTGCCTTGCCCAGGCCAGGCCCCAGACACACACCAGGGGGTTGGAGACTGCATTGTGTGAGGGCAGGCACAGCCCTTTCAGGTGTGAGTGACTACTACTCCCCTCACTCTTAGCACAGATGGCTCATCAAGAAATGCAGACTACATCCCAGCACCCTTTGTGTCACGGTCTAGAGAGAGGTGCAAACAGCCCAACTATCAAACTGACCCAGACAGGGATCCACAAACAGGCAGAATCACAGAAATGGTATAAGGAAGAAAAGCTGCATTTTCAAACACACAATCTGAAAATCAACTTTACTGAAAGATGTATTTTTAAATTGTGAGCTCAGAGACCCCAAACTCCACATGTCTCTCCGCTCCCAAAGGGAATCTACACTTTAATCATATTTAAAGGTAGCCCCCATGTTAACCTTGCAACAGTGAAAACGAATTTAGCAGTATTTCACTGTCAGGACATATAAAACACATTACTCTGGCCCTCATTATGACAATGGCAGTAAGTACCGCTTACCGCCATGCAGACTGCCGCCAACATACCACAGCCGCAGCGGATTACAGCTACCCATAATATGACGCACACATAGCAATCCGTCACCATACGGCCACACACACAAGTCTGCGAGCCAAAAGGTTGGTGATAAACTGGCAGTATCCAAACCCACACCGTTACACCAACAGAACTACGCCCACAACATTATGACCCACGAATCACCAAGGCGGACATTCAATGGCAGTAAACCATTGGCGGTACATACCGCCACGCTCAAAATACACACACACATACAAAACAATACTACATTGGACAATTAAACTACACACACCTGACACACATTCCCACACCACACCCACACACCCATACCACTATGAAACACACACTCACATTACCCACAACCCTTTACGACTACAAGCAAGAGCCACAAGAGAGATAGCAAGACCACAGACAAGACCACAGCCACACATCACCATCACCTATACACCATCCATGCACATTAAATCACACACCCCAACACATCACCCTACACACCCTCACCCACACCACTCACACTACACCCATGGCACCACAACGACACCCTAGGTTCTCAGAGGAGGAGTTAAGGGTCATGGTGGAGTAAATCATCCGGGTAGAGCCACAGCTATTCGGATCACAGGTGCAGCAGACATCCATTGCTAGGAAGATGGAGCTATGGCGGAGAATCGTGGACAGGGTCAACGCCGTAGGACAGCATCCAAGAACAAGGGATGACATCAGGAAGAGGTGGAACGACCTACGGGGGAATGTGTGTTCCGTGGGAGCAAGACACCAAATAGCTGTACAGAGGACTGGCGGTGTACCCCCGCCTCCTCCCCCACAACTAACAACAAGGGAGGAGCAAGTCTTAGCAATCATGCATCCTGAGGGCCTGCCAGGAGTAGGAGGAGGACTGGATTCTGGTAAGTCAACTCTTTACTACTTTCACCCCCCCCTGCATGCCATCATTTACCCCCATCCTTACCCTCACTCCAATCACTCCACCACCTCCCATACTCCCCACCATCACAACCCACCCATCCCAATACCAAGCCCTGCATGCAACACCAAATCATGGACACCCATCACAGACCTGCATGGACACCTATCACGAAAGCATGCACACTAGAGGGAAACAGCTAGCCCACCAAATAACTACTCACACAAGGCAAAGCTGCCAGGGCAATAACAACCATAGAGGGCAACACCCATGCACAAGATGTCACACGCAGAAACAATAACACCGCATTTACATCTCCATAGGTCCCCCAGCCAGCGTCACTGGAGAGGAGGTGCCAGCAACATCCAATCCCCCCCCAGAAGAGGCCCACAGTGATGACAGCAGGTCTGGACGCCTGGATCTGTATGACCAACCTGGCCCATCAGGGATCTACGGATAGTTGGTTACCCAGGCACAGTCCCACACCACCACAGAGCCTCCCCATCAGGAAACACCAGCACAGTACCCACCCAGCGACACATCGTCCCCAGGACACATCGATCAGCAGTGTGTACACCACTACAGGGGCCCCAGGCCACTCCACAAACACAGGACAATCAGGGACCTGGGGTCAGTGGCAGTGGGCGCACGGGTCAGAGGACAGATGCAAAGGACAACAGGGAAGCTGGGAGAACCGCTGTACAACAGCGGGAGGACAGGTCCAGGGAACCAACTCTCCAGGAGACACTCACCATGATCCTGGGAGCATACTGCGAGTCCCAGGAGACGATGGGCCAGATACTGGACAAGATGCAGGAGAACCAGCGGCTGCAGGAGGGACAGTACCTGGGGATCACGGAGGACTTGAAGGACATCAACACCATCCTGGTCACCATTGCAGGGGTGCTGGCAGACATGGCCAACACTATGAGGGAGGCAGTGGCACACCACCGGGCCTCTACCACTAGCCAAACCGATGAACAGCCCTCCACCTCCGCTGCCGCTAGTGGACAGGAGGCTCCGCCACAGGAACAACAGGCCACCAGCATCCCTCTCCCTGCAGAAGGAGAACCACCCCACAAACGTTCCTTGCGATCCAGACGGTAGCCAGACAGTATTGCCAAGACCCCCTCCAGGAAATAAGACTCTCCTGATTGTCATCCTTTTGTCCCACCTCGTCACCCTGTCCACCTTGAACTGCCATTGCTCCCCTTCCTATGCCCCTTGGACAATGCACCTGTGATCCAAATAGACTGTACTCTATCCTCCACCATCACCCCAGCCCTTTGCACATCTCCCTCTACTTAGTGGCACTTAAATAAACACCATTTGAAGAAATACAAGTATGGAGTCCGTCAAATGATTGAACTATGTATTCATTTAACAAGCTTTAAACACGGCAATACAACTGTACAATAATGTATACATATGAATGGCCTGTAGTTGGCTGCAGTCAACACACCAGGAGCGATAGTGGGGCACAAATATCTGCAAATAGAGATGCCAAAGGGTACAGTAAGTGGCCATAGAAGTGTGAAAATCAGCCTGCCAGTGACAATGTCAAACACAAAACTGTCAATTAAATGTGAAGTTACACTGTCTTACCGGTGTGTCATTGGAAGTATTAACGAATTATTGCACTTCTGTTGTCCTCATCCTCTGCCTCCTCATCTTCACTGTCCATTAGGTCCACTGCTGCAACACGGCCATCTACAGCCTCATCCTCCTGCAGAAAAGGCACCTGGTGACGTAAGGCAAGGTTTTGCAACATACAGCATGCCACCATGATCAGGCAGAACTTCTTGGGTGAGTAGCACAGGGAACCACCTGTCAGATGGAGGCAAGGAAACCTGGCCTTCAGGAGGCCAAAGGTTGTCTCTATAATCCTTCTTTACGCCCATGTGCCTCATTGTAACATTCCTCTGCCCCTTTCCTGGGATTTCTCACAGTGGTCAGTAGCCATGAGAAGTTGGGGTAACCAGAGTCACCTGCAAATATCGAGGGACAACTGTTAAACACACTAACCCTTAGGGCCCACACCAACATCCACTGGGTGGGAACCAGGGCTCACCGATTAGCCACACCCGGTGCCTCTGGACTTGAGCCATCACATATGGGATGCTGCTATTCCTCAGGATAAAGACATCATGGACAGACCCAGGATATTTTGCACTGACATGGGAGAAGTACTGGTCCGCCAGGCACACTATCTGCACATTCACTGAGTGAAAGCTCTTTCGATTTCTGAATACCTGTTCGTTTCTCCGGGGGCAATATGCCCCAATATGCCCCAATAATGTTTAGGATATGTCCCATTGCATAGAAATCAGCCTTCACTGTGGACAAATCCTCCACCTGGGGGAAAATGATGTAGCTGCGCATGTGTTTAATCATGGTAGACAACACTCTGGCCAGCACTATTGAGAAAATTGGCTGTGACATTCCTGGAACCAGTTGCCAGGAAATGGAACACAGATAGGACTTGCTCAAGGGAGGGGATCCCTGTGGGATGATGGATAGCAGATATCAGGTGAGGGTCCAAATGGGCATGCATCTCTGTGATTGTGGCCCTGTCCAGTCTATAGGTGAGGATTATGTGCATTTCCTCCAATGTTGCCAAGTCCACCAGGGGCCTGTACATGGGGGGATGTCTCCATCCCCTATTCATCCACAGCAGTTGCAATCTCTGGGGAAAAATGGTGAGCAGCTGGTCAGTATCCCATATTTCCAAACACTGCACTTTATTGCATGTTTTGATTGTGACAGTATATTGTTGAATAGGTCCAAATGGTGCTTATGTGTACTGTGACACAGTTAGGTGCCATGGCCTGTGCCACCCCCCCTTAAATGGTGTCCGCCCGTCCTGTTCGGAGGGACATGTGGAAATGAGGTAATTCCGCTGACGTTGTGCGCCGTTGCGGGAGGCAGTCGAGAACTGCCGTGCAACTCCTCATTGGTTAACATTGGGACCTGTGGGTTACAGTGGCCAATGGTAATGTACGCCGGCAGTGACGGTACGCACTGCCGCGGACATGACCGCCATTTTCTATCTGTTCACTCACTTACTACCTGACTTTCAGCAGGAGAGGACCTACACTGCATGTGCTGCTGTGACCTGTGTCTGGAACCGACCATGGCTAGTGTCACTTGGGAAAGGGCCCCTGCCTTCACCACAGCAGAGGTGGAGAGACTGGTGGATGGGGTCCTACCCCAGTACCGACTGCTGTATGGGCCTCCTGACCAACAGGTGAGTACACTCTGAGCACGATGCATGGGGCATGAATGTATGGAATGGTGTGTGTGTGAAGGCCTCGTGTAGGGGCTGGTTGGTGGAAGGGCCCTAGGCAGCGTGCTGCATGTATGGTGGGCCATTTCTGTGCGTAAGGGGATGTGAAGGGCTATGGTGGTCCATGAGTGTAACAGGCAGGACTGTCTGACTGATACCTTTTCCTATGTGTATTTCTCTGCAGGTCAGCGCCCATGAGAAAAAGGGTATATGGCGTGCCATCGCCAAGGACATGCGGAACCTGGGGGTCTACGGCAGGCAGAGAACCCACTGACACAAACAGTGGAGGGACCTGAAATGCTGGGCACGGAAGACAGCGGAGGCCCAGCTGGGGAAGGCCTCCCAACGAGGAAAGGGTGCCCGTCGAGCCCTGACCCCCCTGATGGCTGCATACTGGCGGTGGCCTATCCAGAACTGGATGGGTACTTGGTGGCATCACAGCAGCCACAAGGGGGTGAGTACAGTGCCCCAATATACTACCTGTACATGGTGGGGTGGCATCCGGGTGGGGGATGCGGGCCTATGGGTGCCCCTAGGCCAGGCCAGACATTGCAGGGTAGGTCCCATGTTGGGTAGGGTCTGATGTAAACTTCCTCCAACCAAGCCAGTAGGCATCCACTACTGGGCAGGGGTCTGTGGGTCTCAGGTATGCTGAAATTGGCATTAGGTGCCCCTGTCCATGGGCTGGTGACTAGTATTGTGACTGTTAGTGCATTGCCTAGTGCATATGGCTGTTCCCTGTGTGTGTTGTGTATGCCATCAGTGGTGTTGTTGCCATCATTGACCAAGTGTATCCTTTGTCTCCACCCCCCTGTCTGTTTTGTCACCATGTCCTTATGTGCATTAGCATCATCTGTCAGAGGACCAGAGGCATCGGCGAGGGAGAGAGCTGCATCCCACAGGGCCAAGGAGGCCAAATCCACTGACGGTGAGGGCACCAGTGGAACAGAGGGCGAAGGGAGCACCACAGCGGAAACTGGAGGGGACAGTTCGGACAGTGATACCTCCTCCGATGGAAGCTTCCTGTTGGTGTGCCCACCCCAACTACAGGTACAGCTGCCACCCCCGTACCAATACGGCCCTCCCAGCAGCCCCTCAGCGTGTATCCCGTGCCCGCTCACCCAGGAGATTGGGCATCTCCTTCGTCCCAGGCACCTCAGGCCCTGCCACAGTTAGCCCTGCTACCCTGAGTGAGGAGGCTACTGACCTCCTGCGATCCATCTCTGTTGTGTAGTCAACTATTGTGAATGCCATCCAGGGGATGGCAGCCCATTTGCAACAGACAAATGGATTCGTAAAGGGCATTCACTCTGGCATGGCGGCCCAACAGAGATCAATCCAGGCTCTGGCCTCCTCTCTGATGGCACTCATTGTCACTGTTTCTAGCCTCCCCCCTCCAACTTCCTCTACCCAGTCCCATTCCCCTCAACCCAAACCTATTCCAAGCACACAGGCAGACCAGCGTGCACACAAGACGACACACAGGAGTGGTTCAGGCAAACACAAGCACCACACATCATGCCACAGGCACTCACACAAACACAATCTAGATGCAGACATACCAACATCCACTGCCTCCACTGTGTCCCCCTTCATCCACCTCCCTCCCAGTAGTATCTACACTCACACCTGCATGCACTACATCCTCACCCACTACCACCATCATGCCTGTCACTACACGCCCCTCACGGGCAGTCACCACCCCTACATCCATGCACACGTCCCCTGTGTCTTCTCCCACTGTGTCCCTGCCCTCTCCTCCCAAAGTACACAAACGCAAGCACTCAGACACCCAACAGCCATCCACCTCACAACAGCATCCAGCCCATGCACCAGCACCCATTATCAGCAGACACCTCCTACAACCACTTCCTCTTCCTCCACTCCCACACCTTTACCCTCCTCCCACCCCAATGTCCCAAAGAAGCTTTTCCTCTACCCCGTTGACCTCTTCCCTACCACTCCCCCCCCGTCCTTCACATCGGGCCAGGGTGGTCAGAACCCAGGCGAGCACCTCAGCCACCCAGTCCACAGCCACAGTAGTGTCGACTGCTACTGTAGGCAGGAGAGGATCCGGGCACCAGGCAGCCACTCTGAAAGGGTGCCTGCACCAGGTGCTACAAGGAAGGGCAAGAAGGCACCACCAGCTGCGTCTAGGAAGGGCAAGGAGGCACCACCAGCTGCATCTAGGAAGGGCACGGAGGCACCCCAGCTGCTGTATGGAAGGGCAAGGAAGGAGGCACCACCAGCTGCGTCTAGGAACGGCACGTAGGCACCCCAAACTGCTACAGGGAGGTGAAAGGAGGCACCACCAGTTGCATCTAGGAAGGGCAAGGAGGCACCCCAGCTGCTACAGGGAAGGGCAAGGGAAAATCCCTGGCTGCTGACAGGAAGGGCAAGGAGCCTGCACCTGCAGGCAGGAACGACAGGAGGCCAGATGCTGGGATTCATTCGGAGCCCCCACCACCAACCATGGGGGTTCAGCCGTCCGAGGCTGCAGGGGAAGGGCTGGAGCCTCCCCCCACCACCTCCAGCACCGCTGCCAGCAACGCTACCAGTACCACCACCAGCACTACTGCCAACAGCAGCAGCAGCACCAGTGGGCAGCCATCCGAGGCTGCAGGGGATGGGGGTGGAGCCTCCCCCACCACTACCAGCACCACCACCAACACCGCCACCAGCAGCAGCAGTCCCAGTGGGCAGGCCATCTCATGCTGCAGGGGATGGGCTGCAGCCTCCCCCTACCACTGCCAGCAATGCCACCAGCACCACTGCCAGCAGCAGCAGCCCCAGGCTCCTCCCACGCTGCCAGCACCGCCACCAGCACCGCCACTGCCACCACTGAGCAGCCATCACTGCCAGCGGGCAGTGTGTAGTCCTGCATCCATGGGCTGTTGTGCGGCCTGGCCCCTGGAAATCCTGTGGGTCTGACACCCAGGTAAGAAACTGTGACTTTGCACTCCCCAAGATGTGCATCACTGGGCACAATGCCCCCTCCAGAACCAGTGGAAGAAGCCATCCACTAGAGATACTGTGGCCTTGCACTCCCCAGGACCAGGCAGTGGGCAAACCTGTCAACACCAGAGCATTACGCGCTCTATTGGCGACTAGAATGCAAAAACCCAGCACTCTCAAAACACCGTAATTTATGCATTTTGCTGATATGTTGTGGTTTAACCTTTTGCATTGCAGAGTTCAATCCTGAAGACTGATTTTGAATATGCTTACAAATACTGTTCCTTTGCAAGGTATTGTTGCAGGTTTTCAAAGTGTGTTAGGGTGTGGCCCTTTCCAGGGTCTTCCAGAGACTTTCCCTGCTGCATGCCTGGGCATGGTTGTGGGCTGGGCAAAGGTTCTATAAAAGAAGAGCCAGCCCAAATCCCAATGCTCACTATTCAGAGGTCCCGGTGCAGAACAGCAGCTATTTCCAGACTTCCTGTCCCGGTGGCATATTTGATTTACCAGTTCTCTGTTTTTCATGCTTCATTGGTGAATCTTGTTCTTGGGCGGTAAGACGGTAGTTGGGTTTATTCCCAACACCGTTTATTTTCAGAACTATCGCATTCTAGGGTCTAATTATTTATTTGATTAACATATTGCGTTGAGCTCAGAAAAAGTGCATTTGAGTGTTTTGTAGTGTTTACATGGGAGTTTGTGAATCGGCAAAAGACGCGCAATTAGTTTTGTGGAAGTTTGGAACTTGTGTTTCATTGCGTGCTGTAATTTTTTTAGCATAGACATGGATGCTTACGAATCGTCAAGAGGCACGATTCGTTTTATGAAAATTTAGAACTTGTGTTTCATTACGCGCTACCATCTATTGACATTTACATAGAGGCTACGAATCGGCAAGACGTGCGATTCGATTCAAGATAATTTTAAAGCTTGTTGTTTATTGTGCGCAACCATTTCTTGACATTTACATGAAGGTTTACGAATTGGAAAAACACACGATTCATTTCATGATGATTTAAACCTTGTTGTTTATCACGCGCTACCATTTCTTGACATTTTGCATGGTGGCATTCGAGTCAGTAGGACGTGCGATTTTCTTCCTCGAGTTTATTCTATGTTGTTCATTGTATACTACCATTCTAGGACATTTGTTTGGTGGTATTCGAGTTGACAAGTGTGTGATTTATTTATTGAACTCATATAGTATTAAGTCATTGAAACACAATTCTTTCATAGTGTTTACTATATATAAATATATATATATCTGTAAAGAGTGTAATCTGTGTTGAAAACATTTCAAGAAAACATTTCAAGAAAGCACAAAAGGTCAGAGTTTCTAAATGTAATATTGCATGCTTATATTATGCATGTTCTTTTTTCTGATTCATTCTTGAATAAGAAAGTTTTCATTTAATTCATCTTGATTCCATCACAGGTATCTGACCATCTTGAAACCTAGTCAGTTTAAACTTCATTCTTAGATTGCTCATGTTTTCAGAATTACTATGCTTAAAACCTTAGTCTAATATTGATTTCAGGTCATATTGTGTGTTCTAACCTTTTTTCTTACTATAGGTCTCCTTCCCAGCTGTTCCCTTCCTAATCCCCTCTTCCCCTCTTGAACTCTCTCAGCCTCTGTGATTTATCTATCAGAGTCTTGGAGCTGTTCAGTGGTGGACGTGTTGGGAACGTGCACAGACCCCGAGGATCTGGTGACTCTGACAGAACCACCCACTAGAGAGACTGTGGCCTTGCACTCCCCAGGACCAAGCAGTGGGCAACCCACCCACTTGAGAGACTGTGGCCTTGCACTCCCCAGGACAGCGCACAGGGCATGTTGCCCCCTCCAGGACCAGTGATGTTGTTTTGTCTTCCGGCTGAGGTGCCCCCCCCATTCCCCACCCCCCTGAGGTGCCTGTGTATTTTCGACCTGATGCCCATGCAGCGTTCTCTTCATGTTATTGCAGGAGTGAGGTGGGGCCATGGCCTATGTGTTGTGGCCCTGTGGCCCACGGACATTGAGGACTGGGCTGTGTCCCTACATTGGTAAATATTTATATACGTCTGGATTTTGATGCACTTATTCATAGTATTTTGTCAAATTACACTCACTTTCTTCAAATAATTTTGTCCTTGCATTATTCCTGAGGGGCACGGGGTGAATATGTAATGTTACTGAATCTGGTTGTGTGTATGGTGTTGGGGGTGGGGGTGTTACGTGTGTGTGTCACTCTCTTTTTCCTCCCCCCTCCCATCTGTGCTAGGTGGCAGTACTCAGTGTGGTCATCTTCGCCGGCGTTGGTGTTCATAATGCAGCAGAAGGTAGACAAGAATGGGGAAAACTTGCAGCTCGGGCTTCATGGCGTTGTGGTTGTTCCCTGAGTCTCCACAGTTGAGTCCTTTGACTTCTGTGCAGTGTTTCCCCAGAGTTTTGATGTTGTTGGTACCGCCCCGGAAAAGGTAGCGGATAGGCCGGTCATAATAGTGTGGGAGGTACACTGTCTTCCACCTGGCTGTTGGTGGTTACCGGTGTGGTGCTTGTTGATTCCGCCCTTGTGGTCAGTGTGTTAAAGTGGCTGTCTGTCTGAGTGGTTTCCGCCATGGTCATAATTCAATTTTTGTTACCGCCGGCCTGTTGGCGGTATTACCGCCGCTTTATCACTGACCGCCAGGGTTGTAATAAGGGCCTATGAGGGTCATTCTGACCTGGGCGGGCCATTCTGACTTTCCCGCTGGGCCGGCGGGCGCCCGCCAAGGGAGCGCCCGCCGGCCCAGCGGGAAAGAGCCTGCAACACAGAAGCCGGCTCCGAATGGAGCCGGCGGTGTTGCAGGTGTGCGACGGGTGCAGTAGCACCCGTCGCGATTTTCACTGTCTGCTATGCAGACAGTGAAAATCATGCTGGGGCCCTGTTAGGGGGCCCCTGCAATGCCCATGCCAGTGGCATGGGCATTGCAGGGGCCCCCAGGGGCCCCACGACACCCGTTCCCACCATCCTGTTCCTGGCGGTAAAAACTGCCAGAAACAGGCTGGCGGGAAGGGGGTCGGAATCCCCATGGAGGCGCTGCTTGCAGCGCCGCCATGGAGGTTCAGCCCAGCCAGGGGAAATCCGGTGGCCCTTTTCTGACCGCGGCTTTACTGCCGCGGTCAGAATGGGCAATGAAGCACCGCCAGCCTGTTGGCGGTGCTTCCGTTGCCCGCGGCCCTGGCGGTCCAAGATCGCCAGGGTCGGAATGAGGCCCAATATGTCCTACCTTCACCATACACTGCACCCTGGCCTTGGGGCTACCTAGGGCCTACCTTAGGGGTGCCTTATATGTAAGAAAAAGGAAGGTTTAGGCCTGGCAAGTGGGTGCACTTGCCAAGTCAAATTTACAGTTTAAAACTGTACACACAGACACTGCAGTGGCAGGTCTGAGCCACGTTTACAGAGCTAGTAATGTGGGTGGCACAACCAGTGCTGCAGGCCCACTAGTAGCATTTGATTTACAGGCCCTGGGCACCTCTAGTGCACTGTACTAAGGACTTGCTAGTAAATCAAATATGCCAATCATGGATGAACCAATTGCATACACATTTTGTACAGGAGCACTTGCACTTTAGCACAGTGCCCAGAGTAAAATAAACAGCAAACATAGAGTCCAGCACACATCAACAACCTGGGAAACAGAGGCAAAAAGTTAAGGGAGACCACGCCAAGGATGAAAAGTCTAACACGTGTCCCCCCCAGCTGAAAGTGGGGAGCAACTATCCAAAAGGGACTGTGGTCGGTCTGAACTCGGACGTCAGTCCCAAACAAGTAGGGTCTTAGCTTCTTCAGCACCCAGACCACAGCAAACGCTTCTCATTCTATTGCACTCCACTTACGTTCCCTGGGAAGTAACCTCCTACTAATAAAGGCTACAGGTTGATCTAGGCCCTCTTCATTAAGCTGTGAGAGTACTGCTCCAATACCATGCTCTGAGGCGTCTGTTTGCACAACAAACTCCTTGCAGTAGTCAGATGCCTTTAGCACATGCGCTGTGTACATGGCAGCCTTCAGGGCATTAAAAGCAGTCTGGCAAGCCTCTGTCCAGATCACCTTCCTTGGTTGTTTCTTAGAGTTCAACTCAGTCAAGGGGGTCACAATGGCACCATACCCCTTGACAAACCTCCTGTAATAGCCAGTGAGGCCTAAAAAGGCCCTCACATCAGTCTAGGTCTTGGGAGGCTCTCAACACAGAATGGTGTACATTTTTGGCTTTAGGGGTGCCACCTGGCCACTCCATACCTGGTGTCCCGAGTACACCACAGAAACCTGCCCTATTTGGCACTTGCTTGCTTTAATAGTGAGGTCTGCCTTCTCCAAGGCCTCTAACACTCTCCAGAGGTGTTGCAGGTGTTCCTTCCGTGTGGAACTGAAGACAGCAATGTCATCAAGGTAGGCGGCACTGAACTCATCTAGCCCAGCCAAAACCTGGTTGACTAACATCTGAAAGGTTTAGGAAAAAGGTACAGGGGCACTCCAAAAAATAGTCCAATCAAATTGATCAAAAGGAAGAAGTCCGAAGTTCAATCAAGGTTGTTGTCCAAACTGAGTAAGCTTTAATTCTTTGTGGGTAAACATTCCACATGCAGTCATAAGTGTGAACAGTCCACAAACAGCCAACACGTGTTTCGTCCAAAGGACTTTTTCAAAGCAAGTACGTGATGTAAGGATTTTACATGGAAAATGAAGAAAAAAAAGTCGATTAATCCAAGGGTATCTTGCAGTGGTCCAACATGGGGTGTTCACATTGTTAGCGCAAAGCAGGGCCGTACTGAAGTAAGTATCCTTGAATCAGATAATGCAGCAAATGGCCATGATAAGCCCGTCAAACCGAGTCAGCAGCACCGGTATCGTGTAGCGGCGTTTCAGGAGACCTGGTTAACTAACCTCTGAAAGGTGACAGGGGCATTTTTCATCTCAAATGGCATCACTTTAAATTAAAAGTTTCGATCTGGGGTAGAAAATGCTGACCTCTCCTTGGCCCCCTCAGTTAAGGCAATCTGCCAGTACCTAGACGTTAAGTCAAATGTGCTGAGGTGCTTGGCAGCTCCCAACCAGTCTATTAGCTCATCAGCTCTGGGGATGGGGTGTGTGTCAGTCTTGCTGACCGCATTGAGTCCCCGGTCGTCCACACAGAACCTGAGTTCTGGAGTGGCACCAGGTGCAGCAGCCTTTGGGACCAATACCACTTGGCTAGCCCAAGGACTGCTGGAATGCTCAATAAAACCTAGGGTTAACATTTTGGATAATTCATCCTTAATGCTAGCCCTGACCCTGTCAGTCACCCTGTAAACTTTCTGTTTAATGGGTGGACTGTCCCCAGTGTCCACATCATGTGTGCACAAGTGTGTGACCCCTGGGATCAGGGAAAACAGTGAGGCAAACTGTCCCAACACCTGGCGACAGTCCCTCTGCTTCTCTTCAGTCAGGGAGGGGGAGAGGATCACTCCCTCCACAGACCCATCTTTTTCTCCTGCAGACAGAAGGTCAGGAAGAGGCTCACTCTCCTCCTCCACCCCATCATCTGTTGCAAGGATCATTGACAGTGCAGTCCACTCAAAGTGTGGCTTGAGGCGGTTAACATGGAGGACCCTTAAAGGGTTCCTTGGAGACTGCAAGTCCACCAGGAAGGTGACTTCACTCTTGCGTTCCACCTCCTCAAATGGCCCAGCCCACTAATCCTGGATTGCCCTAGGCTCCACTGGCACCATCACCAACACTTTTTGATCAGGTTGAAACTCGACCAGAGTGGCATTCTGGTCATGCCACCGTTTCATATCCTCCTGGCTTGCTTCCAGGTTCTCCTGTGCGAGACTCCTGAAGCGGGCAGTCCGGTTTCTCAGAGCCAGCATGTAGCTAAATACATCCTGAGGGAGGTTTACTGGGAGCTTTTTCCAAAGCCTCCTTCACTAGACTTAAAGGTCCCCTCACAGGGTGGCCATAGATCAGCTCAAAGAGACTAAACCCAAGTTCCTTTGAGGCACCTCTCTGTAAGCGAACAGAAGGCATGGCAAGAGGACGTCCCACTTCCGCCTCAAGGGCTCTGACAGGCCCTGGATCATGCCTTTCAAGGTGCGGTTGAATCTACCAGCCAGACCATTACTTTGGGGGTGGTAAGGTGTGGTAAACTTGTAGGTTACCCCACACACCTTCCACAGAGACCTCAGATACGTTGATATGAAGTTGGTACCCCTATCAGATACCACTTTCTTGGGAAACCACATGCTGGTAAAAACCCCCATCAGTGCACGACCCACCACAGGGGAAGTGACTGACCTCAAAGAAATGGCTTCTGGGTACCAGGTGGCATGGGATCCAGAGGCCCCACAATGACAATACCTACCCTTTCAAAGGGAGTACTAACAACAGGTTAAGGTTGGAGGGGAGCCTTACATTTCCTCCCACTCTTGCCACTTGTCTGACAAGTTGGGCAAGACCTACAGTGTGCAGCAGAATGTTTGTGCATCTGGGGCCAATAGAAGTGGGAGACAAGCGGCTTGTAGTTCTTATCCTGACCCAGATGTACTGCCAAAGGCACATCATGAGCCAACCCCAGTAGGAAGGCCCTGAATCACTGGGGTACCACCAGCATACGAGCTGGCCCAGGCTCAGGAACCTTAGGCCCACTATACAGGAGACTGTCCTCCCAATAGATCAGTTGAGTACTGGGCTCCTCACCAGCCGCCTGGGCTGCAACCTGCTGCCGCAGTCCCTCTAGAGTAGGGCAAGTTTTATGTGCCTCACAGAATGCCTCTCTGGTGGGCTCCCCTTCCTGCTGCCACTGTGACAGCTCAGGGACCTCCCCCAGTTCAGACACCTGTTCTCCTGTAGGCTGTGGGGCGTCACCCTCAGGCTCCATCTCCTCCCGGACCGTGGGAACTTCTGGGTCTGGTTTCCCACACCCCCTGCCCTTCCTCTTCTTGGTGGTCGCATGGGCCACTGTTTCAGGCTCCAGGGGCTCTTGACCACTCTGACGGGCTGCCATTGACCGGGTGGATATGCATACCCATCCAGCCAGACCCAATGCCTCCAAGTGAGACCTGTGTTCCACCTCCTTCCAAGGGAAATCCTCCAGGTCATTGCCTACCAAACAATCTACAGGCATGGTTGGACTCACAGCTACCTTCAATTAACCTGAGACAGGTGCTCTGAGTTGTCCACTGCAACTACTTGGTGAAGTACCCGGGTATCAATCTGCTCTTCAGACACCAGCTGACTCCTCACTGTAGTCACATTGGCTCCTGTGTCTCTCAGCGCCTCCACCCTCTGTCCATTAATGGTCACCCACTGCCTGTACTTTTTAGTGTTTTCAGGCATGAGGGTTCTCTGGACCATCTCACTGTCCTCTAGTGAGACAAGGGTCATCTCAGCTGGCTCCCACCCACCTGGAACCAACTCCTCCCCAAGCGCTACACTTGCTAAATCCTGGAACTGCGCACCAGTGGGTGTCTGTGTACTGTTGGGGTATTTGGGGTCCCCCCTCACATGACCCACTTGGTCACATGAATAACATTTACCTGGGAGTTCCCCTGCCACTGGCTTCCCTTTGGAGAACCATAGCTTCTTCTCACTGGGGGGTTAGGAATCTTCACCGTGTAAATCAGTTTAGGGCCCTTTCTTCTGCGAGGGGCCCTGCCCAACCTTGGCGTGGTCTACCCATACCTGTTTTGGACTATGGTGCTCTCCCAGCAGTGCGCTTCCTGTGCAAGCTTCCTGGGATCAGTCGCTTGCTGTCAATCAGCTGCTGGCGCATCTCTGGAAAACATAAACTGTACAAGTGCTCCCAAGCAATCAGATTGTAAAACCCCTCATACGTTGTTACCTTACTGCCCTTCACTCAACCATCCAGTGCCCTGCAAAAAGATTCAACACATTCTAACCATGTTTGGGATTCCTTCTTCTTATAGGACCTACACTTGTCCTTATACTGCTCAGGGGTGAGACAATATCTTGTGCGTAGGGCATCCTTCATGATAGTGTAATCGAGAATCTGAGCATCCCCTAAGGCTGTCAGAGTATCCCTCCCCTCTACCTCAAAGTGCTTCCACAGACCTGCCCCCCAATGAGCTTCAGGGACCAGATTTATGTAGAGAGCAGACTCATACCATTTGAACCACAAGTATATGTCATCCTTCCTCTTGTAATCCTTCAGAAGGTCTTTAGGAATGTGCACCCTCCTCTCAGGCTGCACTGTGCTGTTGCTGCCACCATCTCTACTAGACTGGCTCCTCTGATCTAACTCCTTCAGGCTAAGCTCATGAGCTAACAATATCTTTTTTTCCTCAATGGCCATCCTTCTGTCCTCCCTTTCCCTCTCCATCTTGGGCTTGAGCTTCTCCAGCTCCAATTGCTACTCTCTCTCTGCCTGTCTATCCTGTAACTCTTCAGGAGTCAGACCCTTGAATGACACACTGCTGACTGCCCTGGAGACTCTCTCCCTGGACATAGCAGGCCCAGCCACCATACCATTATGACTGGATTGCACCTCCTCCTCCTCCACGTCCTCCTCTGTGTGCCCTTCAGCTCCTTTGGCTGTCACCCAGGCCCTCAGCACCTTTTGCAGCTCCTCCTTCTTGGATGAGCTCTTAATGGGACAAGCAAATTCTTTGCAGAACTGCTTCAACTGAGCCACTGTGTAGCTCTCCTGTTTCCATAGGTCAAGCACAGCTCCAGCTGATGCATCTCCAGTTAGGGACATGAAGAAAAGTCAACAAAGTGTAAAAGTTCCAGAAGGCAGAAAAACAAGTTCCCAATGAAGTTCAAGAAAATTCAATCAAGGGATCAGCATAAAAATGGAAGTAGAACAAAAAAGAAGTCCCAAAGAGAAAAGCAAAAATCACAAGACAAGTAGTATGTGGTCATGGAGTGGTCTGAACTCAAAACAGCAGTGTACACTTAATCACTGTATGTCAAGTACAAATACAAGTCCAATCCCAACTGCTGATCACCAATGTTAGAAATGGGGTCTTTGGTTGGCAGTCAGGTTACCCCCTGTCCAAGCAAGGACTCTCACTGTAGTCAGGGTAAATGAGAATCACCCTCAGCTAACCCCTGCTCACCCCCTTGGTAGCTTGGCACGAGCAGGCAGACTTAACTTCAGAGTGCTAGGTGTAAAGTATTTCTACCAACACACACAGTAACCTAATGAAAACACTACAAAATGACACAATACAGATTTAGAAAAATAGAAAATATTAATCTAAACAAAACAAGACCAAAACGCCAAAAATGCACAATACACAAGTTAAGTTATCAATTAAAAACCAAAAAGAGTCTTCATGTAAGTTTAAACACAATGCTAAAGCTGTTAGTGTGGAAATAAACCTGCAAGGGCAAGTGTGCATCAAAAAGGGCTTGCGATGCGTCAATATCACTCACGAGTGAGACCATGCGTCGCTTCTCCTTCAGTCGAGTCGGCTTGCGTTGTTTCTTCTCTCCGCAGGAGAGCGATTCGTCGATTCAAACCTCACTCTCGGGTCCTGGCAGTCCTTGCATCATTTTTAGATGCCCAGCAATGTTTGCACCGGAAATCCTGCCACACGATGATCTGAAAACCACACAGCGCAGGTTGCGATCTCACCAGCCTCCGTCAGCGATGCTGCGCATCGTTTCTCCAGCTGCGTGCTTCGATCTCTCAGTTGCGCTGCAGGCGAGTGTCGATTTTCAGCCGCGAAGCCGGCGGTGTGTTGATTTTTCAGCAACGGATCGGAGTTGCATCGATCTTTTCCCCGCACGGTGGTCGGTGCGTGGATTTCTCACTCTTGGCCTGCCAGCTTCTCCTTTCAGGGTCCCAGGAACTGGATGGACACCAGTTGGCAGAGTAGGAGTCTCAGTAGATGCTCCAGGTGCTGGCAGAGAGAAGTCTTTGCTGTCTCTGAGACTTCAAACAACAGGAGACAAGCTCTAATATAAGCCCTTGGAGAGTTTTTCACAAGAAGGAAGGCAACACAAAGTCCAGTCTTTGTCCTCTAGCACAGGCAGAAACAGCAACTGCAGGATAGCTTCACAAAGCACAGTCATAGGCAGGGCAGCTCTTCTTCCTCAGCTCTTCAGCTCTTCTCCAGGCAGAGGTTCCTCTTGGTTTCCAGAAGGGTTCTAAAGTCTGTGGTTTTGGGTGCCCTTCTTATACTCATTTTTCCCTTTGAAGTAGACTTGCTTCAAAGAAAAGTGTCTCTTGATTGTCAATTCCTCCCTTGCCCAGGCCAGGCCCCAGACACTCACCAGGGGGTTGGAGACTGCATTGTGTGAGGACAGGCACAGCCCTTTCAGGTGTGAGTGACCACTCCTCCCCCCCCTCCTAGCACAGATGGCTCATCAGGAAATGCAGACTACACCCCAGCTCCCTTGGTGTCACTGTCTAGAGAGAGGTGCAAACAGCCCAACTGTAAAACTGACCCAGACAGGGAATCCACAAATAGGCAGAGTCACAGAAATGATTTAAGCAAGAAAATGCTCACTTTCTAAAAGTGGCATTTTCAAACACACAATCTTAAAATCAACTTTACTAAAAGATGTATTTTTAAATTGTGAGCTCAGAGACCCCATTCTCCACATGTCTATTCGCTCCCAAAGGGAATCTACACTTTAATCATATTTAAAGGTAGCCCCCATGTTAACCTATGAGAGGGACAGGCTTTGCAACAGTGAAAACAAATATAGCAGTATTTCACTGTCAGGACATATAAAACACATTGCTATATGTCCTACCTTAACCATACACTGCACCCTGCACTTGGGGCTACCTACGACCTACCTTAGGGGTGCCTTACATGTAAGAAAAGGGAAGGTTTAGGCCTGGCAAGTGAGTACGCTTGTCAAGTCTAACTGGCAGTTTAAAACTGCACACATAGACATTGCAGTGGCAGGTCTGAGCCATGTTTACAGGGCTACTCGTGTGGGTTGCACAATCAGTGCTGCAGGCCCACTAGTAGCACTTGATTAACAGGCCCTGGGCACCTCTAGTGCACTTTACTAGGGACTTACTAGTAAATCAAATATGCCAATCAGGGATAAGCCAATTTACACTTGCACTTTAGCACTGGTTAGCAGTGGTAAATTGCCCAGAGGATCAAAAAAAGCAAAAAAAGAGCCCAGCACACATCTACAACCTGGGAAGCAGAGACAAAAAGTTAGGGGAAACCATGCCAAGGATGCCAAGTCTAACAGTGACAATAATAAATCCTTTAGTCACAAAAATGGCCCTGAACAGACGCAGAATTGGATGTGTGCCAAGGACCAGTGATCTCCCAGCTTCCCTATTTATCTATTCTGACGTAGCCTACTGGGTTACATGGCTCCTTCCCCTCTTTATTGCATCTATACATGCGTCACAAGAACCTGGAGCGGTTCAGTATTACATCCTCTGTATAGAATAGGTGATTAGGCAGCCAGTGTGAACTATCACCTCGTTGCTGTCGCCTGGGTGTAAAGCCTTCGCCAGAATTGTATTAAGTTGGCAGGACGCTTGGGTCCCAAATATACACCTTAAACCGTTGTTTCAAACATGCTTCATATCCATTGGTATTGCCCTTGTAAATGTGTTCCCTCTGTCATTCCTGGCATGTCAAGCATGGCAAGTCCATCGTGATAATTTGTATGCACGCAAAATAGGTTATAGCGTAACATTTAATACTGACCATGACTTAATATAGAGGAAGTTGTCTGCCTGGGGTATTCCATTTCAACTACTAAAGACAACTATCTCTCATTAATCAGAAATCTGGGTAAGAGTTAATGTAGTCAGTGCGTGAAGGGTATCCTTCGGGATATTTGCAACTAGTGGTTTGAAGCGGTTGTGTGATGGCACTCCTAATGTTCACCCTCTATACTGCCGACCGCATGAGTATTCTGAACCGAAGAAACTCTTTTCCACCCAAATCCAGACCCCAAACACATTCAACTTCTCCAGTAAGCAGATGATACTGTCATTCTATATATAACTTGAGCAACGCTTGATGAGTTTCACAATAACAATATGAAAAACACACCGGAGAGAAACAAGAGCAAAACCAAGAGAATGATGCGTGGGCGATTCGTTGCTCAGCTATGTCTTAATTTATATCCATCTAGGGGTTTGGGTGTCTGACACTGGTTCTTTCAGATACCACTAGGCCGATCTAAAGAACAGATGCTCATCCACTGCATTTGTTTTATGTAGACTCATTGAAAGCTGTACAGTCCCTCAGTCGTAATAAAAGTAGTCAAGGCAAAGTAAAAGTATGACGAAGAGGCTTCTCTCTATAGAATATCCTCCAGCCCGGATCTAATGTAGTGCACGGGGTTCAGGAAAGTCTTCTATCAACCGATCTACCGGCCAGTACTGCTAGATCATAGCTCCATCGTCAATTTGGTCTCAACAGGCACGATTTATCAGCAGCCTCTGTGCAATAAAGTCGTCACTCTAAAAACACAAAGAAAGATGTTTGAATTTTATGTTATAGTACATTTTGAGTGGGGAGAATGGAGGACCCGTTCACCTTTAAACTCGTGGGTGACCTGTCAGCATTTGTAGACCACACTGTCAGACTTGCTTGGGAGAAAGATGTTGCCGAGCATTAAAGGCCATCATTAAAGCACAGCTTTCCAAAACGTCACGCGTAATTGAGTAAGCCGATTTTTTTAAAGGCATTGCGTTACTAAGTGAACATTGTGAGCCGATGTTTGAATAAAGTTAATTATCAAAGTCCTTAAATAAAGTTAACAGTGTAAGATTTATTCGTGTGTTCTTTCTGTTATTTCCTATACATGAACTGAGAGATGGGTGGAACAAACAATTAGTCCCAACACTGCGCATGTAAACTGTTGTGTTAGTAAAAGACGTAGCTCACTCGTGCTGTTCCTCAGGATTATTAATAGAAACATATTTTCTCTATCTATGTTATAGAGTAAATGCATGTAGAAACATTAAAATGGTGCCTAAAAAGTGGTGCTTCTCAAGTGTTAAGTGTTTCGGCGACATGTTGTTTTTTAGTTGAAAAGGGGTTGTTAATTATCCAAACCTGAATCTGAGCATGTGCGACCTGTTCAGTGATAATTTTATGTTTCTTTAACAGTTAGGTGAAATACATTTTATATTGCAGCCAACATTCATCCCTCTCTTTTAGTATTAAAAATATTTTTGCAAAAACTCTTATGGACCATTTGCTAATTATATGCTACATAGTAGAATTACAAAACCCATCACTGGGAAATAATACTTCCCCCAAATTCCAGGAAGCAAGCCTAGTTTGGAAACAAGTCTCATTTATGGAGGGTGGGGATGGAGTGTTCTCCTGTGAGAAATATTTGAAAAAAAATGAGCCGAAAAAGTGCATTTTAAGGCACAATTTTCACTTGAATTTGCTAAAAAGTCACAAGCTCAGGAAAGGCACTAATTAAATATTTTAGTATTTTCATGGTGTCAGAATCAGGCCTATGGGCCTGATTTAGTTTGCAGGTTGGGGTCACTCCGTCAAAGACGTGCCAGTTATCCTGGCAGCTGAATTATGAGACCATTATATCCTATGGGAATCGTAATACAGCGGACAGAATAACCGTCACTTTGGGACAGAGTAACTCATCCGCCAAACTCTGCCTCAGGCCTCAAATCTCCTCAGGAGTTCACTTATAAAAATAAAAAATCTGGCACGCTCCCACCCCCAATGTGGTAAGAATAACCTTGTATGTGCCATTGACAGTTGCTTGTGGCATGACTAGTATCTCCTTTATGCCAAGAATTACATACAATATACCAGTACCAGAATTTTGGTATTCATGCCACCCATATATCAAGAATGTTCCATATGTCGAAAAAGATCTTCTGGGACAGTTTTTTCTCAAGTCCCCTCCCCGGTCAAGAATTAGCTCCATTATGCCAGAACCAGTATTTTGCCATGCATGCTTGCGAATACCAAGAATGAACTCCAGTATGCCAGAGTTTACAGTTCTCCATGGTTGCCTTCGTTTTCAAGAACGTCTTCAATAAGGCCAGAGTCAGTAGTTGGGCATGGTCATGGGTACTTCCATAAGCCAAGAATTATGTCTATTATGCCATATCCATTGACAAAGTCACAAGGATACCACTCAATTGTTGTCCTTTGACATTGTTCTTTGACATTTCCATGTTTCATTGATGCAAGAATTTTAAAAACGTGTATAAATATAACACATTATTGTTTAACCAATTCGCTTCCAGGCCTTTTCCCCCTCAGGTGCCAGGCCTTTTTTTGGCTATTTGGAGCAGTTTGCGCTTAGACCCTTATAACTTTTTGTCCACACAAGCTACCCACGTCAATTTTGTGTCCTCCTTTTTTTCAACACCCTAGTGATTCTAGAGGTACCCAGAGTTTGTGGGTTCCCCTGAAGGAGACCAGAAATTACCCACAATACAGCAAAAATATTGTTTTTTTCAAAAAATGGGAAGAAAGGGCTGCAGAAGAAGGCTTGTGTTTATTTCCCTGAAAATGGCATCATCAAAGGGTTTGCAATGCTAAAATCACCAGCTTCCCGGCTTTCAGGAACAGGCAGACTTGATTCAGAAAACCACATTTTTCAACTCAATTTTGGCCTTTTATTGGGTCATACCCAATTTGTACTGTTTTTTGTGCTTTTAGCCTCCTTCCAGTTAGTGACAGAAATGGGTGTGAAACCAATGCTGGATCCCGGATAAAAAAAAACATTTCTGAAAAGTAGACAAAATTCTGAATTCAGCAAGGGATCATTTGTGTAGATCCTACGAGGTTTTCCTACAGAAAATAACAGCTGAATAAAAAAAAAAATTGAAATTGAGGTGAAAAAAACAGCAATTTTTCTCCACATTAAACTCTGTTACTTTTTCCTGCGATGTCAGATTTTTTAAAGCAACGTACCATTACGTGTGCTGGACTCTTCTGGTTGCAGGGATATATAGAGATTGTAGGTTCATCAAGAACCCTAGGTACCCAGAGCCAATAAATGAGCTGCACCTTGCAATGGGTTTTTATTCTATATCGGGTATACAGCATTTCATTTGCTGAAATATAAACAGTGAAAAATAGGTATCAAGAAAACCTTTGTATTTCCAAAATGGTCACAAGATAAGGTGTTGAGAAGCAGTGGTTATTTGCACATCTCTGAATTCCGGGGTGCCCGTACTAACATGTAAATTACATGGCATTTCTCAAATAGACGTCTTTTTTACACACTGTTTACATTTGGAAGGAAAAAATGTAGAGAAAGACAAGGGGCAATAACACTTGTTCTGCTATTATGTATTTCCCCAAGTCCCCTGATAAAAATGGTACCTCACTTGGATAGGTAGGCATAATTCTTGCGACAGGAAACGCAACATGGACACATCACATTTTTACACTGAAATCTGACATGTTTTTTGCAAAGTGCCTAGCTGTAGATTTTGGCCTCTAGCTCTGCCAGCACATAGGGAAACCTACCAAACCTGTGCATTTTAATAAACTAGACACCTAGGGGAATCCAGGATGGGGTGACTTGTGGGGCTCTCATCAGGTTCTGTTACCCAGAATCCTTTGCAAACCTCAAAATTTGGCCCAAAAAACACTTTTTCCTCACATGGTGACAGAAAGTTCTGGAACCTGAGAGGAGCCACAAATGTCCTTCCACCCAGTGTTCCCCCACGTCTATCGATAAAAATGGTACCTCACTTATGTGGGTAAGCCTAGCGCCTGCAACAGGAAATGCATGTGGAAACTTCACACACTTCTTTCCTCACATTTTGGTGACAGAAAGCTCTGGAATCTAAGACGAGCCACAAATTTCCTTCCACTCAGCATTCCCCCAGGTCTACAGATAAAAATGGTACTCACTTGTGTGGGTAAGCCTAGCGCCCGCGACAGAAAACGCACTTTGAAACATCACATTTTCCTAAAGAAAACAGCTGTTTTTTGGAAAGTGCCTAGCTGCGGATTTTGGCTTCTAGCTCAGCCGGCACCTAAGGAAACCTACTAAACCTGTCCATGTTTAAAAAGTAGACACCTGGGGGAATCCAAGATGGGGTGACTTGTGGGGCTCTCACCAGGTTCTGTTTCCCAGAATCCTTTGCAAACCTCAGAATGTGGCCAAAAAAACACTTTTTCCTCACATTTCGGTGATAGAAAGTTCTGAAATGTGAGAGGAGACACAAATTTCCTTCCACCCAGCATTCCCATAAGTCTCCCGATAAAAATGGTACCTCACTTGTCTGGGTAAGCCTAGTGCTCGCAACAGGAAATGCCCCAAAACACAACATTGACACATCACATTTTCCCAAAGAAAGCAGAGCTGTTTTTTCAAAGTGCCAAGCTGTGGATTTTGGTCTCTAGCTCAGCCGGCACCTAAGGAAACCTACCAAACCTGTCCATTTCTGAAAACTAGACACCTAGGGGAATCCAAGATGGGGTGACTTGTGGGGCTCTCATCAGGTTCTGTTACCCAGAATCCTTTGCAAACCTCAAAATGTGGCCCAAAAACACTTTTTCCTCAAATTTTGGTGACAGAAAGTTCTGGAATCTGAGAGGAGCCACAAATTTTCTTCCACCCAGCTTCCCCAAAGTCTCCCAATAACAATGGAACCTCACTTGTGTGGGTAGGCCTTGCGCCCGTGACAGGAAATGCCCCAAAACACAATGTGGACACATCACATTTTCCCAAAGAAAACAAAGCTGTTTTTTGGAAAGTGCCTAGCTGTGGATTTTGGCCTCTAGCTCAGCCGGCAATTAAGGAAACCTACCAAACCTGTGCATTTTTGAAAACTTGACACCTAGGGAAATCCCAAGATGCAGTGACTTGTGGGGCTCTCACCAGGTTCTGTGGCCCAGAATCCTTTGCAAACCTCAAGATTTGGCAAAGAAAAACACTTTTTCCTCACATTTCGGTGACAGAAAGTTCTGGAATGTGAGAGGAGCCACACCTTTCCTTCCAACCAGCGAACCCCTAAGACTCACGATAAAAATGGTACCCCACTTGTGTGGGTAGGCCTAGTGCTCGCGACAGGAAATGCCCCAAAACACAACATGGACACATCACATTTTCCCAAAGAAAACAGCTGTTTTTTTGCAAAAGTGCCAAGCTGTGGATTTTGGCCTCTAGCTCATCCAGGAAAACCTACCAAACCTGTGTATTTTTGAAAACTAGACACCTACGCGAATCTGGCATGGGGTGACTTATGGGGTTCTCACCAGTTTCTGTTACCCAGAATCCTTTGCAAACCTCAACATTTGGCCAAAAAAACAATTTTTCTCTCATTTTGGTGACAGAAAGTTCTGGACTCTGAGTGATCCACGAAAGTAAATGCCCCAAAACATTATCTGGCCACATCAAAATTATCAAATACAAAACAACCTGTTTTTTTTCAGGGGGGCACCTGCATTTTTGGTCCTGGACTCAGCAGCCATCTAAGGAAACCTACCAAACCCAGACATTTCTGAAAACTAGACACCTGAGGGAGTTTTGGGAGGTGTGACTTGCGTGGATCCCCCAATGTTTTCTTACCCAGAATTCTCAGCAAACCTCAAATTTAGCTAAATAAATCAAATTTTTCCAAATTTCCATGTGGGATCACCGCACTGGGACAAATTTCCTACCACCTAACGTTCACCTCAGTCTCCCAGTAAAAATGATACCTCACTTTTGTAGGTGGGTCTAGTGCCTGTTACAGGGAAGAGCCAAAAACATGTCGAAATTGAGGGGGAAACAAAGCAGTTCCAAAAGGGCAGTTTGAAAAAAATCATTTTTAGGCTGACAAGAGCAGCAGAATTTTTATTGGTATAGATGAGGCAATGCTGGGTGGTAGGAATTTTGTGGATTCCTGCAGATTCCAAAAGGTTCCATCACAAAAATGTGAGAAAATTGTGTGATTTCCAGCAAAGTTGGAGGTTTGCAGGGCATTTTGGGTAAGAAAATGGTGTGGGGTGCATGTGAAGCACACCACCCTGGACTCACCCAAATTTTAGTTTTCAGATGTGTCTACGTCTTGTGGATTTTTCTACATGGCAGTGTCTCAAAGTCCCAAAAGTGCAACCCTCACCATTCCAAGTGGGATGATTTTGAGAGTTAGCCAAGCTCTCATGGCCCAAATGTAAAACCAAAACCCAAAATAATCAAATGTCCTCTTGCTTGCCGTGGGATAAGATGCTTTAAGGTGCAGGGAAGAGTTGAAAGACTGTTACTCCCTACATTTGGGGTGGGGGCATAACAAGGCCCATACTGGTTGGTAGCCACCACCCCACTATTTTTTTTTTAATTCCCTGGCATCTAGTAGGCTTTTTGCCCGCCCTGGTGTGTGGATCTGGGGTAATTGCCCCATCTGCCCTCTGGTGAGGAAAGCGTCTTTGGCCCCATTTATTTGGGGTGGGGGTATGTCCATAACCCCACCCACTTATTTTAAAAAAAAATCTTCCCATGTCTCCCATGTGCCCAAGGGGTGCAGATATGGCCAACAGTAATTTGACCCCATGGGGAGTGACCCTTGCCCCGCCAAACAAAACACACATACACATACACCAATCTCTGGTGCCTAAGTGGTTTAGGCCAATCTGCCCCCAAGGGGGATAGAAAGGGCCTAAAATAAATTTCCCCCCAGGAGAATGACCCTTACTTAAGGGGTCGCTCCTCTTGCTTGAAATTAGCTAAAAAAATAATAATCCCTGGAGTCTAGTGGTTTTTGGCCCCCTGGGGGGGAGGGCAGATCGGCCTAATAAAAATAGGCTGATCTGCCCCCAAGGGAGCAATAATAGCCTAAAGACAATTTGCCCCCCAGGGGTGCGACCGTTGCCTAAGGGGTCGCTCCCCATATATATAAAAAAAAAATCGCTGGTGTCGTGATCGGGCAGCAGAAATGCTGAGAAGGACATCAAAGGAAAGGAAAGGCCTTTCCTTTCGTTTGATGGCTTTCTCAGCCCCTCCACGTAATCGGAGGAGAAATGCTTTGGAGGGGAAGGCCTCCGATGAGGTCAGCGCGTGGTCGCATGCTGATGTCATCAGACACCATGGGGGGGAGTCAAGGGGGACAAGGGTGGAAGGGGAAGCGATTCCCCTTCCATCCCTGCCCAGGGGAGGGTATGCCAGGCCCTCGGGGGACGGCCCATAGCAGGACGAGTTGGTTACGTCCCTGGTGCCTGAGCGCCACAGCAGCGGACGTAACCACCTCGTCCCGGGTACCCGAGGGGTTAAAATATGTGTCGTTGTTGCATGAATATTGAGAACATTGAGTATGTGTTTTGGTTTATATGTGTTTATTTTTAAGTTCTATCTTTAATAATAAATAAACATTTCTATCCTGATGGTGTTTTTCATATGAATTAATTAAATATACTTTTAATATAATTTCAATTTAATGTTATTTGTTGTAATCATAAGTAGCATGTTTATAGATTATTTTATGTGTTTTTAAATATAGAAAAGCAATATTTTTGCCATAGATATTTGGTGATACATATATAGATATCCATTTGTGACTGGTTAACCTGTACACCAAACTCGAAATCTGGTCCTTAGTTTTTTCTCCATTTGTTTCCCTAATTAGAGTCCTGTTTCCATCCAGCGATTTTGGCTGGAGCAATGTCTAAAGTTTAAAAAAAATTGTATTCACTAACCCCATTTTAATATGGTAACTTCTCTCCCAAAATGCGGTCCTTCCGATTTCAATGAATCATTCAATGATTTGTGGAGGTCTAGGGTCTTGCTAGTCATTGTCCTCACAGTCAGTGACCCCAAGAACAGCATATTATTTATTTGGGATGCTACATATAAGGTAATTATTTCAGGGATGTTTTGACAGAATGTTTGACTGCTTATCCAAGTAAAACTCATAGTTTAAACTATACTTAATGCTAAAAACTACAAGTACGAAATAATAACCAGGAAACCAGTGATTCATCTATTGAGGATTATAGTAAAGGCTAACAATAGTGACATAAAGTGAGTGCCTGATATTTTCCCCACGTAAAACTGTATGAATTTTCTCATGGATCTCTCATAATTCCTTGTCCAAAACCAAATGTGCTTTAGCCTCAGAACATTTTAAAATATTTTCATGAAGTATTGTCCTTCCTCTAGGCAGATAGATACACCATTTGATCAAAATGATTTCCCCCCTAATTGTACATCTGGTCCCTTTATTATTTGCCAACCAATGCCCACATGTAAATATTTAAAACTGTTACTCTGAGAGGTAATCCTAATTCCTCCTTTAATTTATCAAAAGATCTAATAATTTCTCTTTGAGCAAGATCTCCTGTTGTAAGTATTGGCCACTCTTTGGCGGTCTTGTTTCCTTCTGCTATAGCTCTTGGCATACGTGGGTTAGTCCACAGTGGATTAGTTCATGATACCCTGGATTAGATATTTGCATATTTTTAGCAATCATCCTAAAGAGCTCAAAAATATTTGCCTGTACTTTATATCATAATCTCTTTAAAAACGGAGGAAAAAAAACTTAAATACAAATCTTTTAAAGTTATTTGATACAAGGCCCAGGCTGGCTAGGCTCAGAAGGCTGTGCTGTATGTTGGCTCTGACCTCCATTTCATTTGTTGTTTGTGTCTGTTGAAGTTACTGCTGGTGAGGTGAGAGAGGGAAGAAGTGATCCGGTGAGTCACACCCTCCCCCCTTTTTGACTGGTTTGGCTACACTCCAGAAGCATTGGAGCACTGACGCTTCCTAGAGAGAGGTCTCGAGGTGTGGCTTAAGGGGTGTTTGGAAGGGCCACTAACTGGGGCCTCTTGCCAAGTTTTTAAGTGAACTTGTGCTGATTTGTGTAGAGCTACTTTGGCTTTTCAAATATTTTGGCTGACACTGGAAGGTTGAGATGACGGTGAAAAAGAGTAATGGAGGACTATTTTATTTTATATAGAATGACATCCAAAAGTGAGCATAAAGACCCCACCATTGACCACTTGGTCAATGCAGAACATTCCCCAGGTAAAAAGTCCTCCTCTGCTTGAAATTCGACTGTCATGTCTGTTGGAAAATGGCCCTTTCTGCAGGGTCATCCCGAAGTCTTTAGCCTTCCTCCTCCTATTTTTACTGGATTCATTGTTGTTGGCCTTAGGACGCTGTGAACTTTACCACTGCTTATGCTCTCTGCTCTAAACATGGTAGTGCTGGATTATCCCCCATTGACATATTAGATTTCCTTCTAAGCCCCTAGTAAAGTTCACTACGTGTCCTTGACGCCTGTAAAGTAAATTAAATGCTACTTGTGAGCCTGCAGCACTCATTTGCCACCCACTTGCATAGTCCCTTAAGCACTACCGATGGGGATTCCCTCAGGATTAACTGACTCCTAAGTTATTCCCATTTTTAATTTATCGTCACCCACCTTATCTTCAATGACCATTTGCTTGTTAAATTGAGTGATATCTTTTCTACCAATGGAGCAAGTTGATTTTCTTGATCTACAGACAGATCTCATGAGATTCTTATTCAAGAAACTAAGATTAAGAGCATTCTACAAAGACGAAAGACCTTGTGGCACAACTGATGCCACAGACCTGAGTCCTCCCTCAACATTTTTCTCTAAATCCAGAAGCACCCCCATAGAAATTGTGACTTTTGAGAAACGTGTACTTAAGGACATTCATGATTTGCAACAAAAGAATATTTTCACAACTTATAATATCATACTAGAAGAATGCAAAGCCCTTAATACACTTAAAGAGAATACTTTTCAAGTAATTAAGTCAGCAGACAAGGGAGGTGGAATTGTATTGCAGGGCACAGATGCCTACAGATCAGAAATATACTGACAACTAGTCAACACAGACATTATACCAAACTTACAAAGGATACCACTAGTGATATTTAAGACGAGATTTTGAGCCTTACTACAGCAGCAAAAGAAGAAGGGATCCTTAACCAAAATGAATTCAATTTTTTTAACACGAAAAATCCTTGCACTCAAATGATTTATACATTGCCCAAAGTGCACAAGAATGTATACAGTGCTTCAGGAGGTCCATAGTTTCTGGCTTTAGTTCTACATTGGAACCAGTAGGGAAATATTTAGAGATTTTCATAAAACCCTTTACTTCATTGACAACTTGCTATATACGTGATACCATAGACTTTTAAATCTGGTTGAAAATATACCATTCTTTCAAACTGAATGTTTCACGGCCACTATGGACATTGAATCATTATATAGAGACATACCACAGCAGGAAGGGATTGGGGTTGTCCGTGACCATCTCAATAACAGACCCAATCATTTCAGGTTTCAATCCCTTTCATTACAGACTTACTCACCTCAGAACTTACAATTTGTTTTCAAATTTTACCATAAGTATTTCATACAAAATAAAGGTACTTCTGCGGGGGATATTTTTGCTCCAGACTTTGCTATTCTGTACATGGACAGCTTGGAGTCTACCATTATATTGACTGATTTCAATCCTTTCATGAAACATATCCTAATGTGGAAACTCTATATTGACACTATGGGGTTCATTACAACATTGGCGGTAAAAGGCGCTTACCGCCGTACAGAAGACCGCCAATACACCGCTGCGGCGGCAGAATTCCGCCACAGCTATTATGACACACATCTCGGAAACCGCCGATATTCAGACACCCACACAAGTCCTAACTAAACGAGGAGGACTGGGAGATTGGACTGGTCCAGTGTACTTTCTCCCTATACGTGAACTAATAGTAAATGTGTACACTGTTCCAAGAAAAAGAGGGCGAAAGAAAAAGACTGAAAAATCAGTGTTGTAGGAGTGCCCTCAAGCATCACAATAGGATGCAGAGCATCATCATCGGGCTAACTCCTCGCCAGACCGGCACTGCAATGTCTGACGGGCCACCACACAAAGGTCGTGGCTCTGCAACCAGAAGGTGGTTAAACAGAACAGCTCAAATCCGTCAAATCTGCTGACAGAGGAGAAAAGGAGAGAGGAAAATAAAATTGGCTATGAACACCCGAAAGCTAAATTTAATGTTTATAATGAGGGTCAGGCCAAGATTTTTCTTGGAACAGTGTACACATTTACTATTAACCCACACAAGTCCGCCACAGCAAAGGTCAGTGATAAACTGGCGATAACAAAACATCCACCTCCACGCCAACAGAAACACGCCCATGCTATTACGACCCACGAATCCACGCGGCGGTCTTTCAACCGTAGTATTCCATTGGTGGTACACACCGCCGCGCTCAAAATACACACACATCTCCAAAACGCCGCCACATTGGACAATTTGATATACACACATAGAAATAACACTCCCACACACCCAATGCAATATAAAGCACACACCCACATCACCCACAAACCCCTACGACCAAAAATGTATCACAAAGGCCAGAGACACAGCACAGATCAGACAATCCCACCACGCAGAGGCACACAACACCATCACCAACACAACATCCACGCACAAAACACCACACACCACGACACATTACCACACACATCAATACTCATACCGCCCCACACATCACACACACCACCCCATGGCACGCCAAAGACACCCCCGCTTTTCCGAGGAAGAGCTCAGGGTCATGGCGGATGAAATTGTCCGGGTAGAGCCACAGCTATTTGGCTCACAGGTACAGCACACATCAATAGCCAGGAAGATGGAGCTATGGTGAAGAATAGTGGACAGGGTCAACGCTGTGGGACAGCACCCAAGAAATAGGGAGGACATCAGGAAGAGGTGGAACGACCTACGGGGGAAGGTGCGTTCAACGGTCTCCAGGCACAACATTGCGGTTCAGCGGACTGGCAGCAGACCCCCACCTCCTCCCCCACAACTAACAACATGGGAGGAGCAAGTCTTGACCATCATGCATCCAGAGGGCCTCGAAGGAGTCGGTGGAGGATGGGACACTGGAAAGTCAAATCTTAACTAACATATCCCCCACCCTACCTGCATGCTATCACACACCCCCACCCTCACACCCTCCCCTATCACCCCAAATCCTCACTAATGTACTAATAACACAAACTACACATCCCAGCACCAAGCCCTGCATGACACAACGAAGCATGGACACCTATTACCTAAGCATGCCCACTGCACATACCCAGAACAACCCCCTAACCATAATCACACAAGCCCCCACACAGGAATGCTAGCACTGGGGTACACGGTCACCCACCCATTGCACACCATGACACACACATGCAATAATCATGCTCTTATGCCCCTGCAGGAACACGAAGGACCGTCACCATGCCAGAGCGTCCAGACAACACCACTCCACCCCCAGAAGAGGCCCACAGCGACGATAGCAGCTCTGCCCTACTGGAGCCTGATGACCAGCCCGGACCATCGTGGGCCTCAGGACAGTCCGTTCCCCTCGCACAGTCACAGCCCAACACTGACCTACCACCCTCTGGTAACACCAGCACAGCACCCACCCAGCGGGCCCAAACCTCCCTACCCAGGACAGGTCAATCAGCGGTGTGCCCAGGGAACCCAGGGTAACCCACCACCCCAACAACAACAGGGACCTGGGGGCAGTGGTAGTGGGCACACGGTCCAGGGGACGGAGGCACAGGAACACAGGGGAACTGGAAGGGCTGGTGTGCGACAGGGGGCGGACAGGCCAAGGGAACCCACTCTCCACAAGGCCCTCACCTCCATCATGGGAGCATACCACCACTCCCAGGAGACGATGGCCATGGTCCTGGTCAAGTTTCAGGAGACCCAGCGCCTGCAGGAGGACCAGTATTTGGGGTTCAGGGAGGTGCTCAGGACCATCAGCTCCGCCCTGGGCACCATCGTAGGGGTGCTGAAGGACCTACAGCAGACCCTGAGGGACACCGTGGCACTCCAAGGGGCCCCTGACACTAGCCAGGATGATGAACTGCCGACCACCTCCGCCGGCGCTAGTGGACAGGACGCCCCGCCACAGGACCACCACACCAGCAAGCGGTCCCTGAGATCCAGGAACAGGACAGAGCAAGATGGCAAGACCCCTGCCAGGAAATGAGACCACCCTGATTGTCCCCCCACTGCCCAACTTTGTTACCCTGTCCATACTTGAACTGCCCCAGCTCCTCTTCCTATGCCCAGATGGGCAGTGCACCTGTGAGACTAATAGACTGGACTCTGCCATGGACATTCCTCCGCCATCACCCATCACCATTTAACAACCCCTCCCAATTCAGAGAACTGCAATAAACACCCTTGAAACACAAAACAATCTGGAGTCAGTCTATGATTTGTTAAAATGTAATATCAATGACAGTGTGAAAATGAGTTGTGAGATGTAAAAGCAACATACCAATGTCACACATCAAAAGTCCTTGAAGGATGCAAGTAGATGACACACGTTGGTAACCACACCTGTGAAACCGTAATGGAAAGAAACAACTCAATTACCAAATAATCCCAAGTAATTAAACACAGGATAGAGGAAGACGTGTGACAGTGAATGTAATGTAAAATCTGAAAATGGTCTCACCTGTGTGTCACTGGAAATATTGCTGTATGACTGACTCCCTGTTGTCATTGTCTTCTTCCTCAGCTTCCTCCTCATCACTGTCCCCAGGCTCCACAGGCTCCACAGCTGCCGCAACACCGTCATCTGGACCATCCTCCTGCAGAAAAGGAACCTGGCGTCATAAAGCCAAATTATGAAGCATCGAGCAGGCAATGATGATCTGGCACACCTTCTTCGGTGAGTAGAATAGGGAACCACCTGTCATATGGAGGCACCTGAACCTGGCCTTAAGGAGGCCGAAGGTGCGTTCGATCACCCTCCTAGTCTGCCCAGGGGCCTCATTGTAGCGTTCCTCTGCCCTGGGATTCCTCACTGGGGTCAGTAGCCAGGAAAGGTTGGGGTAACCAGAATCCCCTAATAGCCATACACGGTGCCTCTGGAGTTGAGCCATCATATCAGGGATGCTGCTATTCCGCAGGATGTAGGCGTCATGCACAGAGCTAGGGAACATAGCATTAACCTGGGAGATGTACTGGTCTGCCAAACATACCATCTGTACAATCATAGAATGATAACTCTTCCTGTTTCTGTACACCTGTTCACTCCTGTGGGGGGGACCAGAGCTACATGGGTCCCATCAATGGCACCTCTGACGTTGGGGATATGTCCAAGGGCATAGAAGTCACCTTTCACTGTAGGCAAATCCTCCACCTCAGGGAAAATGATGTATCTCCTTACGTGTTTCAGCAGGGCAGACAACAGTCTGGACAAGACGTTGGAAAACATAGGCTGGGACATCCCTGATGCCATGGCCACTGTTGTCTGAAAAGACCCACTTGCAAGGAAATGGAGCACCGACAGCACCTGCACGTCAGGGGGGATTCGAGTGGGATGGTGGATTGGTGAGATCAGGTCTGGCTCCAACTGGGTACATAGTTCCTGGATTGTGGCACGGTCAAACCTGTAGGTGACGATGACATGTCGCTCTTCCATTGTCAACAGGTCCACCAGAGGTCGGTACACCGGAGGATTCCGCCATCTTCTCACATGTCCCAGCTAATGGCACCTACAAAGGACAAGAGCGATGATAAAGTAAATTTTCATCCAGGTATGTACCCACAGTTACACAGAACACGACACCACACACAAAACCCTTCCTGTATGTGTGTTGAGTGTAGGCCTAGCTATGTGTGACGCAGAATCAAATGAAGCCATGTGGGCCCCTGAAATGGCAGCTACCTGACCTCTACACTGGGACAATGGGATTGTGGGGTAACTGCGCTGGTGTTGTACACCGTCGCGGTAGGCGGTCGTAGACCGCGGCGCAATGCTGCATTGGTTCACATAGGACCCTATGGGTCCCAGGAGCCAATGAACAGGTGCGCTGGCGGTGATGATACGCACCGCCGTGGACGTCACCGCCGCGGACGTCACCGCCATTTTCTATCTGTTCAATCACTAGATACCTGACCTTCGACAGTAGAGGACCTACACTGCAAGTGCTGCTGTGACCTCGGTCTGGAAGCGACGATGGTTGCTGCATCTGGGGAAAGGGCCCCTGCCTTCACTGCTCAGGAGTTGGAGAAACTGGTAGACGGGGTCCTCCCCCAGTACACACTACTCTACGGTCCTCCAGACCAACAGGTTAGTGCACAGGGAGCACGTTGTATGGGCGACCCCTGGGTGGAGAGGGCTGGGTGGAAGAGGGAAGGGGGCAGAGTTCAGGGAACATTAATGCATGTCAATGAATGGGCCACATGGCTAGAGTAGGGAGGGGGGCCACTCACATCAACGGTGCAGTTGGTAATGACTTCTCTTCTTCCCTTTTGCATGTCATGTATGTCAGCGCCCACCAGAAGAGGGACATTTGGCGTGCCATCGCCAAGGATGTCCGGACCCTGGGGGCCCACCAGAGACGGGGCACCCACTGCCATAAAAGATGGGAGGACATTCGCCGCTGCAGCAAGGAGACGGCGGAGGCTCAGCTGGGGATGGCCTCCCAACGTGGGAGGGGTGCCTGTCGCACTATGACCCCCCTGATGTTCCGGATCCTGGTGGTGGCCTACCCGGAGTTGGATGGGCGCTTGAGGGCATCACAGCAGACGCAAGGGGTGAGTACAACCTCATTCTGCGGACTTTGCGCGCAGTAGAGGGGTCTGGGTGGGGGAGGAGGGCTGTGGGTGTACCTAGGCCAGCCAGAAATGCGTAGACTAGGCCCCTCTGTAATGCAGCCCATGGGGCACTCTACCCCACCTCAGTACAGTGCCAAGTACAGGTATAGTTGCCCCTGTGGCATCCATGTGTGCAGATGTCCACCATAGCGATGCAGGCCATATCCCAGGAATTGCATATGCAGAGGCCAAGAGCACGGTGTAATGCAGGGGGCTGCTGTGTCTGTCTTGTCCACCAACGGTAGCGGTATGCCATGCACTCAACCTGTTCTTCTTCTGTCTTTCCCCCCCCTTTTTGTGCTCTCCCTGTTCTTTTGTGCATCGGCATCATCAGGCGGAGGTACAGTGGCACCGGAGCACGAGGGAGCTGCATCTCACATGGCTATGGAGGGCCACAGCACGGACTCAGAATGCACCAGTGAGACGGAGGGTGAGGGGAGCTTCACGTCGGCCACCGGATCACCAAGCAGCGACACGGACTCGTCCGCCGATGGGGGCTGCCTTGTGGTGCCATCTGTGCGCCCCACTTCTACAGGTACAGCCGCCACCTCCCCTACCAGCACCGCCCTCCCAGCAGCCCCTCAGCGTTCGCCCCGTGCATACTCACCCAGGAGGGTGGGCATCACCTTCACCCAAGCCACCTCAGGCCCTGCCCCAGTCACCCCTGCTGCCCTCAGTGAGGAGGCCATTGACCTCCTCAGGTCACTCACTGTTGGGCAGTCTACCATTGTGAATGGCATCCAGGGTGTAGAACAAGAGTTGCAACACGGTAATGCATTTCTGGAGGGCATTCATTCTGATCAGGATGTCCTTCAGCGAACCCTGCAATCTCTGGCCTCAGCACTGATGGCAGCCATTGTCCCTGTGTCTAGCCTCCCCCCTCCAACCTCCTCCACCCAGACCCAATCCCCTGTACCCCAGCCCATCCCAAGCACACCTACAGACCAGCATGCACACAAGTCAGCACACACAAGTAGCTCAAGCAAACATAGGCACCACACAACCCACAGGCACTCACGCAAGCCTCACCCACATATAGACACAGCAACATCCACTGCCTCCACTGTGTCCCCCTCCTCCTCTTTTCCCTCCTCCCTCCCAGTCTCGTCTACACACACACCTGCATGCACCACATCTACAGGCACCAGGAATCACACCAGGATACCCATCACCACAAGCCGCTCACCTGCACTCACCACCTCCACTGCCATTTACACGTCCCCTGTGTCCTCTCCCAGTGTGTCTGTGACGCCCCCTCCCAAAGTACACAAACGCCGGCAACCACACACCCAACATCCATCCACCTCACGACAGTCTCCAGTACCTGCACCCAAAACACCTAAAGTGACACCTCCTACAACCACCTCCTCTTCCTCCACTCCCAGACCCCCTCCAACTACCCATCCCAGTGTTCGTCAGAAACTGTCCCTGTGTAAAGTTGACGTTTTTGCCCCCACCCCCCCTCCCTCCAATTCATCAGTCCTGTCGTAGCGCCTCAGCCAAAAAGCCTCCAATACCAGTGGTGCCTGTTCAAGGTATGTGGAGTGCACCGGCCACCAGGGCAGGCAGTATGACCCGGAGCCAAGGCACTGGCAGCCCACCCCCTGTAAAGGCTCTGAAATTGGAAAGTGGACCGTGTGAAGACTCCTGGTGGGAAAACAACTCACAGGGGTCCCAAGGGGATTGAAGAGTCAGCTGTGACTCCACCAAAGGTGGGGAAGGGCCAGAGGAAGTCTGCCCAGCCTGTTGTGAGTATCACGGCGGAGAAGGGCGGCATAATTCCCGGCGGTCGAGACGCCACCGCCAGCACCGTCGTCACTGGTCAGGAGACCACCGCCACCGCCGGAGTCAGTGCCCAGGAGGGCCCAAGTATCGTCACTGGTCAGAAGACCACTGCCACCGCCGGAGTCAGTGCCCAGGAGGGCCCAAGTATCGTCACTGGTCAGGAGACCACCGCCGGAGTCATTGCCCAGGAGGGCCTAAGTATCGTCACTGGTCAGGAGACCACCGCCACCGCCGGAGTCATTGCCCAGGAGGGCCCAAGTATCGTCACTGGTCCGGAGACCCTCGCCAGAGTCAGTGCCCAGGAGGGCCCAAGTATCGTCACTGGTCAGGAGACCACCGCCACCGCTGGAGTCATTGCCCAGGAGGGCCCAAGTATCGTCACTGAGCAGGAGACCACCGCCGGAGTCAGTGCCCAGGAGGGCCCAAGTATCGTCACTGGTCAGGAGACCACCGCCGGAGTCATTGCCCAGGAGGCCCCAAGTATCGTCACTGGTCAGGAGACCACTGCCACCGCCGGAGTCATTGCCCAGGAGGGCCCAAGTATCGTCACTGGTCAAGAGACCACCGCCGTAGTCATTGCCCAGGAGAGTCCAAGTATCATCACTGGTCAGGAACTACCGCCGGAGTCAGTGCCCAGGAGGGACCCGGCTGCCACAGCCCCGGTCCGCTATGAGGAAACGTCATGCCACACACCAATGCCCAGTGTGGGTATCGTCATGCCACACACCAATGCCCAGTCCATGGAACGTCATGCCACACACCAATGCCCAGTCCATGGAACGTCATGCCACACACCAATGCCCAATCTAGGGATCGTCATGCCACACACCAATGCCCGTTCCAGAGACCGCCATGGCAAAGCACCGCTGAACAGTCCAGAGACCGCCATGGCAAAGCACCGCTGAACAGTCCTGAACCGCCATGGCAAAGCACCGTTGAACAGTCCAGAACCACCATGGCAAAGCACCTCTGAACAGTTCAGAACCGCCATGGCAAAGCACCGCTGAACAGTCCAGAGACCACCATGGCAAAGCACCGCTGAACAGTCCTGAACCGCCATGGCAAAGCACCGCTGAACAGTCCAGAACCGCCATGGCAAAACACAGCTGAACAGTCCAGAACCGCCATGGCAAAGCACAGCTGAACAGTCCAGAGACCGCCATGGCAAAGCACTGCTGAACAGTCCTGAACCGCCATGGCAAAGCACCGCTGAACAGTCCAGAGACCGCCATGGCAAAGCACCACTGAACAGGGCAAGCACCGCCATGGCAAAGCACCGCTGAACAGGGCATGCACCGGGTAAGAATGTAAAGACCGCCACATCAAGCATCCTTATCCCATGTGCATCTGGGACAGTGACGGGACAGGAACTTTCACGGGGAGACTGATCCAGTCTGGCCACCAGTACCCCTCCAGAGCCACTGACGGATGTTATCTACTTGAGAGACTGTGGCTTTGCACTCCCCAGGATATGGCCGTGGGCAACCCACCCACTGTAGAGACTTGAGAGACTGTGGCTTTGCACTCCCCAGGATGGTACAGTGAGCAACCCACCCACTGTAGAGACTTGAAAGACTGTGGCTTTGCACTCCCCAGGATGGTAGAGTGGGCAACCCACCCACTGTAGAGACTTGAGAGACTGTGGCTTTGCACTCCCCAGGATGGTACAGTGGGCAACCCACCTACTGTAGAGACTTGAGAGACTGTGGCTTTGCACTCCCCAGGATACATCAATGGGCATGGAGCCCCGTTGTGGATCTGGCTTTGCAGTCATCCGGCTGAGGTGCCCCCCCTTCCCTTCCCCCTGAGGTGCCTGTAGTATTTCTATCTGATGCCCTGGCAGTGTTCTCTCCGATTGAGGACATGTATCTTTTGTGGGCCTCGCCCATGCATTTTTGGACTAGTGGTGCACGGACGTTGCTATGTGCATATCTGCACTACTTCTCGTAATGTATATATTTCTGGCTGATTTTCTTATATATCTGTACAGTATATTTTTGACAGACATGTATATTGATACATTACAATGTTTGAACAGATTTTGCTTTGTCTTTGCATTCTTCCGGGGGGATTGTGGGTTGTTACTGTGATTTTTTTGGATGCATTGGTGTGTATGTTGTAATATGTGAGGGTGGGGGTGGGGGTGGGAGTGTTTCGTGGGTGTCCCCCTAACTTTTGCCTCCTCCCTCCCCATGTCGTAGGTGCTGTACTCACTGTTGTCTTCGGCCGCTCCGCTGTTGGTCTTCGTAGATGAATAGGAAGAAAAGGGCTGGAAGAATGTGTAATTCGGGCTCCATGGAGTCCTCGTTCCTCGTGGGATGTGTTGAGGTGAGCGTTTTCCCATTGCCGTAACTGTTTCCGCCGTGTTTTTATCCACGGTGAATCCAACCCGGAAAAGGTGGCGGATTGGCGGGTTGTGATACTATGGGCGGTACATTGTCTTCCGCCTGTCTGTTGGCAGTGACCGCCGCACTGCTTGTCTGTACCGCCGTGCCAGGCGGTGTGTTAAAGTGGCTGTCTTTGTTGGCGGTTTCCGCCAGGGTCATAATTCCCTTTTTTGGTCCGCCGGCCTGTTTGCGGTATTGCTGCACCTTTAACACCGTCTGCCAGGGTTGTAATGACCCCCTATGTTACTAATCTAGATGGTTCCCCATGAGACATTGGGACTATTTCAAAGATGGCTAAGTAAAAACTGCAATGGGCTAAACTTTACCCTAACAAGCAATGAAAAGGAAATCCCCTACCTGGGCATAATAGTCAGAGTAGAAAACACGCACAACTCTCTGTAAACCAACAGAGACGACTGTTGCAATACTCATGTTTTGACCCTTGTTCGATATGGGACGCCTTACCATACAGCCAATTTCTAAGGGTCCAATGCAATTGTTACCATAAATCAGATTTTCTAGAGAAGCATAAATATTGCTCAAGAAACTCTTAGACAGAGGGTGCTCAAAACTCCTGGTTAAGCGTGTACTTGAACGTCCATGGTATTGCCCTGGGGATACACTCCTTATACCACAGGATAATGAACACAAGGTAAGAAAATCTACATGTGTAATTACCTTCTCCCCTATTTCTTCTTTGGTTTCCAAAAGCATCAGTAAAAAGTGGACTGTACTAGCAGCTAGGGACATTGCTCTGGAACGACCCATGTTTCCATATATGAGGGGAAAGAATCTCAAGGATCACCTTGTCTGGGCTGCCTTGGCATCAGATCAATCACCCAATCCACTGGTGAAACATTAGGGCCTTCTCACAGCCATTGCACATTTCAAATGGGGCAGTTGTAGTGCACTAACCAGTATATCAGAAGGCCCCTTGTGACTGAACCTTGAAAAAATGTTAACTGATATTGAACATAATCGTTTGAGGGCACAGCTAGTCTTGCTGTTTTGATGACTCTTTTCACCTTTTTATTTTGAACCGCAGGATGTCAGGGGATACACACCAGGAATCTGGGCCATTCTTCTCCAAAGTATACCTGCTGATGCATTCTGCTTCTTTCAGATTGGGAGGGTGAAGTTAACAATTAGATCCCAGCAGTAACTGCTAAGGAGGAAAGATAGAAAGACATGTGAGAGAGAGGAGCCAGTATGGATTTTGCAAAGAAGAAATCAAATGACGTGCGAAAATCCTGACCCTATTTGTTAAAGGTTAATCTAATAATAAAAATGCAACATTCTCCTTCAGTATTTGAAATACATGAACGTTCAAATTACTATTCTTCAAGAAACTCATACTCACAAAGAGAAATGTGAGTCGCATGTACGGAAACAGAAATACAGCTGATTGCAAGAGGTTCTGTTATCATTTTACTCAGCATGACACATAGACACTGCTATGATTTTTCAAAAAGTAAACATAAGAAATTGGGAGTATTAGTTAAGGAGGGTGAAATCCACCTCATGTCATACTCACTGTCCTTTTCTGGGTGAATGACAAAAGTCACTAAATAAACTTGTGCATAACTCTCTGGTAGCTCTCTAATTTCAGACTCAGCGCTTTGCTGGAAGTCAGTTCTCCTTTAATGTGTCTAACCAGCAATCTGAGACTGAGAGGTAGTTCGACTTTGATTGCTGCAGCTTTCACAGCGGTCCTAGTCTCCAGCGGTTACCCAGATACAATGTTGGTAAAATCTATATAAGTCCCATTCTTGCAGTTTAGGACTAGGAGGAGTACACTCTCAACAGCAGTCCGGGGTCCATTGTCTGTGGGGCACTAATTCAGGGTTAGGACTCACTCCAACAAAAGCCAGCAGAAGAGTTCAGGGCAGGTCTAGTTGGTACTGGTCCGTGAGCAGTTGCAGGGAAAGGGCCTCTGGAGGCTTGCTGTGTCCCTTCAGCTCAAACAAGAGGTCAGTCAACTGAATTTTTGTGTTTTGGGTTCAAGAAGAAAGTTTAGTCAGCCTTAAAGGTTTTAGACAATAGGGCAGTCCTTCTTCTGAATCTTCACAGAGCCAGGAGTGTTCTGATGAGAGATTCTGGGGTGCCACCTTTATATCCAGTGCCAGACTGTGGTAGAAGGTAATTTTTTAGTCCACCCCTTTATCCAGTTCTGGACAGTTCTTACCCTACCTCTGGGTTTGGTGACAGCCTGACTGTAGAGACAAAGGAAAAACAGGCCTACTTATGAGCCTCCTCTACAAGTGACAGAGAATGCACCCTTTAAAAGTCAGGAAGGTGCTGGTCACAGCCCCAGGCTATTCTTTAAAGCTCTCCTGGCCATCCTGCTCAGAAGAAGAACATCCCTCTCCACATCCACTGCCTGGAACCAATACACATCTCGCCACAGGGGAGCCATTTACAGTCATGGACACTGGACAATGGCATGAACGCTCTTTTGGTTTAGGCAGAGAAATGGCAATTTTCTAAAAGTGTCACTTCTAAAATAGTAGAATACAATCCAACATTATCATTAAATTGGATTTTAGATCACTATTGAAATTAATCCTTGAATTATGGTTATAGTTGCTCCTAAAATTAAGTCATACGTTATAAGTTGATATACATAATCCAGTGGTTTTCTGTGGGAGAGACAGTCCTGCTGCAGTGAAAAATGACTTTGAGCTACTGCAAGAACATGTGAAACATTACATGTACATGCTCTAAGTTTTTAATACCATGCACCCTCCCATTTAGGCATTAAGGGTCTAACTTAGGGGTGTGTAAAAAGTATTAAAAACAAAAATGTAAACCGGGCAAAAAGGTTTTTTTTTGCCAGGTCAAAATGGTGGTTTAAACTGCACAGACAAGGTTCAATGGCAATTCTGGAATTATGTTTTACAGTGCTGTTTATTTTCATGTGTTGCACAATGTGTTCTGTGGCCCACTAGTAGCTTTTAATGTATGAGCTCTGGATACACGTAGTACCATACACTATGGACTTTTATGTAAATTAAATAGTCCAATCTGGTGTATACCATTGCTACCATTTTTAATAGGCTGAGCCCAAGCAATTTACTACTGGTTAGAGGGCGTAAGGTGTAGAGAGTCCTATAGCCTACAAAAACAGGCTCAGCCACAGAAGGCACAAATCTAGGGGGATGCTACGTAAAAGATGGTCACTTCCAACAGTAAGAAATCTAAAATCTATTAAGTAAGAGACTGACACTAAAATAAGATGAGTGGTGACACATTAGTTCTAATGGGGCACAACTTATTAGAATGTCTTATTATAGGTCACTGTCTCATAACCTTGATGCTTTAATTCAGCTGAAAACCACACTTGTTGCATTACCTCTGTTATAGTTATTGTGGGAGATTTTAATCTCACTCTTCCCAATCTGGAAGCAACTAGTCCGTCACTGTGGAATAAAACTTCCATAAGTGCTATCATCCATCCTTTCATCCATTTTTTGTATCGGAGATTTCCCACTGGGCCTCAATATACATAAAATAAAATGGTGATAGATTTAGTACACAGTCCTGAATGGATTTATTTTTAACAAAAGATGGAGGAGGTAGAAAAAATTGAAATAAAGCACGTAGCTTTCTCTGATCTCTCACCACTAAGCAAGAAATTAATGCTCCCAAAAGGAAGGTGACATGGTGGAGCTTAGCTGTTGCCAGAAAACAAAGAATTTTAAAAGCAAGAACTCTAAGTTACACATCACCAGAAAGAGGCATCCTGAATACAGGCTGTGACAACAAGGTGATGGATGAAATACTTGAATTAATCTCAGCCACTGTCAATCGCTTTAGGCCTCATTTCAATCAAGTGCTTTTTCTCCCACGTGTCACTGTAGACAAAGGCAGCCTTATGCAAATCAGTATCGGTGCTGGGCATCATGGGAACAGCCCCGCTGTGAACTGTCAGGCAAGCCTGCTTAGAAAGCACCCAGTGAAACATCTGAAACCCTAGAAAATGCACCAAAAAAGCACAGTTTGGCATCAAACCTTTCTATATTTTCACCAGGGTGAGCAATTCTCTGGAAATGGAAAACCCTGTTTTCAGCAGCAGGCAGTTGGAAGCATTCCTGGTTCCAATGCACCATCATCAAAATGATCAGCCCATCAGAAGGAAAAGCCTCTTTTTATCAGTGCTGTGGTAAAGTCTATTGTATCTGAGTATGAGAAAGATAACACACCAGCAACATGAATCCAACACACCTGAGGAAAGGGCAGATTAGAATGTTGTGCTTGCTTTGTCATCCTCTTCTTAAACATCTCTACCTGCAAAAAAAAGAAATCCACCTCCTATGGCTCCAAGGATTCCTTGAGACACAGGTCACAAGCAATGTTCCAAAAATACACAACACAAATGACAGTCCACAGCATAGAAAAGATTAACCCATCATTGTTAAGAGAAGCACTGTTAAAGTGCAAACAAACTTGTTAAACCTGGCATCTGTGGTGTAGTTTTGCCTTTAGACCTCATCAAACCATAATTTTTAATACATACAAGTCACTCCTAGAGCAGAACTTAGACAGCCCAGAGGCCAGGGTGCAATGTATATAAAAGTGTAGGGCTTGTGCTTTAGATTGGGCCAGGCAGAGAGTTACAACCATTATGCTCTCAGATATAGACATATGGCAAAGTAAGAATCTCTAGAACCTCTAGAACATCTAGAACCACATACATCATGGTCGAGTTATTCATCTTCTTTACCCTGATTGTAATGTTGATTACCTTGCTTTGCTTCATCGGCCTAATTATCGCAGCACGTTTTTTGTACTAGATTGTTCCAATAAATGTATTGAAAACTTATTTTACATCTTGTGTCTCTCCTTGGCATGAGTGAGTAAATGAGCGAAAGGTGTACGATCTGTTTCCATGACTTCCCTGAGGAGTCGGAGTGTCATGTTCAGGTTGCCACAATCATCTTTCACCCCAGTGGGTTTGGACATTTGGGTTAGGCATTGTGAGCTAGACAGGAGCTAGGCCGACAGCTACTAAAATGTGGGGTGCACTCTGTCTTCCACACTCAGTAGTGCTGCTGTCCCAAACATTCAATCCTATTCCTAAAGTAGTAACTACATAACACTGGCCATATGGGAGGGAGGAGCCGGGCACATCCCCACTTACACTTGAATAGGCTGTGCCCTGCCTCCACACAAAGGGCTGCATACCTCCTGTAGTTAGTTTGGAGCCAGGGCAGGGAGGGCAGGATGCCTATGCACATTAAAGGGGTGCCTATGGAAGCTTCTCTCTACTTCAAAGCCACAGCTGGGTATAAATTCTGGATCTCAGACATCAGCTTTTCAGTGCACTTGTGTAACTGTGGATACTCTGCCACGAAGAAGGACTTCTGTGCTGCTGAAGGCTGAAAGGACTGCCACTCTGCTAGACTGCTGATCAGAAGGTACTGCTGCTCTGTTGTGTTAACCTGCTGTCTGCTGCCTTCTGCCCTGGGTAAGAAGGACTAGACCTGCATCTCTTGAACTCAAAACCCTAGAGTGACTCCAAGGGCCAGTTGGCTGGCCTCTTGATGTGAAAGCTCAGGGAACATAACAGGGGCCAGATGTAGGAAAGGATTTGCAACTCGCAAACGGCAAAAACTGCTGTTTGCGAGTTGCAAATCGCATTTTCCTATGCAGAAATGCATTCTGCGAGTCGGACTGACTCGCAAAATGCATTTCAGCATCGCAAATAGGAAGGGGTGTTCCCTTCCTATTTGCGATTCCTAGTGGTATGCAATACCATTTGCGACCGCATATGCGGTCGCAAATGGTGTTGCAGTTACCATCCACTTCAAGTGGATGGTAACCCACTCGCAAATTGGAAGGGGTCCCCAAGGGACCCCTTCCAGTTTGTGACTGGACCCAAAAAAAATTTTTCAGGGCAGGGAGTGGTCCAAGGGACCACTCCCTGCCCTGAAAAAACTACCGAAACTAAAGGTTTCGTTTTTTTTTTTAAGTGCAGCTCGTTTTCTTTTAAGGAAAACGGGCTACACTTAAAAAAAAAAAAAATGCTTTATTTAAAGCAGTCACGAACACGGAGGTCTGCTGACTACAGCAGGCCTCCATGTTTGCGAGTGCCCATAGTCGGTATGGGGCCGCAATTTGCGACCCACCTCATTAATATTAATGAGGTGGGTCATTGCGACCCCATACCGACTCGCAGACGGTGTCGGAGACACCGTTCTGCATGACATTTTGCGAGTTGCAAAGAGCGAGTCGCTAAGACTCGCTATTTGCAACTCGCACAATGCTTCTTTAGTACATCTGGCCCCAGGTTCCTGCACCCCAGTCCTGGACCCTTTGAAGTGGGCCTAAGGGGCTTTGCCAGTCTCTGTAGACCCAGAAAAACTGACACATCTCTTCTGCTTTGCTGCCCAAACCAGAAACGGGATCAGAACCTTTGCAAAGACCCGCATCACCACCACAGTATCTTCAGAACTGCTGCTGCGTGACAAATATTTCGCGTCAGCCCTTGCATCACTCATCGACAGCAGCCTCGATGATGCTGGACTCCACATTGTAGCTCGCTGCCCTTTAGGACAAATGCATCGCCCAGCAGATTGACAAATCATTGATGCCGGACTTCACATCACAAGCCCTCATCAACAAGATGCTTGATAATGACATAAGACATCATATCATAGATTTGCCGCTCCTCAGAACTGATGGATTGCTTTAGCTGTGCAATGCATCTCCCATGAGCATCCTTGCAACACTCCACAAACCAGGATTTAAGGTACTTTGTTCGGAGGGCCTAACTGGGTCCCTACAGTTAACCTGTGCTCCATTGTAGACAGCCTGAACTTGTGATTTTGTCCCGTTCCAGCGCAACCATATCTGCACAGTTGTGGCTAAGTGCTTTTTGGTGCTATTTTTACTGAAATCTTTAAAACTACATATCTCCAGCTTTACTAATTGATTTGTTTTGTCATTTTGTTCTTGTTTTAATTATTATTATAGGCAGCTCTATTTTTTCAGAATTGCTGTCCAAAGTCAGTCAAATTGCTTATCATAGGTTGTAAGCCACAACACCTCTGTGTCATTGTATTTACTGAGAGTGTTATTTTTTGCTGTCTTTCTATTGACTAGGAAATCTGCCAAGCCAACAAAACTAGTGATGGATTTCATTTTCTTAGATTTCTGTAACTGACCTAAAACACAATTCTGGTTGATATAGAAAGGTTTTCTCTGTGCATTCTGAAGTTGTGGACACTATCTTAGCGCATTATTCCTTGATATTCGGACATTCCCATATTATATGATAGAAATCTGCATCAGAGCTTTACATCTTGGACATGTGTCCCCTTTTCTATCATATATTTTTTTATCTACTTGGGGACTGGGAAATAGATAGTCTTGGTGTAGGCAGTTAAATTGGATTCATTTGAGTCTTCAGTTTCTGGTCACCTCTCTACTATGCTCAAAGGCTACCAAGAGGTCGCTCAGTCTTGAAATAGCAGAGTGGAAAAGGAAACTTATACAGAAGGGATGCTGTATTCCTGGACTCCCTGTGTGTCAGCGGAATGTGGTGCATTCAATTTCTTTCCTGGATCGAGGTTGACAGCCTGTCTTAATGAACTTAGTTTCATGAATTGTCCTCAAACAAGTGACACCATTTTCATACATCACCCACACGTCTAATCCCAATGTAAGGCCAAGGTCGTCTACCTCGCAGCCCGAACAACGATTGAAATCACCAAAGGCGATTGGTATATTGGCTGATATGGATCGAAGGCACCTCAGGCATATTTGCCAACAATGTTGTCATGTGCTGAGTATTTTGGGGCAGAGAGTGCTAACTGTATTATTGCACATCTTCACAGACAAGGACAGGTCAGCCCCCGTGTCTCTACCTTACTCAAAAAGTGTTCCCTGCGAACTTTCTAGTGAGCTGTCATATAGGAGCGCAAATGGATAGTTTTTAGTCACAGGCACTCAAACCACCCCAGCTAGCTGTACTTGAGGCTTACTAGGGACGACCCATCTCCTGCTGGTGCGCTATATAAAGTTAATGAATAATTAAGGCAATCCATGACCTAACAGGCTAATTATGCCATCTTGGAGAGCCAGAAACAGTCCCCTTATAAAATGTTGAGAAGTATTTAAATATATTTTTCCAGTTACTGATAACTGTCTTAAATGTTTGTAAACAATGAATCTGAGCTCCTAACTCACACACTATAGAGGTTTATGAGAAAAATAGAGAGATCTGAGACTGCTCATAAATAAATAGGAAAGTAAGAAAATAAATACCAGACTGAAACCTGTAAGCACTGACAAAATAGGGGCCCTCCTGGTGTAGAACAGTAACAAACTAAAGCAGCCAGAAAGCGTACATCCCTCATAAAGCAAAATAATCTCGCACATTTTTGGAGAAATCATTCTAAAATCTGGGCCCAGATGGAACCCATGGGGTCCCTAGGAATGCACTGAACAAAATTGATTTAAGTTATAAATAATATCCATGACCTGTGTAGGTCCCAGGTAGAATAGCCAAAAACCTTCATGTAAATATCAGTGAAGTAAGCAATAAAATCTAGTTCCTGATTTCCAGGCGAGCGAAATGGAGAAAATGACACAAAATTCTGGAAATATATATGTATTTTGCTCACAGCACATGACAGTGTGCACTAAACGTAGGCTGTCCTCTAAGACAGCAGGAGTGATCCTTGCAAAAAATATTAAAATTACAAATAATATTCATGGCAGGCAAACTAATCAGCCCACGAAATTAAGGTCCAGATTTGAGAAAAATGAAGTGCCACGTTTTTGCGCCCCATTCTGCCCCCTAACGCCACCATGAGTGTGCCGTATTAACAATACGGTTCACCACGGCGCACGTTAGGATCAATAGCGTCATAATTGGTGGTGGTACTTTGCTGGATTAGCTCGAAAACGTTTGGCGCTAATACTGCAAAGTACTTTGAGGCCCATTCTAAACATTGATGTGCCTCAATTTAATGCCTGCACCGTGCAGGCATTACAAATGAGAAAAATAGCTCAGTGATTCTCTTAGATTCCACTGTGCCATTTCCTGGGCCTTCAAACGGAGGAATGCACCCCTTGCATATGTTATACCTGGCGCAGGCATAATGTGGCGCAAGAGTTTACAGAGTGGTTCAATGCATGCATTGCACCACTTTGTAGATTGGCGCAGCGTTTTGCCAACCTAATGCCACATTAGCGTAAAAAAATGATTCTAATGTGGAGCTACGTGGCGCTAGGCCCTTCTTAAATTTAACATACACACAGCAGAGCACTTGGAAGGCAAGAAGGCATAGCTATCAAAGGGAAATGGCGATCTGCCTTTGAACCTCTGATCCCTCGAACAAGTAGAACATGCAAAACACAGATGCGTAAAGATACCTCTAAGTTGCCAAGCCCTTGTGCAGGTCCCCTATAAAGCTGTGAGACTTTAAAAACAACCTCGAAGACCCTTAACCTACAATAACAGCAACAAGGAGACTGTTGAAATTTGATTTAAATTAGAAATAATACCAGTGATCTACAGACTTCAATCACATCTCAAATACAATAGCAGAAACCTCAGACCAAAAATAACATCAGCAATAGTACTCTGGTAACAATCAGAGCCTCTTGCGCCAGAGGAAAGCAACAGTGATATTGAGAAAATGACGAAACATTCTGGAAAAAAAGATCTGTGACCTGCACAAACAATCGACCCCACACACAGAAAGCCAATATGCATTAGAAAATGAGGCAAATCGGAAATATTTGTAGCGAGCCTCCCGGGCGTTACTCTGCTCACTGCCCCATTCCGTGACAAAGTACGGTGTCCGGTGTAGGGGCTTAATAATAAACGGAGGCGGGGCCCTCAGGGCTTTTGCGCTCGAACTAAAGAGCAAGCAGGTGTGCGCGTGTTTTCTCCAGCATGTTATCGACACGCGGTCGGCTGGCCGAGAGATTATACCAGCCTGCGCTCTTTACATTTGGCGACGGGGCGGTGCCCATGTGCTGTATTCACCTGCGCCCGCTCCACCGGAGCATATCTTTTTTTTCTTTCTTCACTGCCCCATTGCCGTCGGGGCCCGGTGCAGGAACCAGGCTGGTGGGCCTCAAGCGATCCCGAGGCCCCAGGCAACGTGCGACTGGCTCATTCTCCTGGGTGTCCTGGCTGCCTCTCCCTGGAGGAGACTGGAGGACACTCCTCCCTACGGCACAGCAAAGTGTGAGTCTGCCTCCCCCCTCCTCTCAGTCTGCCTGTCACCGTGTGCTGGAGTGCGAGGACCCAGTAGCTGCCCCTCCCACTGCCAGCCCACAGAGGTGTTTGACCAGAGGCTGCCCTGCTGTTGGGGGCAGACTGCGCTGGAGCAAGACATCAAGGTTGCCCCCCCCACTCAGTGGACTCGAGTTGGGCGTCTATCCTGCCCACGAAGCTTGATCCCTTAGGACAAGGGAAGGAGGTGTCCTTACTCTCGTCTCTCCCCTCCTCATCCACACCAGGCGCATAAAGGGAACAGCGTCTAATTCCGAAGCGTGGTCATGAGCTCCCCGCCAGATGCCAACGCCCACCGCCCAGTCCACCAGCACGGATCCCACTCATCTGTCACTGCACTGCCACCATTCAGCCAGCTGACGGACCCCGCCACAGCCGCTCCCCGATGGCGCCATTGGCTTGGAAGGCTACAACACTACTTCCGAGCCACGCATGAGACAGATGGTGCAGTGCAACGGTCTCTGATGCTGTACTTCGGGGGCGATAAGCTCTATGATCTGTTCGAAACGCTGCCAGACACTGGGGATGACGACGACTTCGACACGGCAGTAGAAGCACTCAACAAGTACTTTGACCCGCAGCTCAACCCTGATTACAAAAAGTTCAAGTTGCGCCAAGCCCAGCAGACCAACATCGAATCAGTGGACATGTTCTACGCGCGTCTGCGCAAGCTGGCAAGCACCTCCACAGGCATCAATCAACACGAAGAAATCCGGTCGCAGATAATCCAGGGACGTAGCTCCTCAGCGATGAGAAAGCTAATCCTACGACAGCCAGGTATCTCGCTTGACGACATCGTCATCCTAGCGCGATCACATGAGCTATCCAACAGCCGCGCCGAAGAAATGACTGCCTCCCTGGCACAGTCATCCATCGCTCCACGCCCAACCAAACTGGACCCCATAAAAGATGACCAAGTGGCAGCCGTCTCCCGTCGCCAAAGCTCGCTCCGTATGGCTCAGCAGGCCCGGATGGAGGAAAAGGGGTGTGGCAATTGTGGCGGTGAACACCGCACACCTGGTGCGTGCCCGGCAAAAGGCAAGAACTGCTCCAGATGCGGCAAACCCAACCACTTTGCCAAGGTCTGCTGAGGGGGGCGAACTCGAACTGGAACCACTCCAGCGCGAAGGGCAATGGTAAAGCAGTTGGCGCTAGATGACGAACCGGCGGCAACGGCGGCAGCGGCGGACCGATGCCCGGACACCAACCAGTATGTCGACGAAGAGGAAATATTTGTAATCTCTTTTGCTGACAGACGGGATCAGAGGCGGCGGCCTCCTCCCACGTGCACCATAACAGTCAACGACACGCCGATATCAGCACTCATTGACACCGGAGCATCGGTCAATGTTATGGACGTCAAGCAATACAACAGACTGTCTCCTCCACCAGAGCTTAAAACTTGCTGCACCAAAATATACGTGTACAGTGGCGTGGAGCCGCTTTCACCCAGAGAAGCAATAGAAGTCACGGTCAGCAGCGAAGGACATGCCACACGAGCAAAATTCCACGTGGCGGAAGGGGAGAAGGGCACACTCCTAGGGTGTCACACGGCAGAAGATCTGGACTTGGTGTTCTTCGCCCGCCAGGTGCACGATTCACACGCTGAAACGGTGCTAGAAGAATTCCCAGACCTTTTCCGTGGGCTGGGGAAGCTGAAATGCAAGCAGTTTCACTTACTGGTGGACCCAGCTGTTCACCCCACAGCCTTGAGACATCGGAGAGTGCCGTTCCACCTGAGGCCTCAGGTGGAACAAGAACTGAGGGCCCTTGAAGAGCTAGGGGTAATACAGAAAGTGAGCAGGCCCACGCCATGGGTTTTACCTCTGGTCATTGCCCCAAAGCCCAAACAGCCCAGAGCCATTCGTCTCTGTGTGGACATGTGCCTCCCCAACACTGCCATCAAACGGGAGTGCCACATCACACCCACTATGGACGACATCATAGCAGACTTGAACGGAGCACAATGGTTCTCCAAGCTGGAGTTGAACTCAGGATACCACCAACTAGAACTAACCCCGGAGAGCCACAATATTTGCACCTCTTTGATACACGTGGGGCTCCGCCGGTGCAGACGTTTAAGCTTTGGAGTATCATGAGGGGCAGAGATTTTCCAGAACGCCATCCGAGAGACTCTGTCTGGCCTGACAGGCATTATCAATTTAAGTGATGACATTTTGATTTTCTCCAGCTCTCTGGAAGACCATCGTAAGCACCTGCGAGACACTCTCCAACGACTGTCAGAGGCTGGGCTAACGTTGAATAGAAATAAATGTGCCTTCTACCGCAACTCTGTCGATTTTTTTGGCTACCTTTTCTCGAGGGAGGGTCTGAGAGTAGACCCCAAGAAGATGGAAGCCATAAAAGGAGCGTCAAACCCTGCAATGCCACAGGGGCCAAAGAGCTTTCTCAGGATGGCGACCTACTGCGGGAGGTTCATCCCCAATCTTGCCACGCTCTCCGATCCCCTCCGGCGACTCACGAAGACCAACATTCCGTGGGAGTGGGGTCCGAAAGAGGATAAAGCTTTCCCGGCCGTGAAAGCAGCCCCACTAGACACAGCAGTGATCGCTTATTTTCACCCACAGAGAAGAACTGAGGTGGTAGTAGATGCCAGCCCCATCGAGCTAGGAGCAGTGCTGTTGCAGGAACAAAGTCACCAGCAGTGGACGTCTGTTGCTTACGCCAGCCGAGCCCTCTCAAACACGGAAGCTCGGTACGCACAAATCAAGAGAGAGGCATTAGCCATTAGGTGGGCCTGTCAGCATTTCCACTTATATCTCTGCGGAAATGAGTTCAGAGTTGTCACTGATCACAAGATGTTGGTATCCCTCTTCGCAGGCTCCGCCAGGCTTGCTCCTCCACGCACCGAGAGGTGGGCTGTTCTTCTGCAGTCGTATCAGTTCCAAGTGGTCTACCGCCCGGGAGTCAACAATCCCGCGGACTATCTGTCGCGACATCCTTTGCCACCGTGCTCGGAGGAACAATCAGATGAAGAGGACGAGCGGGTAGAGAGTTTTGTAAGCTTGATAGTGGACATGGCCTGCCCTACAGCTCTCACGGTGGGCGAATTTGCTGACGCCTCAGCTGGAGACGCCCTCATAAGCTTGGCGAAGGAGGCCCTACACACTTGCTCCTGGAACCATTTCCTGGACAAACAATCTGTGTCTGACACAGATATAAGAAAAGCAATGCAACAACTGTAGAAAGTGAGGCTGAAGCTCTCGGTGAGTCCCGAGGGTCTTCTCCTAAGAGGGCAATGTTTGGTGATACCCCGCAGCCTACAAAGTCGAGTGGTGGATCTGGCGCACCAAGGCCATCAGGGAACCGCAAAGATGAAGTCGCGCCTGCAAAGTAAGGTGTGGTTCCCAGGAATGGACAACATGGTGGACGACGTGATAGGCAAGTGTCATCCATGTGCCATCACCGCTCAGGAAAATGTCCCTGCCCCTGTTGTGACGGAGCCACCCAGCACTCGTCCCTGGTCCAGAATCAGTCTGGATTTTGGCAGTTTCCCAGATGGGCGTCTGACGGCTGTGATAGTCGACACGTGTACTCGGTTCCCTGTGGTAGAATTGGTGGTGTCGACGGCGTTCGAACATGTCTGCCCTATTCTGGAGAAAACGTTCGATTTGTTGAGTTTGCCGGACGAGATACAAACTGACAATGGACCCCCTTTCCATGGTCAGGAGTTCCATGATTACTTGCGCTCACTGGCCATAACGCAAAGAAGGATCACCCCGCAATGGCCTCAAGCGAATGGAGACATTGAGCGTTTCATGAGGACATTGAATCGCGCCCTGCGAATAGGAGTGAGTCAGCTAGAGAACCCAGTGCTTTGCCTCCACTCCTTCCTGAGGGCTTACCGTCAAACCCCCCACAGCACCTCGGGTTGTGCCCTGGCGGCTTTGCTTTTCAGCTCGCCACCCAGAGACTGTGTTCCAGCGGGTGGAGGCTGGCATCCTGTTGCTTTGGACATATCCAGGAAGCAGGAGAAAAGAGAAATGACTAACGCTAAGGCCAGCGGTAACAGAAGGGCAAAGCGCCCGACCTGCAAGTCGGAGATACTGTCATTCTGAAGGACCGCCAAACAGGATGGAAGTTTCCCACCCCGTTCAAGCCTGATGTTTGGAGAGTGGAGAGCGTTGTAGGGACCATGGTGACCGCCGCAAGAGGAGGACGGCAGGTGACTAAGAACGTATCGTGGTTCCGGAAGGTGGTGCCCTCGGAAGGGGGTGTTGGCACAGTAGGCGGAGAGGAGGAAGAATGCGGAGAGTTTGAAACCAGGGATGGTTCGCAGTCAGGTCGGTCGACAGAAGAGTCACAAAGAACCGAGGCCTTGCGCCGCGATGTCCCAGTAAGAGTCTGTTCCCCTGATGAGCAGCCTGCAGGGAGGTCTGAGCCCCGAGATGGATGGACGAGGTACCACCTGTGGCCGAACCCCAATCCCAGCCAGCGGCTGAAGGATTTCCTGTGTTGAAGAGGACTGTCAATGATATCTCTCTCTCTCTCTCTCTCTCTCTCTCTTCTTTCTCTCTCTCTCCGTCTCCATCTCCCTCTCTCCATCTCTCTGTTTTCTCTACTTGGTTTTGGGTGATTTGTATTTTGTTCTGGTGTTGGTTGTGACGTACTAAAACCGGGGGGGATGTAGCGAGCCTACCGGGCGCTACTCTGCTCACTGCCCCACTCCGTGACGAAGTACGGTGTCCAGAGTAGGGGCTTGTTAATAAACAGAGGCGGGCCCGCAGGGCTTTTGCGCTCGAACTAAAGAGCAAGCAGGTGTGCGCATGTTTTCTCCAGCACGTTACCGCCTGCGCCCTTCACAATAATAAATAAAAGCCAGTGAGGACCTCTGGGGCTTCTTGAACAGCATCAGCGAGACCAGCATTGACTAAAAGAACCAAGGCTTGGAGACTACCACAAGGCCGCGCACAGAAAATCAGACAAATTAGGTAAAAAAAAAACAGCAAAATAATCAGTAATAGCTGCAGACTTAGAAAAGTCTTAACTCCAGCATTGCCAACAGTCTGATTTTTTTTTTTAATTGACAAGAAAATGGATAAACACACATTTAAAAAGACTTGACAAAATGGCGCACAAGCACGTGCCAAGAATAATAGGAGGCATGGAAAGGGGCAGGCTTCAACAGCAAAAAGCCTGAATGCGAATCTGCTCCCCTGAAATTGCATGGTTTAGCACATTAAATCCCAGCTTACTGGCTACCCTAATGACTTCTCTTAGAAGTGGACAAGCACTGCACATTTTGGCCTCATTTAACAATTCCCCGAAAGGGTAGATAATATTCATTGTCACGCCCATTAAAAACTGATACACCTGGATTCTGAATCTAACGTGATAAATAGCACCTATTTAGAATTTGGCCTTAAACTGCTGCTTTGCACCCCAAAATCTGCTTAGTCTGCTTCTTACCCTGCCTTTTTTCGTTTTCCCCGAACAATAGACCCATTCTGAATGTGTAGCCTTTTCCAGGGATATGAGAAAGGTGAAGATGATATTTCCATAAGATAATTCGTTTCCAATCTGTGGCAAACGCTGACAGGATGCTTACACAGGTGACAAAGAGAGAGCAGGCATAGGTTTGAGTCCAGTCACAGGAGGAACAAAGTCTTGGAGGAAATAAACTAACCTGACTGGGAGAAGCCTGGCTCAGAGGAGTGATCTTTTTTCAATGTGATTTCAAACTGCTGTCTTGAATCTTCCCAGAATGCTGGACTGAGCGTTTTGGGCACTCAGTGGGCTCCTCCCATCAAGATTCATTTAGAGATTGAGGAGTAATGTGTCTTCTCTGGATTGGACAGGGTCTCCCATCTTCTAGAACTCTCCACTGCCATTTTCAAACCCTCCAATGGGAGCAACAATTGAGAAGCAGAAAAAATAAAGGATGAAGGATATACTATTATTGTTGCTGGGCTCCTGTCCGTAATGAAAAGACTCTGATTTGTGCTTCTTGGACTTTGGTTCACCTTTGCTTACAGACTTAGTGGTAGTAGCTCCACTCCTCTTGAGGCTTTTAGAGGGTGGGCTTCCTGGGGATCAGTAGGGAAGCTCCTAATTGTGGAAAGTGGAATTCCACATAGCAATTCAACTCCTCACACGTTTTAATCAAGTCATTATGTCACTTTTCCAAAACCAACTATCACTAGTCTTACTGCATACTCTTTGGATAAAACCATGTTTGTGTTCTGTTTTAGTAGCTCAATATTGATTCACTAGTGTCTTCTTTATGTATTTGTTATTGGCATGTGTCATGTTGCTTAGTTCAATCCTGTTCCAATTTCCTTCTGTGGGGTTTGAACTCTATCAAATATTACCATCATAATTTCACCAACTGCTAGTCTTAGCAGTCTTTGGTTTCCATGCTCTGAAACAGGCATATATGTAATAATCTGCAAAATATTCCCTTACTTTATTTTGCCATATAACACTGTATGATTGTAACGTCCAAATAGGTAACTCTCTAATAGTTACCTGGTGCTGTAACTCGGAATGACCAATCTATTATATACTACTTTTATGGGCGTAGGCCCTTCTGAAGATCAGGTCTGCGCTTGAACACCTGACGTTTCAAGTCTCTAGCATTAATATACTGAATGGAAAGAGAAACAAAATGCACCCACAGTAGGAAAGAAGAGAAAGAGGAAGCACACAGTGGATTCTTATAACATGTCCCAGGATTGCAACTGAACATGGTATGGATGTGAGTACAGCTATACTGTTATTTATAATGACAGCGTTTGGTGCAAAAGACATGTGCTCTTTCAAAGACAACATAGGCTATGTGCCCACAGCATCCAACTGGAATGAGACTGTATTTTCTGTGATAACTATATGCCTATACCAATAATTTATACTGATTTGGGACAATACTAATTTATGTATAGATCAGTAATTTTCTTTACTCTTGAAGATTGGTCCATCTATGCATCCTCATACTAATATTTGAAGGAAGATGACCTTTGTTTTGTGTTCTTGTTTTGATCTACTGACAGTGCCATCCATTAGACATTTTGAGTGGCTTATCAAGTGAATCTCACTATGGGAAAGGGATTGTGGTGGTGTACTATTGTTATCTGCCTTACCTTATTTCTCATTGCTCCTACCTTCTCTCTGCCTTGTCTCGCCTTTCCCCTTTTAAGAAGGGTCTACTTCACAAAGATTGTTTTGTGAGAAGAAGTGATTTACTTTAGAAGTACCCCTGGGGGTACTTCAAAATTCAAGAAGTAAGCCTGGAGCACTTCTGGAATTCAGGCATACACTAAGAATATTAAAATAGTAAATTACAGCAAAATCACGGTGAATTGGGTTCTGAGTGTCTAACTCCTTTGCATTTTTATCATGCAAATTGAGTCTTGGTGTCACGGTGTAGGTACTCCTCAGACTCGGTGTGATGCAAACAAGGTCCACCTCCTGACACCACCAAGTCACTGATAAAAAAACCACAGTGCATTGGAGTAATCAAGCGAGGGAAGGAAGGGGAAGGATCAGCAGGGACGGGATAACTGTAAAGAAAAATACACAGTGTTAATTATCACATTGTCTGTCTATTCTCATAAGGTCTCACTAAAACCAAAACGACCTGGACTGCCCATAACTCATAAGGGCAGAACTAGTCCAAAGCCTGACTATGTTCCATCAGCATCACCAATGGATGCCCCAAGCCACCTACGGCCACTAATAATCACCTAAGGGTCTCACCGCCCTTCCTCCTAAACAATACTACAGAACGTATAACGAAACGAACATGAGGAGAAAGAATAAGGTGAAGAAAATCTATTTTGTACTTCTTCCTATGATTCAGTTAACCCACTAAGCCTTTCGTTAATGTCACGTATATTTGAAGAAGTACTTCGTTCATATCTCTGTGAATGTTGACAAGAATTATTTGTCCCGGCTGTTTGGAATCCTGCAAACAGTAAATCTCATTCTGAATCGCCGCCAACAAAAAGCCAAAAGATTATGTCTCATAAGATCGCCGTTCCTTTATTATGGTACCTCAAAAGTAAAGTGCTCCAATTTATGACAGTCACCCCCCAACCTGGCCGTAAGGAATGCAGAAATAAAGAAAGGCGATAGCCTCCGGCAAGTAGCAAGCTTGCCGCTTACCACCTTCTTAGTACTCGGAATTCGAAAGGAGGAGCAGCTCGGAACTCCTTCTACCGGTAAAAGGTCAGTTTCCAGGAGGGGGCCATGCTGAATCTCATTCCTCTTCACGGACCGCCGATGAATTCCCCCCTGGGGAACGCCGTCCGCTCCTACTTCGTTGAGGCTCCGACCTGCCTCATTAGCACAAATAACGCACACCCTTTCCAGGGTGCGCCGACTTTTACGCGATCTCTACCGCGCTGGGCTTCATGGGAAGTGTAGTCCTTAATGACTACAATCTCCCGATCGGCCCTGTAGGCGCCGGCTAGCACCTGACAGTACGCCCACCTCCAAAGCGCCTCCTAGGGCCAGGTTTAGTGGGATGACAAGCATGAAACCGTTGCACCGCCCTAGGGGCATGAACATTGCCTTCCGGCTCCCATGAATCCTCCTCGGCCTCATACCCTTTCCACGACACCAAGTACCATAACTTACCCCCACGTAGTTTGGAATCCAACACTTTGCGCACCTCATACTCCAGCTGTCCGTCTCTAACCACCGGAGGCACCGCCCGCCGCGTCGCGGACAGAGCTGGCTTCAAAAGGCTGCAATGAAACACCGGATGGATTCTTAAGGAAGCAGGTAAGTTGAGACGGTAAGCCACAGGGTTTATCTTGCGTACCACCTCATAAGGACCAATGTAACGAGGATGAAAGATGCTACGCATCTTAAAACGTATATACTTGGTGGAAAGCCACACTCGGTCCCCTGGCTGGTACACCGGCCCCTCACGCCGATGTACATCACCCCATTTCTTATACTGTTCCTTGGCTTTATCCAAATTAAATCGTATTTTCTTTTGCATGGATTGTAGGTTCTTAACCATAGCATGGACAGTAGGTTGATCCGTGACTTCCCGAGGTATGATTATGGGCAACATCTCCGCGTGGAACCCTGTGTTAGCACGAAAAGGAGACTCCCTTATCGAGCTATGCCAAGCATTGTTGTACGATAGTTCGGCCAGCCATAGCAATGACACCCACGATTCCTGCGCGTCTTTTGCATAGCACCTCAGATATTTCTTCAGGGTTTGGTTGAGACGCTCCGTCTGGCCATCGGTTTGTGGGTGAAAACTGGTGGATAGGGCGGATTCAATGCGCAGAACCTTGCACCACATGCGCCAAAACCTAGCAACGAACTGGGGGCCTCTGTCTGAAATAATGGTTCTTGGTAAACCATGTAACCGCACCACTTGAGACAGAATTAGATGGGCGGTCTGACTTGCTGTAGGTAGGTTTCTACAAGGGAGAAAGTGACCCATCTTGGTAAGACTATCAATTACCACCATGATAGCATTGTACCCCTGATCCATTGGCAATCCTACCACAAAATCCACGCTGATGGTTTGCCATGGTTTTTCCGGAGTGGGCAAAGGCATCAGCTTGCCCTGGCTCTTCGCGTTTTCTCCCTTGGATCGAGCACATATCTCACACCGAGCTACCCATGTCGCAACGTCCTTAGCCCAACCTTTCCACCTGAAATGTCGTTGCACTATTTGCGCAGTTTTGGTGTACCCCGGATGACCAGCTGTTACCGCATCATGACACCAATTGAAGGCTTGCATTCGAAGTTCAGGTGTTGGTAAATACAAACGATTACCTTGCAACGGTATTCCGTGCTTAAGGGTACGGTCCTGACTTACTTCGGCCCACTCCTTGCACTGAGCAGCAGACTTATGCTTAGAGACCTTTTCTAGGAAGTGAGATATATGAAGGGCACAAAGCACTTTTTCCGGTTGGATGATTGCTTCATCAGGTCTTGAAGTGACGTTCCTCGCGTCCCTTTGTCTAGACAGTGAATCTGCCTTGCGATTGTCGACCCCAGGACGGAAGGTTACTACAAACTCATATTCTGAAAAGAACAGCATCCACCTCATTTGCCGCTGGGTAAGCTGTCTAGCCTCCTTCATATACTGCAGGTTTCGGTGATCAGTATATACCGTGACCGGGTGTTGGGCCCCCCAGAGATGGTGTCTCCATTCCTGAAATGCCTTCTTGATGGCTAGTAGTTCTTTTTCTGCCACCGTATAATTGAGTTCCGCAGCAGATAGCTTCTTAGATAAAAACGCCACCGGATGAAGCTGTCCTGAGGTCTTGTTTCTTTGGGATAACACAGCCCCAATGGCTATATCCGAGGCATCTGCTTCGACTATAAAAGGTACTTCTGGCTGTGGATGCTGGAGTATAGGCGCTGAGCAGAAGGCCTGTTTTAAGAAGCAGAAGGCCTCCTCTGCCTCTTCTGACCAAACAAAAGACACTCCCTTTCTTAGCAACCTTGTTATAGGTGACACAATGTGGGAAAAATGACAGATGAATCTTCTATAGTAATTAGAAAACCCCAGGAAGCATTGCACATCTCTCACACTAGTGGGCACTGGCCACTCTTGAACCGCCTGTATTTTTCTTGTCGACATGCAGAACCCTTCCGGGCTTAAATCCACCCCCAAGAACTCAACCTTCTGTACATGGAACTCGCATTTGCTCAGTTTGCAATAAAGATGGTGCTGTTGCAATGCTTGGAGTACTAGGGAAACATGTTCCATGTGCCGCTCTAAGGAGGTAGAATACACCAATATGTCATCTATATAGACGATCACAAAGTGGTCTACGTATTCTTTGAGAACATCGTTCAGAAAGTATTGGAAAGCCGCCGGGGCGTTACACAACCCGAACGGCATTACCAAGTATTCAAACAGGCCATAACGGGTCTTAAACGCCGTCTTCCATTCATCCCCTTCACGGATTCTGACCAGATGGTAAGCCCCCTTCAGATCTAACCTTGTATAGATAGTTGCCTCTTTCACCTGTTCCAATAACACAGGAATGAGGGGAAGAGGGTATCTATTCCTTATCGTGTTCTTGTTCAGCATTCTATAATCGATGCAGGTTCTCAACTCTTTATTCGCTTTAGCTATGAAAAAGAGTGGAGAAGCTGCCGGAGAACAAGATGGTCTAATGAACCCGATTTCCAGGAAACGGTCCAGATATCTTCGCAAATGTTTGGTTTCTGGGTCTGATAGAGCATATACCCTACAAGAAGGAAGGAGTGCTCCCGGAATCAAATCTATCTTGCAATCGTATATACGATGGGGTGGCAATGTCTCCGCCTGACCTTCGTCGAACAAATCCTTGAACTTGGCGTAAACAGAGGGCAATATCACCGCTTTCTCCACCACTGTGGCCAACTGTAACCCTTGAGCCAACGCTAACGCGGGGGGGTTATCATATAAGGAACCGACTTTCTCACTCCTCACGGACTGAAAACTAACCGTCTTGGCTTGCCAATCGATAACAGGATTGCTCTTTCTTAGCCAGGGCATTCCCAAAATTATTTCATACTGAGGAGCCTCTATTATATCTAGCCTGATTATTTCTCTGCGTGCCGGAGATACTCCACTGAAAACCAACCCCACATCCTCAGTTTGTTCAGTAAGGGGTCCAGACTTCAGTGGTGTACCGTCAACTGCCAACACAATTTCGGGGTTCTTTCTTGGAATTCTCAGAAGTCCCAGTCTCTTAACCACCCCTTCATCTATGAAATTTCCCGTGGCTCCTGAGTCTATCATTGCCCATACAGGATGGTTTCGATCTTGGGACACCAGCTCTACGGATAACAACAGGTGTGACGCCTTTTCTTCTGGTGGCAAGAGGGTTAAAGAAGTCAACCGGAACCCTGATAGGGGTTCTATAAAGGGCAAATCCTCTTTCTCTGATATCTTCCCTGACGTCACCGCGGCCTTTTGAGTGGGGGAGTAGGAGAACCTTTTTCTTGGTTTTTGGGGACATTCTCTCACATAATGACCCTTCCTGCCGCAATACATGCACAACCCCTGTACCCTCCTACTCTCTTTTTCGGCCTTTGACAGAGGTGCCCTAACGGCTCCCACTTCCATAGGTTCCCCGCATAAATCAGGGGAATTAGGAACTGGTCGCCCCTCTCTTTCTGGAATGACCGGCCGCCTATCACCCGCTCTACGCTCTCCCCTTCTCTCTGCTAGCCGATGATTCAATCTCAAGGTAAGATTCACAAGTTCAGTACATGTGGAAGGCTGTGGATCTATTTGGGCTAGGATATCCTTCATGTCGTCTCTTAATCCTTGATAATAGAGAGACATTCTCTTCTCCTCTGGCCACTCTGATTCCGCTACCAGTCTATTGAAGGTGGTAAGATAGGTAACCAGGTCAGACCTCCCCTGTCTCAGTTCCAGCAGTTCTCTATCAGCACTAAAGGTGGTTGTTCTGTGATCAAACACCTTCTGAAAGGCCGACCGAAATGCATTCCAATCCGATAATAATGGGTCATCGTTTCTAACTAACGGCACTGCCCAGTTGGCTGCATCTCCCGAGAGATAAGAAATAGCGAACATTACCCTGGAAAGGTTAGAGGGAAAAGACGCTGGTCTACATGAGAATTGGAGAGACAACTGCGTTAAAAAAGCCTGAACTTTCCTGGGGTCCCCTGAAAACCGTTCCGGACTGGCCAAAGGAATTGGAGGGGAGACGTTCACGGTTATCTGCGGTGTAGATGCTGAGGCATCGAAGGGATTCCTAGTAAGCCTTTCTACCTTGTCCCTTAGTGCCGCTGCCTCCACCCTAGAATCTGCCAACTCTTGCTGCACTAACACTAACGCCTGTAAGACATCATCCATAGATGCCATCTTTGCATTACACCGAGCAGGAGGAGTATTATTCGTGGGTGCGTTATTCTGTCACGGTGTAGGTACTCCTCAGACTCGGTGTGATGCAAACAAGGTCCACCTCCTGACACCACCAAGTCACTGATAAAAAAACCACAGTGCATTGGAGTAATCAAGCGAGGGAAGGAAGGGGAAGGATCAGCAGGGACGGGATAACTGTAAAGAAAAATACACAGTGTTAATTATCACATTGTCTGTCTATTCTCATAAGGTCTCACTAAAACCAAAACGACCTGGACTGCCCATAACTCATAAGGGTAGAACTAGTCCAAAGCCTGACTATGTTCCATCAGCATCACCAATGGATGCCCCAAGCCACCTACGGCCACTAATAATCACCTAAGGGTCTCACCGCCCTTCCTCCTAAACAATACTACAGAACGTATAACGAAACGAACATGAGGAGAAAGAATAAGGTGAAGAAAATCTATTTTGTACTTCTTCCTATGATTCAGTTAACCCACTAAGCCTTTCGTTAATGTCACGTATATTTGAAGAAGTACTTCGTTCATATCTCTGTGAATGTTGACAAGAATTATTTGTCCCGGCTGTTTGGAATCCTGCAAACAGTAAATCTCATTCTGAATCGCCGCCAACAAAAAGCCAAAAGATTATGTCTCATAAGATCGCCGTTCCTTTATTATGGTACCTCAAAAGTAAAGTGCTCCAATTTATGACAGTCACCCCCCAACCTGGCCGTAAGGAATGCAGAAATAAAGAAAGGCGATAGCCTCCGGCAAGTAGCAAGCTTGCCGCTTACCACCTTCTTAGTACTCGGAATTCGAAAGGAGGAGCAGCTCGGAACTCCTTCTACAGGTAAAAGGTCAGTTTCCAGGAGGGGGCCATGCTGAATCTCATTCCTCTTCACGGACCGCCGATGAATTCCCCCCTGGGGAACGCCGTCCGCTCCTACTTCGTTGAGGCTCCGACCTGCCTCATTAGCACAAATAACGCACACCCTTTCCAGGGTGCGCCGACTTTTACGCGATCTCTACCGCGCTGGGCTTCATGGGAAGTGTAGTCCTTAATGACTACAATCTCCCGATCGGCCCTGTAGGCGCCGGCTAGCACCTGACACTTGGAGTGCTTCACCTTCTTTGATGCCCTGATTTGCATGGTGTTGCAAAGTGGCCACTTTTTGGGTGGTCACCCCCAGTTTTTAATTTTTAGGGGGAATCATCCACTGGTAATTTTAAACTCTAAAACTGGGTCACTGCTATTTAGTGTATTTGCTCTGACCCAAAAAACAAAGTTGAAATTGGCTTTAAACCCCATTGGGCATATTTAAATTTCCTACATGGCCATTCTGTATGGTGTGAAAACTGTATATGTGGCATGTAAAGTTAAATGCCACATGTGAACTGGAGCCCTCCACTTTCAGAGATTGAAAACATGACACAGACCTCCACTGAGGCTGGTCCCCTGCAGCCTGCAAGCTCTGATGTTTGTAGGTAGACCTGTAAAAATAAACTATCGTACAGGCTTATATACCCATGTCTAAATGCTACGTAAGTGACCTCTAGAATTACTTTACTGATGCACAGTGCACAAAAGTGGTCCATGTGTAAATTAAAGATAGCATGCACCTACAGTGAATAAATTGCCCAAAAACTAGTTTCACTGTCTTGGGTTTAGCTGTTCCCATAGGAAAGGCTTGTAAAACAGATTAAATCACTAATTCAAGGACTTTTTCTGACTGTTTTTAAAACTTCAATTCATTGGTAAACAGTTTTTTTTCTAACAAGTTCGTAAACTTTCAGAAAAGTTATAGTGGCTTAGTCTACAGTTGGTTAGCCCTGCCCTAATGTGGTGTGGAATTTGTTCTTGGGGCCGCAGAATAGACCCCTTTTATTGACCTGAGTGATCAGTGATGACTCATTTGAACAAAGCAGAACATTCACAATGGGGGCTACTGCATTACCGTTGGCACAACAGTATTCAATTGTGCATGACAGGCCTATCCGAGGCATATGTAAAACTCTTGTGCCCTTGAAGGGGATCAAACAGGACCAGATCACAATTCTTGAGTAGCCCCTGTCTAGTTGTTGAAGGTCCCTGCTCTGTCATATTAGACTTCCGCCTCATTTTATGCTGTGTCCAGGGCCTGCTTCAAACTGGATTTTAGTGTTAAATGTGGGAGGACACTTGTAATTTTCACAGTACGTTTCCTTACACACACACCCTTCTCTCAAAGCCGAAGTTTAGTGAGGCTGAATTCATTGTACCTCTTGGATTTGCCCCGACACATTGCATATTGGGCCTGTTTACAATTAGGCAAACTGAAGCTACTGAAATAGTAGGGAGGTCAGGGCCTGAGAGCAATTACTTCACTGATCGGAGAGGGGCTCGGAGTATCTTAGCGTGTCCCCCACCCACATTCTGGTGAACCCTACAAAGATAAACCCACATGCAACCTTCCTCATAACACAGCTGGACTTGTGAAAGGATACCACTCAGATCGAACCTCGTGCACTTGGTATCTGTGAATTGTAAGAAGAACCTGAGGAGGTACGACCCTCTTCCACATGAAATGCAAGGATAGAAACAGCTCCAATGTCTGATCCCCTAGGTGGTTCCAGGAACGTGAAAATGCTGAAGAAGACATTCATGTGAGGAATCTGATTGGATCAGTGGCAATTGGACTGGCTCTGAATTTTGCTGTTTGCCTGACAGCCTGAGAGTCAATAACTGCCTTCTCCTAAGGTTTTGAGGGGCTGAGAAGTGTACATCGGTGGTTGCTTGGCCCCCAAATGAAAGTTTGAAAACGTTTGAAATTTTTTCCTCCAGACCATCAGCAAGATCCACCTGAAAAATTATCTGACTGGCAGTTCCCCAGTGTAAGATTGGATTTCAGCTCTATCCTGTCTGGAGATCTCTGCATCTCCGAAAAAACTACTCCTATTCAGAGTTGGTACTTGAAAACATTTCAGAACAAAGTCCTAAACGTTTCATAGCACCAACAAGACTTGTCTTCTTCAGGTATCCGGCCTTTGGCTCTAAGGTGGTGGCTACAGTTTCAATGGCATCCCTTGCAGAAAAGATTTTTCCTCCCAAAAAGTGACATAGGCGGTGATTCTAACCGCGGCGGGCGGCGGTCGCCGCCCGCCATGCGGTTACCGCCAAATGACCGCACCGCGGTCACAAGACCGCGGCGGCCATTCTGGCTTTCCCGCTGTGCTGGCGGGCGACCGCCAAAAGGCCGCCCGCCAGCACAGCGGGAAAGACCCAGCAACGATGAAGCCGGCTCCGAATGGAGCCGGCGGAGTTGCTGGAGTGCGACGGGTGCAGTAGCACCCGTCGCGAATTTCAGTGTCTGCTAGGCAGACACTGAAATTCTTTTTGGGGCCCTCTTACGGGGGCCCCTGCAGTGCCCATGCCATTGGCATGGGCACTGCAGGGGCCCCGCGGCACCCCCTACCGCCATCCTGTTCCTGGCGGGAGACCCGCCAGGAACAGGATGGCGGTAGGGGGTGTCAGAATCCCCATGGCGGCGGAGCGCGCTCCGCCGCCATGGAGGATTCTCAAGGGCAGCGGAAAGTCGGCGGTACACCGCCGACTTTCCGTTTCTGGCCGCGGTCAGAATGCCCAGCGGTGCACCGCCAGCCTGTTGGCGGTGCTACCGCGGTCATTCGCCCTGGCGGTTTTTACCGCCAGGGTTAGAATGACCACCATAGTCCTGTTCTGCATTGGGACTCGGAAGAAATGTCAACTTTTTCCTTAAAAATGTGACAAACTCTCTTTCTGAAGTGAAATTTCAGAATTCTATCCTATTTTTTGATATCCAAAATTCACTAGGACCAATCCACTTGGTGTATCAGACCCAAGCTCATCGAGGTCAACCTGAAACTGCACCTTGAAGCGCTTTATTTGTCTGGGTGCTTTATCACTTTAATTTTTTTAACATTCAAATCTTCAGTTGCCTTTATTGTATTTTTTGTTGTTTTCATATTTTATCCATACTATTTTCCTCTTTATTTTAAAATTGGCTGTGCAATTTTAGTTTGATATATGCGATTTTTACAATGTTTATGCACTGCTTAAATATTTCACACCTTTGATTTAAACCTGACTGTTTGTTTCAGGTTATCAGGGATTGGACACAGGTTTATTTAATTTAATTTGTAAGACATCTAGCAAGAGGTGACCTTAACCTTTGAGGTGGATACTTGCCCATGGCAAATACTAATCCTCCACCTTTCTAGATAGAGGCATTGCGGTTTACTTGTCTGCTGTTACTTATGGCCCTACCTCATTTTGGAGAAAATTTGGAAAATACATTTTCCCAAAACATTCTGGAAATTGCTCAACTAAAACATCATAAAATGGGACACAAAAACAGTTAAGGAGACAATACAACAGGCATAGCAGTAGCAGGAGAGAGGGAGTAGCAGTATATGTGCATAGGCTATTTGGTAGAAGCAAAGGTGCTAAAGTTTATGCCAACATGGTCATTAGAGTATAGATATGGTAAGAGGTACAAGGGTGTACATACCCACACACATGCCAGTCCAGAAGTATGAGTGTAGACATAATGGTAGCATGGTAGGGTATTGGAAGGGATACAAATGTGTACAGGTGTGTACAAATAGTTGTATATAACAGGGATATATATGTGTGGATAGAGTCCATAGTGTAGAGGTTGGAGTAGAAGCATTAAGTTGTAGGGGTGGATGAGCCACTAGGTATAGGCAGGAGTAAATGTAACAGAATACAGGTAGAAGTAAAAGTGAAAGGGTATAGGTGCAAGTGTGTCGCTGGGGTGCAGATATTATGTTGTAGACTGAGGTAGATGTACTAGATGTATAGGGAGGGATACTAATGTATTGGTATAGGTGAAGATGGTAGGATTTAAGTATAGTAATAAGGGTATAGGAAGAAGTACAGGATGGTATAGATAGCAGTCGAGGAACTATGTTGCAGGTAGAGCTAGATGTGCTATGATATAGATCTCCATAGGTATAGGCAGAGGTAGCAGGGATGAGTCAAGAATGGGGGTACTAGTGTATAGGTAAGTAGAGTGATTAGGTTAATAGAAGGGGTTTAAGTGGGAATGGGTAGAGCCAAGGCATGTACAGACAGGGATAGAGGGCTAACGTTAAATATCAAAGCACAACTGATGGAGCATTGGAGAGTAAGAATGATAAAGAGTAGAAAAGATGGGAGGTGTATAGGGATTCTTCTCATATAGAAGGCAAACATCAGTTAAACAGGATATAGTATAGGTGAACCACGTTTTCCCTCCATCTCCCCATTAAAATAAAGTGATATGTGATATTAAATAGAAAACAATAATTTTGACATGAAGGTCATTTACTAAATGGGATTCAAGATTCTGTATTTGCTTTTCGATTTAGAAAGTGCATTCAGCCAAAGGCGTCTAAGCACTAGCAGAGTTAAGAGCTGCCAAGATGAATAGACCAGAACATAGTTATGTTTGCGAGAAGGGCCAGGTTTCAAGTTGCAAACAGAACACAACATAGGAAATCAGATTCACGGTATAGAGAGGTAACATGGTCGATAACTTTGTTGCTGCCACAGAATAAGCACTGGCACCCCATCTAGCCTTTTGAAACCTGGAATTGATCACCTTCCTCATAGCTGTTGATCTAAGCTGTCTTTTTGGAGTAAGCTAGTTGAAAACGGTTCTTAGGTGCATCAGTCCCTGCTAATGAAGAACCATATAAACCATGCAGAAAACTTTGAAAATCACCCACTTCCTCACGAGAAGCCAGTGAAGTGAGCGCAATCCGTCCTTAGCTGAAAGATGTATTGGAGCATCCAGGATCCTCCAGGGCAGCCTGCATTTTGGATGACCTGTAGTTTAAGAGAGGAATTGTTAGAACTTAAATATAAAGCGTTACACTAATCACGGCAAGCTATAGTGAGGGCTTTAACCACTTCAACTCCTAATTCAACAGGTAAGAGGGAAAGATATTTTTTAGGATCTTAATAATAAAGAAGCAGGAGCTCATGTCCTATTGACCTGAGAGTTGAGTGTGAAGGTGTTACAGTAAATTACCCCCAGATATTTTGCAGCAACCACAGTGATGTGTAAAGGGCCTCACATCTCAGGTCACCTGAGCCCAGACCACACTGAGTTTTTCACCCCAACACCTGAAAGTGAAAATATTGCACCAATTTACCAATGGACCCACATAAAGGTTAAACAAAGTGGGACTTAGGGAGAACCCCTGTGGGACTCCACGAAGGAGCTGGAATGAATTAGCCTTATAATCCCCGCAGCTGACTGGTTGGGTCCTATTCTTCAAAAAGAATCCCAGGAGAAGCAGAGTGGTTTCCCTCAGCTCAGCTTGTCTCAATCACCTCACCAAATAGAATGGAGATAACGTATTGAAGGTCGCAGACAAATCCAGCATTACCAGGACAGCCGTGCCTCCCTGATCCACCTGGCGCGAATGGAATCTGTGGCTACAACTGATGCCAATTTAGTACTGTAGCAACTCCGGAACCCATTGTGAATTGGATCCAGAAGGTCATAAATAGTTATGAACTAAGGTAATTCTTGACTGATGTAGTTCTCAAATATTTTAACCGGAAAAGGCAAGCGAGAAACAGGGCAAAGGGTTTTTTAAGTCTCCAGGATCCCCATTAGGTTTTGTTTTTAGGGGAATAACTATTCCCCCTATCCAGCACTGGGTGAACACCCATGAGTTGAGAATCTGATTATAGACCTTTTTCAAAAAGGCTGCAATTTGGTCTGGCACAAAATTTAACACTCTGGGAGAACCAGGATCATCCTGAGAGCCAGATTTTATGCACAATAAAAGCGTTTTTATTTTCAGAGAGGAGATGAGGGGAATGTAGATCTAGTAGAATTAATGGCCTTATTAATAGAGTCTCTTTCCAGCAAAATAAGAGACGGCATGTCCTCATTATTACTAAATTCAGAGCATATCTTCAGAATGTTGTTCCTGAAGTAGGTAGCAATGCTATTACAAAAACGTTAGAAATTCCCCAAACCATGCTGGACTGGTGGAGATAAAAAATATTTTACTGCCTTAAAACATTAATTTGGAATATATTAGTTTAATTTATTAACAAAATAAGCAGACTTGGTGGCTTTATGTAGCATTTTTATAGCAGTTGGTCATTTCTTTATGTATGTTTTCTCTTGTGGAGTAAGTATAATCCTCCATCTCTGTTCTTGCCTCTGACATTGCCTTCGGAGGTCTTTTAGTTCCTCAGAGAACCAAGGTGTTGATGCTTTCAATCTAGTACTCGTCTTGTCTTTAATGGGGGCTGCCTGTTCAATGGCTACCCTCAACCAAATGTTAAAGTCCTCATCTGTTGGATCCTGACATCTATCATTTCCGTCTTGGGCCATACTAAGAGCTGATTTCATATCAATAGCAGAGATTTTACTACAGTTTCTATATGTAAAATGTTTACTTTGTTTAAGCTCCAGGGCCTTCTGTCTAACCATTTTGAACAACACCGCTAGGTGGTCTGTCCAACTCAAAGGGAGGCTGTCTTCTACAACCAGAGCCAAATGATTGATAAAAATACCATCCAGCATGTGGCCTGCTATGTGGGTAAGGGAGTTGACCATTTGAGAGAAAAGTAGTGGTGACATTTCAGCCCTTATCTTCCAGATGAAAATTAAAGTCCCCTAAAATAGTGAAATTTGGGCACGCAGTATAAGGTTCCAATACTTGGTCCCACTTGATAATTGTGTTTTCGAGTCTGGAGGGCAACAAATGAGAAGGCTAAATAGTGTGGAACTATAGTTAGCTTTAATTCTAAACAGTGACACCTCACAGCTGTGAGGTGACATTGTGCTTATGGGCTCTAAAGAACAGTTAATCGGGTCTCTGAGGATAATGACCAATCCACCTCTTCTGTAAAAAGGCTGGCCAACCTGACAATAGTATACCCCAGAGGGAAGGCTGCACAAGCTCAGGTCCGGAGAATTCCCTCACTCAAGTTTCAATGATAAACAGGCACTCTAATTTCAAGGTTTGAATCAACTCTCTAATTTCCTTGCTATATCTGAACATAGATCATGCACTAAGCAGAGCACATGAAATCAACTCCATCCTATGAAATTCCCCAGCATCAGCTCTTTCCCCGACATAAGGAGTGAGCCCTTCATTCATCAACATGCACACAGGGTCCCAATTAAAGTGAGTGCAGCTCCACCTACAAGCATTAATAGGATCAATAATGTCAAAACCTGCTCTCCTCACCGTAGGGCACCTGCTAAGGAGGTCAAGCCGAGAGTAAGACACATGCTCACTTACTCCTTTAAATGGGCAGCATCCCTGGCTCTGTCCAGGCGCAGACGGGCACAGAAGGGCTTGCCTTTGATGCGGGGTTGATGCACCAGTTGTGCATCCGCTGCGTGCAACGACTGCGCATTCCCGCATTGGGCAGCTTTTTAAGCGTAGAATAGCAAATGTAGTAAATGATCGAGCGTTGACCTCATCCTCTTGGTGGCAAAATCAGGAAGACCGGTGGGAGAGATAAACAATCTCCTACAAGCCCTACAAGCAGGACTAGGAAAGGTAAGCCACAGTCTTCAACAGGCCTCGCATGGAGGTGCAAAACCGCAAAATCTATGTAATTAGAAGCAAGTTTCTTAACAAAGAAAGAGTACCCACATTTAAAACCACAAGCAAACACTCATAAAAACTTTTACTTCACCCCTCCCAAATGCAGCAATCACGTATTACCCCTTCTAATAAAAATAAAATAAATGCATATAAAAATGAGCCAACCTAGTGCTCTAATCACTCTGAGGGCTTCTTACTGAGGCAAATACTGTTCATTTAAAAAGAAAAATCAAAGAAGCAGCATCAGGATGAAAGATTATCCCAAATAGATTTCCTTAAATCAACTTTTTTTCAGTGTTCTGAACAATTTCTCCTATGCCTGGCCCATCTTCTGACCCATATGAGTATTCAGTTGCCTCACTTTACATAAGATAACACCTCCTATATTTCATCTAAGGTGTTTATCCTGAAGATTGCTTAGGTCCTCATTAGGATTGGGCCAACAATAACCTACAATATGTGATGTAACTCCTGTTAATGCACATATCGGAATTATGAATGTTGTGGATTTAAATAAACCCAGTACATCCTAAGTGCCATATAAATCCTTTCCACGTTACATTTCTACAGGATGTTAAATCTGCTGATATTTAACATGAGAACAAATACCAGGCAATTACAGGAATACAGGGATGTAGGTGTGGTAAGCATCAAAATTTACATGTTATAACATCTTTCATGGGTAAAATGTCTAATAAGTGACATATGGCACCCTATAAATTCAGCCCCATCCTCAGTACCAAATTTTATTGATGCAAGGATCACCCAATTAATAAATGAGCCACTCATAATGAGGGACGTAGATGGGATTTTCAGTCATATGCCTGACATCGCTTATCATACCTCTTTATATCACTATTTTGGTTCAAATATGACTAGTTATGTTATGTTACTCTGACTTACAGAGCACTCATCCACCAAACTATCTCTTGGCATTAGGTAACTGTCTCAGCATAGCTCAGAATATGAATTAATAAGTTTGATTAAGGAGTCAAGTCTTCAACATCTGTCTGAACTTTCCATAGTTAGTGGTGTTCCTGATTTCCAGAGGCAATGAGTTCCAGGCACTGTAAGCAGTAACTGAAAATTGGACTTCACCAGTCCTACTAGTCCTAAATTGAGGAACCACTAAATAACATAGATGAGTGGATCTGAGGTCCTTAGTGGGGAAGTACGTCTGGATCCGAGATTTTATAAAAGCTGGACTATTAGTGTGCATGGTCCCAAAAATAGGGCAACAAGCTTTGCACATGGATCTCCTTGCAATGGGAAGTCAGTGACGATCTCGTCACATGGGAGATATAGCAGTGTTTGGGTAGTTGATAAATCACCCGAACAGCCTGATTTTGAACCAGATGAAGCCTGTGCCTCAGGTGTTTAGGAAGACTCAGATAAAGAGAGTTGGCATAGTCGATTTCTGACATGACTAAGGCAGTAACAACTTGAATCATTGCATCGTGGTAAGACATTTCTTTATCTTTTTAATTCTGTTTAGTTGGAAAAAGCAGGAAGACGCCACAGAGCTGATCTCCTGTTTGCGAGAAAGTTCCTCGGCAATAATAAAGCCAAAACCTTTTTCTTGGAAGATTGGGGGAGACCCATCTCATTGTGCCAAAAAGAGGGACTCTAGTGGTCAAACCTATTTTTGATCACTATCTCTGTTTCTCAGAGTGTAGTTTCAAATGGTTGCTATTCATTCAATCCTGAATGAATAGCATTGTGTTTTGGAAATGCACCTTAGAACTAGGGGTGGTATCAGTCGAGAATAGGAGTTGCATGTCATCACCATTATTAAAAATGTTAACTTTCATGTTCATAAGGGAGTGAACTAGCGGCAGAGTATAGAGATTAAACAGATGAGGGGAGAGAGAGGAGCCTTGTGGCACCCTACAGTTCAATTGGACTTCAGATGAGCTGAATGGGGTGAGTCTAACTGATTGGGATCTATCATATAAAAAAGAGACAGTCTGGGTGAATGCTGCATCCTGCAGCGCTGTGGCCCTGACAAGTGCTGACCATGTCAAAAGCTGCAGACAGATCGAGCAGTACTAAGGCTTCGGTGCTGGCTTTATCCACCTCCGTGCGCATGTCATCAACTACCAAGAGGATAATGGCTTCAGTCTATAGTGCTGGTAGGGAAGAAGTTAGTCTAATGCATCTGTAAATGAGCAGGGGTGACAAGCTACATACGCCTCTAGTAGTTTTGTCAAACGAGGGCGAAGGGAGATTGGCTGATAGTTTTTTCAGGCAGAGGGGGTCCTGGCCAACTTTCTTTTGTAAAGGAACTACAGTTGCCTTTTTGACGGAGGCAGGGACAAGAGGGACTATACCTTGATTGAGCAACTAATTGAGGAAGGATAGTACCAGATCTGGGAAGTGGGTAAGTACTGTTTTTAAAACGTTTGGAGGACAGATATCAGTAGGCAACTCTGATTTTTACTTTTAATAGTAAATTGATTAGGTCCTCTTTACTGATCTCCGGGAATGCCAGATGAAGGGCTATTCTGCAGGGGGCTGGATGGAATACTCTTTCTGATGGCCTCGATTTTATTGATAAAGAGGGAACTGAGAGAGTTCATTTTATGCGATGTGTTGGGCAATGCTATACTTACCTCCTAATTATAGAAGTGTGTCCACTGTTCGGAGATGGGTGGGTTTCGGTGGCTTATGATACGTTAAGGAAAATACTATTTCAGTTTTTGCTTTTTAATCTGTGGATATGGCTTATGAAATGATTATGTGGTTCTTTTCATGGCGAAATTTAAAAAAATCAGTAATGGCATGCATGACAATATGACAATAACTGTTTGCAGGTATATAACTTTGGATGTTGCCATTCACAAACTCCAAAGCAAAGGTCTTATTTTGGGTTGTTTAGTTATTTGTGTTACTAAACTACTCTACATGTAACAAGCGATATAGTTTAGTTTTCTTCCTGCACACCATCTCCGTTAGTAGGCAGCGAGCTGGCATTACCCGAGGGGGTCACAAACTACTCTACCTATCATACAAACATTTCAGGTTTTTAAAATACGGAATATCTTTGGAATATTAACTTCTTGCACACATCGGTGAGCTGTCCCTGTAACTTATGCACACTCTGGGTAGGAAGACCTGGAAAGGCGCATTAGGTATTCTGCACCACGGTTCAGGGATGTGCTGAGAAATGTTTTATTGAATTTTACTCTGGTTTGAACTCTGTTGTCTGAATATTAGAAGCAAAATAATTGGTTCCACCAACCCCAGTGAAATGTGACTTCCCTATTAGAGGGCATTAACCGTGTGTACGCCAGAGACTGCAAAGAGCCTTCAATGTCTGTAGCAGCTGCTGCCGCGAGATACTAAAGTAACATAACGAAATTACATACATTTTGTCAGGTGGAAACGAAATGCAGGCGATATTCTAAAATAGACAGTCGTCAAGCTGGTAAGACAGGACTCTAATAAGAGTACCAAGAGGACTATTTCTTGATAGTGTTCTGTAAAGAGTCTTTCAAAAGGGGTGGGTGGTTTTTGAAAGTTGAGAGTACTACAGATGGAGAGTGAAATGAATTATCACCAGGGAATGTTGGAGATAGCTCCCTGCAGTCTCTGAAGGATAGGTGCAAGGCTTTCTGTTAACCACAGAAGCTTAATAAATAATAACTGATGGGTGAATGACCAATACAGAGATTCCAGGGTGTTTCTTGCCTCATTGAAGAATATTCAGTATGGCAGCTCTTCTGTCCTTTTGCTTTATCTCGTCATGCTTCCTCTCTGAAATCTACAGTTTTAAGAGTGGTGAATAGTGCTTCTCCACCTCTTCTCGAGGCCCCAGAATGGTTTTCACTAGGTTACCTGACTTATTCTGTAGTGCATTACTGTGAGAAGGATGGGGGTTAAAGTGTCATGTTTCAGTATTGAGTTTTGATGTAGAGCGTTCGCTTTGGACTACGATCAGAAGCTTGTAAAAGGATATTATGCATGGAGTTGTATGCAGAAGGAATTTGGGGATAGATGCACACACAGGGAGCTAAGAGGTGTGTTCTGAGGGTCACCTGGGTCCTGATATTGGGCTACAACAGGTCTTTATTACCACTCTGTACTTTTAATGACTACTAAAGGTCTTTATTCGTTTTTTCACTTCTTGAGTTTTTTTTTTTTTTAAAAGGCAGTGATCAGGGCTGAGGCGTTAGCCATCACAAATATTTCCTTTGACTGTAAAATCTGCGTTTGGCTTGTAAACCGGTTGGTCCCAACCCATGGATCATCTAGTAACCAATGCAAAGGACTTTGAAAATATCTTTCTTGAAGCTAGTGATTTGTTTAATGTCTTTAGAGCAGGGATAATGCGATCCCATCTGTTTACAGTTATGGCTTGTCTGAGTATGACATTCGGGATTCTTTGTAGCTTACCTATTTATTTTAGTAGAGACCGAATGTAGATATAATTTACACAATCTAGATAAAATGGCACTGTGGTGAGTGATATCTCTATAAAGTGTAAGAGCTTTCCGTAGTGGGACGCTCAAGATACATCATAGTGTTAACTTCTTGTGGAACAAATCTCTTTGTACTTGATTGACTTGGGATTGATATGAAACCTTGGTGTTCACAATCACTCCAACATTTTTCACTCCAGTCCAGGTGGGTGGCGGCTGTCTCATTTTTAGAGGACGGTGCCTTAGGGCCTTGATTTTACGAAGATCCTCATTTGAGTATTTCATTTTTAGAAGAACTGAGTTTGAGATGATTCTTTGGCATCCATTATTCCACTGTTATTAGGCATTCACTGAGCCCTGACATTACTATTTTAAGATGATCTGAGAGTCATTAGCATAATTGTAACAAACAGCAAGGTGATAAAAGAAATGCTTGTGTTAATATTATCCACTGGCAATCACTCAGGGTCACACCGTAGTCCATTGCATAACTGTGGCAATCATTTAGGGTCATACCCTAGTCCATTGCATATTTGTTTTCAAGATCAGAAAGATCGTCTAGATAACACGAAACAGGGTAGGCTTAATAGTTGAGCACTGTCTGTCACCTCAACAGGTGAATGACAAGAAGGTAAAAATACAGTGAAACAATGTGGGAGCCATGTTTTTCTTTTTTTGTTTTTTTCTACTCAGCAGTATGGACCAGTGACAGTACACAGTGCTCATCATAGTCAAACCCCTCCAAATAGCAGAAAACCTTGCTAATCTCCTGTGTCACACAGCCTATCAATAGCAGAACAATCTAATTATTGAGACCGTAATGAGCCAGTGCTCAACAGTAGGTTCTTTTGACTTCCAACTCTGTAATATCAAAGAACGTACACCCAACATGGCTATGGAAATAACATATTTGCCAAACGTAGTAATTGTATTGATATTTGTAGTGAGATATCATCACTATATGAGAGCCCTACTTCATTGTTGCACAGTTATCTTTAAAAAAACAAGATATTTGTTGGAATCTGAAAAAGAGGGATCAGCTACTATGCCTGAGATGCAGCTCTAACCCAGCCCAGGTTATCAACCTTTGATTGATAAAAGAATCATCAACCGACAAAAGCCCTTTACTGTTTCAGCTTGCAGTGCTGTCAGATGAAGAATTCCGCTGTCGTCAGGCTGCCTGTCGGCGGTAGCCTGATGGTGGTGGAAGGCCGTCTGGTGGTCCCCACTGTGTACATTATGTGGCGGTCGAGACAGCCATGCCAGTGGCGGAAATTTCCACCGCCGCTTGCATGGCCGTCTCGACTGCCAAGTACCTAATGAGGGCCTAAATGTCAATCCTCACCAGGACTCTACAATCCATCCATTTTGTTGACAACAAACTAGTTAATAGCTTATAATACTGTATATAAGACTTTATAGCAAAAGCATAACATTACAAAGAAGGGAAAACATTTTTCTTTCATCAAAATTGGGCAAATGAAGGAGTTAATCTAGTAAAAGACTTAGGGCCTGATTTAGAGCTCAGCAGATGGGTGACTCCATCACAAACATGACGGATAGCAAGTGCATTATGTCCACTGGCACTTATAACACAGCGGATGGGATATCTGTCATGTTTGTGTGATAAAGTGACCCATCCCCTGAACTCTCAACCAGGCCGTTACACTAAAAAAGATACAATTTCATCCTCAACAATTAATCCTTTATTTGAGCTTTGTTAGACCTGTCAGCCTTAGGGTGGTCTTACCCCAAACCTTTTGCCTGCTTGCCTTCATTTGTTTCTGGATTTTTGCTTCTGTTGGCTTTAGGACTTTGGACACTTTACCACTGCCAACCAGTGCTAAAATGCTTGTGCTTGGTTCCCCAAACAAGGTTTGTTTGGCATATACCTGATTGGCATATTTAATTTACATGTAAGTCCCTTGTAGAGTGATGTACAATATACCCAGGGCCTGTAAAATAAATGCTACCAGTCGGCCTGCAGCATCAGTGTGCCACCCAAATAAGTAGCACCGTAAAACATGTCCCAGTCATGCCATTGCAGCCTGAATGTAGTGTACCATTGCCATGTTCACATGGGATTTAAAACTCCTTGGTAAGCCTTAAACTCCCCTTTTATTACATATGTTACCCCTAAGGTAGGCCCTAGGTAGCCCATAGGGCAGGGTGGTATGTAATTAAAAGGTAGAACAAGTACTTTTAAGTTTTACATGTCTTAGTAGGGAAAACTCCAAAATTCATTTTTCACCTCTGCGAGGCATAACCCTCCCAAAGGATAACATTTTGGATTCCTTCTTAAATATAATAAACTGTAATTCCTAAATGAGAGGAGGTAGATATGTCATGCTAGGTACCTATGAACTAGTGATGGTAAACTCTCTTTAATGGAGAAGTCAAATTTATCACTACAAGTTTGAAAATGCCATTAATTTTCCTGCCCTAGACCCCTGTGCCTGCAACCTGTCTTATGTCACATGCCTGGGTATGACTGACAGTCAGGACTTTGTGAATTCCCTCCAGTCACACAATAGTGGGTCATGAAACCCTCAAGAGTTCTCCATCCACTCCAGGACCCTTGTTTGTGGTGCTAAAGGTGCCAAGATGGCTAATTTCCAAAACTAATGACTTAGACAAAAGTTGGCCAAAAAGTTCCAGGAGGAGACTGGGAGCAACCTGCTCGTCTATATGCCAGGGTTGCATCACCGGCCGGATTGACTTCCTGGCTTCTTCAGCTGTTCCTCGTGGAACTGTCTTCAGCTACAGCCTTCTGGTTTGTCTCGTTCAAGGTTTTTGACTTCCATTTCGATGACTAAGTACGAAGGTAAAAATCTTCACCGCATCATCCCTCCAAAGCTGCCCGACGATGATGTTCCCTTCTCAGACACTTCTACAGCCTTGCCCCACTGAACTTTTTAGAGCCCTTTTCTTCAAAAATGTTTTAATTCCAAAGGTAAGCACTTACCGAGCCCAATTCACTTTGTGTATCCGAACTACGCTCTATCGCGGTTGGTCTTAACTTTAGACTTTGCCCCTGTTTAGCTTGACCAGGTGTCCAAGATTGACGTATTTCACTTTTAAGCACTATTTTTAACCAAACTCTTCAAATAATCAGAACTCCGGTTTTATTGATTGGAGTTTTGTCATCTTGGTGTCAAATAATGTATTAAAATTTACTTTACTTTTCTCAATTGTTTTAGGAATTTTATTACATTGTGTTTTCATGTTTATTACTGGTGGTGTGCTGAATAAATACCTTACACATTGGCTCTTAGTTAAGCCTGACAGCTTTTTGCAGCAAGCTACCCTGGGTTAATCACTGGTTAATCAAGTGACTTTTTGTTGTTCACCCTGCAAGGGATTGTGGGTGCTGCTTGACCAGGGCTCACACCCCAGTCAACCAACTGCCCAATTTCTCACAACCTTAATAACTGAGACCACTAGTAATTCCTAGTGCCCCATCAAACATCAGGAGTACCTCATGACCCTGATATTTCTTTTATAGTAAAAAACAAATATAAAATAAAGGTGGTCAATGTGCATCAAACATTTATAGCCTACTCTCCCCATATCACACCTGACAGGCAGACAGCATCACTGCAAACCAAATTGAAACTCCTACTCAGTGACATCACGTTTCAAAAGTTCACCTCAGTAAATTGGGAATATATAGGGGCATATTTATACTCCATTTGTGCTGAATTTGCACCATTTTATACACAAATTAGGCGCAAAAGTAACTCCATATTTATATTTTGACGTTAGACATCTAACCTCAAAATATTGGAGTCTGCACCGTTTTTTAGGTGTGTGACCCTACCTTGTGTCAATGAGATGCAAGGTGGGCGTTCCTATCTAAAAGATGGTGTTAACCCCATAGCTCCATATTTATCCCCCCCAGCTAAAATGGCGCACAGGTGGGAGGAGGGGCTACATAATGGTGCAAAGCTTCCTTTGCACCATTATTTAATGCCTGGGTCAGACAAGGGGTTAGGGGACCTGTGGACTCATTTCCATGGTTAAACACCATGAAATGGGTCCAAGGTGCCCTCCTCAAACCCCAGGAACATACCGTGAGTGGTACATGGGCATTTACATGCAACCACATTTGGAGTTTGATGCAAATCACCATCGACTAATAAGAAAGGTAGATAGAGAACTGTAGTCCTCCTTCAGGAAGGCGTGACAATGGAGAAAAATTTATTTTCTCAGAACCTTTCCAAATTTGCATGTGTCCTATTTTGTACAGCCCACATTCAAACTTGGAAAAGTATTAAACTATGTCTAAACATAATACTTTTGTGCTAGGAGGATATCCTTTCAGTACAAAATCTATGCTTGACATGGCTGAAACACCTTTGCACTAAAATGCAAGAGTATGTGCCTAGAGCAAGGCAGACAAAACTGTGGTAACACAGAGGGAGAGTGAAACAGCTCTGTATCCAGTGCTTAATTTGAGCCTGTGGCTTCTTGTGTTCTTGTGTTCAGCACCGACACTTAATTGTCAGTACCAACGCTTATGGCAGTCTTGCACATGGGGTGCTGTCTGCCAAATTCCAGTATAAGCACAACAGCAGCTGTTTATTAATTCAATATAAATTTACAATGACTAATTTATACCTGCCTCCCAAGCCATTCTTAAGCTTTGGGGGCCTGGAACAGTCTGAATTGTCACACTTGTAGGAGTGTGAGGATTAGGTGTTGTTTTGGCACTGTCATTGCCAGCGTTGAGAGGGAAAATGTATGGAACAAGCTGCAGTGTCCTCCTGACGTGGGCCCTGGCACTTATTTTTTTCTATATCGTGGTAGATAAGGCACTGTTCCGCTCTTCCCAATTGATGCAATACAGCACAGCAACTATGCTGCATTTCATCAAATGTTGGTAAATCTGCTCTTTTGAGTACATTTCATAGACAACCAAAAATGTGGGCCTTAGGAACATTACATATTTGCGTAGATATTTAGGGGCATGTTTATACCCATTTGCGCCGAATATGTGTCATTTTCACTGCGTAAATTCGGCACAAAACTAACTCCATATTTATATTTTGATATTAGACCTGTCTAACATAAAAATATTGGAGTTTGCACCATTTTGTAGATGCGTAAACCTACCTTGCGTCAATGAGATGCAAGGTAGTCATTCCCATCTAAAAAATGGTGCTAACCCCATAGCCCCACATTTATCTCCCCGTGCTAAAATGACGCCGGATGGGAGGAGGGGCTAAATAATGGTGCAAAGTTTGGGTCAGACCAGGCGTTAAGGGACCTGTGGAGCCATTTCCATGGTTAAACACCATGGAATGGGCGCACAGGTGCCCTCCTCAAGCCCCAGGAACACCCCCACACACACCAGAGGGACACCAGAGGATGGGGGAATCCCATCAAGGTAAGTAGGGTATGTATGGGTAAGTATTATTTTATTAAATTAAAGTGCCATTGGGGGCCCAACTTGGGCCTAGAATGCCATATAATTAAAGACTTCTGGAACAACATCACATCTTTCATCATCCAAATACATAAGTTAACATAGACTCCTGAACTAGGCTCCATTATGCTGAAGATCTTCCCATCACAGAGCACCTTAACTGGTGGTAAAAAATATATTTAAGTTCTAGAAATCTCACTAACCATTGGAACTAAATCTATTCTCCCAGATGGAATAATATTATATAATTACCTAGTCATCCATGGTGGGCATGAAACCAATTCATTAGGCACACAGACAACAGCACTAGCTCATTCCTATCTAACTCTTTACAAGCATATAGAAGCTATTTGCACTGCTGAAAACTTTGGGCTTCTATTTTTGAGACTAAGGTCCTGATTTAGATTTTGGCAGACGGATCTTTCCGTCATAATGGTGACGGATATCCCGTCCGATTAAATATAAATCCCATAGGAAGTAATGGGATGTATATTTCAGCAGATGGCATATGCATCACCGTCGTGACAGAGTAACCTGTCAGCCAAAATCTAAATCAGGGCTTAAGTTCCAATGTAAATCCTCTGACTGGGTTGAATCTGGTCCGTGCTCCATCACTGCCAGCCTCAAATCATGTATGGGTCCCAGTCTACAGTGACAAATTAGCTGCAGTTGCCGCTTAATGCTTTTAGCACTATTGTTATTTAAAACTTTAGAAATTCATATCACTGGATCTCGTTTTGGATTTTTGTTGTTTTGGCATCATTTTATTTATTGAAATGTACTCTATTTCTAATTTTGATGCAGATTTATGGTACTGCAGAAATACTTAGCCCATTGCCTCTAGGTTAAACAAAGTGCTCTTTGTCATAGCTACGGGGGTTGAAATCAGGTTAATTTAGTGACTTTAGTTGGTCACTGGCATGGATGGTATTTGCTGCTTAAGGTGGGTAGCCCTCCTTCTTATCTAACAACCCAATTCCTTACAATAGACCTAACATATAGTAAGACGTAGCCCGGTAATACGCTAGTCCTCCCAACTCCACCCCCTTCTTCCCTTTTCTCTTCCCCATCATCCTCTAACTTTGTCTATCCCCTCTCGACTGCTTTCCACTCTTTTCTTTTTCCTCTTTTGCCTCTCAGATTTTTGGTTCCTATTTTGCTAAGGCATATTGAATGCATATGGCATGTTCCCTTAGTATTGAGAGAGCGTAGTTTTAATATCAGATATTATAGACGTGAAACGCTTACATTTGACTAAAACACTATTAAAATGTATTAATAAATGCATAAGATTTGCTCATTTATGAACACTAATGCTGAATTAATAATAAACTTCAGATATATGTATTATTACGATCAAAATTGTATTCGTTAGAACTCGTATGTTTTAAGTTAGCATGAGTCGCGAACTAGCTGTGTGTCTCTCATTTAAAACCGTATTTTTCTGTTTCTCCAGTGTGCGGACTTGCAAATAACCATGACCCAGCTATTGTTCTCTCTGTATTAGTTTGTAACATGAAGTAATTTTCTCATCCGCATGCTAGCAGCTTTTAGTATAAGATAATGTGCCTTGAAACATTAATGGACACTTACAAGGACAACGAGACGAGGGAAAGAGAACTTTTAACCTGAGACGTGTGCCAAGATGGTGAAGTAACCCCGGACGTACCACCTACGAAAATGCTGATTATGAAGACCAATTGGGAAGCAATTCAATATCAAGAAATGACTAATGCATTACTTAATGTATAATTTGATTGGTTACCAATGGTGGGGTATAGTTATTAACCAATAGAATCTTGGGGAAATGTATCACGGAAAAGGGTATAAAAACTCATGACACGAGAGACGAGACACATTAGGTAGGGAATGATATCGATTGCATCCAGAAACTCTGTCACTCCTTTTGGTGATCTGAGACTTAGAAAATTATCCTATCCCCTAGATTGCCCTTTACACTTTACTCCTTAAGAGGAAAGTGTCCCTTGCTTCTAATTTAGATAGATTGACGGTGAACTAACTGATGTCCTGAAGACGAAGACTGATCCTGTATGCTGACCTATCTCGAGGAGGGTAACTATTGATGTTAACAAATCTATTTGCCTTTTCTTTCTAGGTACCAACTGCTGTGTATGTTTAATTAGGTATTTTAGTTAGATGTTTTCCAAATTGATGTTCTAAATTGTTTTGCATGAAGCCCAACATACTAATGCTGATTTGAGGTTAGATGAGGTAATCATTTGACGGACGGAACTGACGTGACTGACATGTAGCTATGCTGAACTGATATTCTATGGTTATCATGCATTATGATCTATTCTTTGCTAACGTATCTATTGTATGATTCTGATCATCGCATTGTTGAAAGTTCAACGTAGTTGCCATTTTTGTGATTATGCTTTTATGCTTCTTGGTATTGAGATTAATACGTTTATTATTAGATTGTATCAATAGGGAATAAATTCACAAAATCTTCCTTCACGGTGTGGTTATTTGAGTCTGAGAACTAATGAATGCGTCGAAGGTTCATTGATGGTTTTATGAAATATTTTGATGCTTGGTAATCTCGTCTTATGGAGACTCACCACTGGGTCAAAAGGTTCATCGACCTAAAACGAGTCCTGATGTGTATATATTGACATAGACGGACGCGTTAACAGTTCTGGTAGCAGAGCGACGGTTTGGCCCTTGGGGGCCCTTGGACTGAGTTTTTATATTTAATTTTGTTTTCTGTGATAATGACATTTGGCAAAACGATGAGTGGCTAGGTTCGCCATGGGCTTTCCCGGGATCTCGGAGCCTGTCTAGATGAGTTGGGAATGTTCTCGGCATCATAGTATGTGTGATTAGGGCCTGCGCTTGCTTAAAAGCTTATGCATCTTGCAGAAGATTGTGAAGATTGTGTGTACTTAGGCCAAAAATTAAGTGTTGTTTAGCAGGAGTGGGCGTACTCCACAGTATGAGAGTAGGGAAGTCGGCGTACTTCATGTGAATGCAGCGCTTATTGTTCAAAATTATCCACGTGGTTGGTTAAGGTATACGGATCTATTGAGGTCTAACACTCCGGAGTATGATGTTAAACTGGTTTATGTTGTAATCTGTGCGGTTTAATAGGTCAATCGGGCGTAATTGACAAGTCAAGTTTGAGTCACAACGTATATATGAAACCTTCGATGGAGATTTGACAAACTCTAAAGTGCACTAGAGGGAGTCATTGACAAGTCGAGAGTAGGATTTGCGGGTGGAATTCTGCTTGCACATGTGGGATCTGAGAAGGAGAGAGTAGCGGCCGAGGCTTCAAGTGAAATCTCTGTAAAGTTCTGAAGCGAATGTGTTACCCTTCCTGTAGTAAATCGACAGATTTGTGTTGTTATTTAAAGTGTCTGCAATAAAACGCATTAGTTTGTATGAGTTGTAAGAATTTAGCAAGGTGTGGACAAGCCGCAAGACTTTGTCAGCTGCAGTGTGTATGGGTGTGACGTCAGTGGTGCCGCGCTGGGATAGTTCAGATGTCGAGAGGGGTCGCGCACGGATTGGCTGCCGTCCGTGAGAGGCAATAGGGTGAGTAAAGGGCAGGTGAAGAGTGTCCTGGGAACTAAGCCGTTTTCTGATAAAATATAAAATAAAATGAATTTTGTTAAGGCATTCAAAAGCGCTTTGAGGGGAGACGTGTACATTGTCGCAACCGACGGGGAACCTACACCACCCGAGGGTACTCCAGCATATACAGTTATGGAGGAAAAGGGTGTTGCACCATGTTTATGGATAAAACAATGGCGCAAATTGACAGAAAAAGAAGGGTGTCTAGCGTTTCCGGAACACGGGACATTTAATCAAAAGGTATTAGAGAATTTAAGGTGGATGTTAAGTACGCAGAAACCACCTCCGAGACCGGGCCAATACGAGGCTCTAGCGATCTGGGACCTGATGGCTCTTAAACATAGGCAGTAAAGGTTTCACCGGAGACTGACAAGGGCAGAAAAATCATATGCAGAAGCAAGGTGGGACAACGAGAATAAGATGTGGAGACGGGGAATAGTAGATGGGTTAAAGCTGTTTCCAGCGATAACACAGGGAGAAGAGACACAGGGAAAGAAAGCTTCTTGCAAAACTAATAAAGGCTCAGGAAAAGATAAAGAACAAAAAAGGTCTTGGGAAGAAGAGGATGATTCAGAGGATGAGGAGTTTATGGATAGATTACTGCATGATCGACCACCACCTTATGCGATGAGCGACGATGTTCCGAGCACTAGCTTGGATCCTGGGAACCAGACACAGGAAAAGGGAGCTACTGATACGGTACAGACTAGCAATACAGCTTTGATACAGAATGGTGACAGTGTACCTACTGCATCAGACGTACCGATACAGTTACAACCTCCACCACAGATAAAAATAATTTACCCCGGTGTTCCAGTACTTGAGACTACTACGAACTTGGTGGTGCCGCCAGACCAGACATATACAAAGCCAAGGCTGATACAGATTGAGTCAACCCCACAGTTAGTGTCACAACCACCACGACTGATACCGGGGTATAACCCAGTAGCGGGTCCTTTGAAAGAACCTGCACCAGGATTATTAGAGCAGACTTATGGTGTTGCAGCTCCTAGAAGTCTGGGATCAGGTCAGACACCTGCCTATCACTGTTGGTCCCCCAGTACCATTATATGCGCAGGAGAAAACAGGGACATGCGAACAGGGAGTTATGGCTAATGAAATGATAAGAGGAGGGCCTAGTAGAACTCCACAAATAATGGCTCAGGCAGGACAAGCCTGCGAACAATCAAGACCCTTAATGGACCTCAGTCCAATAGGGGCACCTTTTGAGGCAATGCGACAAGCAGGGTTGGGAGTCCTGACTCCCCAAACTATGAGTACAAATACCTCATATACTCCAATGATACATGCAGGGAACATTTCACTGCAAGGTTTTACAGTACAACAGTTAAATGAGTGGTTAGAGAAAACTTGCACATCACAAAAGATTACAGCGACTACAGTAACCGAAGCCAATCCCGAAAAGGAAAAACAAGATGAGTACCTGAATCTAGTACGATTAGGAGCAGAAGCTGCTGAATTGGTGGAAGGAACAATGGGGGTGAATAGGTTGGAATCCTACACTGAGGCAGAACTGAGATATTTATGCCCTAAGATTACCAAAGAAGTAGGGAAAATACACCAGAAATTAACGAATTTGGCAGACAAATACAACATCGACATTGGGAACACGAAACATTTGAAACAAAGTTATAGATTAGATTTTGACACGAAAGATTTTGAACACATGAGATCCGCAGGTATTAAGACACACCTGAAAGAATTACTGCAGAGTGCGCAAATCTGGGGAGCATTAGAAAAATGGGAAAACCGATGGGCAAAGAAAAGAGACAAAGGGAAGAGGGATAGCCCAGGGTCTATTGAAACAGTAACCACACCCAATCTGGATTCAGTAAAAATCCTGCCCATGAGAGAAACGGCTGGTGGTGTTTTAGTCCATGTGCCTTGGTCCAGGGGAGATATTTTGTCCTTTACGAATGATTACCCAAGGTTGAGAGAAAAACCGATCGAGTGGTATCAACAGACAGATAGATTTGTGAAGCTTGCAAAATGTCTCTGGGAAGACTTAAATACATTGTTTGAGATTATTGTTCCACCGGATTTGTGGCTTGAGTGCAAGAGAGGGGTAGATTGGCCCACAAAGGAACCGGCAAGGGATAAGGCGACTGGAGCACCTTCTGAAGAGGTGATGAAATATTATCATAAAGTCATTGAATTTTTTAAACAAAAGGTGTCACCGAAGGTGACCAATTGGCAGAAAATCGACCGGGCTTCGCAAGAAGTTAAGGAATCAATACACGCCTATTATGAAAGATTGTTAAAAGCATTCAAACATTACAGTGGTACTGAGACGATCGAGCCGAAAGACATGAATCATCTTGTGTTTAGATTTGTTGAAGGGTTGAGACCAGAAGTTGGTCAGATGATTAAGAATCATTTGATTTGTTGGCAAGCTAAACCAATTGATGAGGTGTTGCAGTATGCGAAATACTGTAGTGATGAAATTGAGTTAAAGCAGAAAAAGCTGAAAGAGAAAGTGATGGTGATGCAGATAAGGGCTGCACAAGCTGGAATCCAGGGAAATGGTGTTCAGCAAATGATGCATCAGCAACCGCAAATGAACGGAGGGTTTCAGGTACAGCCGAGAGGTAGAGGTCGAGGTTTTGTGAATCGTGGTTTGGACATGAATAATGTTGTAGTTCAAAATGACGGGCAAGTAGTGAAGAGAATGTCACCATGTCATGCGTGCGGGGGCATGGTGACATTGGAAGCGGGATTGTCCAAATATGGTGCATGATGGTACAGTTCAGCAGGGCATGAATGTCAGTGCACAGCAGAATCCGCGAGGTCCAAGAATGAGACAACAGAATCAGAACTATCAGAATAATTTGGTACAAATGTCAGGGGTACAACCCATGCAGCAAATGCAAATGCCACGTTTCCAAACTGTGTCAGTACAACCAATGCAACAGCAGATTCCTATGGTGCCTAGACAGCAAATGCAGTTACCCCAACCCCGATGGGTCAGCAACAGGCGATGCTTCCTCAGCAGGTCACAGGTCAGGTAACAAGTCAAAACAATACTGTGCAACAATTCCCATTACGAGGTGAAAATGAAATAAATGAAGAATGGTCAGATGACAGTTCAGACAGTGAAGAGTGTAGGCTTGCAGCCTCATTAGAAGTAGATCAGAGAGGCCCATATGTAGAGGGAAAGGTAATGGGCTATAAAGTTTCATTTCTGGTTGACACTGGAGCTACACGCTCTACAGTCCGCAGTGTGGAAGTACTGAGATTACCCTTATCGGGACGCACTATACGAGTGGTTGGTGTGGCTAATCAGTATTTGACAAATCCAATTACCGACCCAGTACAGGTTGAGATTGGAAATTTCCAAGGCCTGCATAGGTTTGTCGTATGCGATTCAAGTCCAGTATCCCTACTGGGAAGGGACTTACTATGTAAAACTAAATGTTCAATTACCTGTTCCAACGATGGAATAGAAGTTCAGACAAACAGTGATGATGAAGGAGATGAGGGCCAGCTCATAGAAGGAGGGGAAATGAGCGAAGATCACCCTCTAATTACTTTATTCCCAGTGTTCACTCTAATTGACTTACCTGCTGACCTACAAGGGTCCGTAACAGAGAGAGTGTGGGACTTGACAGGAAAGGAGGTTGGATTAATTAAAGGAGTCAAACCAGTCAAGGTGCAGATAAGACCAAATGCAGTATTCCCGCAAGTACCACAATATCACATGACTCAAGACGTACTCATTGAAGTGACACAGATAATTGCAGATTTTCTCAGGCAAGGAGTTTTGAAAGAAGTTTTGAGCAGTCCGTGTAACTCACCTATTATGGGATTGAGAAAGCCCTGTGGGAAAGTTCGAATTGTGCAGGATTTGAGAAAAATAAATGAAATCGTGATAAAATGCTGCCCTGTGGTTCCTAACCCAGCGGTAATAATGTTCCAAGTTCCTTGTGATGCTGAATGGTTTACCGTAGTAGACCTATCACAAGCATTCTTTTCAATACCGCTGCATGAGGACAGCCAATTTTTGTTCAGTTTCAAATTCCTGGATAGGGTGTACAGTTGGTGCAGAATCCCTCAAGGGTTTTCTGAGTCACCATCCATCTTTAATCAGATATTAAAGAAGGATTTGGAACCCCTTGTGCTGCCTTTTAATTCAACTCTTGTGGAGTACATTGATGACCTGTTAATTGCATCCAAGACCAGAGACAGTTGTAAATATGACACTATTGCTTTGTTAAACCATCTGGGAAGAAACGGGCATAAGGTGTCACCTAAGAAACTGCAATACTGCCAAAAAGAAGTAAAATATTTGGGGCAAGGAGAGGATAGCAGCTGTCATACAAATGAATCCCCCAACAACAAAAAGAGATGTCAGGATGTTTTTGGGAATGGTGGGTTATTGCCGTCAATGGATACCCAATTTCTCGATCATTGCAAAGCCCCTAATAAAACTGACAGGGAAAGATGTCAAAGATGAACCATATACAATCACTTTGACAAAAGAAGAACTCGAGTCATTCTTAGAGCTGAAGGAATGCATGTGCAGGGCCCCAGCATTAGGAATGCCTGATTACGAGAAACCCTTTCTGTTGTTTTGTCATGAACGTGATGCTTGTTCTTTGTCTGTTTTAACACAGGTCCACGGAGATGCAAATCGCCCTGTAGCATATTTTTCAGCTACTTTGGACCCTGTCGCAGCAGCCCTACCGGGTTGTTTGCGAGCAGTTGCAGCAGTTGGTCAAAGCCTTTCCCAATGTGAGGGCATAGTCATGGGATACCCTTTAACAGTTTTGGTTCCACATTCTGTTGAAATCCTGTTGACAAGAACGAAAACACAACACATGACAAATGCACGACTTACCAAATATGAGACGATTATTTTGGGATCACCAAATGTTACACTGAAAAGATGCACAGTACTGAACCCGGCAACTCTACTTCCCAATGAGAATACAGAAATCAAAGAGGGGGAAGAATTTGAGCATGATTGTCTTGAGGTGACTGACCTCTGTACCAAACCTCGCCCAGACATACAGGACACCCAATTGAAAGAAAACAATTGCATTATGTTTGTGGACGGATCCTGTTTAAGAGATTCAACAGGGACATTGAGAGCCGGCTATGCAGTATGTACAATATCTGGCATAGTTGAGGCCTCTTGGCTTGAAAGGGTATTTTCTGCACAAGTGGCAGAATTAATAGCTCTTACAAAGGCCTGCCATGCTCCTGTGAATTTGAAAGTTACAATCTATACTGACAGCAGGTACGGATTTGGAATTGTACATGATTTTGGTCAGATCTGGTCACAAAGGGGTTTTATGACTTCCTCCGGATCACCAGTAAAAAATGGAGAACAAATAAGAGATTTGTTACATGCAATTCAGTTACCTCTTGAAATTGCCATGGTAAAGTGCAGTGCTCACACCAGATCACAAGATTGTGTGTCAATGGGGAATGGTTATGCAGATCAGGTTGCAAGATTCTGTGCATTGAATTGTATATCATTCAAAGAGCAGTGGGAATTGCTACCTCAACCTGAAAATGATACAACTTTGAATCTAGCATTGCAAGTGGTTGATACCTTAGATGAGTTAAAGACACTACAAAGCCGTGCTAACAAAGAAGAAAAACGTTCCTGGCAGAAAATGCAATGTGTACAAAGAGCAGATGATATATGGGTCTCAGATGATGGGAAGTTGGTCTTACCTAATAGTCTTCTATCACAATTTGCCCGATTATATCATGGGCAAGCACATTTAGGAAGAGATGCCATGATCAGATCTTTTAAAATTGATTGGTTCAATCCAAAATTCAGACATGCCGCAGAAATCACCTGCCACAGGTGCATCATCTGTCAACAGATGAATGCTGGAAAAGGAACAATGGTAAAATTGAGCCACATTGGAAGAGCTGGAGGTCCATTTAATAGAATACAAATGGATTTCATTGAAATGCCTGTTTGTGGAGGATTGAAGTACGTGTTGGTGATTGTGTGTGTTTTCAGTCATTGGATTGAGGCATACCCTACACGTAGAAATGACAGTCTCACAGTTGCAAAACTATTACTGAGGGAACTAATACCACGATTCGGGTTTCCGGTTTCTGTAGAATCAGATAGGGGAAGACACTTCGACAATGAGGTGATTAAGCTTCTGTGTGCAGCACTCAACATCGAGCAGAAGTTACACTGTAGCTATCGCCCTGAAGCATCAGGATTAGTTGAACAGATGAATGGTACCTTAAAATCAAGAATAGCGAAAATGTGTGCAGCAACAAACATGAAGTGGCCAGATGCATTGCCGCTAGTATTGATGTCCATGAGAAACACACCAGATAAGAAAACAGGACTGTCCCCCCATGAAATCCTCATGGGTAGAGCAATGAGGTTGCCAGCGGTACCTGCAAATGCCCTAGTGAATATTACAGATGATATGGTGTTGGATTACTGCAAAAGTTTAGCTGACGTGATACGCTCTTTCTCTCACCAGGTGGAAGCTAACACGTTACCACCAATTGGCGAACCAGGACACTCTCTGCAAGCTGGAGATTGGGTGGTTGTCAAGAAGCACGTAAGAAAATCGTGTCTTGAGCTGCGTTGGAAGGGGCCATATCAAGTGATATTGACGACCACTACTGCTGTGAAGTGTGCCGGGGTTCCCAACTGGATACACGCCAGTCATACAAAAAAGGTAACGTGTCCTGTTGAAGAGGAACTTGAAAATTCCGGTACAGCAACTTCGAGAGAAGAAGTCTCAGAGTCAGAGATCAGTCAAGAAAGATCTGAGACCGCAGGAGAGCCCGCTGAGAACAGCCGCGTCCCTCACACTATCAGAGAGTTCGAGAGAGGTGACAGAGTGCCAATCTCAGTGGAGGCAGCAGGAGAACAAAGACAAGAAGAGGTTCTCCCAGAAGCAGACTAATACAATTCAGAGCCTGAATATAGTATCGAACAGGAAGAAGAGAGAGACGGAGAAGTGGTAAATCTAACCGAATCAGAAACTTCTGATCAAGTTCCAAGCTTATCAGAAGAAAACACCATATCACAAGAGGAGGGTGCTGTCCAGCGTCCTGAAAGAAGATGCCGAAACAAGATACATAGAGGTGATACATGGCCAGAAAAGTCACCTTTTAGAATAAGAGAAATTACAAACGAGACAATAATAGAAGAAAGCGATACCTCACAAAGGGATGATCTGAGTGAAGGAGAACAACAGGGAACGAAGATTAAAAAGGAAGAGAATAGCAAACCAAAGGTATACAGGTCCTGAATGGGCATACGCTACAACCTCTGAATGGCAACAAGAATTCTTAGCATTTTGTTTTGATCGAGAAGTGCCAGGCCAATACTACGGTACCTGAAGGAAAACAACAACAGAAAACCTTGGAAAAATATATTAAAAGGAAAGAGACTTTACTCACCTACCGGAAAGAGACAATTAAACCTGGATTTGACTTATAAAAACCTGATTGCGACAAGCTGCTAGCCTGAACTGACGAAAAAGGTCCTGGAGTGAGAGAAGACGCTGTAAATACGCAGGAAGAGTTTGCCATCTTAGATCGATTGTTGACCTACTATTCTGATTCTATACAAACATGGCTTATAGTAACAAAGGGAGTAAGGTGTGTGGTTGGTTAGGACTTATGATAGGTGTTGTATGCGCAATAATGATTGTGGGAGTGATTGTGGGAATGCCATGGAGAGAGAGTGAAACTATTAATGCAACTCTAAAGCCTGAAACTACCACTACAACTAATAAACTATCGCCATGGGAGAAATTTGAGCAGGATGCTAGACATCTACATAAGGGAACTGATACAAAAGGGGAACTTTCTACTAATGTTTTCTATCGCTTATTGAATGAGTATGTGGAAACTATGGATACGAAAGATTGTTATGTGTGTACTAAAATTCCTTCATCTGTGCAGGAGGGGGTTACTTATCATAGCCTCCCTCTTACTTATGGGATTAGCTGTAGTCTGCTACTAACAAGATTCTATAATCAAGAGCATGTACAATACTTTTATTCAAATCTGGATGTTGTGTTTTCTTTTGTGCCTGTAATTGAATTCTTAAATAAGCTAGCTAAGGAGCATGATATAAAATTAGTTAGAGGATTCTTTGAGCCAACACTAACATTTGGGACTGCTTATGCACACCGCAACAATTTAACATGCTTACTGTCTCCTGTGGAGAAAAGCTTTTTAGATCATACAGATGATAGACGCAAAGCATTAAAGGAAAAGTTAGAAAAAGGTTTAGAAAAACGCACTTATGCAAATGATTACGCTTATACTGCAATTAAAACACAAGGCAAATTAGCTATAGATGCATTACACGTAGGTAGGCTATGTATATACAGACCAAAATCAGATCAAGACAGTTTGTTTGTGGGTACGAGTGAATGTAGGCATGTGTTTTTGTTTCAGAGTAAATGGACCTTCATGTTAAATGGACAAGACCCAGCGATTCCTGGAATCTATTACATCTGTGGGTTAAATGCTTATTATCGTCTCCCAAAGGGATGGTATGGGACATGTTATTTGGGAATAGTTTTCCCAAAGATATACCAGATTGATGACTTAAAACAAATACCTAAATCTTCTGAAATACAACATTCTAGACAAAAACGAGAATCAGTGGCTGCTGTCATTGGTGACATATTTGGAGCAATAATCCCATCAGTTGGGGTTATCTTAAATTCTATGAAAATCCAAAAGTTGTCTACTATTGTGGATAACATGCTGACAAATTTTACAGGAGCAATATTATTGATGGATACTGAACTTGCTGCAGAAAGAGCTATGACTCTTCAAAATCGGCTTGCTTTAGACATTCTTTTAGCAAAGAATGGAGGTGTGTGCAAAATGCTTAATGAACGGCACTGCTGTTCTTATATACCTGATAACAGTAAGAAAATTAGAAACATGCTTACTAACCTGACTAGAGATAGTACAGATTTGAAAGATCTAAAAGAACCTGGAGTTTGGGAAAAATTTGGAAAGGGAATTGCCCGGGTAGGAAAGTGGTTTACCAATATTTGGAATGGAGTTCTTGCAAAAATCATGTTAGGCCTACTAATTGTTTTGATTTGCCTATTAGGATTATGGGGAGCATGCAAAATTAATGATAAAATTAAAAGAAACCTGTCCAAAAGAGCCAGACAAAATGAAGAAAGTGAAAGTGAGAAAATGTTCAATGAAATATGGGAAAGTTCACATGAAGGATAAGATGTTGAAATGCGCATTATGCGCAAGGGGAAAAATTGAAAATCAAGAATTGTGTGATGACGTTCGTCATCAGGGGAGGGACTAAGAGAGCGTAGTTTTAATATCAGATATTATAGACGTGAAACGCTTACATTTGACTAAAACACTATTAAAATGTATTAATAAATGCATAAGATTTGCTCATTTATGAACACTAATGCTGAATTAATAATAAACTTCAGTTATATGTATTATTACGATCAAAATTGTATTAGTTAGAACTCGTATGTTTTAAGTTAGCATGAGTCGCGAACTAGCTGTGTGTCTCTCATTTAAAACCGTATTTTTCTGTTTCTCCAGTGTGCGGACTTGCAAATAACCATGACCCAGCTATTGTTCTCTCTGTATTAGTTTGTAACATGAAGAAATTTTCTCATCCGCATGCTAGCAGCTTTTAGTATGAGATAATGTGCCTTGAAACATTAATGGACACTTACAAGGACAACAAGACGAGGGAAAGAGAACTTTTAACCTGAGACGTGTGCCAAGATGGTGAAGTAACCCCGGACGTACCACCTACGAAAATGCTGATTATGAAGACCAATTGGGAAGCAATTCAATATCAAGAAATGACTAATGCATTACTTAATGTATAATTTGATTAGTTACCAATGGTGGGGTATAGTTATTAACCAATAGAATCTTGGGGAAATGTATCACGGAAAAGGGGATAAAAACTCATGACACGAGAGACGAGACACATTAGGTAGGGAATGATATCGATTGCATCCAGAAACTCTGTCACTCCTTTTGGTGATCTGAGACTTAGAAAATTATCCTATCCCCTAGATTGCCCTTTACACTTTCCTCCTTAAGAGGAAAGTGTCCCTTGCTTCTAATTTAGATAGATTGACGGTGAACTAACTGACGTCCTGAAGACGAAGACTGATCCTGTATGCTGACCTATCTCGAGGAGGGTAACTATTGATGTTAACAAATCTATTTGCCTTTTCTTTCTAGGTACCAACTGCTGTGTATGTTTAATTAGGTATTTTAGTTAGATGTTTTCCAAATTGATGTTCTAAATTGTTTTGCATGAAGCCCAACATGCTAATGCTGATTTGAGGTTAGATGAGCTAATCATTTGACGGACGGAACTGACGTGACTGACATGTAGCTATGCTGAACTGATATTCTATGGTTATCATGCATTATGATCTATTCTTTGCTAACGTATCTATTCTATGATTCTGATCATTGCATTGTTGAAAGTTCTGTAGTTGCCAATTTTGTGATTATGCTTTTATGCTTCTTGGTATTGAGATTAATACGTTTATTATTAGATTGTATCAATAGGGAATAAATTCACAAAATCTTCCTTCATGGTGTGGTTATTTGAGTCTGAGAACTAATGAATGCGTCGAAGGTTCATTGATGGTTTTATGAAATATTTTGATGCTTGGCAATCTCGTTTTACGGAGACTCACCACTGGGTCAAAAGGTTCATCGACATAAAACGAGTCCTGATGTGTATAAATTGACATAGACGGACGCGTTAACAGTTCTTCTGCCGAATCTCATATTTTTCGAATCATCACTGTTGCCTTGACTTACTAACTGAAATGTACTATGCATTCATACTCTGTAAATCGCTGTTTTATTTTTTGATTTGTTCGATACTATAACACAAAATACAACCACTTGGATAAATGGTTTAAATAATGATATGAAGCCACACGCTAAGAGGCCAATAAATGTTTTTTATGCTTAGTTTGTGTGACATTTAATTCCAACAGGAAATATGGGATTGACAGTGCGATATATAGTTATATTTTAATTTTCTATTTCAGAGTATCAGCAGAGCAGTGGTAAAAACAAGTGCATCCTTACAGTGAAGGAGAAATGGAGTCCTGAACTGGTAATGAGGAACCATCTTCTGGTGTGATATGCAGGCACATAGAGTTATAACTAGGTGTCACCGTTTGAAGCGAGGCCACCTTGACCTCTCAGTAAAATCTGTAACCTCAAGCTTATTATAAAATTCTGAGTCGTGCTAACAATGGAAGGCGATAGCCTGAGGACTTATTTGTTTAAAGCTATTGCATTGCACTTTCCGACTTGTATTTCCTTAGTCTAGAAGAGCAGTCCCAGGATAGATATAATGGTCGTGAGCACCATTCTTGTATCTAATTTACTAGAAGCTGGTTTCACCATGCAGTGAAATTGAAAACAACAAAATAAGGGCAAATGAAACCCGCAAATGAATTTTTTAATAAAAGTCTGCCAGGCTAACATTTTATATGTGTACACTGCAGGCTGATTCACAATGGTGAGATCGTAAGAGACGAAGGAGACAGTGTGACACGAGTCAGCACAGTCTTTCGTTTTAAGGTCACTTCCCTGAGTGTGACACTCGTGGTTGTGATTGAAATCCAAAAGATTGCACGTTTTTTATTTATTTAATTTAGTAAGACATGAAGTAGCTTATCTTTCGTTAACAACTGTGTAACATTGTGAGGCAATGTTTTTCAACCCCATATCTAAATCGGCCCCTTCTACCGCACTAACAGCCAAGATGGCATACACTGAATGAGCAGAGTGAATATTCAGTAGTGGTCAGAGTGGAAATTCTCGCCTTGCTGTGTGGTATTAATTTTCTAGTACTCTGCCTGACACTTAACTCCTCACTACACACAAATATTAGCGAGCCCACAGTGCCCAGATCACAAGAACAACCACGACCACAAGCCCACGCGCCATCAACCACCTCAAGTGCATCCTGGTCAACGCTCGTTCCGTCCACAAGCACGCCGTTGAACTTTGGGACCTCCTGGACTCCACAGCCCCGGACGTCGCCTTCATCACGGAGACATGGATGAACGCCTCCTCTGCTCCAGACATCGCTACCGCCATCCCCGAAGGCTACAAGATCTCCAGAAAAGACCGCACCAACCAAGTAGGAGGAGGTGTCGCCATCATCTTCAAAGACTCCATCAGCGTCACCACCTCCACCGAAGACCCCCCCCTCGCCGCTGAACACCTGCATTTTCAGATTCGCACCGACCCAAGGACCACCCTCAGAGGATCCCTCGTCTACCGTCCTCCCGGACCTCGCGCCTCTTTCAGCGACGCCATCGCCGACTTCATCTCCCCGCACGCCCTCGCCTCACTGGACTACATCCTCCTAGGCGACCTCAACTTCCATCTGGAACAAAACAACGACCCCAACACCACCACCCTGCTCGACAACCTCGCCAACCTCGGCCTCAAACAACTGGTGAACACCGCCACCCACATCGCCGGACACACGCTCGACCCTATCTTCTCCGCCAGCAAACACGTCTTCTTCAGCCACTCCTCTGCCCTACACTGGACCGACCACAGCTGCGTCCACTTCACATTCCGACGCGAGACCTCCCACCTCCGCACTCAACCCATCCCTCGTCGACAGTGGAACAAGATCCCTGAAGAGCAACTCTTCTCCGCTCTCGCCGCCAACCAACCCACCCTCACCACCGACCCCAACGACGCAGCTCTCAACCTCACAAACTGGATCTCCAACTGCGCTGACAACCTTGCTCCCCTCAAACGCACGCATCGACAGACCAACACCAAAAAACCTCTCTGGTTCTCTGACACCCTCAAAGAATCAAAGAAAACTTGTCGTGCCCTTGAGAAGGCCTGGCGCAAGGACCACACCGCTGACAACATGACCGCCCTCAAGAACGCTACACGCGAACACCACCACCTGATCCGCACTGCCAAAAGGAACTTTTTCACCGACAGACTAGACAAAAACAGCCACAACAGCAGAGAACTCTTCAGCATCGTCAAAGAGTTCTCCAACCCCAGCGCCAGCGCCAACGCCGTCACGCCCTCACAGGATTTGTGCGAATCCCTCGCCACTTTCTTCCATCGCAAGATCAGCGACCTCCACGACAGCTTCGGACACCAGACCCAACCATACACCACTGAACCCGCTTCCCCGGACATCACCCTCAACAACTGGACCCACATCAACACGGAAGAAACCAAATCCATCATGAACTCTATCCACTCCGGCGCCCCTTCGGACCCCTGCCCGCACTTCATCTTTAACAAAGCCGACGACATCATCGCCCCGCACCTCCAGACCGTCATCAACTCTTCTTTTTCTTCTGCTACCTTCCCCGAATGCTGGAAGCACGCTGAAGTCAACGCCCTACTAAAGAAACCTACGGCTGACCCAAGCGACCTGAAAAACTTCCGCCCCATCTCTCTTCTACCTTTCCCAGCCAAGGTAATACAAAAGACCGTCAACAAACAGCTGACCACCTTCCTGGAAGACAACAACCTGCTCGACCCTTCACAAACCGGATTCCGAACCAACCACAGCACGGAAACCGCCCTCATCTCAGTCACAGACGACATCAGAACCCTGATGGACAACGGTGAAACAGTCGCCCTCATTCTCCTCGACCTCTCGGCTGCCTTTGACACCGTCTGTCACCGCACCCTAATCACCCGCCTACGCTCCACCGGGATCCAAGGCCAGGCCCTGGACTGGATCGCCTCCTTCCTCGCTAACCGCTCCCAAAGAGTTTACCTCCCTCCGTTTCGCTCAGAACCCACCAAGATCATCTGCGGCGTACCTCAAGGCTCATCGCTCAGCCCGACACTCTTCAATGTCTACATGAGCCCCCTCGCCGACATCGTACGCAAGCACGACATCATCATCACCTCCTACGCCGACGACACCCAACTTGTACTCTCCCTCACCAAGGACCCCGCCAGCGCCAAGACCAACCTACAAGAGGGTATGAAGGACGTCGCAGATTGGATGAGGCTCAGCCGCCTAAAGCTGAACTCTGAAAAAACGGAAGTCCTCATCCTCGGCAACACCCCGTCCGCCTGGGACGACTCCTGGTGGCCCACGGCCCTCGGCACCGCACCGACCCCCGCAGACCACGCCCGCAACCTCGGCTTCATCTTGGACCCTCTTCTCACCATGACCAAGCAAGTCAACGCCGTGTCCTCCGCCTGCTTCCTCACTCTCCGCATGCTCCGCAAGATCTTCCGCTGGATCCCCGCCGACACCAGAAAAACCGTGACCCACGCCCTTGTCACGAGTCGCCTGGACTACGGCAACACCCTCTACGCCGGGACCACCGCCAAACTCCAAAACCGCCTGCAACGCATCCAAAACGCCTCGGCCCGCCTCATCCTCGACGTACCCCGCAACAGCCACATCTCCGCACACCTGAGACACCTGCATTGGCTCCCAGTCAGCAAAAGGATCACCTTCCGTCTTCTCACCCACGCACACAAAGCCCTCCACAACAAGGGACCGGAATACCTCAACAGACGCCTCAGCTTCTACGTCCCCACCCGCCCCCTCCGCTCCGCTGGCCTCGCACTTGCTGCCGTCCCTCGCACCCGCCGCTCCACGGCGGGTGGGAGATCTTTCTCCTTCCTGGCGGCCAAGACCTGGAACTCCCTCCCCACCAGCCTCAGGACCACCCAGGACCACTCCGCTTTCCGGAGACTCCTAAAGACTTGGCTGTTCGAGCAGCGATAACCCCCCCTTTCCCCCCTAGCGCCTTGACACCCGCACGGGTGAGTAGCGCGCTTTATAAATGTTAATGATTTGATTTGATTTGATTTGATTTGATTCGTGAACACAGATCAGATAAAAGATCCCGAAGCCTGTACATCTGATGCCCTCGTTGTTTCACAGTGGGAAAATAGACTCTCGGAACTGATGTCCCTAAATTCCGAAGTGATCATTGGCAAACATGTTTTCTGTTTCTGTAGTTTGTTTTGTCAGGTGTTTTTTTTAATCGTTTCACAATTGTTGTTGGCCTTCAGTATCACTCGATGTGCGATTCTTTTATACCATTACATTTAATTCACAATTACAGCATCCTACAAACAATTGTCGCATGAGCTCCACGCTTTTAAAGTACAGGAAAATCTCTGGAAAGATGACAGAAAAACCGAGTCTCTCTGACGTGTAAAAATAACGATCGGTGGACACAAGAAATCCTCCTTTGCAAAGATATTACCCTTACAATTCCAGATTAATTTGCCCCATGTAAAGAAATATTTCTGAGTTATCAGGAATAGAGGCTGCTTCAACTACCCCTCCTTCAGCATATCTGGGAAATTGATCTGTGTCTTTCCTGTTTTGCACCTTTGTCTATGGACTATAAGTCACTTCGCCTGTGATCTGCCAATCAGTTGTTTCAGGCCTGGGTCTCCAGGCCTGTCTGACCTCGTACGTCTGGCTCAGTGTTGCCGAGGCAGTCATGTCGGGTGGACTAGACAACAGCAAAGAGAGTTTGTTGTTATGCTGGTGAGTTTGTTGTTATCATGGCATACATTGACATTGTTTTTATGCATTTCAACATTCCCCCCTTTAGTTGAATTTTCAACTACTTTGTCCACCGTATATTTCATGACGATTGCATTATTGAAGGTTTGATGCATTTCTGTTGCATCTACTACCATTTACCTACCTGCTTGAACTCTCCTAATTTGAGGACTGTGTTTTTACAGCAGGAAATCTCCATCTGCATGAAAAGAACAAAAAAAAGCACAGGAATGAGAATTGGCAGAAATGAAATAAGCAGTCTGACAGCCCACTCGGGGAGCCAAGAAAACCAATCAAACAACCGGTCCTGCTCAGGGGCACCTCCTTACTTCTTCATGTTGGCTGGTAGACCATGCAGTGCTTGGATGGTGAAAGTCGGTGTCCCATTGTCCAGGGTGTTACCAGGTATAAATGTGCAACAGGACGCACCGGAGCACACCTCACCCTTCTTTGCTGTGATCAAGTCCAACACATACCAATGTTGCATCACCATGAGGCAGATGGCTTTTAGTTCCTCCTTGATATCGTTTAGGCCAAGCTGAGTACTGTTGATTATTTTCTGCATTTTCCACCTGGTTATCTGCAACCAGTAGTGTGTAGTGTGAAGAAGGGTATGGACCCCCTTGTGTTTACTTGAGAGTCAGTGAATACTCTGAATTCTTCTGATATGTCCTTGTACTGAGCCCAACCAAAATAATCAGCAATTTTTCTGTTGAGCCTCATGCGACATAGTTATTATCTTCTGTAGTGGATGTTGGAAGAACCTGGATAGGTCTTCTCCGTGGATGATCAGGGTTGGGGTTTGCACAGTCACGAGGGAGCAGAGGGCCCATCATCCAGGGACAAACTGAGCATAAGCAAATTCTCAACACTGCCAGTAGTAGTCTATTAGTGCAGAGTTGTCCCAGTGCATGTCTGGTACGTGCAGTATTGCTCTACAATTTTAATTTGTGAGAGGGATCGTCCCTTTGCCTCTGAAACATAATGAATGCAGTGTAAGTTTTTGTACAACTGGGGTTGCCCCTTCCCTCCAATCACGTGTGCCTATCTATTTAAGTACCCCCCTTGTATCATTGAAGTGGATGGCCCTACACAGAAACTTCATGTCTGGGGTCCAATTGTTATTAAAGAAGGCTGCCCTTGACACACTAAGGGCCAACGTGGGACCACAGACAGAGGCAGGAGCAGATATGTTTGTGCACTGGTGGGGTGATTTTGCTATCTCCAACAACCTCTTTTCCAGAAAGTCTTAGGTAAAACAGTGTCCTCCCTTACAATACCCCTCATCCTCTGAAGCTTGGTTTGAATATTGCTAGGCTCAGTGTAAAGATACAGTGCGGTGGGATTGGTCTAATATCGAGTGATCTACTCAGTGGGGTTCTACCCTAATGGGTTGTATCTTGGCCCTGATTCTACAAAGCTACAGGGAAATGAGACATTTTGCTTTCTCTGGGACTACCTATTGGGATAAATAAAGCTTATCTGTACCTACAGCGTGTGGTAACAGCAAACAGATGTAGTACGGTCTGGCTGATGTCTGGGCACCCACAGCAGTCATGTGCTGATACCATGTGTTGTGTAAGAGTGCACTGTTTAGTGCATGTGGAATATTAACATCAGGTTCAGTGTAATTGCAAGTGATGTGGGAAAAGCCTCTATGCAAGCATTCTAACAATGTTGAGGTAGGCTCTGCGTGACTAGGCAGATTTCTTGCTATGGGTGGATGCGGCCCTGGCCACAACAAACAAAGGGTACAAGGGTATAATAATACAAAACCTTTGGAATTTTGCAGTCTTTGGGACGGTTTTCTGGTGAAACATCTGCAATCTTCTGGTCAAGTGATGCAGTACCAGGGTTGTCTTGCTTGGGTAAAAGAGTTTGTAGTAGAATGTCTGTAAAAACAGCCCAAAAAACAGTCCATGGTCTCTGTCTTTGCACGTTTGGGTCTTGTCTGAATTCTGGAAGTTGCTCCCGAAGAGGTGGTGGGCAATTGAAAAGGTGGTGCACTTGTGGCTTGGTCACAGACCTGTTGGATAAGAACTATGGGTTGTAGGCTAGCTTAGAAAAACATACATCATCTTTTAATCTCAGAAGATTCCTGTGCCTTTCTTCTTTACTTATGTCCTGTGCATTTATATTGGAGGTGGATCCAGTTGGGGCAACTATTTTAGGGAGTGATGAGTGTTTTAGTCATGAAGCACCTGAGTTGAATTTTTTGGGTCATCTGGTCTTCTCCTTTCACCATGATACAGGGTGTATGTGTGTTTTACCGAAGCTGGTGAAACCTTTTGACCCACACATGTATGGAACAATGAGAAAAGAAGGGGGTGTGTTGCCATTTGGGGGCTAGGGATGTTTGCTACATGCTCCAAGGACACGTACACGCCCCTCTAGTCCCTGCACATGGCGTACAATGAGGGTCTCCCTAATAGAGTAGTGTTTTTGTCAACAACACTTTTCTGGAAACTTTAGGCTACTTTTTGGCCTTCTTTTTGCGGACTGCTGGGTGGTTCCCTAGATCTTCATGCAGTAATGTTTTTGTGGAATGCTGGAGGGGGTCAGAGAGGTGCTCTGTGACCCCCATAGGATTTTACTGTGGCAATAACTGGGAGCATGCCTATTGCTTCCCTGAATGGTGTGCGTGGTAGGCATCGTGTTATCTGACTGACAGGCTGATGTGACGGTGAGCATATCTGTGCACCTCACATGGGGTCTTGTTGGTCAACTATAGAGTTTCTTCTCCTGCTAACACTCCCCTCTCCTCAGATCCAAGATGTTTCAGGATTGTCACCCCCGGGCTGCAACCAGGGACACGCTACTCTCACTGTTTTTGGAGGAACATGTTCTGACGACCAGACTCTTGAACGTTTAGAAGCCTTTTGGGGAGAGGATGAGGCAGAGCTTTTGCTACTTTGGGAGTCAGGTGCCTGAGCAGGACTCATCAAGATTTGCCCAGTACTGGTGATGTACTAGGACACTGATTGAATTTTCCTGATGACTTTGTGTGTACTTTGGAATTTGTCAGACTTGTGCATTGACTTTGAAATTTTGTGGGGACATTATTATCCAAGTGCGAGGGAAACCTGGCTCCCGACACTGAAATATTTCATCATTTTGGAACTGAATGGAGGACTCCATTAGTTGGAGGCCTGGTTTTGGCTGCACTACAGTTGGGACTGCACACCAAGAAGGAACTTTGGTCCCGGGCTAAGTGCCCATGAATGGGGATCGTTTGACCTGGAGATTGGAACACATGCAACACAAAAGGACGTTGGAGGGAGTGCTGAAACTTTCCAAATACTCATCCAGTGGCACAGTGAGCAAATGACCCATATCTGCGAATACACTGGCCGCTTAGGGCAACTTTAGCAACTCAACAGCAGGATGGACGGAGTGCTAAACTTTTCAAATGCTCGCCCCAAGTCACAGTTCTGGGTTTGATTCATCGTTCTTTTGCTCACCATGCCACCCCAGTTTGGACCTATTACTATGCAAATCAGTCTTGAACCTGCTCCCCATGAAACAGTCCAGCCTGAACCCATTGTAACCCATGCCAATCGGATTTGGATGGGGAACCTGGTTGATGGCTTTCATGGTCTGGTCAGAAGCCACCCTCCTGCTCACCAGACTGTCCTGCACGTGGGATGTGGCCAGCCAACCCCTTCCTGGAGGACGAGCAGCAGGCCCCTGAAAGCACGTGAATGGTGAATCCTAGAGTGGATTCCAGAGCAACAAAACATACAGCAGCCCTGAGTTTTTCCCAAATTCAAATAAAGCTGTGTGTTCTCTCCTAATGGTGTGTCACTGGTCTTTATTGTTGAAATGAGTTTCGGAGTGGGCATGAGGTGAATATAAACTCATTGGGGGTTTGACCTACTGCATGTTTGTGTTTTGTGATTGGGCAAAGGTATTGCCTTCCCAGACAGTCACCTCTCACTGCCATGGCTGTCACCCTGGCTCTTGCTGGGATGAGTTCCCTGTGAGCTGAGTGCAGGTAACATTTGCTTTGACCTTGGCTTGGTTTTGCAAATGGAGAATTTGTGGGGACTGGCCTAGACTTATAACTCTCTATTCATGGTACGCCCATAAGCAGCATCGGACAGTCATGTGGCCCATTCTGTGGCAACAGTAGTACTCTGTGGCGTCTGGCAGTTGCCAGCCTTCCTGATCTCTGCCATTATGACTCGGTGGAAACCCTTTAGGGTTCTGAGGTGGAGATCCCTTCAAGACGTGCACCATTTTCCCGCTCACAAACAACGTGATCCCCTCGAGTGCAATCTTTTTCAATTTATGTTTTAAGCTTTTTTTTCAATTTAAGCTTTGCTGCATCTTTCTCGGTTTGCTCCTGCTTTTTACTTCTCCGAGCGGGCCCTGCATGGAGAGTATGGGTGGTGGCCTATCTACCTGAGTCTCCAGGGCACTCCTCATGTGATTATCGGGGAAATTTCCTTGGGGTGTTGGTCCGCTTGTCAGATGAGCCGAATTGCATTCATCGGTTACTCGTTTGGGTACCGTATACGGCAGCTGGAAGAGGGCTTGAGGTGCAGGGGATGCACCACATAATTTCGGGCCACCTAATCAGCACCACTTCTTCACTCATGGAGGTGACAGAGGCTGGACTTCGTAGGCCCGGGGGTGCAAGCCATCTGTTACCTCCATTGCCCCTGTGTACTTTGGTATGACTCCCCTCTGAGTCTCTGGGGATTCAGTAGGCATGTGTATGTAATGACCTTGGATCTCATTTCTCCTTGCGTACCTACTCTTTTGGTAGTCCAAACAAGGAGGTGGCACACACAACATGCCCATTGCCAAGCCAAATCGCATAGCTCAAAGAAGCTCTCTATAAATTCTAGGGAGACTCCCCTGAAGGGGGTTTGATTGGGTGGGACCATTGTAGGTTGGGTCTGTTTGGTGTGAGGATGTCTTGCTGGTTGGTGCTCTAGAAAGCAGGCTGCAGTTGAGTAGCTGGGTGTATTATACTGAACTCAATAAAAGGGATAGACATTTTTAGCTTGGACATTAAGTCCCATCCTAATATGTTAATCAGGGATGAGGGAAAATACAGCATCCTGCTCCCCTTAACTCCAGCTCAACGGGTTTTGTGAAGGGAGACACCTCCCATCATACCTGAGTCCCCTTGTATAGGGAGGTGTTTTTTGATAAGGGGACTGCCCCTTCTCGTAGGCATGACCTTGTCATCCCTGTGTCTACCAGAACGATGTATGGTGTGTCATTTACCAATAGCGTGACCATGGGGTAATTTCAGGACAGCCTATGGTGGGCAATGATGTATGTGTGTTGTGAGGCATTAGATATTAACGTATATTGAACAGAAACTAATCATTGAAGCTTTGTATTTTGTTTATTTGACAGTTGTTGAAATTACTTCAAAAATCATGAAGTTTCTCAAAGCTATTAGATTTTGGATAAGAGGTGATGTGACTATTGCTGTTCAGGAGGGGGAAGAGGCACCTCCTGAGAGTATGCCTGCATATCATATGATGATTAAGGAAGGGTTACATAAATGTGTATGGCTTTGTTAATGGATCAGATCACTGAGAAGAGGGTCCACTAAGCTTTTCTAAATGGGGGTCCTTTAATTTGAGGATTTTAGACAGATTATCAGAAATTTTCTGTGCAATGAAGTCACCTCCCAGACTCACACTATTTGAAGCTTTAGGTGAAGATAGCAAGAGATGGGGATCGAAACACATATCAAAGATTACCAAAAAGAGCTATACAAAACTATTCAGATGCAGTTTGGGATGAACAAAAGCAGAGATGGAGGAAACAAAGTAGAGGAAACAAGATTATATCCTGCCATTACAAAAGAGAAAAATGAGCAGGCAGAAAAACACAAGAATTCTAAAAAGAAAAAGAATAAAAAGGTAACCAGAAATAAAGGCTGAGCCAAAATCAGATTCTGAAACTGATTTGAGAGATTACATTTTGGTAGAATTATTAGCTGGGCATATGTGGGACGTGAAACAAGTGCTAATTCAACAGTAAACAATCATGTAACAGTAGCAATAGGTCCTGTTGATCTAAATGCATATCAGGTTACTGCACAATTGCAGACAATGCCACCTGTTGTTACCCACCAGTGTAAACACAAATGACAATACCATAGTCAGCTATAACTCAGCCGATTGTACCACAGTCTGTTATGAGAAAGACTGGTGTTCCGCAAGTAATTCCAAATGTTCCAGCTGAAGTAACAACTGCCCACACTGTGGTGCCTGCAGATGTTGAAGCTCATTTACCAATTGCGTGACCATGGGGTACTCTCAGGACAGCCTACCGTGGGCAGTGGTGTATGTGTGTTGTGAGGCAATAGAAATAGAACTCAGAACTCTCGACATTGATCCTTTAAACAAAATGTAATTAAGAAACTGTGATATAATTTGATGTTTTTGATTTGCAGCTCTTGCCATTCTCACTTGCCTCAAAGGTTCATTACCTTAGGGTCTAGTATGAAGCAGGGATTTTAATGAGAAGGATTAACAATTACTTATCCCAAGTCTCCACTCTAACAAAGTTGGTAGAAGGGGATGATTAGGTAATGAAAAAAAGGAGCTGCAAAAATTAAAAAGTGCCCATGGTAAATAAAAGCCCAATTGCTCGAAGCCAGAGTTCAAAGATTGATGGAGTATGGCTCCTGAAGTGGTTTCCAGTGGCGGTTGCAGATTGTTGAATTCTTGTTTTGGGTGTAAGTTTCAAAAGGGTTATGTGCGAAATTGTGCTGATTAATGTGATTTGCAAATTTTAAATTGATTTGATAATTGTTAATTTATTGATGTTTGAGTTGTATTGGTGATGCATATGGACTTTTTTGTCGAAGAAGTTAAAGAGGTGATTGGACTAAGAAGTAGCCTAAGCTCACAGGACAGATAAATAGGTAAATAAGACCTGATTTATGATATTCTTGTTTGCTAATGATTTGTGGTGCAGGTCAGGTGGCATTGTCAATTGAACAACTGAGACATGGACAATAATAACATTTGTTGTGGTTGTACTAATATTAATCACTGTTGGTAAAGTCTGATGTGCAAAGGTGACACTATATTGATTCTGTTATTTACCGCTGGTCGAGATTTCATTGGTGTACATCAAATACACTTTTTGATTGAAAAGTCAGATAGTGTAAAAACTTTAAAATTCTGCTTGTCGATTGCTCTATGTTTTTCTTTAGAAGAAGCAGACAAAGACTCTTATTTTATGTTGCATAAAATTTAGAATAAAGTTTTGTGTGTGTGTATGAAGACATTGTAAAGAGGGTGAACCGCTGCAAGGAACGAGTTGTTGCATCATGCTGTGCCGCGCTGGTCTTGGTCGGTTGGTGTAAATGCCACTATGAGATTGGTTGAACTGTATAGAAAGCTGCAGAGTATTGGTTGATTGGGTTACTGAGCCACGCTGGTAGAAGGGCTTTCCTGATATTAAGGTGCATGGAAGAGAAACAAAACATTGAAGCTTCGTATTTTGTTTATTTGACAGTTGTTGAAATTACTTCAAAAATCATGAAGTTTCTCAAAGCTATTAGATTTTGGATAAGCGGTGATGTGACTATTGATGTTCAGGAGGTGGAAGAGGCACCTCCTGAGGGTATGCCTGCATATCATATGATGATTAAGGAAGGGTTACATACATGTGTATGGCTTTGTTAATGGAGCAGATCACTGAGAAGAGGGTTCATTAAGCTTTCCTAGATGGGGGGGGTCCTTTAATTTGAGGATTTTAGACAGATTATCAGAAATTTTCTGTGCAAGGAAGTCACCTCCCAGACCCACACTATTTGAAGCCTTAGGTGAAGATAGCAAGAGATGGGGATAGAAACAAGTATCAAAGACTAACATAAAGAGCTACACACAATTATGCAGATGCAGTTTGGATGAACATAAGCAGAGATGGAAGAAACAAAGTAGAGGAAACAAGATTATATCCTGCCATTACAAAAGAGAAAAATGAGCAGGCAGAAAAACACAAGAATTCTAAAAAGAAAAAGATTAAAGAGGAACCAGAAATAAAGGCTAAGCCAAAGTCATATTCTGAAACTGATTTGAGAGATGACATTTTGGTAGAATTATTAGCTGGACATCTACCACCATATGTGGGACGTGAAACAAGTGCTAATACAACAGTAAATAATCATGTAACAGTAGCTATAGGTCCTGTTGATCCAAATGCATATCTGGTTACTGGACAATTGCAGACAATACAACCTGTTGTTACCCACCAGTGTAAACACAAATGATAATACCACAGTCAGCTATAACTCAGCCGATTGTAGCACAGTCTGTTATGACAAAGACTGGTGTTCAGCAAGTAATTCCAAATGTTCCAGCTGAAGTAACAACTGCCCACACTGTGGTGCCTGCAGATGGTGGAGCTGCAGTAATAAAGACTCCAGTACAAATTACCAGAATGATTTCTACTCAGCCAGTATCTGCCCAAATATAGTAGCTCAAAGAGCTGCTGGAGGTGCACCAGTGAACTGATATGTTCCAAATTCCCAGAATTCCCAGATTGCAGTGAGGACGCCACCACAAACTATTCAAGCATTAGGAGAAGGGACATGAATTGTTTTCACAGCACAGACAGCACGAAGTGAAATGCATCTGTTGAAAGCCAGGATTTTATTTCCCCATTAGTTTGAAGAGGCTGCCAGGAATCGTAAAAAAAGTTGAAAATACAGATAGACAGAGTACTAGTTCAGGTTCAGAAATAGAAAGACCATTAAATATCCCAATATTAAAAAATAGAATTAGTAGAACTATGCACTGCAGATAGGCCATCGACACACCCACCTACCTCCTGCCATCCTTCAGGCAGTGCCAGTGGCCCTGTAAGAAAGTACATCTCTCTAGTTTGGGACTTTTTAATGAATAGGAAACAAAGGAGAACTTTGTGATGTGCTCCATGTGCCACACAAGTGTTCGTCGAGTTAAGCCTGGTTCACATTATGGTACTAGATGCCAGATGACCCTTATGAAAACAAATCACGCAATCAGGTGGGAAGAGCACCCAAAACAATTGCTGAATGTGGTCACCATGGTGAATGTGAGGAAAGCAAGTAAACATCAGCTGCAACTGGTCAAATCACTCTGAAAGGTGAGGATGAGGAGTGTAACATCCTCACGTAAAGCAACTCTGTCCCCAGCAGTATGCCATAATCACCTGCCTCAATGACCTCACAATGGCATAGACTCAGAGACAGATGGAGACACCACGACATAAGGTGACTGCCCCATTACGCACATTGACTCTACCACCACCTGCGTCTCAAAAGTCATCTGCATCAGTGGTCCCAGAAAAGGAGAAAATCCACTTTACAAATACGTGAATGTTTAGGCAGGAGGCACCATATGACCGCAACCACCCAATGGCATGTTTGTACAGTGTGAAGCTGGCATAAATGTTAGCACTGGCCATCTGCCCGAAATGGAAGGTTCCAAGTCAGACCTATTTTGCCTGGGGTGCTGTTCAGCGCTGCATCACAATGTGCTGCATTGGTTGGACAAGGTTTTTTCTTTTTACATTTATTTATTCAGTGTGTTCAATGAGCAATACAACAGCATTACATAACACAGTAAACAAAACCACAGCATGGGAGAATATCAGTGCACCTCCATAGAACCACATTTTGTCCAGTGCGAAAGCCAGGTTTCTTGTAATTCAGCATTCATCTAGACACCATGGGCAAATGGAAAAGCACACAGAATACAAGAGGGGGGAGAGCCACAGACAGAATGGGAGGGGGTGTAAGAGAGAAGAAAGTATCAGAATGTCCGCATCTCAGGCTCTGGTATCTCCCCCATCTGTCATCTCATCTCCACACAGGCAGAGGGGATCGAACAGAGACAATGGAAGAGTGACATGTAATTGTCACCTACAGACTGGACAGTGCCACAATCCATGAACTTTGTGCCCAGTTGGAGCCGGACCTGAAGTCAGCTAGCTGCCATCCCACAGGGATACCCCCTCTAGTGCAGGTGCTGTCAGTACTCCATTTCCTGGCAAGTGGGTCTTTTCAGACGACAGTGGCCATAGCATCAGGGATGTCCCAGCCTATGTTCTCCAACGTGTTGTCCAGAGTGCTGTCTGCCCTGCTGAAACACATGCGCAGCTACATCGTGTTCCCTCAGGTGGGAGATTTGCCTACAATGAAAGGTGACTTCTATGCTTTGGGACATATCCCCAACATCATAGGTTCCATTGATGGGACACAGGTGGCCTTGGTCCCCCCCCGCAGGAGTGAACAGGTGTACAGAAACCGGAAGAGTTACCATTCTATGAATGTGCAGATAGTGTGTTTGGCCAACCAGTACATCTCCCATGTGAATGCCAAATTTCCTGGCTCAGTGCATGACACTTACATTCTGAGGAATAGCAGCATCCCTTATGTGATGGGGCAACTCCAGAGGCACCGTTTGTGGCTATTAGGTGAGGATATGGACCCAGTACAGTGTGAATAGTTGTCTGGGTCTGGGGTTGTCCCTAAGGGTTAGTATGGTATGTGTCTAACAGTTGTTCCTCAACATTTGCAGGTGACTCTGGCTACACCAACCTGTCATGGCTACTGACCCCAGTGAGGAATCCCAGGACAAGGGCAGAGGAACGGTACAATGAGGCACATGGGAAAACTAGGAGGGTTATAGAGAAGACCTTCGGCCTCCTGAAGGTTAGGTTCAGGTGCCTCCATATGAAGGGTGGTTCCCCATTCTACGCACCAAAGAAGGGGTGCCAGATCATCGTGGCCTGCTGTATGCTGCACAACTTGGCTTTGCAACAACAGGTGCCTTTTCTGCAGGAGGATGGTCCTGAGGAGGTGTTGTGGCAGCTGTGGAGCCTGTGGACAGTGAAGAAGAGGAAGCAGAAGAAGAGGATATCGACAACAGAAACACCGTGATTCGTCAATACTTCCAGTGAGACACAGGTAAGAAGACATCACTGCCTGCTACATCTGATACACTTGTACTACCTCTCATCTGTCTGACACTTTCATCCAGTGTATGTACCCTGACCTGTCACTTTCCCTTTTGATTTCACAGATGTGGGTCCCACTGTGTGACCTCTGCTATGTTTCCTCATGGACTAGAGCTGTCTGACATAGGTATGTTGACAATACAATGGATATTGCTATTTCCCTCAGTTATTGCAAATACACATTTTTTAAAGCACAGACTGACTCCAGATAGTTTTGTGATTTAAGGGTGTTTATTTAAGTGCTAAATAGTGGAGGGGGTTGTAAAATGGGCAGGGGTGATGGTGGAGGAATGTCCATGGCAGAGTCCAGTCTATTTGTCTCACAGGTGCATTGTCCAAAGGGGCATAGGAAGTGAAGCTGGGACAGTTGATGGATTGACAGGGTGACAAGGTGGGACAGAAGGATTACAATCAGGGTGGTCTCATTTCTTGGCAGGTGTCTTGGCATTGTTCTCTGGCTTTGTCCTGGATCTCAGGGACCGCTTGCGGGGTGGTTCTCCATCTGCAGTGGGTGGGGTGATGGTGTTGTGGTCCTGTGGTGGTGCCTCCTGTCCACTAGCACCGGCAGAGGTGGTGGGCAGTTCATCATCCAGGCTAGTGTCAGGGGCCCCTTGTGGTGTCTCAGTGTCCCTCCTGGTGTTCATGAGTTCCTTCAGCACCCCTACAATGGTGCCAAGGGTGGTATTGATAGATTTAAGTTCCTCCCTGAACCCCAAATACTGTTCCTCCTGCAGCCGCTGGGTCTCCTGAAACATGGCCAGTACCGTTGCCGTCGTCTCCTGGGTTTGGTGGTAGGCTCCCATGATGTTGGAGAGGGCCTCCTGGAGAGTAGGTTCCCTGGGCCTGTCCTCCCCCGTCGCACAGCAGCCCTCCCAGTTCCCCTGTGTTCCTAGGCCTCTGTCCCCTGAACCGTGTGCCCACTACAATTGTCCCCAGGTCCCTGCTGATCTTGGGGTGATGGGTTAACCTGGGTTCCCTGTAGTGGTGGACACACGGCTGCTTGACGTGTCCTGGGGACAGAGGTATGGGCCCGCAGGGTGGGTGCTGTGCTGGTGTTTCCAGAGGGGGAGGCTCTGTTGTGGCTTGTGCCAGTGTGAAGGGAACCGACTGTCCCGAGGTCACAAATGGGCCGGGCTGGTCATCAAGATCCAGTTGGACAGAGCTGCTGTCATCACTGTGGGCCTCTTCTGTGGGTGGAGTGGACATGTCTGGAACCTCCTGTCCGGTGACGTTGGGTAGGGGTCCTGCAGGGGTGTAAAGGCATAGTTTTAGTATCTGTGTGTGCCATGGTTGCAATGGGTGGGTGACCCTGTACCCCAGTGGTTACATTCCTGTGTAGGATCTTGGGTGCTAATTGTTTAGGGCTCTGTGTGAGTATGTGCAGTGGACATGCATTGGTGATGGGTGTCCATGCATTGGTGTTGCATGCAGGGCTTGGTGTTGGGATGTGTGGTTTGTGATAGTGGGACATATGTGAGGAGTTGGAGGGATGGGGGTGAGGGTAAGGGTGGGGGTATGTGTTAGCATGCAGGTAGGGTGTGGGATGTAATAGTTAAGATTTGACTTACCAGAGTCCATTCCTCCAGCTACTCCTGCGAGGCCCTCAGGATGCAGTATAGTCAAGACCTGCTCCTCCCATGTTGTTAGTTTTGGGGAGGAGGCGGGGGTCCGCCGCCAGTCCTCTGAACCACGATGTGGTGTCTTGAGACCACGGAACGCACCTTCCCCCGTAGGTCGTTTCACCTCTTCCTGATGTCATCCTGTGCTCTTGGGTGCTGTCCCACTGCATTGACCCTGTCCACGATTCTGCGCCATAGCTCCATCTTCCTAGCTATGGTGGTATGCTGCACCTGTGATCCGAATAGCTGTGGCTCTACCCGGATGATTTCCTCCACCATGACCCTGAGCTCCTCCTCAGAAAACCTGGGGTGTCTTTCGGTGCCATGGGGTGGTGTGAGTGATGTGTGAGGTGGTGTGTGTTGTGATGTGGAGGGGTGATGTTTAGGGGTGTGTGTTGTTTTGTGCGTGGATGTGTATGCATGATGGTGTTGTGTGCCTCTGTATGGTGGTGTTGTCTTTGCTGTGCTGTCTCTCTGGCCTTCGTCAATATTTTAAGTAGTAAGGGTTTGTGGGTGATGTGAGCAGGTGTTTTATATTGTATTGGGTGTGTGGGAGTGGTGTGTGTATATGTATCAGGTGTGTGTGTTTGGAATTGTCCAATGTGGTAGTGTTTTGGAAGAATGTGGGTATTTTGAGTGTGGCGATGTGTACCGCCAATGGTTTACCGCGGTTGAAAGACCGCCACGTGGATTCGTGGGTTGTGATAGTGTGGGCATATTCCTGTTGGCGTAACGGTGGAGGTTTCGTTCTCGCCAGTTTATCACTGACCTTTGGTGTGGCGGACTTGTGTGGGTGTCTACATTTTGGCAGATTCCGAGCTGTGGGTCATAATAGATGTGGCGGAATTTCGTGGCCGCGGCAGTGTGTTGGTGGTGTTCTGCACGGCGGTAAGCGGGATTTACCGCCAATGTTGTAATGACCCCTTATATTTCTCTTTTAAAAAAGTTGTCAATTTCTGTCTCCACTGCTCAAGCAATACTTTAATCTGCATTTGTTTTGGTTGTCCTATGTCGAATGAGAGATGCATTTATCCCCAAAGGGAGAGTTTGTTTCTCCCTGCACTTGGGACACCACAGTGCATTTTCCTCCATGTCTTGCATATCGCCATTCCTTGCATGACTGTACTGCAAAGCAAAAAGATTTGCAGTCGCTCCGCCAGTGTATGTAAAACACTTTCCCAGCTGTAAAAAGAGCATGGAACCGCACGTTCCCAGGTGGGACCACCACCAATTTATGGCAGTGTTACCGCTCACCTAAACTCACTCTTAGACCCGTAAGGACTGATTTATAGTTTGTTGGAGAGATTACTTATCACAAACATGGCGGATATCCCGTCCGCCATAATACAAGTTTGATAGGCTATAATAGATTTGTAATATGGTGGATGGGATATCCGCCATGTTTGAGATGGAGTAATCCCCTCTGCCAATCTCCAAATCAGGCCTTTAGTCCTCAATCCCTGATATTTCCTTTTTTCATCATGGTATTTAACAGTAGCTGTTCATCCTCACTAAAAGGGCTAAGATTGCTGTAAGTACAATTCACTAGCCACTTAAGAATATCTTTCTTCATCATTATAACAGACCTACTATCAACTAGTCATCAGGAGGATTTTTCTCCATCTCACACGCTGTAAATTAACAGCCTCCTGCTCAATGTCTCATACTACTCCTTTCTGTCCCATCACAAAGAAATCATATTTTCCAACCAGATAATGCTGCTGAAGGTTCCCCAACCTCTCCCACCCCCTTATTTAGATTCCTGGCTATCTGGCACTACATTTAAAACAGAGCTTTTCATACATTCCTGACTGTGATTTAATAAAAAGTCAAGCACCCCTAGCACAAAACATCTCCCTCTGTACAGACCCATACTTTCCCTCTTATAACATTACCTTCTTGTCAGTGTAAAACCTACATTTTTCATTATCTGTTTAACACTAACATTCTGGTCTATCTCCACTTGTATTTATGACCACTAGGCCTGAAAGCATTTCCTTAGTCTCTCACCCTCTTGACTCTCTTCATTGGGCACAACCATTACGCCTTAAGACACCTCCCATTATGTTCCATTTTAAAGTTGTTCTCAAGAGACTCCTACTGATAAATGATCATATTAGAATTTTTGCCCGACAATCTCAGCTGGTAATGTTTCATTTATTATCCACAATGTGACAGTGAAGTTTATGGTCTTTTTACTTTGATTGTTCAACAACATGCAACTTTATTAATTTGCTTTTTCACAAATGGTTATGGCTTATTGATCTTTTAATACTGCCATGTACCCTTACTATATCCTATGTGCAGCAAATCAATTTGAGATGATACAACATAGCATGTGAATTTGAAAAGTACACATTCAGTCTTGGGTCTCTTATTTCTGAAATAACAACTGTTCTTTGTTACTCAACTGAATGGTCCTCATTGTACCTGTCTTGGAAGGATAAAAGACTGAGTGGATGAGCCAGGATTCAAACTTGTGATCTTGACGTTAAATGCAGATTCCTAGAGCAGATGTCTTAGACCACTGAGACCCCAGACCTGGCTTATCCATCAAATATATATACTTTCCCACTGCCTATATACAAATTGAAAGTCCTTTTAATTGTTCTCTGTGGAATAAGAATGTATGGCTATGGGAAAGACAAGCAACAATCTTAGTAGAGACTCCCTCAAGGCTGATAAAAACCTGATCAACAGCATTAACCAAGTTTCTGTAAAAACAACTTCACTTTCCCTGGGTAGCTTGGGGCAAGCAGCAAGGTTTTGCTCAGAAAGAGGATGTAGTATAAGTACAAAAACAGTTTGAGTCACGATGCGATTAAGATATAAAAATAAAACTCTATACAGAGCAGATAAAATGACAAAATATAACAATGTAACGAAGGAAAATCACACACAAGGGAAAATTATACACGTATGTCAATGAATATCGTAAAAATATACGAAGCAGTTAAAAAAACAAATGAAACAAAAATAGACCTGATTAATCTTGGATTTTAATTCACTTCAAGTACAGTCTAAATTCAGTTCAGTGGGTTGAACTGCACAGTATTACCTATCAAAGCATTCTTGAGCTTACAGCAAGATGATACAAATGGGCATATTTAAGAAAAGTGGCACTGCAGTGTGTGCAGTGCCACTATTCTTGCACCCTTTACCACCCCCCTACCGCCACCATGGGTGCGCAGAATTTCAAATATGGCGCACCATGGCGCAGGGTGGTGGCCAAAATGTTGGTGCTGCTCCTGCAGAGTACATAAGGGCCCATTATAAATAATGGAAGCAAAGACCCACAAAAAATGATGCAAGGAAATCTGTTAGATTTCCTTGCGCCATGTTTCCAGCCCCCCTAACGTGGTAAAATCCCCTTTGCATACATTATGTATGGCGCAGGCATGATGAAGCACAAAGGGTTACAAAGTGGCGCAATGCATGCGTTGCGCCACTTTGTAAGAGTGGCGCGAGGATTTTGGCCTTGGGCCACATTCGCGTAAAAATAAATTACGCTAATGTGGTGCAAGGTGACAATAGGGGCTTTAAAATATGCCCAAAGTCTTTAAGAGGCAGGCTGCAAAATAGGAGGTCCAGTTCAAAGAAGTTGAATGCTTCAAAGATGTCACTGTAAGCAGCTAACCAGAGTGTTGACTGTTGAGTCCCCAGCTCAACTTAGATTAAATAGCTTGACACTTCCAAAAGGTGATAGGGAACATGGGGCAAACCGTAAAGGTGTGCGGTTTAAGGTGGGATAGATGATGGGAGCAGGCTACTTTAGTTCTAAGGGTTCCAGATGATGCTGAATAGAGACTACGGACAGGCTCAGGCAAATCATTCAGATATAGCACAGTGGTGATTTGCTGGGCCAGAATTGGCTTGGACACCAACTCAAATACAAAATAGATTGATGTGGAGTAGATTTATAAAGTGCTCAATATCTCTACTCCTCTCTGATCCATTAGGAGCACGTGCATTTAGTCAACACTTACACCCATTAGCTAGACACAGGCCACACAAAATTAGGTTGAAAATGAATATGGTAGTTACTCGCCACTATGTAAACTATAGAACAAACTGACACACTCATTAGATGATGTCATCAGTGAAGTCATCTATGGTGTAATTTGAGATGTCATCACTTATGTCATAAGCAGTGCTTAAAACTGGTCAATTCCTGTGATATTTTAAGTTCACTCATTCACTACGGCATGGAGGAGAAATCCACATTTCACAGAGGGAGAATTTTCAGTCATGGTGGATGAAATCATCAGAGTGGAGCCACAATTGTTTGGAGCAAAGGTACTCCGAAAAGGCAAATGTGCAACAGAATAATCAATAGAGTGAATGCTGCAGCTTGCAATATGTGCACACAGGAGGAAATTAGGAAGTGCTTGAATGACCTGCGGGGAAGAGTCCGCTCCCTGGTCTTCAAGTGTCACCTGGAAGCCCAGAGGACTAGTATGGGTTCTCCCAGTCTCTCATTATAACTCTTTCCCTGGGAGGAGAAGGTCTTGCAGATCCTACATCATGAAGGCTTGACAGGAATTACATCCTGAAGGCTTGACAGGAATTACTGGTGGAGTGGAGACTGGTAAGTTATGTATGTCTCACTAATCACAAGTGAAGTCCTTGCTCTTAGCTGTTCAGAATGTTTCCAGATGCCTATCAAAACATATATTTTCATAGTTCATTTTCAAAAATATCTTGTGCTATCCCAATTAGTAGCATCACTGATGTTAGAATTAGGTATTTAACATTGACCAATGTGTATTGTCAGGTTTTGGGTTGTCCTCCATGGATCACCACTTGCATATACCTTGTCCTTTGCTGTATCTCAATGTAGGTTGATTTACTTCAAAAACAGGATCCAAACTCCATCCATATGCACATGATGGCATAGTGCTTGTAAGTAGTATCTTAACCTAGTCATTGAATACACATATGTGTTTATATATTGCAAATTTTGTGTTTAATTTTCACAGTATATATTCATATAGGAATGTGTTACCCATTGTTTTCACAAGTATTTGCAATAGTATTTACAAATGACTACAGCTACCATGATTTCCCTGCTTTTGTCTCAGCAAAATAATAGTGCAATGTGGTGTAGCTCAACCCTCCATTCCTTTGACATATGGTCAAAATTCAAAGTTTTAGCTAGTTGACATTCACCATTTCATGGTATGTATTGAAATTTCATCTGCTGTGTTTATCCAGTATGTTGTCACCTTCTTGCCACTACATTAAATTTATCTACTTGTATGCAAATTTCATAGTGGGGTTTCCAGCCATGTTATATGGCATGCTGATTATAAGTAATATTTATAAACAAATTACTTTGCAGTATTCATTCATATTATGACTAACGCCATTAAATACAATATGATGTAGCACGGTTTGTTTTTGAGGCTGATAGGCTTTGAAATGGCACAACTCTCAAAACTCCTCTCTACTATGTTGAGTTGCCTGTCTGGTACATGGAATGTACACTGTGGTTTTTACATTTTACATTTCAGGACATCTTGCCGTCATTTTTACTGAAGTGTGCCTCTGTGTATATTAACCTGCATGAGTAAAAAATGCAATATCACACAAAGGCCTCAACATACCAAAAATGTATATTTTTCTCTTATTTAGGTTGCGTCATCTGGAGCTGGTGACAGATTTGAGGTATGATACTGACCTCTAATGTCTTTTTATTGTGTCATTTATATTAGGACCAACACTCAGGGCCAGTGGACTGCCGTCTGCAACTGAAGACACCTCCACACCAGGCCAGAATCAAGCCTTCTGTGATGAACCACTCCTGCAAGTTTGGATGATGAGCAGATGCCTGGTCCATCTGCTGGTGTGGGCAGACAGGCCCGGACAGTCTAGCACAGTCTACACCTATGCCTCCCACAGCAGCTGCTATAACTACTACGCATATGGATACCTCTACTTCCTGGGTCTAGAACATCACAACTCCCATCTTGTGTCCCCAATCCAGGCTACTGTTGAGCAACCACCACCACCACCACCTCCAGTTATGTCAGGACCCATTTGGATGGGCTACACTGCCTCAAGGGCACAGGGTAGTGGGGTAGGTGTGTTGGAAGGGAATCAGTGGGCCAGGAAAGTGAGCCCACTGGCATCAGTGTAATTCAGACCACAATTGACCAAGTCTTGGGAGCAATACTACAGTCCCAAGATGTGATGTGCCAGGTCCTAACAGAGATCTTGGACCTTAAGCAGGTGCAGAGGGAGCACATTAAAGAGTTACAAAATCACAACTCTAATTTGTGTTCTTTGATGAGGGTGATGTTTGAAATGTACCATCACATGTGCAGGGCATTTCCTGTACCATCTATCCCTGTCTGTGCTCCTTCAACATCAGGACACAATACACCTTCTTCAGCCACAGACAGGGAAGCCCTGACACAGGAGGAATGTGATCCACCCACCCCAGTCCCTGCACCAAGACCCATCAGGAGGGGACCATCATCCAGACCATCAGGAGAGGATGGCAAGCCCTCCACCACCACCTCCAAACCTAATTTCCTCAAGGTTGTGTCTACCATTCACTCTGTGGACTATTACATGGACACATTTACCTTTTTTTGGAAGAAATTTATTTTGGACATTGGACTCCAAACAGTTTGTTCTCAACAAATATAGTTTCATCCTCCATGGTGGATTCTTTCCCCAAAATAAATGCACATAAAACAAAGTGAAAGACTGTTGTTGTATTTAATGTGGCAGTTGCTTTTCTATGGCTTTTGTACACCATAATTGTTGAAATCTGTCAAACAATATGATACTTAAACAAATAAGTGATACCAACTTGGTAATGTGTTTCACATGTCAATAAAAGATGGAAAAGGAAACAACGAAATCTAAATGTTATGGTGTCATACATTTTTCTGTGACCCAATCAAATATGCTATTCACAAACCAAGCTGAAGCAAAGTAATTTGTGCTATTTAGAAGTTGCCATTCCAGAATCTTGACACCATGGAAGAAAGGGAATATTACATGAGATTAAAAAAAAAAAAATAGGCAAATTAATATTGATGCATGGCCTCAGCTGGAGCCAGAGATCTTGACCTCACAAAAGAAATCCTACACCAAAAATCCCAATAGTTACATCATGGCAGTAACAAAATTTGAGGCCACATGACCATTACAGGATAATGTGACTGGATCTGGTGCATTCAGTTGTGTGCTAAATAAAAAGTCCTTTCAACTATGAGGAGACACATCTACAGCCTCCAACACTGAAAACAAATTAAAGATTTAGCCAATGTGAAGGGAGACCAGTATGCTATGGCTTGACATATGCATGTGGTTAAAGCAAGTTAAGCAGCACATATTGGCCCTCATTTTAACCTCTGCGGTCTTTTTACAAGACCGCCGAGGTACCGCTGTGCTGAAGACCGCCAGTGCAGGCGGTTTTCCGCACAGCGTATTATGACTGCTGGCAGCACTCTGTCCTTTTTCGGACGGAGAGCCACCAGCAGCTATACTGGCGGTCAGCTAGGAAGTGGAGGCTACTCCACCTCCACCGCCACGTCATCAGAACACCGCCCACCGAATCACGTTCCATGATTCGGTGTGGCAGTGTTCTGGTGACGGGGAGCTGGCGGCGGAGCAGCCCCCATGGATCCTGTTCCCTCCCGGAAGATCACCAGACCAGGTAAGGTGATCGTCCGTTAGGGGAGGAGGGTAGGGGGTGTTGTGTGTTGTGTTCGTGCATGTGGGTGTGCGTGTGAGTGTGTAGAAGGGGTGTGTGAGTCATGTATGCATGCAGGGGGGTGTTGGGTGTTTGGAAAATGTGTGCGTGTCTGTCTGTTTGTATGTCTGTGTGTATGTGTGCGTGTATGTCTGTGAGTATGTGTGCATGTATGTCTGTGTGTGTGTCTGGTGGAATGTCTGTTTGTAAGTGTGCGGGTATGTGTAGTTGTAGTGTAGGTGTGCGTGTAGGGGTGTGTGTGTCAATGCTGGGAGGGGTTGGTAGGGGGGTCCTGCCACCTTTGGTGGGTAGTAGGGTGTCAGGGTGTGGGGGGAGGAATTGGGGGTGAGAGAGAGAGGTGGGGAAACCTCTATCAGTGCCAGGGAAGGAATTCCCTGGCACTGATAGTGCCTACCGCCATGGATTTCGTGGCAGTACAGAACCCCACGAAATCCATGGCGGTATGCAGGGTCGTTATACCGCCGGCGGTGTAGTGACAGCCGCTGGTCTGGAGACCGAAGTCTCCAGCCCAGCGGTCGTTACCACCCTGGCGGTCGGAGTGGAGAAGTGGCAGTTTAGCATGGCGGTCACTGCCATGCTTGTAATGCTATTTTTTTTCCGCTGGCCTGTTGGCGGTATTACCGCCATTTCTCCACCGACCGCCAGGGTTGTAATGAGGGCCATTGTCTTGGTGGCAACATCCCACAGTGAACATGTCTGCTGCAATCTCAAGAACATCCATTCAATCACTATGCATGTAGTCTCTGTACAAGTTCTGTCTATCCCAGGTGGGTGTCTGTCCAAGGATCAACCCATGTAAACCTTCTACTTTCCAACAGCAACATATCACTGCAAATGTCACAACTGTGAAATGTCCAAAAAAAAGTTGACCTGGTGAATGACCCTGAAACAGAATAACAAGGGAACATTAATGATTTCACATATATCATTAGGGGCAAATGATATTAGGATGGATATACTTAGAACAAACAAAATTTGTCTATGTCAAGAAACACAGTAGTCAATGTAGGAAAACTCTGATTCACAAACATCTTTGCCTTGGACTTTCCTGAACTCAGCATTCCTACCACATTATGGTTACAGACTTATGTGTTCACTATGTCTTAAGTTGTTCTGACTTTGCATGTTACAATAGGTAAGGTTACACTTACACTCAGGTATCGTGGTTGATGACATCTTGACATAGGTAAATGTGTTCCTCTTGACCACTGTCATCTTCATTGGGCCTTTCAACAGCCTCATCCAGTGGCTCTTCATGGTCTCTGTTTTCCGCAATGATTGTGATGTTGTGTAGGACGCAGCAGGCAACCGTGATTTGGCACACCTTCTCAGATGAGAAGTGAAGGGCTCCACCGATATTGTAAAGATACCTGAATCAGGCCTTCAGGAGCCCAAGAGCCCACTCCACTGGACTCTGTGTTCTTCCCTGGACGTTCCCCTGGCGATGTTGGATTCCTCAGCGATGCCAACAACCATGGTCAGTTAGGATACACTGAGTCTCCTACATGGAAGCAATAAATTGACAAATTAAAATCATGTCAGGCCATTTTACTATTCTAAACTAGGATTAAAGCAAATGATCCCCAAGTCATATTGTACTTACTAACAAGCCAGCCCCTCATAGATCCAAATAGCAACATTTGCAGGGGTATGATACTGCTCCATAGTACAAAGGAATCATATGTTGACCGAGGAAAGCGGGCACACATATTTGAGATGCATAAATCCAGTAAATAGGCAACTTGGACATTGATAGAATAGAAGTTCTTTCCATTGTGGTAGGCCTGTTATCTTGCATGTGGTGGCATCAAGGCAAAATGCATGCCATCAATTGCTTCAACTACATGTGGTAGGACACCCAAATCATAACATTCTCCCTTCACATTGGCAAAATAAATCCTGAGCTCTTGGAAACTGGATGAAGCTGTTGATGTGTCTCATAATTGAAGCAATGATTTTTTGTAGCACACAACTGAAACAGACTGTGACAAACCTCTAGATACTGCCACATTGTATTGAAAAGAGTCAGTGGCCACAAAATGAAATACTGCCATGAGTTTCACTGTTGGTGTTGTTGATGTTGTGTTCCTATTGTGAGACATGAGATCAGGCTCCAGCTGCTGACACAAATCCAGTATAGTTTGCCTATTTAATCTAAACTTTTTGATTATTTATTTATTTATTTACCATGACAGGTAGAGGGAAGGAGAACAAGGAGAATGAACAAACAGCGGGGAAAATCACTTTTGTTTAGGAAACAAAAAGGTCTTCAGGGCTTTTCTGAATTTTAACAGATCTGAGTGCACTCTTAGAATATTTTGGAGTGAGTTCCACAATTGTGCAGCTTTATGAAATCTAGGCTGACACACTCAATGGGCAGAAGCCGACCACAGGGATCTGTTAGGCATATATAGCTGAAATTTATTTTGCAAAGGAGCCAGTCCCTTTCCATGAAGTGCCTTAAACACCACACACATAACCTTTGAAAACTATTCTTTTGTCTAGAGGAACCCAATGCTGCACCTTCAGTGCTTTCATACCATAGGATCTGAGTGAACTCTTTGGAGTCTATTTTTCAAATAATCTGGTGCATCTAGGAGGATGGCATTGCAATAGTCCAATCATCCTAGTATGACACTCCTGGTAATTAAAGCTCTGGCATGTATAGGTAGAACCCAAAAAAATCTTGCTAAGGCTTCTCAGTAAAGAAAAACAGATGCACGCTGTCTTGGATACATGCTTTTCTAATAGAAGATGGTTGTCAAACACCACACCTAAGTTCTGCACGATATCAGAGGCCTTCATTTCAGTATTTGTGGCTAAAGGACAAAAATTCAGAGGTAGCATAGAAGGCCCATTGTTTGGTGCACAATAGAAAAACTATGTTTTATCCCCATTCAATTTTAAAGCATTGGCATACACCCAATTTGCAACAGCACATGTACAAGTATGAAAGGAAGATATCTCGTCCCTTTGATTCATAGAAATAATAAGTTGTGTATCATCCGCATAGTTGATAACCGGGATGTTGTGGCATTTGAGAAGAGTGATCAATGGTTTCATATAAATATTAAATACAATAGGGCTCATAGCTAAACACTGAGGGAGACCTTGTTTCAATTCTCTAAAGCTGAGCAGTATGGGGGCAACACCACTGCCTGACATCTGTCCAGCAAGTAAGAGGAAATCCATTTTAGGGCAACCCCACCTAACCCACAACAAGCTAGCATACTGAGGAGTATGTTGTGATTGACCATGTGAAATACTGCCAGTAGATCAAACAGCACCAGACACAAGACTTTCACAATCATTACATATCTCATGTCTAGGTTAAGTTACTGATCTTATTCTGTGATATATTTTACCATAATTTTCAAGCATCTTTGCTACTGCAATTCAATATTTTTACGTGTATGATATTTTATACAAATAATGTGTGCAAAATGTATTATTTTCATACTACGTTTTTTGTATTACTTTTTTTAAACTTTTATTCATGAAACTATTACATACACTGCAACACTAAAACACGGTAATAGTTCGCTGTTTTATGTGTCAAATCTTGAAAAAAACCTGTGCTGTACGTATCTCAGATATGTATACAAAGTAGCCATCATTTTGATTGCTGGTGGCACTCACAAACAGCAACACATCCTAAAATAGTGGCTCCCTGACCTTGCCGTCAGGACATTGGCTATCCTACGGCCGTCAGTAGAAGTTGACCGAGTAGTGGGTGTAACACTCTACGATGGAAATTGCCATAGGCTAATGTGTGTGATGACTATGCACAAAAGCAACTGGCTGGGTCCGCCTCTGCCATGGTCCCTGTATGCCGTATACTTACATGTGGCATGCTGAAAAAAAAGGTCACTTGCATCCTAACACTGCAGCCAACAGGACCTTCTCATTTATTTGCTGCTCTTACCAACCTCTGTGAGCAAAGATGCCGTGCAAAGCAGATGACAGGGCCCCTGCCTTCTCCCATGAGGATTTGGACCTCCTCACCAGGGATGTGCTGTCCTTGTACAGCCAGCTGTATGCGACACCAGAGGAACAGGTGCATGTTTGAATGGGAAATGTTTGCCAAAATAACTTGTTTCCTCTTTGTCCACAGGCTGTTTGGTCCCTTTGTGTTCATGAGTGAAGTGTTGTTATTGGAGTGTAGTGAACTAAATAATGTAGCTGGGTACAGGATGTTGTTTGAGGATAGTAGAAATGTATGTACATTGAAATGAAAATTTACCAGAAAGAATTAGCTGAGTTGTCAGTGCATGTTACTCACAATTCCAGGTGTATTTAGCCAAAGTGCAGACACCTTACATCCAGTGGCTAGTAGGCAATGTATCACTAGTTTGAATTGAAACATACAGCCCAGGTTGAATAGAGAGAAATGTACAGTCCAAGTAGTATCTCTGAAGTTATGGAGTTGTCTGATGCTGTTCAGTCAAGTGGATGTACTGCCATATTTTGGATTAGGTGTAGAAATATTCATGCTTTAAACATGTCATGGTGCCACATATGGGGAAAGGTATTTCTTGTGCTGCCAGTGTAAATGACCTATGCTCTCAATCAGCCATACAAGAATGTCCCATTACAACTCACGCTCGTTAATACATTACATAAACCCACACTCTCACTGACACATGGCAGCCCTTCCATAGTACCCTTAGTCAGTGTACGTGGTGCAAACCATAGAATCTGACTCTTAGAAGATTAGACATGAAGAAAATGTAGCTGTGCATGCGGTTATGTGAAAATAATGTACAAGTTGTTTAGCCTTTAGTAGCTCACAATTATTTGTACTAATCTGGAGTGAGTCTCACTACATGCAAAGTTTCCTATCCCTGGCTTAGAGGATGTTGGTGACTTGAATTGGTAACATGAGGAGAAAGAAGTGTTGAGGCTACTCCACAGATCAGTGTAACTGAGTAATGGAAATGCATGTCAGGGATGTAAGAAAAGTGTATCACTGCACTACGGACAAACAAAATCACTCAAAACATCTTTTGATGTATTTTTTTCTCATCCATACAGCTCAATGCGCATCGGAAGTGGGGACTGTGGAAGGCCATTGAAATGAAGTATCAGACCCTAGGGGCTTTAAGCTGGGAAGCCTGCATTGCAGGAAAATGTGGGAGGACCTCTGATGCTGGACCAGGAAGTCGTCGGAAGTCCAGCTCAGCCAGACCTCCCAATGAGGCCTCCTAAAGAGGCAAGCATGTGTTACCCGGAGCTTGATGGGCAGTTGCAGGCCCAACAGCAGCATCAAGGGGGTGAGTTGTTATATGTAGCTGATCTTGTTGTTGAACCTTTTTCATTCACAACAATGTTGTTTATCATCAACATGATAGTTGACACACATCCAATACAGATGAGGATTTCTGGAGGTTTAAGTTGTTCAGATGGTGTTTGATGTATTTGGTTTGGTTTTGGTGTTGTTTTGTGCTAAAGGTTGTCACTAGATTCCTCATTACAAGCCAAATACTGCTTTGAGCAGGCACATGGCTGCATGCAAAACAAGCATTTGCAGTACTATAGGTCTCGCATTTGCAAGAGTTAGAGCTATTGGAATTGTAAATGACAATGGCCCTCATTATGACATTGGCAGTAAATCCCACTTACTGCCATGCTGATTGCCGCCAACATACCACCGCTGTGGCGAATATCCATTTACCATATTATGACACACACACACCAAACCATCACTATACCACCACAGACACATCTCCGCCACACCAAAGGTCTGTGATAAACTGGCGGTATCAAAACCCACACCGTTACACCAATAGAACTACGCCCACCACATTGTGACCCACGAATCACCGCAGCAGACATTCAACCGCAGTAAACCATTGGCAGTACATACCACTGCCCTCAAAATACACACACACAAACAAAACAACACCACAATGGACAATGCAAACAACACACACCTGACACACATACACACACCACACCCACACCACTATAAAACACACCCCCACATTACCCACAACCCTTTATGAATACAAATCATTGGCACCAGAGAGAGACAGCAAGACAACCCACACAACTAGAGCCACATACCACCATCACCTATACACCACCCACGTACCTCACAACACACACCCCAAAACATCACCCTACACACCCTCACTACAATACTCACACAACACCCATGGTACCACAACAACACTCCCGATTCTCTGAGGAGGAGCTAAGGGTCATGGTCGAAGAAATCATCCGGGTAGAGCCACAGCTATTTGGAGCACAGGTGCAGCAAATATCTATTGCTAGGAAGATGGAGCTTTGGCAGAGGATCGGGGACAGGGAATACGCCAAGGGACAGTGCCCCAGAACAAGGGATGACATCAGGAAGAGGGGGAAGGTATGTTCTGGTGCAGGAAGACACCAATTAGCTGTACAGAGGATGGGCGGTGGACCCCTACCTCCTCCCCCACAACTAACATGGGAGGAGCAAGTCTTGGCAATCATGCATCCTGAGGGCCTGGCAGGAGTAGCAGAAGGACTGGACTCTGGTAAGTCAACTTTCTATTTCCATCACCCCCCATCTGCATGTAATCACATACCCCCACCCTCACTCCCATCACTCCACCACCACCCACACACCACACCATCACATCTCACTCATCCCTATGCCAAGCCCTGCACGCATCACCAATGCATGGACACCACTCACAGACCTCCATGGACACCTATCACTAAAGCATGCACACTAGAGAGAATCAGCTATCCCACCATACACCAACATACACAAGTGAAAGACCCCAGGGCAAAAACAACCATAGAGGGCAACCCATCCATGCACAATATGTCAAACACAGAAACAATAACAATGCATTTACATCCTCACAGGTATCCCAGCTAATGTCACTGGAGAAGAGGCACCAGCAGCATCCAGTCCCCCCACAGAAGAGGCCCACAGTGATGACAGTGACTCAGGTCGACTGGATCTGGATGTCCAAAATGGCCCATCAGGGACCTCCGGACAGTCGGTTACCCAGCCACAGTCACACACCACCACAGAGCCTCCCCCTTCAGGAAACACCACCACAGCACCCACCCAGCGTGCCCATACCTCTGTCCCCAGGACACATCAATCAGCAGTGTGTCCACCACTACAGGGACCCCAGGTCACACCACAAACCCAAGACAATCAGGGACCTGGGGTCAGTGGCAGTGGGCACACGGTTCAGGGGACAGGGGCCCAGGACAACAGGGAAGCTGGGGGGAGTGCTGTGCACCATGGGGAGGACAGGCCCAGGGAATTGACTCTCCAGGAGGCAGTCACCGAGATCCTGGGAGCATACCAACATTCCCAAGATACGCTGGGCCAGATTGAGGACAACGTGCAGGAGAACGGGTGGCTGAAGGAGGTACAGTACCAGGGGATCACGGAGTACTTGAGGGTGATTAACACCACCCTGGTCACCATTGCAGGGGGGCTGACAGACATGGCCAAATCATGAGGGAGGCAGCCTCACAACAGTGGGCCCCTGCCAGTAGCCAGACTAATGAACCGCCTAATAGCACCCCTCCCCCTGCAGAAGGAGAACCACCCCGCAAACATTCCCTGTGATCCAGGCAGAAGCCAGAGACTATGGCCAAGACCCCCGCCAGGGAAAAAGACTTTCCTGATTGTTACCCTTGTGTCCCACTCTGTCACCCTGTCCACCATGATGGGTTGGGGTAACCTGAGTCACTTGCAAATATCGAGGGACAGCTGTTAGCCACACACTATCCCTTATGGCCCACACAATACCCATATACTAACATCCACTGGGTGGGAACCAGGGCTCACCTATTAGCCACACATGGTGCCTCTGTAGTTGGGCCATCACATTTGGGATGCTGCTATTCCTCAGGATAAAGGCATCATGCACTGACCCAGGATACATGGCATTGAGGTGGGAGATGTACTGGTCCATCAAACACACTATCTGCACATTCATTGAGTGAAAACGTTTTCGATTTCTAAAGACCTGTTCATTCTGCCGGGGGGGTGGACAAATGCAATATGTGTTCCAGCAGTGCCCCAGTTATGTTGGGGATATGTCCCATTGCATAGAAGTCAGCCTTCACCCTGGGCAAATCCTCCACCTGGGGGAAAACAATGTAGCTGCACATGTGTTTAATCAGGGCAGCCAACACTCTTATCAGCACTATTGAGAACATTGGCTGTGACATTCCTGCTGCCAAGCCCACTGTCACTTGGAAAGAACCAGTTGCCAAGAAATGGAGCACAGATAGCACTTGCACAAGTGGGGGGATCCCGGTAGGGTGACAGATAGCAGATATCAGATACCAGGTCAGGCTCCAATTGGGCACACAGCTTCGTGATCGTAGCCCTGTCAAGTCTGTAGGTGAGTATAATGTGCCTGTCCTCCATTGTTGCCAAGTACACCAGGGGTCTGTACACGGGGGATGTCTCCATCTCCTATTCATCCGCAGCGGTTGCAATCTATGGGGCAAAAGAGTGAGGAGCCGGTCATAAAATGTACTTTGTAGCCACTACAGTTCAAAGCATGAGGTATATTTTAAATGTAATACTGGCATATGTCCAGTATGTACAATTGTGATCTGTGACGTAGTTATGTTCCATGGACTGACCCCCCCCTGAAATGGTGTCTGCCTGTCCTGTATGGAGGGGCAGGTGTAAGTGAGGTAATTCCGCTGACGTTGTGCACCGTGCATCTTCTCATTGGTTATAATTGGGCCCTATGAATTACAGTGGCCAATGGTGATATACGCCAGCGTTGACGGTATGCACCATTGTGGATGTGTCTGCCATTTTCTACCTGTTCATTCACTTGCTATCTGACATTCAACAGGAGAGGACCTACACTGCATGTGCTGCTGTTACATGTGTCTGGAACCTACCATGGCCCGTGTGACTGGGGAAAGGGCCCCCACATTCACCTCTGTGGAGTTGGAGAGACTAGTGGATGAGGTCCTACCCCAGTACAGACTGCTGTCTGGGCCTCCAGACCAACAGGTGAGCACGATGCATGGGGCATGAATACATGGAGTGCTGTGTGTGAAGGCCTCGTGTAGGGGGGTGTTGGTGGATGGGCCCTGGCCAGCATGCAGCATGTATGCTGGGATATGTCTGTGCGAAAGGGGATGGGAAGGGCTATGGTGAGCCATGAATGTAACAGGCAGGACGTTCTAACTAATACCTTTCCCTGTGTATGTTTCCTCTACAGGTCAGCGCCTGTCAAAACAAGGGTATATGGCGTGCCATCACCAAGGACTTGTGGACCCTGGGGTTCTACGGCAGGCAGAGCACCCACTGTCGGAAAAGGTGGCAGAACCTGAGATGCTGGGCATGGAAGACGGCAGAGGCACAGCTGGGGATGGCCACCCAACGAGGAAGGGGTGCCCGTCGAACTCTGACCCCCCCTGATGGCCCGAATTCTGGCAGTGGCCTATCTGGAGCTGGATATGCGCTTGAGGGCATCACAGCAGCCACAAGGGGGTGAGTACAGTGCCCATCATTACAACCTATGCCTGGTGGGGTGGTATCCGGGTGGGATGTGTGTCTGTGAGTGCCCCTAGACCAGGCCTGACATAGCAGAGTAGGTCCCATGTTGGCCAGGGTTCTGATGGGAAAATCTTCCAACCTAGCTAGTAGGCATCCACTACTGGGCAGGGCTGTGTGGGTCCAGGTATGCTGTCATGCAGCGTGCCGCTGTGTGAGCCGAATGTTCAGCTCAGGACGCGGTGCGCGGCAGTAGGATGCACTGTGCCTCTAGCCTTTCCTATCTCTGTCGAAGCCCCAAATTGGGCATGGGGCCTCGCTTCTGCATTGGCACCGCACGCCCCGTTAGTTCATGCATCTCCCCACTCTCCCTTTTCTTCCCCACTTACCTTCTATTTCTTTTTCCTTCTTTTCTGTCATCCTTGTTTTCTTCCTAACAAATGCCTTTCTTTCCTACCCATGTTTCCCTTCTCTTTCCCAGCATGCCTTCCTGTTTCCCTGCATGCCTTGGAACCTTATTTAATATGGTGCTTTTTCTATAGAATCCTATGACATGATCCCAATCCAATTTGGCGACTTTTACTTCATGTCGGTTACTTCCTGTTCTTTGGATATGTAAGGTGTGTGATTCATCTTCTCTTTGCGCTGCAACACTTCCTTTGGGTGGTGATCTTCGCTCCTGTTCTTCTTTGTCAGATATTGATTTTCTGATCCTGTTCCAGCTTTTTCCTGGTCCTTTTTGCCTCTTTGTTCTGATTTACTTTTACCTTTGTTTTAGTTTCAGGAGTTCCTTTTTTTGAGCTTTTTCCCCTTTTGGTGTTTTTTTCCTCGGGGACTCTTTCTGGATGTCACGGACTGCCTTTGGCGTTCCCTCTGTCAGCAGCACTGTGGCTACCACAAAGGGTCACCCCTATTTGGGCCAAGGCAGAACCTACAAGAACAAGAACCTCGCCAAACTTCTAGTGGGCCACAGACACAGACTACGAGTAGGTCGTGACATATGCTGCAGTTGGCGATATGTGTCCCTCCTCATCCCCTGGTGACCAGCATTGTTTCTGGTAGTACATTGCATAGTGCGTAGGGCTGTTCCCTGTGTGTGAGGGTGGTATGTACGCCAACGGAGGTGTTGGTGCAGCCATTGACCAAGTGTGTCCTTTGTCTCTCCCCCCTTTTTGTTTTGTCATCCTGTCCTCATGTGCATTAGCATCATATGGCGGAGGGGCAGAGGAACCGGTGACGGAGGGAGCTGCATCCCAGGAGGCAGAGTCCCCCAACGCTGAGGGCACCAGTGGGACGGAGGGCGAGGGGAGAACCACGTTGGGGACTGCAGGTGACAGTTCGGACACGGATACCTACTCCGATGGAAGCTCCCTGGTGGTGGCAGACACCTCTGTGCCCACCCCAGCTACAGGTACAGCCGCCATCCCTGTACCAGCACTGCCTCCCAGCAGCCTCTCAGCAAGTTGCCCGTGCCCGCTCACCCGGGAGGGTGGGCATCTCCTTCACTCCAGGCACCTCAGGCCCTGCCCCAGTGAGCCCTGCTGCCCTGAGTGAGGAGGCTATTGACCTCCTGAGATCCACCTCTGTTGAGCAGTCAACCATTGTGAATGCCATCAAGGGGCTTGCAGCCGAAAAGCAACAGACCAATGTATTTCTGGAGGACATTCACATGGGATTGGCGGCCCAACAGAGATCAATCCAGGATCTGGCCTCCTCTCTAATGGCAGCCATTGTCCCTGTTTCGACCCTCCCCCCTCCAACTTCCTCTGCCCAATCCCATTCTCCTCAACCCCAACCTATCCCAAGCACACAGACGACGAACATGCACACAGGACAACACACAAGAGTAGACATGGCAAACACAAGCACCACACATCATCCCACAGGCACTCACACAAACACCATCCAGATGCAGACATATCAGCATCCACTGCCTCCACTGTGGCCCCCTCCTCCTCGTCCTCCACCTTCCTCCCAGTTGCGTCTACACTCACACCTGCATGCACAACATCTTCATCCACTACCTCCATCAACAGCACACCTATCAGAACACACACCTCACTGGCAGTCACCACCCCAACATCCATGCACACGTCCCCTGTGTCCTCTCCCTCTGTGTCTGTGCCCCCGCTCCCAAGGTGCACAAACGCAAGCACTCAGACACCCAACAGCCATCCACCTCACAACAGCATCCAGCCCATGCCCCTGCACCCAAACACTGCAGACAGACATCTCCTACAACCACTCCCTCTTCCTCCACTCCCAAACATTCTCCCTCTTCCCGCCCCAATATCCCTAAGAAGTTTTCCCTCTCCACCATTGACCTCTTCCCTACCTCTCCCCCCCGTCCTTCACATCTGGTCAGGGTGTGTAAAACCCAGGCAAGCACCTCAGCTACCCCGTCCAAGGACCCAGTAGTTTCCACAGCAACTCGTGGTGATAAAAGATCCAAGCCACTAGCCAGCCACACGGAAAGGGTGCCTGCCCCAAGTGCTGCCAGGAAGGTCAAGGTGCCACCCTCAGCTGCTGCCAGGAAGGGGAAGGATGAATCCCAAGCTGCTGCCAGGAAGGGGAAGGAGGAATCCCCAGCTGCTGCCAGCAAAGGTAAGGAGGAATCCCCAGCTGCTGCCAAGAAGGGGAAGGAAGAATCCCCAGCTGCTGCCAGAAAGGGCAAGGGGCCTGCACCAGCAGGCAGAATAGACAAGAGGCCTGGTGCTGGGACTCAGTCGGGCCCCCACCACCAACCATGGTGGTGCAGCCATCCGAGGCTGCAGGGGATGGGTTGGAGCCTCCCCCCACCAGCATGAGCAGCACCACCACTAGCAGTGGGAAGCCATCGAAGGCTGCAGGGAGTGGGAAGGAGCCTCCCCCACCACCACCACCAGCAGCAGCAGCACCACCACTGAGCAGCCGTCACTACCGGAGGACAGTCTGTAGTCCTGCCTCCATGGGCTGTTGTGTGGCTTGCCCTGTGCAAATCCTGTGGGTATGACACCCATCTGAGAGACTGTGACCTTGCACTCCCCAGAATCAGAAGCACAGGGCACTATGCCCCCTCCAGAACCAGTGGGTATGGCACCCACTCACCCCATCCTCTCCAGGATGAAGATCACAGGGCACGATGCCTTCTCCAGAACCAGTGGGTGTGGGACTCACTCACCCCATCCTCTCCAGGATGAAGATCACAGGGCACGAGGTGGCACCCACTCACCCCATCCTCTCCAGGATGAAGATCACAGGGTACGATGCCCCCTCCAGAACCAGTGGGTATGGCACTCACTCACCCCATCCTCTCCAGGATGAAGATTACAGGTGTCAGGATTTGGAACCAGCACGGTCGCAAACGCGGTCGCACAATTTGGAGCGGTTCCAGCAATGCCCCCCATGCAGAGTTAAGACATGGCATAGATTATAGAGCAATGAAAAAGATCACTGTCAAAAATAAATATCCTTTGCCATTAATCCCAGTACTATTAGACCAAGTCAAAAATGCAGTCATATATACCAAACTTGATCTGCGTGGAGCATATCATTTAGTTCGCATACGAGAAGGAGATGAATGGAAAACAGCATTTTTTGTGTAATGCTCCAGCTGCATTTCAGTACTTCCTTAATGATGTATTAAGAGAATTTCTAGATATATTCGTGATTGTCTACATTGATGATATCTTGATTTATTCTAATTCAGAAGACCTTCATGAAGAACATGTAACAAAAGTACTACATACCTTACAAACCCACCGTTTATACTGAAAACTAAGTAAATGAGAATTCCACGTTAAAACAGTGGAATTCCTAGTGGTCACATTAACTGCTAATGGAATGCAGATGCAGAGCGAAAGATTCAAGCAGTGATTGAATGGCCTACACCCAAAACTGTCCGAGATTTCGCAGATTTTTACCGACGATTCATTGACCATTTCTCTCAAAAAGTTGCACCAATCACTAGACTGTTGCGAAAGAACTCTTCCTTTTGCTGGTCTACAGAAGCCGAGGAAGCATTTTCTATTTAAAAAAAAGGCTTTTACAACTGCACCTATTTTAGCCAATCCAAAAATCCCAGAACCTTTTATTGTGGAAGCAGATGCCTCGGATGTAGCCATGGGGGCTATACTATCTCAAAGTCATCCATGTACCGGACAATTACATCCAGTCGCATTCTGTCTGAGGCAGGCAGGGCACTCTTACACGGTAATATAAGCAAAGAAGAGATAACCCAAGTTATAACAAGCCTCCCCTACCATAAATCTCCAGGAGAAGACGGATTCCCTGCGGAATTCTATAAATGGGCTGGAGAGGAGGCAATAACCGCAGTACATGAAGCACTGACGGAAGCATGTGTGGAAGGCTCCCTGGGCGCTCTATCCAATAAAGCCACGATTGTCATCCTGCCTAAGCCAGGGAGGGACTCCCTTCTCTGCGGCAGTTACCGTCCTATCTCCCTTTTGAATGGGGATGTCAAACTCCTAGCCAGTGTTCTAGCAGCGCGGCTCCGCAAGGTGATACCATTATTGATTCACAATACCCAAGTAGGATTTGTACCAGGCCGTACCTCCAGAAATCATATGCGAACTCTTTGCCATACACTGTTAGAATCCATACAATTACCTGACAAAGCCCTTGCCCTGTCCCTAGACGCGGAGAAAGCATTCGACCGCATTGAGTGGTCCTACCTATTCACAACCATGAAGCATTTTGGCCTGGGGGAACAACTTATCTCTAAAGTACGTTTATTATATGACCACCCCACAGCACAGGTTAACTGTGGGGGCATCATGTCAGACCCATTCCCTATTGGAAGGGGCACACGCCAGGGATGCCCCTTGTCGCCACTTCTATTTCTATTGGCCATGGAACCCCTAGCTGCCACCATACGAAATTCTCACCAAATAAAAGGGATCCACATCACCGGGGGCATATCCAAAATCTATCTCTACGCAGACGACATTCTGTTAACAATGTCCGATCTAGAAACCTCGCTCCCAGCACTACTTTCCACTATAGAAGACTTCGCATCCCTATCCGGATATCGGGTAAACTGGGATAAAAGCGAGGCACTACCATTATCCCGCATAACGACGAGGGCAGCGATACATGGCCTCCAATTCAAATGGACCCCGACCCGCCTTAAATATTTAGGAACGTTCATTAACCGAGGTCTAGAACATATGGTCAGGGACAACATAGACCCCCTTATATCTAAAATTAAACAAGACTTTGCCAAATGGTCCCTACTAGGCCTGTCCATGTGGGGCAGGACACAGGCGGTCAGAATGGTCACCTTACCACGCTTCACATACGTGCTAGGCATGCTCCCCCTACAGATACCTCTTTCCTCACTCCGACTAATAGACGCATCCATAAGGGCCTTCGTCTGGGGCTCCTCACGCCTAAGACTGAAACCTGCAACAATACTGGCACGACGGCCCTACAGAGGATTAGGACTACCCTCGGTAGAACAATACTCTCTGGCCCTACAACTCTCACAGCTAATATACACACTTCCGGATATAGCCGATCCACCGCAATAGGTGATCACAGAGAAACTCCTATATGGACAGTATACGGAGATGGGAGGAACATACGCCGACCATGTTCCCTTAGCTAACCCCATCCTCAAGGCTACAAACACAGCGTGGTGCAGAGCCCATCGACTACTAGGAGTACACCCCTCCCTGCATACTCAGGCTCCCATAGCAGGGAACAAAAGCATCAAAATAGGAGGGAATATTCTCAGATGGCCCCAATGGTCCGATCAGGTATCCACAATATATCTCACATAATAGATGGAGATAACTTCCGCACATTCGCCTCCCTCCAGGAAGAATTCGGTATCCAAAGTAACCAGGAGTGGCGATATCTACAGCTCAAACACTGTATGCGGAGAACATTAGGAACCCCCCCGTGGATGCTCAAAACCTCACCCATCGTCACCTATCTTCAGAAATGGGGCCGACAAAAAGGCGTCATGGCTGGCCTCTATGCCGAATTAACTAACCACCTTTACTCTCAGCCTCTACTTGAACGACTACGCTTAAAATGGCAGGACACACTAGAGATAACCTACACGGACGAAGAATGGCCAGACATACTAGAAGCCCTCGACAGGGGCATACGTGAAGCACGCCTGAAATTTTGCCTATTTAAAATCCTTCAGGGGTGGTACTGGACCCCCGTTAAACTCTTCAGGGCAGGGTTGATACCGCACACGAACTGTTGGAGATGCACAGAGCCCTATTGTGACCAACTCCATATTCTATGCCACTGCCCAACGGTACAGTCCCTATGGGACGCGGTACGCCTCGCCTTATCGGACTTCATACAGATACCAAAACCGACCCCACCAGCATTTATCATTCTACATGACATTCGTCCATATCCCTCCCTATCGCGGGCACATAAACGATTAATCCACACGGCGCTTGCCACGGCCAAAATATGCATACTCCGGCACTGGAGATCTAGCATTGCCCCACACCGATAGAATGGATGACGGCCATGTATCAAACGGCTACCCATGAACGAGTTATTTATAACCTACAGGACCAAGCAGAACTATTTGCGGAGGTCTGGCGCCCATTCTTGATGAGACCATGAAGCGGCTGGTGGATGACCAACGGATGACCAATAGTCAATGATCAATGATTAGGGAATATCAATTACCAATCACCCTCTGAGAATCCTAGACCCCGGAAACATATTTAATCTCCTACTGTCCCTTCTCTCTCTCCCTAGCTACGCTCTCCTCTCCTCTTTCTCTCTTTTTTCTCTCTCTCTATCAACCCACAGGCCTCTCATTTTGACATATGCTCGAGACCCTGAACTACCCAACATAATAATAATACAAGTCACTCCCTAACACAAACAAGGACGGAGAAATCAACTCATATAAGACGTAGACACTCTCTAACCAACCTCACCATATCTAACATACATACTATCTACCCCTAGATAGTAACTCGCTACAGACGGAGAAGTACAGAACGATTTACCCTTCGGCCTGAACAAGCTAGTCTCAGGATACAAAGACCCCCTGCCTACCCCGAGTCTCTTCATCTTACATCCCCTTGCGATTACCCTTCATCTTTCTCCCCCTTCTCTCCCACCCCCCATTTCATATGACTATTTCATCTCTCCCCTATACCAAGATCAACCCCCCCCACACAACCCTATCCTCGCTCCTCCTCCCCTTACCACCCCCCCACCTGTCTTCCTTTTTTCTTCAAAATAAGGGTACAAAACTCAACTATGCAACTGGGAATTTTTACTTGCCTGACAGTACATGCATATATGCTCACAATGGAAATAATTGTGGTAAAAGAACGAAAACAATGTTTTGAAAGCTAAACAGTTTATTTATATGCTGTATGTACCGCCTTATATATTCTTAATAAAACTTTTGAAACTAAAAAAAATAAAAAATACATCCAGTCGCATATATGTCCAGAAAATTAAATACCGCTGAACAAAATTACACCATCGCTGAAAAGGAACTATTAGCGATCCGAGATGCCTTCAAGTAATGGAGACACTATGGCCCTCATTCTGACCCTGGCGGTCGGCGGAGAGACGGCGGTCGGACCGCGAACAGACCGGCGGTATTAAAAATGGCATTCTGACCGCGGCGGTCCCCGCCGCGACCGACCGCCACTTCTCCACTCCGACCGCCACGGCGGTCATGACCGCGGGGCTGGAGTTTGCGCACTCCGGCCCGGCGGTCGTCCCAAGACCGCCAAGGGTATTATGACCCTGCCTACCGCCGCGGTTTCTTGCGGGCGGGAACCGCCGTGCGAACCATGGCGGTTAGCACTATCGGGGCCAGGGAATTCCTTCCCTGGCACTGATAGGGGTCTCCCCCACCCCCCACTACCCACCCGAGTCCTCCCCCCACACCCTCCACCCGCCTGCCACCCCCCAGAGGTGGTACGAACCCCCTCCCCACCCCCACCCCGACATGCACATACATGCACCCCGACATGCACACACCCCCAACATGCACATATACACACCCCCTACACACACATACACAACGGGGACACATACCCGCACACATACATGCAGACATGCGCACCTGCCGAACAGCACACATTACCCATAGACACAGCAGCACCCCCCGCCCGCATACACGCACTCACACACCCCCTCTACACACTCACACGCACACCCCCATGCACGCCCACATCACACAACACCCCCCCACCCCCTCCCCTCACGGACGGTCAACTTACCTTGTGTGTTGGTCCTCCGGGAGGCGACGGGAGCCATGGGGAGGTGACCGCCAACAGAAGACCGCCACACAGAAATGTGGGTCGTAATTCTGTGGGCGGTGTTCTGCTGGCGTGGCGGTGGAGGTTGACCAGTCTCCACTTTCCCGCCGACCGCCAGTGTGGCTGCTGGCGGTTTTCCGGCGGAACGCTCCCAGCGGTCAGAATACGCACAGCGGCATACCGCCGCGGTCGGCGGTCTTCACCGCGGCGGTAACTCGGCGGTCTTGCGAAAAGACCGCCAAGGTCAGAATGAGGGCCTATCTCTAAGGAACAAAACACACTATTACGGTATATTCTGATCATAGAAATTTACAATTCATGAGTGCCGCTAGAGTACTAACTCCCCGACAACTGAGATGGATGCTGTTCTTTGCGAATTTGACTTCATTGTAACTTTCAGACCAGGCATAAAAAATAGAAAAGCGGACGCTTTGACAAGACAGGATTCTTCACTTTCACACGAAGAAGCTAAGCCACAGTCAATCATAGACCCATCAAAGGTTTTATGTCTTATAGCTGCAGACAAATTCCTTGATCTTATTCGCTCTCACTTCCATATCACTGAGTGGCAAAACTGGTTACAGCAAGATACCAGACATTCCATTCAGCAAGGTCTGCCACTATACAAATCTCGTGTCTTCCTTTCCAACCTCAGATTTAAGACAAACAGCTTTCCATTGGTTGCATACTCACCCTGTGGCAGGACACCCAGGCCCCCAGAAGACTATAGAACTTATGAAAATATATTTCTGGTGGCCCACTTTCTCTAAGGACATAAAACAATTAGTTCAATCGTGTGAAGTCTGTGCCCAATGCAAAAGCTCACATAACAAGACAAAGGGGCTACTAATTCCTCTACCAACTCCAAACCATCCTTGGGATCACATCACTATGGATTTCATTACTGGTCTCCCCAAAGTACATAGTTTGAATACAATCCTAGTAGTAATCGACAGCCTCACAAAATACGCTCATTTTATAGCCTGTAAAGGACTTCCAACATCTAGTACTTTAGCCAACATCATTCTTCAAAACATTGTCCGCCTTCATGGACTTCCAAACACCATTCTATCCGATCAGGGAACTCAGTTTTCTGCCCGCTTTTGGCAAACATGGTGTCAAGCCTTGCAAATAGATTCTAGCTTATCCACCAGTTATCAACCACAAACGGATGGCCAAACCGAAAGACTGAATCAAACTTTAAAACAATATTTAAGATGTTATGCCTCCGACACTCCAACAACATGGCCTGATCTCCTTTGGCTCGCTGAACTTGCATACAATAATTCTTACCACTCATCAACAAAAAACACTCCTTTTTATGGGTTGTACGGTCGACATCCTCAAGTCTTACTGGTCCATTTACCAATCACGACTCACACCATGCCTGCGGTCCAAGACATACTGTCTCATATGCAGAAAATACACTCACAGCTACAAACCAATTTACGACAAACAAAGGATAACTACAAACTGCAGTATCATAAGAAACATCATCCTGGTCCCTTATATAAAGAAAAAGATGAAGGTGGTCATTACAACCCTGGCGGACGGTGTTAAAGTGGCGGTAAGAACGGCAACAGGCCGGCGGAAAAAAAATTGGAATTACGACCGTGGCGGAAACCGCCAACAAAGACAGTCACTTTAACACTACGACCGCCACGGCGGTACAAACAAACAGCTTGGTGGTCACTGCCAACAGACAGGCGGAGGACAAAGCACTGCCCACAGTATCACAACCTACCAATCCGCCACCTTTTCCGGGGCGGATTCACCGCGGACAAAAACACGGCGGAAACAGGACTTCGAAGGGAAAACGCTGACCTCTACACACCCTACGAGGAATCAGGGCGCCATGGAACCAGAGCTGCAGATCCTGCCGGCCCTTATCTTCTTGCTCCTCTACCAGGAGCACGAACGCCGGTGGCGAAGACCACGGTGAGTACTGCACCTACGACACAGGGGAGGGGAGGGAAAAAACAGGGACACACACACGCAACACCCCCACCCCCAACCTCACCCACTACAACACACACACCATGATACATTACAGTTACACCCCCTGGGAAGAATGCAACGACAAAAGGAAATTAGTGTAACCATTGTAATATATTAAACTCCAGTACGCAAAAATATACATATATACACTATAAACAAAATATACACCAAGAATAGTAGTCCAGGTAGTGCTCCATTAAAGTCCGTGGAACACTGGGAACACACGGTATGGGCGAGGCCCACACAAGATCCCCGACCTTGACGGAGAGAACACTGCAGGGGCATCATATAGTAATAAAACAGGCACCTCAGGGGGAGGGAAAGGGGGGGCACCTCGGGCCTGTTGAGTGCACGACGCCAAATCCACGGGGGGCCACATGCCCACTGTTCAATCCTGGGGAGTGCAAAGCCACAGTCTCTCAAGGCCTCTACAGTGGGTGGGTTGCCCACTGTACCATCCTGGGGAGTGCAAAGCCACAGTCTCTCAAGTCCCTACAGTGGGTGGTTTGCCCACTGTTCCATCCTGGGGAGTGCAAAGCCACAGTCTCTCAAGTCTCTACGGTGGGTGGTTTGCCCACTGTTCCATCCTGGGGAGTGCAAAGCCACAGTCTCTCAAGTCTCTACGGTGGGTGGTTTGCCCACTGTTCCATCCTGGGGAGTGCAAAGTCACAGTCTCTCAAGTCTCTACAGTGGGGGGGTTGCCTACTGTACCATCCTGGGGAGTGCAAAGCTACAGTCTCTCAAGTCTCTACAGTGGGTGGTTTGCCAATGCTTTCTCCTGGGGAGTGCAAAGCCACAGTCTCTCAAGTGGATGCCTTTCTCCACTGGTTCTGAAGGGGGCTTTGTGCCCAGAGTGCTTCATCCTGCCAAGGACAGAGTTAGTGGATGTCTTTCTCCACTGGTTCTGGAGGGGGCCTTGTGCCCAGAGTGCTTCATCCTGCCAAGGACAGAGGTTGTGGATGTCTTTCTCCACTGGTTCTGGAGGGGGCTTTGTACGCAGAGTGCTTCGTCCTGCCAAGGACAGAGGTAGTGGATGTCTTTCTCCACTGGTTCTGGAGGGGGCCTTGTGCCCAGAGTGCTTCATCTTGCCAAGGACAGAGGTAGTGGATGCCTTTCTCCACTGGTTCTGGAGGGGGCTTTGTGCCCAGAGTGCTTCATCCTGCCAAAGACTGAGGTAGTGGATGCCTTTCTCCACTGGTTCTGGAGGGGGCTTTGTGCCCAGAGTGCTTCATCCTGCCAAGGACAGAGGTAGTGGATGTCTTTCTCCACTGGTTCTGGAGGTGGCCTTGTGCCCATAGTGCTTCATCCTGCCAAGGACAGATGTAGTGGATGTCTTTCTCCACTGGTTCTGGAGGGGGCTTGGTGCCCAGAGTGCTTCATCCTGCTCGTGACGGACTCAGTAGCGCCAGTGCCCTTGGCGCTCATGGGCCAGCGGTGCATGTGGCGGCGGTGCCCTGTTCAGCTGTGCTTGTGGCGGCAGTGCCCTGTTCAGCGGTGCTTGTGGTGGCGGGGTCCTTTGCAGTGACTCATCTGCTGGCGGTCCTTCATGGCCCAGCGGGGCTGGTGCTGGCGGTCCTCTCTGGCCCAGCGGGGCTGGTGCTAGCGGTCCTTCATGGCCAAGTGGAGCTGGTGCTGGCGGTCCTCTCTGGCCCAGTGGGGCTGGTGCTGACGGTCCTTTCTGGCTCAGCGGGGCTGGTGCTGGCGGTCCTCTCTTGCACAGCCGGGCTGGTGCTGGCGGTCCTCTCTGGCCCAGCGGGGCTGGTGCTGGCGGTCCTCTCTGGCCCAGTGGGGATGATGGCGGTGGCCTCCCGGGCAGCGGGGATGATGGCGGTGGCCTCCTGGGCAGCGGGGATGATGGCGGTGGCCTCTTGGGCAGCAGGGCAGGTGCTGGCGGTGGCCTCCTGGGCAGCGGGGATGATGGCGGTGGCCTCTTGGGCCGCAGGGCAGGTGCTGGCAGTGGCCTCCTGGGCAGCGGGGATGATGGCGGTGGCCTCCTGGGCAGCGGGGATGATGGCGGTGGCCTCCTGGGCAGCTGGGATGATGGCATGGTCTCTTGGGCAGCAGGGCAGGTGCTTGCGGTGGCCTCCTGGGCAGCGGGGATGATGGCGGTGGCCTCTTGGCCAGCAGGGCAGGTGCTGACGGTGGCCTCCTGGGCAACGAGGATGATGGCGGTGGCCTCCTGGGCAGGGGGGATGATGGCGGTGGCCTCTCAGGCAGCAGGGCAGGTGCTGGCGGTGGCCTCCTGGGCAGTGGGGATGATGGCGGTGGCCTCCTGGGCAGCGGGGATGATGGCGGTGGCCTCTTGGGCAGCGGGGATGATGGCGGTCTTCTCCGCCGTGCTGCTCTTACCAGACCTGCTGACTTTCTTGTGGCCCTTCCCCACCTTGGAAGGTGTCGCAGCTGACTCCACACTCCCACCTGGACCCTTGGGAGCGGCTTTGGTGGCTGGAGTCCCCCCCCCCCTCCCGCTGGGCACTGTCCAAGTTTTGATGCTTGACAGGTGGGGGACTGTCCATGCTGTGGCTCCGTGCCACACTGGCTGCCCTGGTGGCCGGTGCACTCCAGATTCCGGTGACTACAGGCACCACTGGTCCCGGACATGTTGTGGCTGAGGTGCTAGGTTGGGACCTGGAGAGTCGGGCCCTAGGAGACGGACGGGGTGGGGGAGGTGTGAGAAAGAGGTCAAGGTTGGACAAGTTTTTGGGAGACACTGGGACGGGTAGCTGGAGGGGGTTTATGAGTGGAGGAAGAGGTTGTGGTTGTAGGAGGTGTTCGTTTGGTGACTTTGGGTGAAGGTGCATGAGCTGGAGGCTGTCCTGAGGTGGATGGCTGTTGGGTGGGTGTGTGCCTGCGTTTGTGTATCTTGGGAGGTGGCGTCACAGACACACTGGGAAAGGACACAGGGGATGTGTGAATGGCAGTGGGGGTGGTGACTGCACGTGAACGGGGTGTGGTGGTCTGTGTGCTGGTGATGGCAGTAGTGGCTGTAGATGTAGTGCACGCAGGTGTGAGTTTAGACGAGACTGGGCGGGAGGAGGGAGATGAGGAGGAGGGGGACACAGTGGAGGCAGTGGATGTTGGCGTGTCTGCATGTGTGTGATGCTTGCGTGAGTGCCGGTGGGATGTGTGGTGCTTATGTGTGCCTGAGCTTCCCTTGTGTGTTGACGTGTGTGCATGCTGGTCTGAATGTGTGCTTGGGATAGGCTGAGGTAGAGGGGATTTGACCTGGGTAGAGGAAGTTGGAGGGGGGAGGCTAGACACAGGGACAATGGCTGTGATCAGTGCTGAAGCCAGAGTCTGAAAAGCTCGCTGAAGGGCCGCCTGACCAGAATGAATGCCCTCCAGGAATGCATTTGTTTGTTGCAACTGCCTTTCTACACCCTGGATGGCATTCAAAATGGTAGACTGTCCAACAGTGAGGGATCTGAGGAGGTCAATGGCCTCCTCACTGAGGGCATCCGGGGTGACTGGGGCGGGGGCTGAGGTGCCTGGGGCGAAGGTGATGCCCACCCTTCTGGGCATAGGCTGAGGGGCTGCTGGGAGGGCGGTGCTGGTAGGGGGGGTGGTGGCTGTACCTGTACATGCGGGGGGCACAGATGTTGCCGCCACCACAAGGGAGCTCCCATCAGAGGACGAGTCCTTGTCACTGGTGTCAGCTCCTGTCCCCGCTGTGGAGCTCCCTTCGCCCTCCGTCCCACTGGTGAACTCTGAGTCCGTTGTCTCGCCCTCCAGGGCCATATGGGATGCAGCTCACTCCTGCTCCGGTGCCACTGCTCCTCAGCCTGATGATGCTAATGCACACAAAAACAGGGAGACCACAAAAAGGGGGGGGGTGACAGAAGAAAGACATGTTGAGTGCATGCATTACCGCTACCGTTGGTGTACACAACAGACACAGAAGCCCCCTGCACTACGCTGCGCACTTGGGGTCCACTCTTCAATCCCTGGGACATGGCCTACAAGGCTATGGACGACATCTGCACACATGGATGACACAGGAGCATGACTAGGTGTACTTGGCACTGTACACAGGTGGGGTGCCACATGGCCTGCCTTACAGAGGGACCTTGCCTACTAAACGCACCCTGGCCTAGGGAAAGCCACAGCCCACCTCCCCCACCCAGACACCTCCACTGTGCGCAAAATCAGCAGGATGATACTGTACTCACCCCCTTGTGGCTGCTGTGATGCCCCCAAGCACCCATCCAACTCTGGGTACACCACCGCCAGGATCCTGAACATCAGGAGGGTCATGGTGCGATGGGCACCCCTCCCACGTTGGGAGACCATCCCCAGCTGGGCCTCCGCTGTCTTCTTGCTCCAGTGGCGAATGTCCTCCCATCTCTTACGGAAGTGGGTGCTCCGTCTGTGGTAGACCCCCAGGGTCCTGACGTCCTTGGCGATGGCACGCCAAATATCTTTTTTCTGGTGGGCGCTGACCTACATTAATTGTACAGGGGGAAAAGAAAAGTCATTACCAAATGCACTGTCACAGTCATTGGCCCCCATCCCTACCCTTGCCATGTGGCACATGCACTCATCGTCGTTTCATGCACGCCTCAATCTCCCCCCCAACCTACATCCACCCCACTCCACACAGGCATAGCCCATACAGCATGCTCCCAGTGTACTTACCTGTTTGTCTGGAGGACCGTAGAGTACCGTGTACTGGGGGAGGACCCCATCCACGAGTTTCTCCAACTCCTCCGATGTGAAGGCAGGGGCCCTTTCCTCAGACACTCGAGCCATTGTCTCTTTCAGACCGAGGTCACAGCAGCACTTGCAGTGTAGGTCCTCTCCTGTCGAAGATCAGGTATCGAGTGATTGAACAGATAGAAAATGGCGGTCACGTCCGCGGCGGTGCATACCATCATCGCCGGCGTACATCGTTATTGGCTCCTGGGACCCATAGGGTCCAATGTTAACCAATGCAGCATTGCGCCGCGGTCTTCGACCACCTACTGCGACGGTGTACAATGCCAGCGCAGTTACCTCACATCCCATTGTCCCACTTTACAGGTCAGGCAACCGTCATTTCAGGGGCCCACATGGCTTAATTTTTTAACTGCGTCACACATACCTAGGCCTAGCCTCAACACACATACAGGCCACTTTTCGGATGATGATTAGTGTTCTGTGTAAGCTGTGGGCACGTACCTTTGAGTTGGATGACTCTGTGCTCGCTGTTCTCCTTCATAGGCACCGTCCGCTGGGACATGTGAGAAGATGGTGGCATCCTCCGGTGTACAGACCGCTGGTGGACCTCTCGACAATGGAGGAAAGACAAGTGATCATCACCTACAGGCTTGACCGTGCCACAATCCAGGAACTGTGTGGCCAGCTGGAGCCAGACCTGATGTCAGCTATCCGCCATCCCACAGGAATCCCCCCTCAAGTGCAGGTGCTGTCAGTACTCCATTTCCTTGCAAGTGGGTCATTTCAAACAACATTGGCCGTAGCATCAGGGATGTCCCAGCCTATGTTTTCCAACGCGTTGTCCAGAGTGTTGTCTGCCCTGCTGAAACACATGCGGAGCTACATCGTTCTCCCTCAGGTGGAGGATTTGCCTACAGTGAAAGGTGATTTCTATGCCTTGGGACATATCCCCAACATCATAGGTGCCATTGATGGGACACATGTGGCTTTGGTACCCCCCGCAGGAGTGAACAGGTGTACAGAAACCAGAAGAGTTACCATTTGATGAATGTGCAGATGGTGTGTTTGACAGACCAGTACATCTCCCATGTCAATGCCAAGTTCCCTGGCTCAGTGCATGACGCCTACATCCTGCGGAATATCCCTTATGTGATGAGTCAACTCCAGAGGCACCGTGTGTGGCTATTAGGTGAGCACCTGGAAGCAAGTCAGTGGGAATGGTTGTCTGGGTCTGGGTATATCCCTACAGGTTAGTGTGTGTCTAACAGTTGTCCCTCGCCATTTGCAGGTGACTCTGGTTACCCCAACCTGTCATGGCTACTGACCCCAGTGAGGAATCCCAGGACAAGGGCAGAGGAATGCTACAATGAGGCCCATGGGCGAACTCGGCAGATAATAGAGCGGACCTTCGGCCTCCTGAAGGCCAGGTTCAGGTGCCTCCATATGACAGGTGGATCCCTATTCTACTCACTAAAGAAGGTGAGCCAGATCATCGTAGCCTGCTGTATGCTTCACAACTTAGCTTTGCGACGACAGGTGCCTTTTCTGCAGGAGGATGGTCCAGATGCTGGTGTTGTTACAGCTGTGGAGCCTGTGGACAGTGAAGACGAGGAAACAGAAGAAGAGGACATGAACAACAGGAACTCGGTGATCCTGCAATGTTTCCAGTGAGACAAAGGTAAGAATACATACCTGCGTACTACATGTACGTTAACACCACCACCTCTCTACTATCTGTCGTTTTCACCCAGTGTATGGTCACTGAGTTGTCACTTTCCCTTACGATTTCACAGATGTGTGTCCCACAGTGTGACATCTGCAGTGTTTCCTCATGGACTAGAGCTGTGTGACATAGGTATGTTGACATTACAATTGTAAGAGCATTTTGTCACTGTAATTGCTAATACACTATTTCAAAATCACAGACTGACTCCAGATTGTTTTGTGCTTCAAGGGTGTTTATTTAAGTGCTCAATATTGGAGGGGGTTGTAAAATGGTGAAGGGTGATGGTGGAGGAATGTCCATGGCAGAGTCCAGTCTATTAGTCTCACAGGTGCATTGCCCAAATGAGCATAGGAAGTGGAGCTGGGGCAGTTTGAGGATGGATAGGGTGACAAAGTGGGACAGAAGGATGACATTCAGGGTGGTCTCACTTCTTGGCGGGGGTCTTGGCATCGTTCTCTGTCTTAGTCCTGGATCTCAGGGACCGTTTGCGTGCTGGTTCTCCCTCTGCAGGGGGTGGGGTGCTGGTGTGGTGGTCCTGTGGTGGGGCGTCCTGTCCACTAGCGCCGGCGGAGGTGGTGGGCAGTTCATCATCCAGGCTAGTGTCAGGGGCCCCTTGTTGTGCCACAGTGTCCCTCCTGGTGTTGAGTACTTCCTTCAGCACCCCTACAATGGTGCCCAGGGTGGAATTGATGGTTCTGAGTTCCTCCCTGATCCCCAAATACTGTTCCTCCTGCAGGCGCTGGGTCTCCTGAAACTTGTCCAGTACCGTTGCCATTGTTTCCTGGGAGTGGTGGTAGACTCCCATGATGGAGGAGAGGGCCTCGTGGAGAGTGGGTTCCCTTGGCCTGTCCTCCCCCTGTGGCACAGCAGCCCTCCCAGTTCCCCCTTGTTCCTGGGCCTCCGTCCTCTGGACCGTGTGCCCACTACCACTGCCCCAGGTCCCTGTTGTTGTTGGGGTTGTGTGTTAGCCTGGGTTCCATGTAGTGGTGAACACACTGCTGCTTGACGTGTCCTGGGGACAGAGGTATGGGCCCGCTGGGTGGGTGCTGTGCTTGTGTTTCCAGAGGGTGGAAGGTCTGTAGTGGCCTGTGACTGTGTGAGGGGAACCGACTGTCCCGAGGTCCCCGATGGGCTGGGCTGGTCATCTAGATCCAGTTGGACAGAGCTGCTGTCATCACTGTGGGCCTCTTCTGTTGGTGGTGTGGACACGTGTGGACCCTCCTGTCCGGTGACGTTGGGTAGGGGTCCTGCAGGGGTATAAAAGGATGTTTATTACATCTGTGTGTGCCATGGTGTGCAATAGGTGGGTGACCGTGTACCTCAGTGCTTGCATTCCTCTGTGGGACCTTGTGTGATGGTGGTTTAGGGGTGTGTATGGGTATGTGCAGTACCTCGTATCTAAACAGGGTCCCTGAGCTAGATACAGAGAGTAACACACAGAGAAGCAATACTATGAGTATAACGTAGTTTACTCTCCATTAACATAGCAAACATAGGAATGGAAATCTTAAATTCAAATATACAACATACAATATATTTCAATTTAGATATTTATTATAGCTAATTAAACATTCAGTTCGCACATAATATAATCAACATAGAATCAACCAAAAAAATATAATACAACCCCCTACCCTAAATGAAACATACATATATGAAAACATAAATAACATACCAGTAAATACGCAAAAATAAACAAATAACACAGAACCAACAAAATCACAAAATAGTATACATACAAATTTACAACCGCCTCATACATGAGAGGATATTTAAACAGCACAATAAAGTTACTGCTTTGATGCTACAATTATCCGTTGTAGTTTGGATTGTATAAAATTCAACATAATAGCAGCCAATTCTAGGTTATAATTTCCTGATTCAAATTCTCGTGTTACAGGCCTGATGGTAGCCAATCCTGGTCAGGGCTTCAAATTTGCCAATTTCAAACACTTCATGCCAATGTTCAAGACATGCCAATTTACAAGCCGACGTGCGTTTCGGTGAGTGAAGAAAAATATAAATACACCTTCATCAGGACTTTATGATTCAGTATAATTGGCATACGTACATCTTGTAATCTGCCTATCAAAGAAACATCAAAATTATTCATTACAATTCTTTGCATAGGGGGAAGGCTCGAATCATGTCAGATTTGCAACCAGACCAATTCAAGTGACTTAATTAAGAAAAAACACCGATAAAGTGCCCAAGATCAAAATCTATAAAACCAATGCTTAATAAAGGTAAATAAATCTAAAGATCCAAGGAAAGCACCATTAGTGTCCAGCAAAATACTAGATAAAGTGCAGAAATAGAATCACCTATAGCATAAAAGTGTTGGATTACCACCGAGAGAATCTAGTCAAGCATAGTAAAAGACTAGTTTGTTTATATTAAAATAAGATAAAATACCTTAGATATGAAAGAACTTAGATATCCCTTACAGGCTGGATTAAACACTCTCCAACTTCAAATTTGTAGTCCAAAATGAAGGACTAACACATGGATATAGCTAAATGAAGCTATGCTTTCTCACTCTAAAAGCAAACATAATGAAATCATTAGCTTGCACAGGGCAGGAAAGTCCACAGGATAGAAAAGAAAAAATCTGCTCATATGTACAATCGCTAACTACAGACTTACCTACAAGTTCACATGGTTTAAAAAACGTAATCCACAGGGTAAACCCACAAGGATACCAAACTGGTAGGGAACAACTTGCTAACTGCAAGGGAACAGGGGGGAGTCATGAGCCAGATAGAAATGACACAATCCAGACGGTATAAAATAATTCAATCCACAAAGGTTCAGCAAAGCTAGCCTACCAGTATCAGCAGGATCCAGGACATATGACCAGCACGATGATCTCTCGAGGAGCAATAACCCGTACTTCCCCAGCTGCCTCCTATTTAAACCAAATCACCACAGGTGATGCGATGAACATAGAAACAGGCCCGTAGGGGCCATCTAAGGAAATGGTCAAACATGCGCCATCTTAGAACCGTCAAAACAGCATGAAATATGCCAAAATCTACAGAGAATAAGAGGTACAATCAAACTGTAGAGTCATAGCCATATAGTAGTGGCAAAAGGAAATAACCAAAAATAAAAAATATAAAAAATAATGGCCAATTCTAAATCAAACCAAAGACTAGATCTCACTTACCAGCACGCCCAAAACAGTGGGCGCCATCTTGGAACGTCAAAGTACAGGGTACTCAATGTCCCAAGGGTAGGCACAAAATGGGTTAGTAAAATACAATACGTATCGTGTACATAATACAAATCGATAACATAAGGTTTTATAAGAAGGAACCGAAAATGGTTTTATCGTATAAAGTGAAGAATTCATTTCAAAGTAAGATAAAGGGCCACCACAGGAGAGTACAAAGCAACCCTGTGGTAGGCACCTGGAAAATTATTGACCCCTCAGGCAATCCTGTACATAAGTACTCAGATGGCAAGGGCAACCTGGATATATAGGTGAGACCTCCAGGGAATTTAGAACTAGGCTATCGGAACATAAATCTGCGATTAGGACACAAAAGATCAACACCCCCCTAGTTGCTCATTGGTTATCTTTAAACCACAAGGAGGTAGATATTAGGTGGATTATTCTTGAGAAAGTACTGACAAGAAACGATGTGGACCCTGAAAAACAAAGGAAAAAGAAAGAAGTGTTTTGGATTTTTTCTTTAAACACATATGAGAATGGCCTGAACGAAGATCTCCCTTGGAGCAATGCCATCTGAGTACTTATGTACAGGATTGCCTGAGGGGTCAATCATTTTCCAGGTGCCTACCACAGGGTTGCTTTGTGCTCTCCTGTGGTGGCCCTTTATCTTACTTTGAAGTGAATTCTTCACTTTATACGATAAAACCGTTTTCGGTTCCTTCTTATAAAACCTTATGTTATCGATTTGTATTATGTACACGATACGTATTGTATTTTACTAACCCATTTTGTGCCTACCCTTGGGACATTGAGTACCCTGTACTTTGACGTTCCAAGATGGCGCCCACTGTTTTGGGCGTGCTGGTAAGTGAGATCTACTCTTTGGTTTGATTTAGAATTGGCCATTATTTTTAATATTTTTTATTTTTGGTTATTTCCTTTTGCCACTACTATATGGCTATGACTCTACAGTTTGATTGTACCTCTTATTCTCTGTAGATTTTGGCATATTTCATGCTGTTTTGACGGTTCTAAGATGGCGCATGTTTGACCATTTCCTTAGATGGCCCCTACGGGCCTGTTTCTATGTTCATCGCATCACCTGTGGTGATTTGGTTTAAATAGGAGGCAGCTGGGGAAGTACGGGTTATTGCTCCTCGAGAGATCATCGTGCTGGTCATATGTCCTGGATCCTGCTGATACTGGTAGGCTAGCTTTGCTGAACCTTTGTGGATTGAATTATTTTATACCGTCTGGATTGTGTCATTTCTATCTGGCTCATGACTCCCCCCTGTTCCCTTGCAGTTAGCAAGTTGTTCCCTACCAGTTTGGTATCCTTGTGGGTTTCCCCTGTGGATTACGTTTTTTAAACCATGTGAACTTGTAGGTAAGTCTGTAGTTAGCGATTGTACATATGAGCAGATTTTTTCTTTTCTATCCTGTGGACTTTCCTGCCCTGTGCAAGCTAATGATTTCATTATGTTTGCTTTTAGAGTGAGAAAGCATAGCTTGCTTTAGCTATATCCATGTGTTAGTCCTTCATTTTGGACTACAAATTTGAAGTTGGAGAGTGTTTAATCCAGCCTGTAAGGGATATCTAAGTTCTTTCATATCTAAGTTATCTTATTTTAATATAAACAAACTAGTCTTTTACTATTCTTGACTAGATTCTCTCGGTGGTAATCCAACACTTTTATGCTATAGGTGATTCTATTTCTGCACTTTATCTAATATTTTGCTGGACACTAATGGTGCTTTCCTTGGATCTTTAGATTTATTTACCTTTATTAAGCATTGGTTTTATAGATTTTGATCTTGGGCACTTTATCGGTGTTTTTTCTTAATTAAGTCACTTGAATTGGTCTGGTTGCAAATCTGACATGATTCGAGCCTTCCCCCTATGCAAAGAATTGTAGTGAATAATTTTGATGTTTCTTTGCTAGGCAGATTACAAGATGTACGTATGCCAATTATACTGAATCATAAAGTCCTGATGAAGGTGTATTTATATTTTTCTTCACTCACCGAAACGCGCATCGGCTTGTAAATTGGCATGTCTTGAACATTGGCATGAAGTGTTTGAAATTGGCAAATTTGAAGCCCTGACCAGGATTGGCTACCATCAGGCCTGTAACACGAGAATTTGAATCAGGAAATTATAACCTAGAATTGGCTGTTATTATGTTGAATTTGATACAATCCAAACTACAACGCATAATTGTAGCATCAAAGCAGTAACTTTATTGTGCTGTTTAAATATCCTCTCATGTATGAGGCGGTTGTAAATTTGTATGTATACTATTTTGTGATTTTGTTGGTTCTGTGTTATTTGTTTATTTTTGCGTATTTACTGGTATGTTATTTATGTTTTCGTATATGTATGTTTCATTTAGGGTAGGGGGTTGTATTATATTTTTTTGGTTGATTCTATGTTGATTATATTATGTGCGAACTGAATGTTTAATTAGCTATAATAAATATCTAAATTGAAATATATTGTATGTTGTATATTTGAATTTAAGATTTCCATTCCTATGTTTGGGTATGTGCAGTAGCCATGCTTTAGTGATGGGTGTCCATGCTTTGTTGTTGCATGCAGGGCTTGGTGTTAGGATGTGTGGGTTGTGATAGTGGGACATTTGTGAGGAGTTGGAGTGATGGGGTTGAGGGTGGGGGTATGTGATGGCATGCATGTAGGGTGGGGGATGTAATAGTAAAGATTTGCCTTACCAGAGTCCATTCCTCCATCTACTCCTTCAAGTCCCTCAGGATGCAGAATCGCCAGGAGCTGCTCCTCCCATGTTGTTAGTTGTGAGGGAGGAGGAGGGGGTCCGCCGCCAGTCCGCTGAACCACAAGGTGGTGTCTTGAGACCACGGAACGCACCTTCCCCCGTAGGTCGTTCCACCTCTTCCTGATGTCATCCCAATTTCTTGGGTGCTGTCCCACTGCGTTAACCCTGTCCACTATTCTTCGCCATAGCTCCATCTTCGTAGCTATGGAGGTGTGCTGCACCTGTGATCCGAATAGCTGTGGCTTTACCCAGACGATTTCCTCCACCATGACCCTGAGCTCCATCTCCGAGAACCTGGGGTGTCTTTGCCGTGCCATGGGGTGGTGTGGGTGATGTGTGGGGTGGTGTGTGTAGTGATAAGTGGGGTGATATTTAGTGGTGAGTTGTTTGAGGTGTGTGGAAGTTCTGTGGGTGATGGTATTGTGTACCTGTGGATGCTTCGTATTTGTTTGTGGTGTCTCTCTCTGGCCTTCTCTCGGTAATTGTGGTCGTAGGGGTTTGTGGGTGATGTGGGTGTGTGTTTTATATTGGATTGTGTGTGTGAGAGTGGTGTGTGTATGTGTATCAGGTGTGTGTGTTTCAAATTGTCCAATGTGCAGTGTTTTGTAAATGTGTGTGTATTTTGAGCTCGGCGGTGTGTACCGCCAATGGAATACCGCGGTTGAAAGACCGCCACGTGGATTCGTGTGTCGTGATAGTGTGGGCGTATTTCAGTTGGCGTGATGGTGGAGGATTTGTTTTCGCCAGTTTATCACTGACCTTTGGTGTGGCGGACTTGTGTGGGTGTCTGAATTTTGGCGGATTCCGTGCTGTGGGTCATAATAGCTGTGGCGGAATTCCACGGCCGCGGCGTTGTGTTGGTGGTCTTCTGCACAGCGGTAAGCTGCTTTTACCGCCAATCTTGTAATGAGGGCCAAAGTCTGGTTATCTACAAAAAAATTCATATTTAAAACAAAAACATGTTTAATCCTAAATTTATTGGCCCTTACGAAGTTCTCCGTCAAGTCAACCCAGTGACTTATAAGTTACTGTTACTCTCTTCATTGAAAATACATCCAGTTTTCATACATCTTTGTTAAAACCTGCTAATTCATCTAGTACACCTCGACCAGCACCATTACTGATACAAGGACAATGGGAATATGAAGTTGCGGTCCATTCAAGACTCTCAACGCCGTGGTTCTTCATTGTGGTACCTGGTTGCATGGAAGGGATATGGACCCGAAGAAAACTCCTGGGATCCCGCAACACATGTTCATGCTCCTCGCTTAGTGCGACGTTTCCACCTTCTTCACCCAACCAAACCTGGCCCTCGACCGCGTTCCGGTAGGGGGTGTACTTTGAGGATTTGGAACCAGCACAGTTGCAAACGCGGTCGCACAATTTGGAGCGGTTCCAGCAATGCCCCCCATGTAGATCTCCTGAAAAAGGTTTGCTTATGTGGTGCCATCTCTTACCACAGACCGCGCTCTACTAGTCATCTATGTGGTAAGTCTCATCTGCCTGGAGGCAGTACTCGATGGTGGTTGCATTGCCCCCATTTAAAGCACTCTCATTTACTGGGACTTCAATTCCCAGAAGCCTCCAGTGGTAGCCATTTCTAGGGTGTGGCTGCTCTATAAATACCAGCCACACCCATGTTCCAGTGCTTACTATTTTGGAACCTTCTTGTTCGGTAAGAGCATCGTTGTGACTAACTCGCTCCCGGTGAGTTTGTTCCGACGGGACTTCCCAGCCGGCCTTTTCAAGTTCTTTGTCGTCTAAAGATACTTTGGGCCGTATTTATACTCTGGTTGCGCCGAATTTGCGTCGTTTTTTTCGACGCAAATTCGACGCTAAACTAACGCCAACTAACGCCATATTTATACTATGGCGTTAGACGCTTCGGGCGCCAAAGTGCCCGGAGTGAGCGTCATTTTTTAGCGTGAACCCCTTCCTTGCGTTAATGAGATGCAAGGGAGGCGTTCCCGTCTTAAAAAATGACTCCCAGGCCTTTACGTGGTATTTATACTCCCGGGCAAAAATGACGCCCGGGAGTGGGCGTGGCCAAAAACGGCGCATTTGCGCCGCTTTTTAACGCCTTGGTCAGGGATGGCGTTAAGGGACAAGTGGGCTCAAAATGAGCCCACAGTGCCCTCCCCTGCCCCCAGGGACCCCCCCTGCCACCCCTGCCCACCCCAGGAGGACACCCAAGGATGGAGGGACCCATCCCAGTGAAGTACAGGTAAGTTCAGGTAAGTATAATTTTTGTTATTTTTCAATTTTTTTTTGTGGCATAGGGGGGCCTGATTTGTGCCCCCCTACATGCCACTATGCCCAATGACCATGCCCAGGGGACATAAGTCCCCTGGGCATGGCCATTGGGCAAGGGGGCATGACTCCTATCTTTACAATGATAGGAGTCATGTTGATGGGGGATGGGCGTCGAAAAAAAATGGCGCAAGTCGGGTTACGACGATTTTTTCGACGTAACCTGACTTGCCCCATTTTAATACGCCCATACGCCATTTTCCCCCTACGCCGGCGCTGTCTGGTGTACGTGTTTTTTTTCCACGCAAACCAGGCAGCGCCGGTCTGCTTGCGCCGGCTAACGCCATTCCATAAATACGGCGCCCGCATGGCGCTTCAGAATGGCGTTAGACGGCGCAAATTTTTTTGACGCTAAACTGCGTTAGCGCAGTTTAGCGTCAAAAAGTATAAATATGGGCCTTTGTTTCTGCTTCTACTTTGATCGGCTGAGACGAGCGGCTTGTTGATACTTAGTTTCCGCTTCTCCTATGATTCAGGAGATTAGCGGTTTCATTGGAGACAATAAGTATTGAGGATACTTTAATTTTGTTTCATGCATATTCCGCTGCAATTACTTGGCGATAACTTTCATTATAAAGGTTATGAGGTTAACCATTTATTATCGGACTCAGAAGTTGAGAATGTGTGTGTGTGCATGTGTACTTTTGAAGAAATCACGGGACATTGTTGAATGATATTTTGCACATTAAGAAGATCGCGAATAATTTCAGAAAGAAAAAAACGAATGTTATTTTGTGTCTAAGTTGCTAATTTGCCTTCCGCTAAAGGAAGGATTGCTTTATTCCTTTTGAGCTTCTGGCATACGCTCTTGACAACAATGTTTGGTGATTATAATTTACAATAATGGATTTTTGGTCTGGAATGTCATTATTTGGATTTCTTTCCATTTCTAGGAAATGTTGATTTATTGCAGTTAAATTGTTAATACTAAAACAAGCAAGAGTGCTCCACTGAAGGATGTTTATATATATATATATATATATATATATATATATATATATATATATATATATATATAATTATGATTGAACTTTGTTTTCTTTGCAAATAACAATCTTCCTTTTCAGATCTCCCTCCTAGCTGTTCCCTTCCTATTCTCCCTTCCCCCCGCCTGGCCACTCCAATCCTCCGCGCTATACCGGCATCTGAGTTGGTATTGCCGGGACGTGGGCCGTTGATCAGCGAAGTGCAGATCCAGAGAAATTGGGCTGTGAAAACAGGGCACAATGCCCCCTCCAGAACCAGTGGGTATGGCACCCACTTGAGAGACTGTGGCCTTGCACTCCCCAGGACCAATCACAGGGCATGTCGCCCCCTCCAGGAATAGTGGTGGTGTTCCATCTGCCGGCTGAGGTGCCCCCGTTCCCTGTCCCCCTGGGGTGCCTGCCAATTTTTGAACTGATGCCCCTGCAGTGTTCTCTCCGTGTTGTTGCAAGTGGGGCCTTGGACTTTGTAATGTGGCCCTGTGGCCCAGGCAGATTGATGACTGGGCAGTGTCCCTTGTTTGTACATTTATATATATACTTTTAGATTGAATTTTCTTATTTCTACTATATTAACATTATTACACTCACTTTCATGTATTCCTGTGGTCCTTGTAAGATTCCTGAGGGGTACAGTTCAATATGTTGTCTAACTGCTGTTGTATGTGTGTATGGTGTAGAGGGTGGGGGGTGTTGGGTGTGTCACTCTCTTTTACCTTCCCCTCTCCCCTGTGTGCTAGGCGGCTGTACTCACCGTGGTGGTCATCGCTGTCGTTGGTGTTCCTGATGGACCAGGACGAGTCTCCAATTGTGAGTCATTTCCCTTCTGTGCAGTATTTCCGCGAAGCTTTTGATGTCATTGGTACCGCCCCAGAAGAGGTGGCGGATTGGCCTGTCATAATACACTGGGCAGAACATTGGCTTCCGCCTGGCTGCTTGCGGCTACTGCCATGGTGCCTGTCAATTCTGCCCTGCCAGTCGGTGTGGTGGAGTGGCTGTCTGTCTGAGCTCTTTCCGTCATGGTCATAATTTGGCGGTATTTACTGCTGGCCTGTTGGTGGTATTACCGCTGCTTTATCACTGACCGCCAGGGTTGTTATGAATGCCAATGTCTTTTACCCATGTGTTTTGGTTCTGAGTGTAGGGCATGTATGTGGTGTGGAGTTGAATTATGTGGAATTATGTTGTTTGTTTTGGAATTATTCATTGTGGATTTGTGTGCCTTGTGTAATTACGTGTACCAACAAATTAGAGACAGTAAGGGCATGTGATGAAAGGCACAACTGCTCACCTGTGCGATTTTCACACACTATAAAGTTAAATTGTTTCAAAAATGTTTCACAGAAATGACCAACGATCCAACCAGACAAGTGTCTGATTGACATCTGATGAAGCTGCAGCACATTTATCCTGTTTAATAATTTTCATGCAACATTTTTTAAACTATTTAACTTTGTGGTGAGTGAATATGGTGGAGAATCATGCCTGCCAAGCAAAACCCAAATTTGAGTGAGTGCTCCCGATTTCTGAATTCCACAAGGCTTTTACAGTTCTGTGAGAAGTGACTGTCCTGCAACTGATTCCCCATAAAAGGCCCTTCCAGAATATTAAGCTGGACATTTACAGCAACAAAAAACTGAAAAAATGGTCAGCACGAATGTGTTTAAAAGACGTGCAGAGCTTTTCCCTTAATTCTTCAATTTGTCTTTAAATGAGTGTTCAGGACTGTATTTGCAAAGGTTAGCCAGGTAATCAATCTTGTTTATCACACATTGTTTCGTAATGAGCAAAGGGCATGAATTAACAGCCAGAGGTGGCGACTTTGCATGTAGGGAATCAAGATTGAGTCTTGGCATGGGCTCACATCCTGTGTGATTCCAGGCACATCATTTAATTTTCTGAGGAAAACACTTAAAAACTGAATGTCTAATATAATCTAGAGCTTCTGTAAAACACTCCATTGCTCTTGGGAGGAGTTTGCACTATACAAGTCTGCAAAATAAATATTCTCTTTTTTTTGCCACTACTGGTGCTTCACACCAGAATAAACTGACCAATGAAAGGCTTGCTCTTAACACCCCTCTTGCTGTAGCCCTGATTCTTACTTCCTTCTAACTGCCAGTATTTCTACACTCTGCTCAACTCCGTTGTTTTGTCACATATCTCATTGTGGACAGCCTCCCAGCCTCATCTTCTCAATTCTTTCTGAACTCCTCCCAGGATGGGATGTGGCCATGGGAGCTTGTTGGTCCCATCCAACCCTGTGACGAGTTAGGAAATGGGTGGGGTGCAGTGCTGTACAGTGTACACCCTCGCGGATTAACAACAGCTATGTAAAAAACAAGGATTAAAGCACCCATGCTGTTTTCAATTAGTGAGGCTGCTCTTTGTCAAAGCGGGCATGGCCTTACATTTGACAGGGCACAGAGTATAAGGGCTGATATCAGGAAAGACCTGTAAAACCTGCAAAGGCAGGCCTTTCCAAAGTGCATGATTTTGCCTGACCCTCGAGCACAGCGACGGTCAGAGATTTGAAATGTATATTGTTGTATAATGCCTAGTTTGAGAAAAAAATAGAAGGTAAGAATTGAGGTGCGGGTGGGGCCCCACAGCCAAAACTAAGGAACTGCCCCAGGTGGGAGGAAAGGGTGGGACAGGTGGCATCTGCCAATGCTAGTAGCCAGAGGAGAGAGGGCAGCCACTATTGATCTGCTAATTACAGTTCTCTCACTTTGAAGTTACATAAATAAAAGTAAACAGGCACCCTGGGAGGAGCGGAGAACAGCTTTCAATGCACAGCAAATGTGAGGAGATAAAAATTATAGCTCTGTTTACAGGAACGGAAGTGGGAGCAGCAATGAAGGCATTTAGTACAAGAATGCTCTACAAATGGAAGTGAAGCTTTGCCGAACATGAACAGGAAATGAAGAAAAAAAGTCCCCCAAAGAACAGATAAATAGGACAAAGTGTAGTTATACAGTAGTTGCTCTCTGCTCCCAAAGAGAAAAAGAAGGGACAAAGAAGCATGACTGACCACTAGCAAGCAAAGATTTTTAAATGGATTTAAGCCGACAGGAGAAGTATACTTAAAAGTATACAAGAGATTGTATGCTTACGCTCAACCTAAAAAGAGGTATCTGCATTTTCTTCATGTTGTGAGGGGCATTCCTACCAAACATGCCCCATTTAAGGTTTAGGTGAGGTGTGGTGCTACATCACATGTGAGTAGGTAATGTAGACCCTATTCCTGCTAACATGGCCTATTAAGCACTTATGAGACAGTTCATGTTCCAGACTTTACATCGGTTAGTTGGTAGAATGAGACTATGATCATGAGCATCTGCAGTAAAGGTTCTGGAAACATGCACAATGGTATCATTCCATATCCGATATATGTTTGAAAAATGGTTCAATAGTAATAGTCAGTTCTTTTCATGTAGACAGTAGCAGGTTGCCATAAAGCCTCAGTCTTTCCCAGATGTGCAATTAAGCCAGTCTGCGTCTACCAACATGAATTTTCATACCAAAATGTATTTACTGAAATAGACAGGAATGTGTCCACATTGTGACAGAGTTACACATACCTCAAATGACATTTAAGTGTCCTTATTTATGTCCAGATGAGAAAACAATGATGGTGACCAAAGTGATACTTGAAATGACAATTTCGGATGTTAGGTTCCATCACTTAGATGTTTGAGTATCTCATCATGGTGAGTCATTATAAGGCCCAAAACAAGTCTCTTCTGGATATGTGGAAAGTTGTTGCTCAGTACTGAAGTGGTTTAGAAATGTATTCAGGCCTATGTAATTACTATTGCTGTCAAAGCCATTTGTCATGCAGAGAAATAAAAAAGAACAAGAGACAAAAGTCACATATGGTCTGGAAGCTAGCATGAGGGATTTTTAGACTGTGAGCAAATGGTTTGTAGAATTCTTCCCTTCAGGCATGAGATACTAATGATTAAGGAGCCACGTTTTAGTACCTTGAAGCTAGTTTAATATGCAGACTTGGCAAATGTTTTGTGAGCAAAGTTCATGTTCAAATTATTCACCCAGATACCCTCAAACTGTTGTATCTGTCTTCACAACATAATCTGGGCAACGCGAAGGTGACAGCAGACACATCTTTGGGGAAGAAGCTGGACACTGTGGACCTGGTACAGATGCCACCAACACCGAGGAATCCAGTGCCATGGAGGGTGAGGAGACTGGAGTGGAGGTCACAAGCAAATTCACATAATCTTCCGAGGCATTAACAGACAACCAGCCTCTAGTCATGGTGAACCCTACTGCTACAGTTCCACCTTCATCATCGTCCGCCACCTGAGTTTCTATCTCCGCCTTCTATCTTGCTCACCCCCACAGATACCACACCAATCCCACACACACATCCACATTCACCACCAGTACACTTTCAGACACCACACCTACCACAATACAGACAACCACACTCACCACCAGCATACCCGCAAATACCACACCTACCACATCACACACATGAACAAACAAATCCACAGTTACCATAACCACACACAGCACCTCCACAGCAGACACATCCACACATACATACTGTACATAAAATGCCTGCACTCACCCACTCAAATAAAATCCAATAAGAAAACAGACACCAAAACATACACCACATACACCGACCCTCAGGCACCCCCACCATCAACAGACACATACACAACAGACACTGCCACTCCCTCTATCTCCCAAGTCCCAATCCCTCCCAAACACTGTGCTTGTTTCCCCAAGGAGGTCCTAATGTTTGCCCTGGCCCTGGCATTGACCCCTTTCCCATCGCAGAGCACCCCACCCAATTGTCTACATACCCCTTCCACACCCCAGCCCACCCCTTCCAAAGCCCAACCCACCTCTTCCACACCGCAACACACCTCTTCCAAATCCCAAACCACCCCTTCTATGTCCCAAGCCACGTCTTCCAAATCCAAACCTACCCCTTCCACATCCCAGCCCACCCCTTCCAAATCCAAACCCACCCCACCTGAATCCACTCCTGAATTCAAACCCAACCCTCCCAAACCCAAGGACCCCTCCCCAACTAATGAGGTCATTGAGGTACCTGCTCTCTGCCCCATAGCTGCCCTTTCCAGAGGAGGTTTACTTTGGCAGTGACATTAGGAGGCAAGTTGTGGGCATGCAACCTATACTTTGGACTTGGCCTAGAGCCTCTGCATTTTGTTATTTGTTCCTAATTTAAAGGAGTGCAATGAGAAACATATCTCATTTATTTAAAGAGTATTTGATTTTGGAATACCTTTGTCGTGGCCTTATTTTTTGTTTGTTACTAATTGTTTGCAGAGTATGTTAGTTCTACTAAAGGGGGTGCCATGCACTTACTCTTATTTGTGACAGTGACAAGCACAGGCTGTATGGTTTAGTTATTTTTTAAATACACACATCAGTGTTGTACATTTCTGATGGACATGTTAATGTTAGTGCAAACAAGCATCATGTTACTGGACACTTACACCAAAATTATGTGTGTTTCTCACATAGTGACTAAAGATTCATGGCACTGCCAACACCGTTTTGCAAAGGTGTATGATAAGTTACGACTTTGGATCGCAGAGGGAGGCCGGAATATACAGATGTAGAAGGGGTTCCTTCTTTGCTCTTTCTGTCCATGAGGTCAACGCTGACATTATTACATGTCAGTCTTTTTGTCAAGATTTGGAAGATTCGATTATAAGGACTTTTGAAGCTTGATTTGGCCAGTTGTGAATACTCTGATACAATAGTAGTGGATATATTTTATAAGTCTTCAAATTTTGAATTGATGTCAATACTTGTGAATAAGCCTTGAAAAAGTCCGTATTAGGACGAAACACGTGTCGGCTGAAGCCCTAACATATGGGCCAAAGTTTACATCTTTTGGCCCATTTCTCTCCAAGTCGAATCATCTGAGAATATTCAATACAGTGTTTCTGTGGGTTCATGTAATTTGAATGTATTGTCTTTGTGTATATGTAATGTTTGGCAATTTTCTTTCTTATACATGTTTATATTAGGTTGTGTATTTAGTTTGTGTATATATTTATGAATAAATTAAGTTTTGTATATAATTGTTGCAATGTATATTTGGAAAGGAGAACGAACACCCATATCACCCATGTCAATCGTTTTCAACAAAAAAATGGGATTTACTATTTTTCCCATAGGATATGAGTGTTTCGAACTACATTTGTTACATAGCTAATTATGGTGTGCTCCACTATTTCTTTGATTACCTAAAAAGAGTGGGAAGACCGCCTAGTAGGTGTACGGGAAGTCCAATGAAAAATCAAAGAGCTGACCGTTACAGCTAAGAGCTACATCAGTGTTTGCTCCTCTTTGGTGGGACATTTACAAACACACCCACCACATGGAAGAATACACGTTTCCCAGCCCACTGTAGTGCAGCCGGGGAAACTACTGTATCCTAAAGGTGGGCTCCCTGGGGCCCTTAGGAGACTCCATTACAGCCAAGAGCTAAATCAGTGTTTGCTCCTCTTTGGCGGGACATTTACAAACACACCCACCACGTGGAAGAATACACGTTTCCCTGCTCATTGTAGTGCAGCCAGAGAAACTACTGTATCCTAGAGGTGGGCTCATGAAGGGTTTGTGTGTACCACGCCCTTTTAATTTAAAGTGTCAACCTGGGGTCTCTAGGACAATTTTAAGGCTCGGGGAGGGGAGCAGTATGGAACCCCCTGACCTTTTGTGCACATTTCAGCCTTGGGGTTGGGGTCTCTGGGGCCTACACTGGCCCAGGGACGGGGGCTGTGCCCCCTCCCCCTTTTCCAAAATCAGCCCTGAGAAATGGGGTCACAATTGTGTGGGCTCACTCCCTCCCCTCAAATATACCTGGCCGCAGAGGATAGGACTCCTACAGGATTGCGGCAAAATGTGCCAATTTCTTTTTATTTTGGCTCCAGTGGAGGCCTGTTCTGGGTCCCCACCATGGGGCCTAGAGAGGGAGGTTATCCCTATCCTGTCCCTTCATATAATCTTTTTAAATGTCAGGGCAGGGGACTGAGACACCAAGTGCTGTAATTGCTGCCAGCAACATCTTCTCGTGTTACTGGCGTTAATCAAAGCACTGGCTCCCATGGGAGTCTGACTCTCAATGGAGGAAGCTGGCTCAGGGGGAAAAAGCTCTCTAGACCAATCCGAATGCTCTATTTCTAGTTTGGCATTCCTTTGAGACTCTTGAGAGAGTCTTACAGACCCAACCGATCAGATATTCAAATATTCTTGTAGTTTTACTTTTAATACCTACTGACTGGATTTACACAAAATCACAAAAAGCACAATCTGTGGTCCAGGATTTAGCTTCCAGACAAATTTAGTGCAATCCCATTCAGCAGTTTTTGTGTAGCGCTCCCTAAAGAAGTCCATGGAAAAGTCTTGGGGAAATTTGCTCTTTTGACCTCCATTTTTCCTCAACATCCGCTTGACAGATCACCCCAAAACCTTCCACGAAGCAGCTGAGGTGAATTTATTATTTTGTGGAAAAGTTTGTGAAGATTTGTCGAATGGTGCAAAAGTTATTAGCAAAACAAAAACATCTTATCATTGGAAAAGCAATCCTAAATGCATATATAATCACTGTCTAAACTTGAGATGGCAGACCAATTGCTCTTGTCATCCTCAGTTGTTTCAGAAGCAATATAAACTTTTAGAATGAAGTGTTTGTCCATTTTAAATATTCACCAATCGTGCCATGTTTTGAGGCAAAAGACTGGAATGTGGCAGCTGTACTTAAAACAAGCTCCAATGACACACTGGCTACTGAGCAGGCAAGCTATCTTATTCCTAGCCCTCTGAGCTATGGCCACTATGCCCTCATCAGTACCAATAGATTAATAGATATTGCTAAAGATATACCTCAGTCAGATGCTCTTGGAGCAGCTTCTGGCTTGGCACTGCTGCAGCCACTTGTTGTGTCTGTGGTGACTGCCCCTCTGCACTTGAGTTAAGTCCAAAGGAATGAAAACAACTTATTGCAGAGATTCACAGTGAACTTGAAGTGGTTGTTCGACTGGGTTTTGGCACTGATGTGGCTGCTTCTGCAGAGACTGTGAGCCAAAAGCAGCACCATAGGTGGATGATGAAGGCTGCACTTCAAAACGTCTTCACTAGCCTCAAATTTTGCAGTTGTTCTTCTTCTTGATCACTTACTTTAAAGAACATCTAAGTCTTATAGACTAAGACATAGGTTTCTGGAAACTGAATGAAAGTGGCCAATGTTTTTTTGTTTCATGGATCCTGCATCTTAACACAGATGTAGTCCTCAGAGGACACTGTCCCTTTATGCAGCCTTAGATTTGTGTTCAAGCAAAAGATAAATCTATCCAAAATAAAAGCTGCTTCTTCCTTGACACTGGTGAACATTTGTGCCACCTTTTTTAAATGATCCCGTAGCAGATGAGACAACAGGATTGCTGTTTTCATCGCACTGTCTTCCTTGCTGACTGCTGGTGTCATATGCTTTAAAGGAAGTGGCATTTATATCAGGCGCTCCACTAATCCCCATTTGCCCACCTACATTTTCATCGCTGATAGACTTCTACTGCACAAACAGCTGTTACAGCATGTAGTATGTTGTGTTCCAAAGTCTTGGCACCTTCTTTATGAGGGCTTTTACAGGTAGTTCATTAGCATGTTGAATGAGCTTCAACTACTTACGGGCTTTGGGTGAATGACTGAAATGAGTGCATAGTCTTTGGCAAGTGACCAGTTTGTTGCTAACTGCCTCTTCTTTTTCAGAAAGTCCTGCATGATTATGTTGATGCAACAAGCTAAATGCAGGATTCTGAAATATCCTCCCTCAGCCATTGCGTTGACTATATGAATGCTAATGTCTATAGCACTAAATCAAATTGTGAGACCTCTGGATTTAACCTTTTTATAAACCTTGGTATTCAACTTATCCAAGGTGTTGGCAGATCTCAGCATTTTCTTCATTGTGAACATCTCAACTGTTGCATGCTGCCTAATGTCCTGAGTAGCATCATTAGCAGATAACTTTTTCATAACTTACTGGAAAGTGATTCAGGCCCATATTTATACTTTTTTAGCGCCGCATTTGCGTCATTTTTTTACACAAAAACGGCGTAAACTTGCAAAATACAATTGCATTTTGTAAGTTTGCGCTATTTTTGCATCAAAAAGCAGCGAAAATGCAGTGCTAAAAACGTATAAATATGGGCCTCAGTGTGCAGTGGAGCACATGCAATCTTTTGCTTGACAACTGGTCCACATGTCCATCATCAGGCAGATGAACTTTACAGTGCTCTGCTTTATAGCGTTGCAAATCAATTGCAGAATTTAAATGCAGAGTTAGTCCAACCATTGTGGCAAAATATTTCCAACTGGGAACCTTCCATTTTGGGAGAGGGCATCGACAAACCCCAAAAACCTCACTCCTTCTACAAAAGAAAAGGGGAGGAGGTCAAACACTAACATTTTAAATACCTTCCTATTCTATAAACAGGCTTTCTCGAGGTTCTGGCGGTACAGAGACTATTTGGCATATAGGACCTTAGCAGTAGACTGTTTTGTTGTGATACTACTGCCACAAGAGACCTGTGGGTATCAGCAGCAGAAAAGCTGCCTTAGCACTTTGGGATGGAAGTCACTCCACCCCATTGTACTTTTTTCCATGCAGAAGTATCAGCGGGTGAGAATTGTACACTAATAGGAGATGTACAGGATGCCTTGAGTAATGCTGCTGCTGCCATCCTCTTTTTCCTCCTCTCCACCTTCGTTTATCACTTCAGCTGCTGGTTGTCTCTCACCACCAGCAGATATGTCTTTAGGTGCTCTTCCATAATGATTACATACTGTTATTTTCAAATGGGACAGTTGGCCTCTGGTACCGTAGCACCAACCTAGCTTACCACAATGAACTTTCTAGTAGCAATCAAACCATATTACAGTGTGATGCCATGTGTACCTGCAAACATGGGTGTAAGAAATTGGGTTATTAGTTCGGAGAGCTGGAAGCCCCTCTCGAATGAAAAACACAATCCCTGTTAGTAACTCATCACACCTGTGGTAATCCCTCTGGTAGCCTGGCACAAAGTATCCAGCATCAAAAGGGTTGCGATGCATTGATTTTACTCACGAGCGAGACCTTGTGCCATTTCTCCTTTAGTCGGTTCAAGGCGCGTTGTTTCTTCTCTCGGCAGGAGAGCGATGCGTCGATCCGGTCAGCACTCTGGGGTCCGGGCAGGCCTTTCGTCATTTTTACACGCCCAGCGGTACTTGCATCAGAAATCCAGCTGCACGATGATCCGAAAACCACGCAGCACGGGTTGTGATGTCCCAGCCTCCATCAGCGATGCTGCGCGCCGTTTCTCCAGCTCCGTGTGTCAATTCTTCGGTCGCGTTTCCGGCGAGCGAGGAGCCGGAGGTGCATCGTTTCTTCATCCGCAGATCGGAGTTGCGTCAATCTTTTCCCCACACGGCGCTCTGTGCGTGGATTTCCTCCTCTTAGGCTGCCAGCTTCTCCTTTCAGGGTCCCAGGAACTGGATGGGCACAACAGGGTAGAGCAGTCTTTGCTGTCCCTGAGATTTCAAACAACAGGAGGTAAGCTCTAAATCAAGCCCTTAGGCAGTTCTTCTCAAGATGGAAGGCCCACAAAGTCCAGTCTTTGCCCTCTTACTCTGGCAGAAGCAGCAACTTCAGGATAGCTCCACAAAGCACAATCACAGGCAGGGCAGCTCTTCTTCCTCAGCTCTTCAGCTCTTCTCCAGGCAGAGGTTCCTCTTGTGTTCTAAAGTCTGTGGGTTTGGGTGCCCTTTTTATACCCAATTTCTCATTTGAAGTAGGCCTACTTCAAAGTAAAGTCTCTCTTGGATGTGAAATCCTGCCTTGCCCAGACACTCACCGGGGGGGCTGGAGACTGCATTGTGTGAGGGCTGGCACAGCCCTTTCAGGTGTGAGTGACCACTCCTCCCCTCCCTCCTAGCACAGATGGCTCATCAGGATATGCAGGCAACACCCCAGCTCCCTTTATGTCACTGTCTAGTGTTAGGTTCAATCAGCCCAACTGTCAAACTGACCCAGACAGGGAATCCACAAACAGGCAGAGTCACAGAAATGGTATAAGCAATAAAATGCTCACTTTCTAAAAGTGGCATTTTCAAATGCACAATCTCAAAATCAACTTTACTAAAGATGTATTTTTAAATTGTGAGCTCAGAGACCCCAAACTCTGGCTGTTCATCTGCTCCCAAAGGGAATCTACACTTTAATCAGATTTAAAGGTAGCCCCAATGTTAACCTATGAGAGGGACAGGCCTTGCAACAGTGAAAACTGAATTTGGCAGTATTTCACTGTCGGGACATATAAAACACATTACTAAGGCCCTCATTACAACCCTGGCGGTAAATCCCGCTTTCCGCCGTGCAGAAGACCGCCAACATACCACTGCAGCTGCGGAATTCCGCTACAGGTATTATGACCCACAGCTCGGAATCCGCAACAATACTGCCACCCACACAAGTCCGCCGCACCAAAGGTCAGTGATAAACTGGCGATACCAAAACCGACACTGTCACGCCAAAAGGAATACGCCCACAGTATCACGACCCACGAATCAACGCGCTCAAAATACACGCACATTTACAAAACGTAACCACATTGGACAATTCAAAATACACACACCTGATACACATACACACACCACTCCCACACACCACTCCCACACACCCAATCCAATATAAAGCACACACCCACCTCACCCACAAACCCTTACTACCAAATTTTTGAAAGAAGGCCAGAGAGAGAGACTACCTAAAACAACACTAGCATCCACAGACACACAACACCATCACAACAGACACCACCTCACAAATCACCCACACCACATCATGGCACCTCAAAGACACCCCAGGTTTTCTGAGGAGGAGCTCAGGGTCATGGTGGAGGAAATCATCCAGGTAGAGCCACAGCTATTCGGATCACAGGTGCAGCAGACATCCATTGCTAGGAAGATGGAGCTATGGCGCAGAATTGTCGACAGGGTCAACGCAGTGGGACAGTATCCAAGAACACGGGATGACATCAGAAAGAGGTGGAACGACCTACGGGGGAAGGTATGTTCCGTGGTATCCAGGCACCAGATTGCTGTACAGAGGACTGGCGGTGGACCCCCACCTCCTCCCCCACAACTAACAACATGGGAGGAGCAAGTCTTGGCAATTATGAATCCTGAGGGCCTCGCTGGAGTAGCAGGAGGACTGGACTCTGATAAGACATATCTTACTACTTTATCCCCGCCACCCCACCTGCATGCCATCATATACCACCACCCTTACCCTCACACCCTCACACCCATCACCCCAACAACCCACAGATACCCCACTAACACAACCCACACATCCCAAAATGAAGCCCTGCATGTAACACCAATGCATGGACACCCATCACCAAAGCATGTCCAGTACAGAGACTCACTCATGCCCCAAAATCACCAATCACACAAGGACCAAGCCAATAATGCAAGCATAGGAGTAGAGGGTAACTCACCCATTGCACAAGATGGCATACACAGATACAATAACTATGCATTTACATCCCAACAGGACCCATAACCAACGTCACCGGATAGGAGGTGCCAGACATATCCAGTCCCCCCACAGCAAAGACCCACAGTGATGACAGCAGCTCTGCACACCTGGATCAAGATGACCAGCCCGGCCCATTAGGGACCTCGGGACAGTCGGTTCCCCTGACACAGTCACAAACCACCACAGAGCCTCCCCCCTCAGGAAACACCAGCACAGCACCCACCCAGCGGGCCCATCCTTCTGTCCCCAGGACACGTCAATCAGCAGTGTGTCCACCACTACAGGGAACCCAGGCAATCCCACTAACACAGGATGATCAGGGACCTGGGGGCAGTGGGCACACGGTTCAGGGGACAGAGGCACAGGATAACAGGGAAGCTGGGAGGACTGCTGTGCGACAGGGGGAGGTCAGGCCCAGGGAACCCACTCTCCACGAGGCACTCTCCAACATCATGGGAGCATACCACCATTCCCAGGAGACCATGGGCACGGTACTGGCCAAGTTTCAGGAGACCCAGCGGATGCAGGAGGAACACTACCTGTGGATCAGGGAGGACTTGATGTCCATCAACACCACCCTGGTCACCATTGCAGGGGTGCTGGCAGACCTTCCCAACACCAGGAGGGACACAGTGGCACACCAACGGGCCACTGACACTAGCCTGGATGATGAACAGCCCTCCACTTCTGCCGGCGCAAGTGGACAGGAGGCACAGCCACAGGAACAACAGGACACCAGCACCCCACCACCTGCAGATGGAGAACCACCCCGACACTTGTCCCTGAGATCCAGGAACAAGACAGAGAACATTGCCAAGACCAAGCCAAGAAATAAGAACCCCCTGAATGTCACCCTTCTGTCCCACTATGTCACCCTGTCCATCCTTAAACTGCCATTGCTCCATTTCCTATGCCCCTTTGGACAATGCACCTGTGAAACAAATAGACCTGACTCTGCCATGGACATACCTCCACCATCACCCCAGCCTATTTTACAACCCCCTCCACTTATTTGCACAGGAATAAACACACTTTAATCACAAAACAATCTGGAGTCAGTCTGTGCTTTCACAAATGTGTAATTGCAATATGTATGGTATATAGCAATGTCAATTTACTTGTTCACATGCCAATGCAACAGAGCTGTAGGCCAGGAGTAAACATAGCAGAGGGCACAAAGTGGGACCCAGATCTGTGAAATGGAAAGTTAAAGCGACAAGTCAGTGTCCATTCACTGAGTGAAAATGACAGACTTATGCTAGCTCCAACAATAGTATGAGATGTGGGAAGCAGTTACATCTTCTTACCTGTGTCTCACTGGAAGTATTGCATGATGATGTTGTTTCGGTTGTCGATATCCTCTTCTTCAGCCTCCTCTTCTTCACTGTCCACAGGCTTCACAGCTGCCACAAGACCACCATTTGGCCCATCCTCCTGCAGAAAAGGCACCTGGCGTAGCAAAGCCAGGTTGTGCAGCATACAGCAGGCCACGATTATCTGGCACACCTTCTGGGGTGAGTAGTATAGGGAACCACCTGTCAGATGGAGGCACCGGAATCGGGCCTTCAGGAGGCCGAAGATGCATTCTATTATCCTCCTAGCTTGCCCATGTGCCTCATTGTAGCGTTCCTCTGCCTTTGTCCTGGGATTCCTCACTGGGGTCAGTAGCTATGAAAGGTTGGGGTAACCAGAGTCACCTGCAAATGGCGAGGGACAACTGTTAGACACGCACTAACCTGGAGGGATATCCCCAGACCCAGACAACCATTCCCACTGTCTTGCTTCCAGGTGCTTACCTAATAGCCACACACGGTGCCTCAGGAGTTGCCCCATCACATAAGGGATGCTGCTATTTCTCAAAATGTAAGCGTCATGCACAGAGCCAGGATACTTGGCATTGACATGGGAGATGTACTGGTCTGCCAAACACACCATCTGCACATTCATCGAATGGTAGCTCTTCAGGTTTCTGTACACCTGTTCATTCGTGCGGGGGGGAATAATGCCACATGTGTACCATCAACGGCACCAATGATTTTGGGGATATGTACCAGGGCATAGAAGTCACCTTTCACTGTAGGCAAATCCTCCACCTGAGGGAAAACGATGTAGCTGCGCAAGTGTTTCAGCAGGGCAGACAACACTCTGGACAACACGTTAGAGAACATTGGCTGAGACATCCCTGATGCCATGGCCACTGTTGTTTGAAAAGACCCACTGGCCAGGAAATGGAGTACAGACAGGACCTGCACTAGAGGGGGTATCCCTGTGGGATGGCGGATAGCTGACATCAGGTCTGGCTCCAACGGGGCATACAGTTCCAGGATTGTTGCACTATCAAGTCTGCATGTGATTATGATGTGTCTCTGACCATTGTCGACAGGTCCAGCAGGGGTCTGTACACCGGATGATGCCGCCATCTCATAACCTGCCCCAGCAGATGTGCCCTATGGAGGAGAACAGCGAGCAGAGAGTCATCCAACACTGAGGTATCACAATGTGTTATTTGCAGAAACATTAGTAATCCGCTATGTGCTGGTATCTGTCTGTATTCCCGGCCTAGATAGGTGTGACACAGTTTTTTTCCATGCCATGTGGCCCCTGAAATGGCGGCTGTCTGACCTGTAAGGTGGGACAAGGGGACATGAGGTAACTGCGCTGGTGTTGTACACCGTCGCAGTGGACGGTCGAAGACCCGGCGCAATTCTGCATTGTTTAACATTGGGCCCTATGGGTCCCAGGAGCCAATGACGATGTACACCAGCGGTGACGGTACGCACCGCCGCGGACGTGACCTCCATTTTCTGTCTGTTCACTCACTTGATACCCGACCTGCAACAGGAGAGGACCTTCACTGCAAGTGCTGCTGTGACCTGTGTCTGGAAGCGACGATGGCTACAGTGTCTGGGGAAAGGGCCCCTGCCTTCACTTCGGAGGAGTTGGAGAAACTAGTGGATAGGGCCCTCCCCCAGTACACGCAACTGTAAGTCCTCCAGACAAACAGGTGAGTACACTGTGAGCATGCTGCATGGGCAATGCCTGCTTTGAGTGGTATGGATGGAAGATACATGGGGGGCCTCAGGCCTGCATGTGTGTATGTGTGTCAGGGCATGGGTGGGTCCTGGTGGGCAATGACTATGATGGTCCGGACGGGTGAGTAATTTCCTTTCCCCCTGTACCATTCCCCTATGTCAGCACCCACCAGAAGAAGGGTATTTGGCATGCCATCACCAAGGACGTCTGGACCCTGTGGGTCTACCACACACAGAGCACCCACTGCCGTAAAAGATGGGAGGACCTGCGCCGCTGGAGCAAGAAGATGGCGGAGGCCCAGCTGGGGATGGCCTCCCAACGTGGAAGGGTTGCCCGTCGCACCATGACCCCTCTAATGTACCGGAACCTGGCGGTGGCGTATCCGGAGTTGGATGTGCGCTTGGGGGCATCACAGCAGCCACAAGGGGGTGAGTACACTTTTATTTAGCTGACTCTGCGCACATAACTAGGTGTCTGGGTGGGGGAGGTGGGCAGTGGGTTCAAACTTTGTAGGCAAGTTCCCTTGTAAGGCAGGCTATGTGGCACCCCAACCCCACTAGTGGTAAGAGCCAGACGTACACCTCCTACAACCACTACCTCTTCCTCCACTCCCAAACCCCCTCCATCTTCCCGTCCCAGTGTGTCTAAAAAGCTTTTCCTGGCAAACTATGACGTCTTCCCATCACCTCTCCCCCTGTCCTTCCCCTAGGGCCAGGCTTTCCAGGTCCCAGCCCAGCACCTCAGCCACCAAATTCCCAGGCACAGTGGTGCCAGCAACTGCGGGGTTATCGAGTGCGCCACCCATCAGGGCTTCCAGTGTGCCACATAGTGAGGGCAAGGACATTCCACCACCTGCCAAGGTGAAAAAGGTGCCCACATCCCGGAGGGAGAAGCCGAAACTACCAGCCACCAAGGGCTCAGCAAAAAAAAAGGGGATAGTGACAAGATAACTGCGGCACCATCAAAGGTGGGGAAGGACCAAAAGCAGAAGAGCAGGTCAGGAGAGGGCTTGATGGCAGTGACTGAAGGACCAGTGTCACAACTTCTGTCCATGACCACACCAACTCGTACGGCGGCGAACACCACTAGCTGCCCCACCACCTGCACAGCCACCTGCACTGCCACCTGCACCGCCACCGGCACGTCTACAGCCTCAGCGACAGTCCCCAGCCTCTTCCCCAGTTGGCAGCCATCCGAGGCTGCAGGAGACATCCTGCTGTGTCCCTCAGCAGGTGCTGACCCATGCACCACCGCCAGCACCGCCGCCACAGACACCGCCGCAAGCACCGCCGCCACAGACACCGCCGCAAGCACCGCCACCGGCCCGCGATGTACTCGGACAGTGGCACCACCGCTGACATGTCTACCATCCCCAGTGGTCAGTCGTCCAAGGCTGGAGGAGAGTTCCTGGACCCTTAGGAGCTTCCATGAGGCATGACTTCCATCACTGTTTGCACCTGCAGGTGGATGGCGAAGCCGCAGCAATGTGGGGTATGTCTCTGCCTCCATGGCGTACCATGCTACCTGTACCTCGCCAATCTCGTGGCACACACACCCATGTGAGGGAATTGTACCAGCCACACTGCACGTGGAGCACTCTGGGCACCAGGCCCCCTCCAGAACCAGTGGAGAGATACATCCTCTACCTCAGTCCTTGGCAGGATGAAGTACTCTGGGCACCAAGCCCCCTCCAGAACCAGTGGAGAGATACATCCACTACCTCAGTCCTTGGCAGGATGAAGCACTCTGGGCACCAAGCCCCCTCCAGAACCAGTGGAGAGATACATCCACTACCTCAGTCCTTGGCAGGATGAAGCACTCTGGCCACCAAGTCCCCTCCAGAACCAGTGGAGAGATACATCCACTACCTCAGTCCTTGGCGGAATGAAGCACTCTGGGCACCAGGCCCCCTCCAGAACCAGTGGAGACTGTTATCCACTTGAAAGACTGTGGCTTTGCACTCCCCAGGATAAAGCAGTGGGAAAACCACCCACGTGAGAGACTTGAGAGACTGTGCCTTGCACTCCCCAGGATAAAGCAGTGGGCAAAACACCCTCTTGAGAGACTTGTGAGACTGTGGCTTTGCACTCCCCAGGATAAAGCAGTGGGTAAACCACCCACTTGAGAGACTTGAGAGACAGTGGCTTTGCACTCCCCAGGATAAAGCAGTGGGCAGTGAACCCACTTGAGAGACTTGAGAGACTGTGGCTTTGCACTCCCCAGGATAAAGCAGTGGGTAAACCACCCACTGGAGAGACTTGTGAGACTGTGGCTTTGCACTCCCCAGGATACAGCAATGGGCATGGAGCCCCCTTGTGCAGCAGTGGCATTGTGATTTCATCTGGCTGAGGTGCCCCCCCCGAGGTGCCTGTATATTTTCGGTCTGATGCCCCAGCAGTGTTCTCTCCATTTCCAGACAGGTTTCTAGTGTGGGCTTCGCCCATGCATTTTGGGCCCAGTGGTCTACGGAGAATGATTGGGACACTATCCGGACTTGTGTAGTTGGTGTACATATTTGTATATACTGAATTTAGAATTTTGACTAACTGATTTTTCATGATTACACTGGTTACAATAATTTTCTTTTGTCCTTGCGTTCTTCCAGGGTGCAGGGGTATATGTATTGTTGCTGCATGTATTTGTGTGTATGTTGTTGTGGGTGAGGGTGGGGGTGGGGGTATTGCGTGGTGCGGGTGTCACTCTCTTCCCTCCCGTGTTGTAGGTGTAGTACTCACCGTGGTCGTCACCGCCACCGTTCGTACTCCTGGTAGATGAGAAGATGCACCAACATTGATAACACCTGTAGTTCGGGGTCCATGGCGCCCTGGTTCCTCGTTGGGTGTTGAGAGGTGAGTGTTTTCCCTTCTGTGTACTGTTTCCGCCGTGCTTTTGATCGCGTTGGTTCCGCCCCGGAAAAGGTGATGGATAGGCGTCTTGAAATACAATGGGCAATACTTTGTCTTCCGCCTGTTTGTTGGCAGTGACCGCCGCAGTGTTTGTTTCTACCGCCGTGGCGGTCGGAGTGTTAAAGTGGCTGTCTATGTTGGCGGTTTCCCGTGGGTACACTTGCCAAGTCGAATTCACAGTTAAAACTGCACACACAGACACTGCAATGGCAGGTCTGAGACATGATTACAGAGCTACTTATGTGGGTGACACAACCAGTGCTGCAGGCCCACTAGTCACATTTAATTTACAGGCCCTGGCACCTCTAGTGCACTTTACTAGGGACTTACCAGTAAATCAAATATGCCAATCATGGATAAGCCAATTACATACACATTTTGTAAAGGAGCACTTGCACTTTAGCACTGGTTAGCAGTGGTAAAGTGCCCAGAGTAACAAAAACAGCAAAATGAGAGTCCAGCACACATCAACAACCTGCGGCACAGAGGCAAATAGTTAAGGAGACCACGCCAAGGATGATAAGTCTAACACCCACCAACACAACATTGTAAAAAAACAAAAAAAACACAAACACAATCAAAAATACTAGTGTATGCCCTCCATCAAACAACACACATTTTCCAAAGTGCTGCATTGAACTTACCTAATTTTCCTCAAAAGGCTAAGATTGTAAGGGTGTGTATGCATCAGACATTACAGACAAAGATATTGATGTTTTCCCTCATAAATCCAAATCTAAAGAAACCAAGGGCTGGATAAAGCAGACGGGGGAGTCTTCAGGACTAGAAGAGAAAGTAAAAAAAAAAAAAAAGTGTATTTCATGCTGAAAAAATACCAAAACAGTCCAGAAAATGCACTTCAATTTTCCTGCCGCCCACATTAAAGAACTCTTGCTCACATTTGAAGGGAGAGATGAGCATTCTGATGGTATTAATCAAATGAAGATGAATGTGACTAATCATGCTATTGCATTGTTTCTGTGCTTCTCGCTGTCCAGTTTACCCAAATAGGAGAATCTGTTACCCACAGTCTCAAAATGGCTTTAAAATCAGTAAGTTTGCAGAACTTCTGCAATGTCAAATTACTAAGTACTCCAATTACTCCAGCGTAATTTAAATTACGCCCAGACCTAGTTTTAGTCACAGTCATGCATTAATTTAAACTTTACCAATTTCAAGAAATGGGTAATGTGTACATAAACTAGTAGGGGAAAATTCTGCAAAAAGTTACTTTTGTTTGATAAAAATAATGCTTGTTTGTGGCCCTTCTTCCTGGAATTTTGTTTTAGGGAAATTTGCCAGACTAGGTTTTATGAAGATAACAAACCTACCATTACATAAAGTTGCATGGTTTGTCACCTTCCCGCACCTCCTTCTGTGTTGAACTGTGAATCTCAGTACTCAATATGTCGTCCTTCACATGGCATGCAACATCCCTATTCAAGAATGGTGGGAGGCAATAGAATGTGGGCAGCTTTCTGCCTAGTATTCTTCCCTCTCCCCACGTAACCAATACTTGAAGCATTGCTAACCCTAGGGCAGGGCAATTTTAGAAATACTCCAGATAGCAGGATTGTGGCGAGTAACAGAATACCATGTGGGAATTGATGTCAACCAATGTCCACATGTAGTTGCCCAGCATCTCATGCAGATTTTTTTTTATACTAATGTAGCCTAGATACCTATGTGAAATACACCTGATTCTCAGAGTTACATCAGAATTGTAATACTCGTTTGGCAGGTAACCTCTTATTTTGGGACTTGGAATGAGACTATAGGAGGGAGCAACTCTTTTCCCATGCTTACTTGTCAACACCTTCCTGCTCAGTAGAGCTATGATTTTCCATGCTATAGTAGCAGATGGAGAGTTTGACTGGGGTGGTAGCTCTGTCAAATGATAACATATGTGTTCTAAGGCGAGGTCAGGGAGGACAGAAACCCCTTGTACTTGAGCTATACGTTTCCTTTAACATACAAACACTCATAAAAGAGGAATTGGATAGCTGTGTAATGGCTTGATAACTCCGGCTTAATATAACTTTAGGATAAAATTAATGAGAGGAATGCTTCACAGCTATGTTAGGGAATTTGTGGTTTAAATTTTATATTCCCAAATAGGACCGGTGACAACCCATTGTTTGTTTCAGAAGCTATACTGGTTTTGCGAAGTTTTACAATATAACCTTGATGTAACAGAGACAACTTCCAATTCAACATTAAGTTCAACACTGTGTCCAAAGTCCCAAAACTAAGCTGTAAAAATATGGAGGTGTCATTTGCTTTATATACATGAAGTTGTAGATTGTCTACAGTGTTGTATAGGTTTATGTAAATAAGCCTTCTATTACTGAATATAATTTAAAAAGACATTTGATGAAAAATGCCCCAAACAATGGGTTACTTGAGCAACTGTTAAAGAAGGGGAGTGTAATCAATTTACATCTAAATTATGGTTATACTCCGCAGTCTTCTAAAACCGGTCTGGCTCATTGGATTCTGATCATTTAAGGACATGAGAATCCATCTTGTCAGTTTCAGCTCAGTTTGGAGCAGTGAAACGGAACCTCACCACTACAGCATTATTACTTCATTCCGTGAATTGCCCTGAGTCTTCAAGAAATATGCCGCATATTGTTATTGCCGTGGAGGTTCAGTTGAGGGAATTGAATCTGTGGTGCAATTTAATAGGAAACATGAGTGTTTAAAAATGCTGAAATGAGTCTATTCAGCAACAGCTTAGTTTTGTTAGAAAACATAGGGTGTTTAAAATTGGCAGCATATTCTATTAAAATGCAAATAAACAGCACATTTTCAGACAGCAAAAACTATGCACTGAGATAAAAAATAAACAAAGTATTTACAGAACAGTGCACCACCATCCAGTGCCCTTTGTATTGTACTACATTGCATTGGATTTTATTGTATTGTGTTGCATTGTATTGTATTTCTCTGTTTGGTATTGCTGTGTACAGTGTTTGGTCTTTCCAGTAGCCTCTATTAAGTTCCTTGTGTCTGATGTCTATTGTTTTGAAATGACCCCTTTTCCTGATGGACATTATTCATTATTATTTCGTTTCTAGAGAGACAGGTAAATTACAATTGTTGAATTTGATTACTAGCTTTCAAAAGTGGTACTCCTTCATTTTTTAATCAATCATCGTTTAATGAGTCAGACAACAAAGTGGATAAAAGCAACATGTTTTTGCGCATCGAATGGATCAGTGACTTTGCAGCACCAGGCAATATTGTTTGCCATGGCAGGCAGAATAGAATCCAGGACCATGCACATATTTCATCTATGTTTATTGAATATTGGGCCAGAACATAATCAAGAACGGGAATCTACACCACATTCAGTCAGAATCGCTAAGATGAGGTATTTATTTGTTTTAGAAATGGGGTCTTTGGTTGGCAGTCAGGTTACCTCCTGTCCAAGCAAGGACCCTCACTCTAGTTAGGGAAGTCACACACAATCCAAATTATCTTGTGCCCACCCTCTGGTAGCTTGGCCCTGAGCAATCAGGCTTAACTTAGAAGGCAATGTGTAAAGTATTTGTGCAATAAATCGTGCAATAACACAGTATAGCATCAAAAAAATACACCACACAGTGTTTAGAAAAATTTAAGTATTTATCTGATAAAATGCATGTCAAAACGATTAAGATGCAATAAGTATATGTTGAGATATCATTATAAAAGTTATAAAAGTGTCTTTAGTCTTTTAAAAGCAACAAATGTCTCTTTCAAGCACAAAGCACCTGGTTTGCGTTCAAATCTCAGCAACGAACCGCAGAGGAGGAGATGTGTGGAAAACAAGGAGGTATGTGTTGATTTATCGGGCCGCACACAGCGATGCGTCGTTTAGTCGTGGATCCTCTTCGGGTTGTGGGGTTTTTGGACTCCCCGGGAACGATGCATGGATTTCTGGTGCTGACAGGACAAAGTCAAAGGGGCTGCATCGATCCAGTGGGTGTTGCGTGGAAATTTCTACTGCACGGCAGGCGCTGCGTTGATTCCTGTCTGGAAGTCGGGCTGCATCATTCTGGCTCACCTGTGCATCGATCCAGTGTCCCATGCATCAAATTTCCAGTCATGTTCCGGTTTGGAGTGTGGTGAATTTTTCAACACGGTGCAGGCTGTGTGTCGTTTCTGGCAGGCGATGCGTTGATTTTCGCCGCAGAAGGAGTCCTTCTTGTTGAGATTAAGGGCCTGATTACAACTTTGGAGGAGGTGTTAATCCGTCCCAAAAGTGACAGTAAAGTGACGGATATACCAACAGCTGTATTACGAGTCCATTATATCCTATGGAACTCGTAATACGGCTGGTGGTATATCCGTCACATTTGGGATGGATTAACACCTCCTCCAAAGTTGTAATCAGGCCCTAAGTCTTTTTGGTCCTGAGACTTCAGGGAACAGGAGGCAAGCTCCATCCAAGCCTTGGAGAGCACTTCTCAACACAGCCAGAGAACAACAAGGCAGCAGGGCAACAGCAAGACAGCAGTCCTTCACACAAAGCAGTCAGGTGAGTCCTTAGGGCAGCCAGGCAGGTCTTCTTGACAGGATGCGGGTTCTAGTTCAGGTTCTCTTCTCCAGGAAGTGTGTGAGTTGGTAGGGGCAGAGGCCCTGTTTAAAAACCCAAATGTGCCTTTGAAGTGGGGGAGACTTCCAAGAGTGGCTTAGAAGTGCACAAGGTCCCCTTTCAGTTCAATCATGTCTACCAGGGTCCCAGTAGGGGGTGTGGCAGTCCTTTGTGCAAGGGCAGGCTACTGTCCTTTGACATGTAATTGTCAGACCCTCCACCCTCCCAGCCCAGGAAGATTCATTCAAAATGCCTATGTATTTAAGTGAGAGTGAGTATCCTGTGTTTGGGGTGAGTCTGAGTGAATGCACAAGGGAGCTGTCAACTGAACCCAGCCAGACGTGGATTGTAAGGCACAGAAGGATTTAAGTGCAGAGAAATGCTCACTTTCTAAAGGTGTCATTTCTAAAATAGTTATATTAAATCCAACCTCACCAGGCAGCAGGATTTTGTTTCACCATTCTGACCATACTAAATATGACCATCCTACTCCTTTCAGATCAGCAGCTACCACTCAAACAGTATATGAGGGTAGCCCCAATGTTAGCCCATGAAGGGAGCAGGCCTCACAGCAGTTTAAAAACTAATTTAGGAGTTTTACACTACCAGGTCATGTAAACTACACAGGTACATGTCCTGCCTTTTGCCTACACAGCACCCTACCCTATGGGTTACCTAGGGCATGCATTAGGGGTGACTTATATGTAGACAAAGGGGCGTTTTAGGCTTGGCAAGTACTTTTAAATGGCAAGTCGAATTGGCAGTGAAACTGCACACATAGGCCTTGCAACGGCAGGCCTGAGACAAGGTTAAAGAGCTACTTAAGTGGGTGGCATAATCAGTGCTGCAGGCCCACTAGTAGCATTTAATCTTCAGGCCCTGGGCACATATAGTGCACTTTACTGGGGAATTTATAAGTAAATTAAATAATCCAATTGGGTGTGATCCCATGTTACCATGTTTAAAGAGAGAGAGCATGTGCACTTTAGCACTGGTTAGCAGTGGTAAAGTGTGCAGAGTCTTAAAACCAGCAAAAACAGTATCCAAAAAGTGTAGGGAGGCAGGCAAAATGTTAGGGGTGACCACCCTAAGACTGTCAGGTCTAACAATTCGAAATACTCATCAGCATTTGAGTTGCACATCAACAAGTCAACTTTAAGTGTGGAGTGGGAAAAGGGACCATTCAGGTACAATGCAAGTCCTTATTCCCTTAAAAGTAATTCTAAATTGTAATACCTTGTTGAGGTTACCTCATTTGAAACAGTAATGTAACTAATGTAGTTTTGTACTATGAGGGGATGAAAAGGTATTTTCATGCTAACTAGCCCATGCTTTGTGCCCCAAGGGGACCCTCCTCTTGACCCAAAAATAAACACAGTAAAAATACCTCTATGTTTCTGCTAGAGCAGGTTATAGAAAGATGACTGAAGCAAGCATTTCATCTACATGGTCTTGTAAATTGGAAATTATTTGATGGTAACAAATATAGATGCAGTAGTCAGTACATATCTACCACTTACCCTTACCAATCCCTGAATCCTAAAAAACCTTATGCAACCCTAAAACCTTTTACATCACTGTCCCCTTACCTATCCCATCCCTGACTCTAAAGAACCTTACTACCCTTTACTATTCTCTACTCTTACCCATCGCTAAACAATAACAAAAAACCTTACTACGCCTTCATTACACCTACCCTTACTGAACCATGAACCCTGAAAATCCACACAACTTCATATTCTTACCATTTCTGAACCCTAAAAAACACTTATTACCATTTACTACACCCTACCTTTTCACATCTCTGAACCCTACAACCCCTTAATACCTCTTATTTGCACCTACTCTTACCCAATCTTGAATCCTAAAAACCCTTACATCGCTGTACATTTATCCATCCATTGACCCTTAAAACCCCTTACACAAGTTGATTACCCTTGATTACGTTACTAAAATATATTTAAAAACACCTACCTGTGAGGTTCAATCCCATGTTTTGTTATACCAGAAAATGGGGCCGTGTGGCACTTGCCTGAGGGGTAACTGATGCATGGTAAGGGTAATATGTGCTAATGTTGCGCTGTGAAGACTGCATACCAACATTTTGCATGAATTATACTTTGAACAGATGGTAGTGCCCCAGCATTTAAGAAAATAAGAAGCTAATTCCCTTTTTCCTGCTATCAAGACTTCTTCATTTTTGTGATTCTTGTTCAATAGGTAATTCCAGCTACTAAAAAATGCAGGGAAGCCTTTAACTTGGTACTTGGAAAATTCTTCAAACCTATCGAATCATTTTCACTACGGTAATGTAGAAAAACAATATTGACTCAGCAGACCTTTTCGCTCTCCAAACTGAGCTTCCTGGGAAAATGTACTGAACATGCTCTTGCTTTATAGCTGTCTATCGACGTCTCTAAGCAGAGTCCACTAACTCATTTTACATCTGGCCCGTTTCTGAGACGCATCACTGAGAAGTACAGAGCTATAGATGATGTTCAGTGAATATTTGTCACTGCTGATGCAGCCTCTTGACTCTGTTATATTAGGGTCTGGAGGCCTCCAAAATGGCCCCCGCTCCACCTGCCGGGAATACACAGAGCGACAAATTCTTATAGTTGGAAGAGGTTATTTTTATTTTTAAAGACATATTTAAAAACATATCAATAACTCAACAAGTACAACTGTTCATAGCAAGTGTAGCACAAATTTATCATTTAAGAAAACATTTTTATTTACATGTTAACGAGAATTTATTGTGACCGCAAATCAACCTGACAGGATCCCTTCCTGTCCTGAACCACCATTGGACCACACAGGTGACCCGTGCCTCACCTGTATCCGTAGGAGGGGCGGTTACCCTGACTACACCATACCTTGACCTCCTGCTTAGGGTTCCGCCCCCCCTCCAACCACCAATCAGCCCTGGGGTGTAATGGGGGGAGCTAAGAGCTGAAGCCCTATGTTCCCCCCAGCGATCTGAGGTCTCTTACCCCCTGATCTGGTGTATACATCCGCTGGTTGTCCCAGAACTTCAGGATCCCATCCCAGATGTCCTCCCAAGGGCCCCACCTTGGGGACCCCCTCCTATTGTTTCTAGTCACATTTATATCTCAATTTCCAAACCTTACTTCCAAAACTGCTAATATAAAGGAGAATGTGGGTGGGACAATCGCGGGCCGCTGTGCAGGTCCCGGCCGCCGCACGCAGGTAAAGAAGGACTAGCCTTCTTTGGGGGGCTCTTAAATAGCCCCCCACCTTTATCCATAGGAGGGGCGGTTACCCTGACTACACCGTACCTTGTCCTCCTGCTTAGGGTTCCGCCCCCCCTCCAACCACCAATCAGCCCTGGGGTGTAATGGGGGGAGCTTAGAGCTGAAGCCCTATGTTCCCCCCAGCGATCTGAGGTCTCTTACCTCCTGATCTGGTGTATGCATCTGCTGGTTGGCTCAGAACTTCAGGATCCCATCCCAGATGTCCTCCCGGGGGCCCCCCTTGGGACCCCCTCCTATTGTTTCTAGTCACATTTATATCTCAATTTCCGCCACAAGGGCGACCAGGGCCCAAAAGGTCCTTCGCCCTCCCCCCCAAAAAAGATGCTACGGGCAAAACCCCATATGTCACGGATAAATTGATTGGTTCCCTCATCAGATAAATGCACCTGGTCCTTATGAAACATGTGGGCACCCTTCAACAGTTTGTGGGGGATGTTCCATAGGCGCCCTGGTCCTTGGCACAGTTTAGCCATCTCGGCGTTAAGCCGGCGTACTGACACATTGATGGTCCTAGATCTTATCCCCGGTCCCCATTTCCGACGCGGTACCATGTGAGACCAGGCAAATGCTGCCCCTGGGAATTGCTTTGCCACCCTGGTGATTTCCAGGAATACCGTCTCCCTCAGGGCCTTCCGACCTAAACGTACCAAATCGTTGCCCCCTAAGTGAATGATGATTAGATCCGGAGACTGCAGTCCCACACATCCTCTCGCCATATCGACCAGATGCTGTAATTGCGTGATGCCTCCTCCACCAACGCCGCACCAGCGGAATGCCACGCTCTGCATGTCTGCTGGCTTCGACCCACGGAGCTGTTGCAACTGGTACGCCGCCCGACAAATAAATGAATGCCCCAAAACTCATACCACGCGTTGAGACATTGGACTGAAAGAAAAGAGACAGGAGCGTGAGACATCACCAACGAGCATCTGAATTACCATTACACTAAGTCTGGCCTGATGTATCGCTTGTAACATTCCGAAGACCAACGACCTATGCTTTTCACCACGGTCGCTGGAAGGCCCGCTGCCGCCGCTACCATGGCTGCCCCTATTCTAAATGAATGGGAAGAGTACCCTTTAGTGTCCACCCCAATTGCTTTCAGGGATAACTTAAAAACTTCAGAGAACTGGTAGCGTGAAAGGCATTCTCTGCTGGGGTGGACGAACAAAGCTGGAGAGCCTGCTGCAGGACAGACCGCCAGATAACTGTTTGTAAGTGTCACAGGGCATACGGGGGAGCCAGGCGCCGCATATAGCGTGATGCGCGTCCCTTTCTTGAGCTGGTCCGTCTTTGATTTGCGCAGTGTTATGGATAGTGACCCGGCACATACCAGCACGTCGCTCTGCTGCAAACCCCCTAGATGGTCCTCCCTGGAAGAGCCCACCAACTCGCTAATGCGAAAAGCCCAGTAAAAAGCCAAAGCGAATGCCTTGGCGAAGAGCGCCGCCTCCGCCGGGGAAGAGCAGATTACTTGGAGTGCCCTTAAGAGTTTTTCCAACAAAGGGGTGGTGACGGGACACCTGGCATCTGAGCTACTCGGGGAACCCCTGGCCCAACCCACTAGGGCCTGTCTTAAAGAAGCGTATCGCCGCCAAGTAGGCCTTCGCGCAAGACACAGGGCGCCCTGTATTACGTAAGTGTTGCAGAAATACCCCCACTGCTGCCTCAGAGAATGTATCCGCAATACGCTGAGACTGCAAAAATCGCCTGTAAAGGAAAAAAACTGTTCTCATAAGCTGATTTTGTGCGCGGCGCCAGGGACGACGCTACTAGGTCGGGGAGGGTGGGGCACCAATCTTCCACAGAGATTCTGGGAACTCCGTCATCTTCTCCCTCGCCTGAGGGTGATACCGCATAAAATCCTGCATTAACGAGCGAGACAGTGCGTCAGCTGCATTGTTATGGACCCCAGGCACATGTTTGGCCTTGAACGTAATATTATGCGTAAGAGGGCGCAGTATGAGCTGTCACCAGTGAATCCACTTGATGCTTTAGGTCTGAAACGGCATTCTGCCAAGAGTCACTTAACCCCCATGGTGCTGCAGGAGGTGGTGCGGTGATAGTAGGCGCATTAACACTAGCCAATACCTTAGATACCTCCAATAGCGCCAACCTAGAAGGATTCTGGTCCTGCACCTGGTGTTCTGGCAAGCGCACTGGCGGGGAACCCAATGGCGCGGGAGCAACTAACCCTGAGGAAGGAGAGGGCGAAGTCCCTAACTGAGCCGTGGGCGCCAAGGCCGCAAAGGACCTCCGAATATCAGCCAAGACCCCCTCCACCCCCATGCCTGGGGACGCTGTGATGCCTGTGGTAGATGCGGGAAGCGCAGGGGGTGGCACTACCTGCGGGGCTGGGGTATCAGGTAAGGTAATCTGCGCAGGCATACTAACTGCTGTGGGAGGCGTCATGTTGATGGATGCCGGCACCAGCGCCTTCCCATTCCTCCTGCGCTTAACTGGGGGGAAGGCAGCACTAGGGGCCACATGGGACCGCTTTGGGCGCGCACCCCTCACACTACCCACCACCTCTTCAGGGGACCCAGCGCCCTCACTAGAGCTCTCGTTCCCCAACTTCTGCAGAACTAATTTCAGGAGCTGGGATAACGCGTGGTCACGACCTGCCCCCATCTGTGTGCCAGCTCTCTTTGGTGGCATGTTAGCCTTGTGAAAAGGATTTCGTTTGTTTTTTTGTTTTTTGTGTATCCTGAATTGCCTGTAAATTGAAGCAAAATACAACAAAATAGTCAAAACGACATGAGATTAGGGAATTCTTAACTTTCGGTAACCAATCTGGAGCGTTTTTTCCCCCACTCAGCTCCTCAAGGCCTGTGGCTAAGTCAGCACGCTCCCTTCATCAAGATTGCGCCGCTAGAAAGCTGCTCAGCGTTGCAAGAAACCTTGCCCACTGTGCTGAATAGCGCAACCCCTAGGCTTAAAAGCACCCGGGTGACTGTTGCAATTAAAACAGGCCAAAGAGATTGAATACGGCTTCGTAACCACACGACTGATATGCTAAAAAACGGCGCGAAGTCTCTGCTACCTCGGCCCCCCGGAACCCCGCAGCTCACCACGCCAGTTATTGCTTACACTTTTCGCCGCGTGTAGATTAAGCTAGGCTAGCACCTAATACTTTGCTACGCTCACAATCAATCAAGCACGGTTATAACGACATGCCTAAACACCCAAGAAAGTTCGATATACGTTTAACAGTGACCTGCCCGTAATCTCAGGGAATGCGGCCGCAGAGATACAAACATGCGTTTTACGATTTTTTAAAACAGAAGCTCATGCCGAAGGCACCACGCAGCCCATATTGCCACTCACCTTCTTAAAAAACTACGCTCTCTTGTCCCCGGTATGCTCCGCTCCCTGCGTGCTCCAGATGAAGAAAGGGGGCCAAAAACTCTGCAACAGGAGGAACAGGAACAAATTCCACCGAAGTCCGATCACTCCAACAATCGCGGGCCGCTGTGCAGGTCCCAGCCGCCGCATGCAGGTAAAGAAGGACTAGCCTTCTTTGGGGGGCTCTTAAATAGCCCCCCACCGGTATGCGGCGGCCGGAACCGGCCCCATCGACCAACGCCGGCCCCACGACATGCCCCCCTGCCAACTTCCGCCCCCAACATCTCGCGAGGCGCGAGGGTGGAAACGCGGCCGATTCCGCGTACCCCTGGCGAGAGGGCCGACAAGACAAAGGGGGGAGTGCCCCAGGGCCTTGGAGGCCCCGACCCCTAACGGGCCGCGCCCCCCCACTTCGGGGCGGGCGCTTTTCCCTTAGCAGAGCATGGGTTACCTTTATCCACATGTTCTTTGCACAGGAAAATCCTATATTATAAACGTGCAGTCTATGAGCCTTGTAATCTAGGAGACCTGTAGTTCTTCTTTGTCCAGAACCTTATGTTTCTTATTTTGTCACCCATTCTGGCTAACATTTATGGCTAACATTCTGAGGCTGATGTACCACACAATGTGCCCACTAAAATTCAGATGAGACTCTATTTGAAGGTCGCCTGCGTTTATGTCATCTCCTTACTGAAAAATCACACAGGCATTATTGATAATGAAAGGGAACACTCTCTTCGAAAACATTATTGGGATCAGACAGATCTTTTTCTATTAATGAACTCTAACTCCTTTTAATTTTTCTAGATCTGGCTAAATATTCTGCAGCTCTTATGAATTCTACTTATACTTCTTCCTCGATTTCATCGTGTGTCATCGCCGAGACTGCCTTCTCTTTGAAGCTATCAGGAACAAAACCTCAGAATCTCTGCTCTTTACGATCAGTTGTTCTAGATAGTGAAGGTCAGCACTCCTTAAAAAGAACGATATATCAACCCTTAGTTCTGTTAATCGTTGAAGCATTCAAAACGTCAGCACTTTCCTTCACAGACCCTTTGCAACAAGGCCAAAGTCTATCCATATTGACTTGGTCTAGATCAAAGTTAATTGTCTCCTTTTATTAGTTGTATTTCGTAATCAAAGTCTGCTGCGTGGTTTTCAAAGTAGATTGTACGGTTCGACTACATTACTACAAGGGCACACTTATCATCTTTGGTGGCTCTAGATATATTAACAGGAAATCCCCTCTCACTCTGCCGTATGAAGTATGATTGTCTCATTCTTTTGCTTCACATTCGGAGGTGGAACAATCTTGTCAAAGAAATTTGCATCACTTCTGATCTTCAATTCATATATTTGTCACTTGCTGCCTGCCTGCTTTTCATGCTGTTATCTTATTCACAAGGACCACTTTGCAACTAGTTCGACATTGTCAATGTATCTTTAGCTGATGTAATTTGTTCTCGTTCTGTGTTCTATATAAAATGCCTACTAATTCTAACTCCAGCTTTATAATATTTTAATAGATGTACAGATGGTGCACAACTATCATATTTCATACATTTTCCAATATGTGCAAAGCAGAGAGGTCACTGAAATTACTTAGATAAAGCAATTTACATCCACAGCTTACATATTCAACTTTGTTCAAACATGGTTTAGTCAACTCTGGGTGGCACATATTTGGTAAGCACTGCTTATTTACTTCACGATGAATGAAGATAATCTGACCTTCAGGTACTTGATAAAGCTATACATTTCCGTGCAGCTAGTTAGCTTTGTAACTGTAGGTGCTTGTTAATAAAGTGTAATTCCTAATTACCAGTTAACGGCAACCAGCAAACTGAAGCGAACCATTCCCTTGCACAAACAAATATCCACACTATTAGTCCCACTCAGACAGGTATGCAAGAACACAGATATGCTCACTCACTCTATCACATGATGTACTTATACATTTTTGCACATCCATGTACACACACATACACATCACACAGACAATGTCGCCACTCCAAAACTACTTGCAATATTGAAGCAGCAGATGCACGGCCAGTGTTTTGGTCTCGCCAGGTGGTGGACAGTCTGGCTAAGACACATGAAGCAGTGCTAGACCTTGTAAGACCTCAGAAATGGAGATCTGAACTCTTCAGTTCTCATTCTGTGGCACCATTTTAAGGGCCTGTTTCCAGCATCTGGGCAGGAATTGTGCAAGGGCCAGGTAAAGGATCACCAGAGCCTGAGCTTTATAAACAAAGACAACTGTGAGAGCAGGGCCAGACTCTGACAAAAATGGCTGTTCATCATTGTCTGTCCTCCACAGGTCTCTGCATCCTCCTATTGGTGAGTCAGCCTAGAAGACTCATTCAACATAAGCAGGAAGCAGGGTCATAAGAGCTGGAACGAACTAGCATAGCACATAGTTTTAACTCATAAAACGCACCCACAGTGGACGTTTGGAGCATTAGAATGAAGCAGTACAGTCTTAAAGTCTCCTCCTCCTCCCTTCCACGTCCACTGTTAGAGAAATTACCCCCACATTTTCATGGAGTAAACCGTCTGGACTTTATAGAGTCTAGTAAATAAGACATGACACTCTTGAAGATTTATTGAGGTAAAGCCAATTTATTGTCTAATTAGACATTCTTCAGACATCATGTGAACTAATTATATGCAGATATGGGCTAGGCACGAAAGTAGTTGCTTTGCGAGCCAAATATTTTTTAGCTGGATCTATCCTTGTATAAGCTTTTGTGCAGGGGGAAGGTATCAATAACTCTGTGGATAGGGACTTCATTTTTCCTGGTGTTCTACAGTGCATTGGACCTGACAGCTGTTTGCTCCACTACAATGGGCAAACAGCAGAACTTTGAATGTTTGTCCCATTCATAAAAAGAACAATCACTGTTAGGCCTGAGTTGTCAGCGTAGCTGTCTGATTACATTTTTGTTGTTTAATACATATAGAGTTGGCTTTGTGTCAGCCACCTTCCGTGTTGGCTTGTTCGACTTGGCTCACCACAGCCACTGCTTTCAGATTTCGTCAATAACATTTTGGATCAGGCCAGAGTAGTATCTGAATAATGAAAAAGCTATCTTGAAGGCCTCCTCTACTAGAGCAGTACAATTCGCAGTGCAAATAAATGCTTACCTGAAGCATGATCCAAATAAGCATGTAGAGACAACACAACTATACACGGGTAGTGCTATTTTAAAAAAAATGTATTTTGGTTCAAAAGAATCCTCTACTGAAATATAAAACACATAGGGGCAGATTTCAGAGCCCCTATTGCCTACTTGTGCCACATTAGCATAATTGTTTTACACTAATGTGGCCCAAAGAGGTCAAATAGCACACCAACTTTACAAAGTGGCTCAATGTATGTATTGCGCAACTTTGTAACCTTTTGTGCTACATTATGCCTGCGCCAGGCATAATCTATGCAAAGGGGGCGTTCCCCCGTTAGGGGTGTTGAAAAAATGGTGCAAAGAAATTTAAGAGAGCAGGCAATAAAAGGAGGCACACTATTGTTTAGAATGGGCCTCAATGGGCTTTGCAGGATTAGCGTCAAAATATCTGACACTAATCCTGCAAAACTCCGAACTAGCATAACATTTTTTGACGCTAGATCCCTAACTACTGCCATGGTGCACAGTGTCTTTTATATGGCACACACATGGTGGCGTTAGAGGGGCACTAAGGGGCGCAAGAAAAGTGGTGCTGCACTGGGTGCAGCACCACTTTTCTTAAATAAGGCCCATAGTCTTCTTAAAAAACATGACCTAACAAATACTATAGCACATTCACACACACATGCACACACACACACATCCTGTTCACACTCCAAGTAAGCAATGCATCTCTTGCTGATGTCAATACAGAAAGGCCCCTACTCCTACTTTCTGTTACCCATTCAGAGCCAGCGACTGGCACACCCATCAAAATTCCACTGTTTAGCTTGTACTATGGTCTAGTAGTGAGAAATTAGCTGCTCATGGGGCCGTTGTGAGGTTCCTATGCTGTCATACCTTCATTGAACACAACTGCATATGCTTGCTGATGTTATGGTGGTCCACCTTACAGGGCCAGACTGGTTCACTCAGGCTCTTCCTGTCGTGCAATGCATTGCCCCCAGATAATGGCAAGGATTAATCTTGTGAGCTCAAAGAAAGAACTGATAGCAATTAGATTAACGTTACTCTTTGAATTCTAAAGAAAACGATCATGAACCTCATAAATGTATAACTCCCCAACCAGAGAAAGCTATTATATACCGTGACACATTTTCTCACTGCCAATCAGCTTTGGTAGACCTGAATTAGATAGTATGAGTTGAAAGACCACTCTGATTTAATACAGTTACAGACTATGAATGTCACCTATTCCAGTTAATGTGAAATAAATACTCTCTATTCAGAAAATATATAAACGTTGTAACTTGCAGGTTGTGAAGTTTAAAGTGTAGCGTAACATGCAATGGTTACAATTTCCAATGTCATATTTTCACCCACAATGGTGACCATAATTGACCTTTCAGAACTATTAATAGCTCCAGTCAACCAGTATAGACATTTACCAGTAGAAAACTGTACTTTTTCACCAATACAGTAATACATGCTGGGAAAAAGTGCACACAAATAACGTGAACATAGTTTTCATGAACTCTGCTGTAATGCAGGATATTTTCAAAAATACATCTTAATATTCCTAGAGGGCTGATACATATGGGAAGGGTTTGATAATCCATATAGGAGTTGCACTTTTTTCATTTCCATCCCCTTTCAGATAGCTATTTTATAAGATCTGTATTATGGTAATAGAACACATTCATACCTCAACTAGATAGGGGGTATTTGTGTTTTATTGAGGATGGACACGTCTGAATCCCCTTGCTGCGGAGTTAGGCTAGATCTGCCAGTGTCCCTCACGACGCCTGGTTTGTTTAAGTTGAAGGGATCTTATCTGTTGCACAAATGATATGATTTTCTGACCTTTCACTTACAAATAATGAAAATGTCAGCAACACATATCAATGAGCAATTCCTCTAACTCTTTCCTAATAGAGTGTCTGGAAAAGTGACACACTCATGCTATTAGGCTGCCTGCATTTTGTAATACTTTGTCTGCTATGCACAGCCTCTTTAAATCCAGAACGTCCCATGATGTATACTCTCCTGCTGCCAGTTAGTATCGGACAGTTGCAGCTAAACAAACTGTTCTTTTTCCTTTTTTGTTTCTGACTTATCACCTTGGTGGCAGGAATTAGTGAACATTTACATACGTCTGATGTAATTGTAAACAGCAAATTGTCATGTGATTCCTGTGACACCTTCAAGTAGTCCTGGTGTTTTAGCAAGCACCCCATTACATTCTGGTCCTTGTAGTTCTGCTTTAAACATTGCAAGGGTGAACTAGAAATATCCCTGAATGTCACTGGATTTAAAAAAAAAAAAAAAGAAATAGTCGAAAATGTCAAAAACCACTTGCATGAAGCCACTTACTTGGCAGCAATTAAGAATAACACTGGGCCATGGCTCAGTAATATTAAAATGATTTGTGGTATATACATACTTCAAAGTGCATGCAGAAAGGAAAGGTTTAGCTAGAAACTTCGTATAGCATGTTTGAAAGGATAAGTTCAAGAGAAACCAGAGGAAAGGATTGTATATGGCATATGTGTCTATGAACTTGTTATATGGTTCCTACTAAAATAATAGGACTGTGTATTAGAACTACGAACTTCAGAATACGGGAACTGAGTCCATCCACACTGTCAGAAACAAACTGTTGGCCCAATTCCTGGCTAGTCCACAGTTCCTCACCCAAACCCCTAAGTTTACCTCAGTGAAAGGTAATTATGGCAACCTAGACATAACACTCTGACTCCCAAAGAAGTAGTAGAAACAGATCTTACCTTTTTGATGTCTTACTCATGCATGCCCAAACGAAACACAAGAGAGATACAAGATACGTTTTCAATACATTTATTGAAACAGTGTAGTCTTGCATAGAGAGAATGAGCTGTGATAATTAGGCAGACGAAACAAAGCAATGTTAACAGCATTGAGAACATGGTGAAGAGGATAAATAATACAACTATGGCAAATGATTTCTAGAGATCCTTACCTATCAGTAAACTTATACTGGGAGAATAGTTAGTGTACCTTGTGCCTTCTCCTGATCTAGTTGGATAGCCTTAGCTCCCATACCTGGAGAACTGAACCAGGTTTTTGCCTGTAGTTTAGATGGCCATTCTTCTCTGGAAACTGGAAGATTAGCTCCAGTAGAGCTATATGTCAAAACAGCATTTATCCCAAGACAGTCACAACATGTGTGTCCCTCTGCTCTTTTCGTGTCAATGCATTGTTAGACCTAATAGCCTTAGGGTGGTCATTCCCCCAACTTTGTGCCTGCCTCCCTCCACTTTTCTGACACTGTTTTTGCTGGTTTTAGGACTCTGCACACTTTACCACTGCTAATCAGTGCTAAAGTGCATATGCTTTCTCCCTTAAACATGGTAATATTGGTTCATTCCCAATTGGCATATTTGATTTACTTCTAAGTCCGTAGTAAAGTGCACTACATGTGTCCAATGCCTGCAAATTTAATGCTACTAGTGGGCCTGCACCACTGGTTGTGCCACCCACATAAGTAGCTCTTTAACCATGTCCCAGGCCTGCCATTGCAAGGCCTGGGGGTGCAGTTTCACTGCCACCTTGACTTGGCATTTAAAAGTACCTGTCTAGCCCTGCACTCCCCTTTTTCTACATATAAGTCACCCCTAAGGTGACCTTAGGTAACCCATGGGCAGGGTGCCATGTAGGTAAAAGACAGGACATGTACATGTGTGTCTTAAATGTCCTGGGAGTGGAAAACTCCTCAATGCATTTTCCACTACTGTGAAGGCTACTCCTTTCAGGCGATAGCATTAAGACTACCCTCATATACTGTTCGAGTGGTAGATTCTGATCAGAATGGGGCAAATAGTTCATATTTAGTATGGCCAGAATGGTAATAGAAAATCCTGCTTATTGGTGAGGTTGAATTATATATTACTATTTTAAAAATGCCACTTTGGGAAGACATAAAATCCTTCTGTGCCTTACAACCTGTCTACAATCCACGTCTGTGCTGGGATGGTTGACAGCTCCCCTGTGCATGTCACTCAGACAACCCCAAACACAGGACACTCAGTCACACCTGCACTCATCTGCATACTGAAAGGGTCTTCCTGGGCTGGAAGGGTGGAGAACCTGACACCTACATTTCAAAGGCTAGTGGCCTGCCCTCTCCAGTGGACTGCCAAATGCCCTACTGGGGCCCTGGTAGAAAGACCTGTACTGAAAGGGGAACTTGTGCACTTCAAAACCACTCTTTGAAGTCTCCCCCACTTAAAAGGCATTTTTGGGTATATAAACTGGGTCGCTGACCCCACCAGCTCAGACACTTCTGGACCTGAACCTGCAACTTGTCAAGAGGAACTGCCTGGCCACCCAAAAGACTCATCTGGACTGCTTTACTGAGAAGGACTGCTGCCCTGCTGTTGTCCCGCTGTCCTGCTGCTCTCTGACTTTGCTGAGAAGTGCTCTCCAAGGGCTTAGATTGAGCTTGCCTCCTGGTTTCTGAAGTCTCAGGGCCAAAAAGACTTAGGCCCTCATTATGATATTGGCAGTGAGTGATAAAGTGGCGGTAATACTGCCAACAGGCTGGCGGTAATTACCGTCAAATAATGACCATGGCACTAAGAACTCCAATAGACAGCCAAGGTACCACACCAACCGCCAGGGCGTTAACACCACTGACCACAGCGGTAACCAACAACAGCCAGGCCGAAGACAAAGTACCGTCCACCATATTATGACCTTGCAATCCACCAGGATTTCCAGGGTGGTACCAACGCCATCAAAAGCCCGGCGAAAACAGAACACAGAAGAGAAAAGACTCACCATCGGAGACTCAGGGAAGAACAACGCCACCATGGAACCGGAACTGCAAATCTTCCCGATGCTCATCTACGTCATGCTCACCTGGAACACCAACACAGACAAAGACGTCGACAGTGAGTACAGCGACCTAGGAAGGGAGGGAGGAAAATGAGAGTGACACACACACACAACACACACCCGACACACACACACCTTACACACACCCAGCTGCTGATGAAAAACAATTGCACACAATACACAGTAGAATAATGCAAGGACAACAAGATTGCAGTAATCCTGACTTCATCCAGATAGAACTCTCCAAGAGCATCAGTTTGCAAGTGGGCAGGCACCTCAGGGGGATGGCGGTGGGGGGCACCTCAGCCAAATATGGGAACACGCCCACAGCTTCTGGAGGGGGCTCCATGCCCATTTCTCTGTGCTCGGGAGTGCAAGGCCACAGTCTCTAAGGTGGGTGACTTTCCCACTGGGTCTGGGGAGGGTTCCATGCCCATTTCTCTCTGCTGAGGCGTGCGAGGCCACAGTCTCTAAGGTGGGTGTTTTTCCCACTGCTTCTGGAGAGGGCCCCTTGTACAGCAGTACCTGGAGAGTGGCCTACGTGGCTTCCCCTGGTGGTGATGGCTGCACTGTGTCATCTGGAGGTGAGGGCTGCACTGTGTCAGCAGGTGAAGGTGCCGCCTGTGCAGCCTCTGCAGAAGGAGTAGGCTGCACTTCCTCCATTGCTGGGGAGGGCCCTGTGACCACTGGTGGTGGTGGTCATGGTGTCACCCTGACAGCCTCTGCTGGGGGTGAGGGCTGCACTGTGTTAGCAGATGAAGGTGCCTCCTGGGCAGCCTCTGCAGGAGGAGTAGGCTGCACTTCCTCAGCAGGCGGTAAGGGTCCCGAGACCACTGGTGGTGATGGTGTCACCCTGACAGCCTCAGCTGAGGTCAAGGGCTTCCTCCCCTTCATGGCAGGAGGCATTGGATCCTTACCCTTTCTGGCAGGGGTTGAGGGCTTCTTCCCCTTTATGGCAAGATGTGCGGGCTCCTTAGCCTTCCTGGCAGGAGTCAAGGGCTTCTTCCCCTTCATGGCAGGAGGTGCAGACTTCTTCCCCTTGATGGCAGGAGGTGTGGGATCCTGAACCTTCCTGGCTGGTGGAATGGGATCCTTCACTGACTTGCCATCACGACTAGGTGCTGCCACCACTGTCTGCATGGACATTTTGGCTGAGGTGCAGGGTTAGGTCGTTGGACCCTGCTCTTACAGGCAGGACTGGAGGGAGGAAGGGGAGGGAAGAGGTCAAGTTGGGCAAGGAAAAGCTTCTTAGGCATGGTGGGTTGGATGAGGGAGGAGGGATAGGAGTCAATGTTGAGGGAGTGGTTGTTGGAGGTGTATGTCTGATGGACTGGGGTGCAGGTGCATGGGCAGTGTGCAGATGTGAGGTGGATGGCTGTTGGGTTTGTGAGTGCTTGCGTTTGTGTCCTTTGGGGGGGCAGACAGGGTGGGAGAGGACACAGGGGATGCGTGCATGGATGTTGCGGAGGTGCCTGCTTGTGAGGTGTGTGCTGGTTGGTGTGGTGATGCTGGTGGAGGATGTTGATGCAGTGCATGCAGGTGTGGATGTGACTGTGAGGGAGGTGGAGGAGGAGGGGGAGACAGTGAAGGCTGTGGATGTGGTTGTGTCTGCAACTGTCTGGTGTTTGTATGAGTGCTTGTGGGATGAAGTCTGGTGCCTGTGTTTGACTGTGCCACTCTTGTGTGTTGTCTTGTGTGCATGCTCGTCTGTATGTGTGCATGGGATGGGTTGGGGTTGAGGAGACTGCGACTGGGAAGTGGTAGTTGGATGGGGGATAGGGACAATGGCTGCCATCAGAGAGGAGGCCAGAGCCTGAATTCATCTCTGTTAGACCGCCAATCCACCATGGATGCCCTCCAGGAATGCATTGCATTGCTGCATCTGGGATGCCAGCCCCTGGATGGCATTCACAATGGTTGACTGCCCTACAGAGATGGATCTCAGAAGGCCAATTGCCTCCCAGGGCAGCAGGGCTCACTGGGGAAGGGCCTGAGGTGCCTGGGGCGAAGGAAATGCCCAGCCTCCTGGGTGAGCACGCATGGGCAACTCACTGAGAGGCTACTGGGAGGGTGGTGCTGGTATGGGGGTAGCGGCTGTACCTGCAGCTGGGGTGGTCCCAGAGGTGTCCGCCACCACCAGGGAGCTTCCATCGGAGGAGGTATCTGAGTCTGTGTTGTTGCTTCCTGTCTCCGCTGTGGTGCTCCCCTCGCACTCCGTCCCACTGCTTCCCTCGGCGTTGGTCGACTCTGCCTTCAGGGTCCTGTGGGATGCAGCTCCTTCTCTCGCCGGTGCCCCTGCACCTCTGCCAGATGATGCTAATGCACACATGGACAGGATGACAGAAGAAAAAAGGGGGGGAAGATAAAAAGGAAGCACTTGGTCAATTACTGCACCAACACCACAGTTGGCATACACAGGACCATCACACACAGGGATCTGGATTGAGCGCCAAGGCAAGATGAGGGCCACACACCACCAACTGCACCCCTCCTGGGACACACAAAGCCCTGACTGACATGGAATACTAACAAGCTAGGTTACCTGCATTTGCCATACACCCATTACCCTTGAGCTGGATCACGCTGCAATATCTGGCATTAAAGGACACCCACTAACTCACACCCACCACCCGGATCCCATACCACCTGCCAATTATTGTAGTAATGTCCACTGTACTCACCCCCTTGTGGCTTCTGTGATGCCCTCAAGCTCCCATCCAGCTCTGGGTATGCCACCACCAGTATGCGGGCCTTCAGGGGGGTCAGTTTCTGATGGGCACCCTGGGCCTCCATGGTCTTCCATGCCCAGCATCTCAGATCCTCCCACTGTTTCCGACAGTGGGTGCTCCGCCTGCCATAGACCCCCAGGGTCTGCACGTCCTTGGAGATGACACACCATAATCCCTTCTTTTGATGGGCGCTGACCTGCAGAGGTAATACAGACAGGAGGACACCATTACACATACAATCCAGCCTGTCACACATATGGCTCACCACTCCTGTTTCCGTCACAATTGGCACACACACTGGCCGGCGCACAACATGTAAACCACCACATTACACCTCACCCCTGATGACACGATGCTTGCACACACATCTCCATGCATCCGCCCCACATGTGCGTACTCACCTGTTGGTCTGGAGGCCCATAGAGTAGTTCTTACTGGGGTAGGACCCCATCCACCAAACGCTCCAACTCCTCTGAAGTGAAAGCAGGGGCCCTTTCCTCGGTCAAATGGGCCATGGTAGGTTCCAGACACAGGTCACTGCAGCACACGCAGTGTAGTTGTTCTCCTGTTGAAGGTCAGGAAACAAGTGAGGAATCAAATAGAAAATGGCAGTCACATCCACAGCGGTGTACACAGTCACCGCCAGCGCTGATCCCCATTGGCCACTGTACTACACAGAGTCCCATGTTATCCACTGAGAAATTGGACGGTGGTGCAAGACTGCCTTTCATCACGACTCCCAACGTTGGCGGAGTTACCTCACTTCTACCTGTTCCTACATACAGGACAGGTGGTCACCATTTAATGGTGGCAGACAACGGTCATATCAACCTTAGCTGCGTCACAGCCTAGATTAGCACATATCTCGCCATTCCCACTGTCCCATCACATAAATTCACTATGTATACTGAGGTTGGGGTCCCGTTGTTCAAATTGTGACAGCTATTCACTCTTGTGTCCCTTAGATACCTACCGCTGTGAATTAATAGGAGGAGAAGACAAACCCCTGTGTACAGACCCCTTGTGTATTTAGCAACACTGGAGGACAGGCACATTATACTTTCCTATAGACTAGACAGGGCCACAATCACAGAGCTGTGTGCCCAATTGGAGCCTGACCTGATAGCTGCTCTCTGTCATCTGACAGAGATCCCCCTCTTGTGCAAGTGCTATCAGTGCTCCATTTCCTAGCAACTGGTTCTTTCCAAGTGACAGTGGGCTTAGCAGCAGGAATGTCACAGCCAATGTTCTCAATCGTGCTGGCAAGAGTTTTGTCTGCCCTTGTGAAACACATGTGCAGCTACATAGCTTTCCCCCAGGTGGAAGATCTGGCAACTGTGAAGGCCAGATTCTATGCAATGGGACATATACCGAATGTTGTTGGGGCCATTGAAGGGACACATATTTCGTTAGCACCCCCTGCCAGAATGAAGAGGGATTGGAAGAGTTTCCACTCACTGAATGTGAAAATGGTGTGCCTGGTGGACCAGTATATCTCCCACACCAATGCTAAGTATCCTGGGTCAGTGCATGACACCTTTGTCCTGAGGAATAGCAGCATCCCAAATGTGATGGCCCAACTACAGAGGCACAAGGTGTGGCTAATAGGTGAGCCAAGGTTCCTACCCACTGTATGTTAGTGTATGCTTTCAGGTGTCATCCCCATAGCATTGAGTGAGACTAAATGTTGTCCCTCAATAATTGCAGGTGACTCTGGCTACCCAAACCTATTGTGGCTGCTGACCCCTGTGAGGAATGCCAGGACAGGGGCAGAGGAAAGTTATAATGAGGCACATGGGTGAACCAGAAGGATCATCAAGAGGACCTTCGGTCTCCTGAAGGCCAGGTTTAGATACCTCCATCTGACATGTGGATCCCTGGTCTGCTCACCCGGCAAGGTCTGCCAGATAGTAGTGGCATGCTGCATGTTGCACAACCTGGCCCTCAGATGGCATGTACCTTTTCTGCAGGATGAGGAGACTAGAGATTCCCCTGTGCCAGCAGTGGACTCTGAAGACAGTGAAGATGAGGAGGCAGAGGATGAGGATAAGGACAACAGAACATCAGTTATATGTCAGTACTTTCAATGACGCAGAGGTGAGACAGTTCTACAGACCATTCCTCTGACTATTGATGTTTTCTGTGCAGCTGTAGCATGATGGCATTACCTTCTATTGTATCTGAACTTACTGTCACCTATCGCTTGTCATTTTACAGATGTTGGTGAGATAACAACTGTGTACTGATGTGATGAGTACAGACAGCTACAGGTCATTATTTCTATGCTCTCACAGTGTTCAGATCATTTGCACTAGATGTGACTGTTTCCAGAAATGCACATTTTTAACACATAAAATACTAGTAGTTGTGTTCAAGGGTGTTTATTGTAGTGCTTTTAAATTGAGCGAAAATTGCAATGGAATGGGGTGATGGAGGAAAGTCCAGGGTATTGTTCCAGTCTGTTAGTAGCACAGGTGCAGTATCCAAGAGGCCATTGGAAGGAGAGCAAAGGCAGTTCAAGGTGGACAATGTGACAGTGTGGGACACAAGGGGGACAATCAGGTGAGTCTCATTTCCTGGCTGTGGTCTTGGTAAGTGTCTCTGGCTTCTTTCTGGGTTGCAGTAAACGTTTGCAGGCTAGTTCACCTTCTGCAGGGGAAGGGGTGCTGGTGGCATGTGGGTCCTTTGGCGGGGCCTTCTGCCCACTACGTGCAGCGGAAGTTGAGGGCTGGTCAATGGATTGGCTAGTGGTAGGGGCCCGCCGGTGTGCTGTTGCTTCCCTTATGATGTTGGCCATGTCTGTTAGCACCCCTCCTCTGGAGATCAAGGTGGTGTTGATGGCCTGCAAGTCCTCCCTGATCCCTTGATACTGTTCCTTTGGAAGTCGCCTGTTCTCCTTCACGTTGTCAAGGATCTGGCCCATCATGTCCTGGGAATGTTGGTACGCTCCCAGGATCTCATCTCGGTGAGTGCCTCCTGGAGAGTCGGTTCCCTGGGCCTGTCCTCCCCCTGGTACACAGCGGTCCTCCTATTGTCCCTGTTGGCCTGTGACTCTGTCCCCTGAACGGTGTGCCCATAGCCACTGACCCCAGGTCCCTGATTGTCTTGGGGGAGAGGTGTGGACTGGGGTCCTTGTACAGGTAGGCACACTGCTGATTGACGTGTTCTGGGGATAGAGGTGTGGGTACGCTGGGTGGGTGCTGTGGCGTGGATACTGATGGGGGAGGCTCTATGGTAGACTGTGAGTGGGCTGGGGTGAACGACTGTCCAGTGGTCCCTGATGGGCCAGGATGTTGGTCCATATCCTGAAGTCCAGAGTTACTTTCATCACTAGGGGCAACTTCTGTGGAGGGACTGGATAGGCGTGGCACCTTATCTCCGTTAGGATTGGCTGGGGCACCTGTGGGGATGTAAGTGATGTATTGTGCTTCATGTCTGTGACATATTGTACATCCCTGGCTTCCCCTCTATTGTTGCTGTTGCCCTGCCACCTTTGTTTGTGTGTTGTGATGTATTGTGTGATTTTTAGTTTCCATATGCTGTGCATTCTTTAGTGATTGGTGTCCTTGCAGGGGTGGGAGGGCTGTCCATGCATTGGTATGGCATTCAGGATTTGGCATTGGGGTTAGTCATATGTGCAGGTGCAGTGTGTGGGATGGAGTGGAGTAATGGGAGTGAGGGTGAGGGGGTGGGATGGCTTGCAGGTATGGGGAGTGATAAGTAGAAAATATTGACTCACCAGTGTCCAGTCATCCGGCTATTCTAGCGAATCCCTCAGAATGCAGTAATGCCAAGACTTGCTCTTCCCATGCTGTAAGCTGTGGGGAAGGAAGTGGGGGTCCACCTCCAGTCCTCTGTATGGCAAGCTGGTGCCTTGCTGCCACAGAACATACCTTCCCCCGTAGGTCTTTCCACCTCTTCCTGATGTCGTCCCTTGTTCTTGGGTGCTGACCCACAGCATTCACCCTGTCCACAATTCTCCGTCATAGCTCCACCTTCCTGGCAATGGAAATTTGCTGTACCTATGTTCCAAACAGCTGTGGCTCTACCCAGACAATTTCCTCCACGATGACCCTTATCTCCTGGTGTGTGTATGAGTGTCAGGTGTGTGTTTTTAGGATTGGCCAATGTAGATTTGTTTTGTATGTGGGTGTCCATTCTGAGCGCTGCATTGGGTACCGCCAATGGATTACCCCCCATTGAATGTCCGGGGTGGTGATTTGTGGGGCATAATGTGGTGGACGTTGTTTTGTTGGTGTAACGGTATGGGTGTTGGTACTGCCTCTTTAGCACTGACCTTTGGGCTGGCAGATTTGTGTATGTGGCTGTATTCTGTTGGATTGGTGTGTGTGTGTGTCATAATATTATGAAATGGATATTCGCCACCACGGTGGTATGTTGGCAGCTGTCACCGTGGCAGTGAGCGGGATTTAACGCCATTGTCATAATGAGGGCCTTAATCTCTTCAGCAAACTCCTTGTGCGCTGAAAATCAATCACAGTCCAACTTCCCCGAGTGAAGATTAGACGTACCGCCTGCCTTGTGTGGTAGCTGGAATGATGGAATGTATTAAATCATTGGGGTGATAGAATGGAAGAGGATTCTGGATTCCTCAGGGAGACTGGGAGTGTGATGAGAAAACGGTTGGAGGTCGTGAAACCTGCTCGATCTTCTGTTGTGGAAAGGATATTTTTAATAAAGAATCCACTTGAACTATAACCTGTTGGAACCTCTTTTCTACACTGGCAATGAGGATCTGGCTTAGGGAATATCAACAATTTTAACTGCCTTTGGCTAAAGAAGGAATTGCGAAAACAATCTACTGAACAACCATCTCTACTTCGTTTTGTGAGCATTGTGTTCTTCATATTTGAAAGTGCTGCTAGAAACCGGCAAGTAATCGCTCTTTACATTTTTCTAATCACACGTCTCTCTCTCTACCGCCAAAGGAAAAGTTCAACCTTCCTAGTGAGCTTGTTTTAACATAATTATTTAAAATATTTACTAGTACTGGCAAGTTTTAGTATGTTTAACACGCTTTAAAACGCGCTTTTATCTCGAGCCGGCATCTTCCCATCTCGTGCTGGCATACTTCAAATTGTGCGCTTGACATTTCAGAATGCGCCTTTAAATCAGCTCATGGACCGGAACTGTCAATCGACTTGACAGGACGCCTGAAGTTAATGATCCGTGCCAAAAAGAATATAACTTGTAGCGAGTATTTCAGTTTCAATTTTATGTGCCAGTATTGAAAATAAACAAAGCGTGTTATGCCAAAGGCATAGTGCGCGCGCTCTGCAAACGACGAACAGCTCATTCACACGAGCGCTCGTGGCCCGAGGCATAACGCGCCCAAGGCATAACGTGCGTGCTACAGTAATTTTGTTTTCCTACTCGCACTGACGGCTACTAGCTGTCACAGCACGGACACGCAAGGACAACAAAAAGATTTATAAAAAAGCTAATCTACAACTTACTTACCGATACTTTCCAGCAACCCCTCCATTTCCTGTAAGTGCTGCAGCCTACCGGAAAAAACGGAAATACACGTGTGCGCGTGTGCAGCCGAAAAAGAGGGAACAGAGTATAAAAAAACACCCCTTTGGTTGGTGACATTAAAGAAGGAAGTTGACTATAACTATCAGAACTCACTTTTGAAGGGAAAACAAAGGCTTTTTTTTGTTTGCTGCTGAGATCTTTGGAGATTAACTATAACTATTTATGGATGTGATCAGACTCCAATAGAAAAAAAAACATATTTTACACTGGAAAAAAATATATATATATTTCTTGTGGAATTCCTTACTGATATTAAAGCAATGCAGAATATACCTCCTCCTCCTTTCTTTTTAACCATGCCAGGAGAATCACCAATAACCTGGTGTAAATGGAAAAAATCCTTCTTGCATTATGCTAGAGTTTGTGGCACAAATTTATCCAATGAAAGGAAAACGTCTCTGCTCATGCACTGTTTGGGAATTGAAGGGCAAGAAGTTGTTGAGAACTTACCAGAGCCCGATGATGAAGGAGCTGACTTAAATGAGTTTGAAGTCTGCTTGAAGAAATCAGACTTGCTTTATTTACCAAAAATCAGCATGATTCTGGAGCGTTATCATTTTGGAATGAGAGAGCACAAACCTGGTGAAACTATTGAGGAATATATTACGGCTTTGAGAAAATTTGCAGCGACATGCAAGTTTGGAGCAACTATTGACAAACGCATAAGAGATCAGTTTATGTTGAAATGCTCCAGTGACAAAATAAGGCAGGTACTTTGGAGTAAAGATGATACTTCTCTGCAGGAAGTTGTAATTCTAGCTAAGGGTGTGGAATACACTCTAGCTTGCGTGGAGGAATTGGAAAGGAACAAGAGCCCTGCTGTTAACAAGATCATTCAGAAAAAGGAGCAACAAAATGTATACAAAGATGGTGATGGAGATAAAGAAGAAAGTAAAGTTAATCAAACGCAATGGTCTAGATTCAAAGACACTAAGGAGGTCATGATGACCTCGGCGGTCTTTTTTTAAGACCGTCGAGGGACCGCCGTGCAGAAGACCGCCTATTATGACCGTTGGCAGCTCTCCGTCCCTTTACGGACGGAGAGCCGCCGACAGCCATACTGGAGAGAGGCGGGGAAGTGGAGGTTGCTCCACCTCCACGCCAACAGAACACCGCCCAGCGAATCACGTCCTGTGATTCGCCGTGGCGGTGTTCTGTTGGCGGTGTGGTGTCGGCGGAGCTGCCCCCAGGGCTCCCGTCCCCTCCCAGAGGATCGACGGAACAGGTAAGTCGATCGTCCGTTAGGGGAGGGGGTGGGGGGGGTGTTGGGTGTTATGTGCGTGCATGGGGGTGTGCGTGTGTGTATGTAGAGGGGGTGTGTGAGTGCGTGTATGCTTCCGGGGGTGTTGTGTGTATGTGAATGAGTGCGTGTATGTCTGTGGGTATGTCTGTATGGATGTGTGTGTGTATGTTTGAATGTGGGTGTGTGTGTCCGGCCTTGTGTGTGGATGTTGGCATGTATGTCAGGGTGTGTGCGTGTGTGTGTTGGTGGTGCCTGCATGCGTGCCGGGTGTGTGTGAGTTATGTGCTGTTGGGGGTCGGGGTGGGGAGGGGTGCCCTGCCACCTTTGGGGGGTGGCAGGGGTGGTGGGAGGTGTAGGGGTGGGAGTCGGGTGGGGGTGGGGGGTGGGGGAGACCCCTATCAGTGCCAGGGAAGGAATTCCCAGGCACTGATAGTGCTTACCGCCATGGATTTCATGGCAGTTCAAACCGCTGGAAATCCACGGTGGTAAGCTGGGTCCAAATACTGCCGGCGGTATAGGGACGGCCGCTGGGCTGGAGACCCAGGTCTCCAGCCCGGCGGGCGGAACGGAGATCCGGCGGATGACCATGGCGGTAACCGCCATGGTCATAATTCCCCAAGGTAAGACTGCCAGGCTGTTGGCGGTCCTACCGCGGGTTCTCCGCCATCCGCCAGGGTCGTAATGACCCCCTAAATGTTTCCAGTGTGGAAATGTTGGACATTATGCTTCTTACAAAAAGTGTCCAGCTAATAATGTGACTTGTAAGATATGCAACAAATGGGGGCATTTTGCAAAGTGTTGCAAGTCGATCAAAAATTCTCCTTCTGTGAGAGTTGTAGAAGATTGTGTTTTAACTGTCTATACACAAGATAAGAAAAAAAACATCCAAAAGATTTTGTCACTATTTTTGGGATTGAAAGGGAAGTCTTGTTTGACTCAGGTAGGTGCATGGTTAACATTATTGTCCAATGACATATTTGACAAACATTTAAGTCATAGTGCTGAGTTGAAAGATCGAGATGTGATTCCTCGGTCATATGGTGGACAAGTAATAGAACTGAGGGGCTATTTTGAATCTGAAATTACTTATAAGACTAATACAATTTTAGGAAAAGTTTATGTGCCTGTGAAGGGTGACAGTGTTTTGAGTTGGCCACACCAAAAGGTACTGAATGTTATTTTGGATCCAAATGCTCCTATACCAGTTATGATTAAGAGTGATTATGTCCAAATGTTGCGTGATTTATGTGAGATCTCTGGAAAAACTGAGAATGAGAATGTTGTTTCTTCCCCCAATTTTGTTCATGAGTTCAAGGATGTGTTTAGTGACAAATTGGGATGCTTGACGAAATATGTACATCACATTAAGATTAAAGAAGGGTCTGTGCCGGTGGTGTTCAAGGTGCGACCTATTCCTATATCAATGAAGGATGATATAGAGAAGGAGATACAGAGGTTGTGCAAAGAAGGCATAATTGAACCGGTAGAGTGCTCTGAATGGGTTTCTCAAATTTTCGCTGCATGTAAATCCTCTGGGGAAATCAGGTTGTGTGTAGATTTGAGAAATATCAACAAGTGTGTCATTAGTGACCAGTTTCCATTACCAAACATAAGTGAAATGGTGTCTTTGTTACATGGGGCAAAGTATTTTAACACATTAGATTTAGCCTCAGCATACCATCAGGTTGTCTTGCATGTTGACTCAAGAGATTATACTACTTTTATCACGCCATTTGGGACTTTTAGATTTGTAAGAATGCCTTTCGGACCGCTGTCAGCTGCCTCACTGTTCCAGCGTTTGATGTACAATTTATTTGGTTTTGAACCTGGAATATAGTATTTCCAAGATGACATTTTAGTTTATGCTCAGACAGAAAAGGAACATGAGATGAGAGTGAAGAAGGTACTATCCATTATGAGAGATCATGGTTTGATGCTTAAGTTGAAGAAATATTCCTTCGGTAAGAAGGAAATTGAGTATCTTGGTCATAAAATTACTCCTATGGGGTTGTTTCCAAAGAAAGAACTTGTTAGGAAAATTTTAAGTTTGCAGCATCTAGAAAAGAAAGAGGAACTTTTGTCTTTTCTGAGAATGGTGGAGTACCATGCTAAGTTTTTACCTAACTTAGCCTCCAAGACGGAGCATATGCATAAGTTGCTCCAGAAAGGCGTTGAATTTTTTGGGATGGTGAGTGTGAAAAGGAATTTGAGAGCATTAAAGGAGAGTTGCCCACTGTGGAAAGTTTAAAATCGTTTGATCCAGGAAAAATGTGTGTGATCATGACGGATGCTCGTACTAAAGGTCTGGGAGCAATTTTGTTGCAAAAATCTGATGGTGATGCACTTAAATCAGTGATGTACAATTCAAGGACGTTACGAGTAGCAGAGATCAATTATTCTACTATTGAGAGAGAAGCTTTATCTGTAGTTTGGGCAGTCAACAAATTCAGGAATTTTGTATGGGGAAGGGAATTCCATGTTTATACTGACCATGAGCCTCTTGTGGAACTCTTTATGAAGAAGGGACTTGATTTGATTTCAAGTAGGATCAGTAAATGGGTTGTCAAACTTCAAGATTATAATTTCAATATGTTTTATGTACCAGGAGCTTGGTACAAAACTGCTGATTGTTTATCGAGACTTACTTCTGAATCAGAGGGGGTTTTGGGGACAAGTCAGGAATATGAATTTAGTGTGTGTACTGTCACAGAAGGGATTATTGAACAAGATGAGTGGGTAAGAGCTGTTGCTGACGATTCAGTGTTGCAACGTGTATGCGATTCGCTCAGAAGTTATTGGCATTCTGAGATGAAGCATGATGAAGCATTAAGAGGGTTCTGTAGGGTGAGAGATTAATTGTCTATGGCAAACGGTTTGTTGTTACATGAAGTAAGATTAGTAGTTTCGAGTGCATTGACGGACAGAATTATCGAGTTGGGACATTCAGGACACCAAGGCATGAGCAAAACAAAGGCCAGAATCTGCCTTAACTATTGGTGGCCAGGAATGGATTTGATGATCGAAAGGGCAGTTAGGAAATGTCCTGATTGCTGCAACAGTGACAAGATATTCAAAACAAGAGTTCCATCTATGTGTTTCAGAGATTTACCTAGCAGACCCTGGGATTTAGCTGCAATGGACATTGTGGGACCTATTCATGCGCAAGGTGGAGCTAGTTGCATATTGGTCTTAGTGGATCAATTCTCCAGGTGGGCTGAAATAGGGATGGTCAGCAGTATTGAAACAGGGAGAATAATTGGATTGTTAGATGAGATGTTCTGTCGAGAAAGGTTACCAAATTCAATTTTGACTTATAATGGCCCTCAATTTCTTTCCAATGAAATGGAAGAATATCTTAGGCGTTGAGGAATCAGGCATAAATTGTGTTCCTTGTATCACCCTGAAGGAAATGGGACTGTGGAGAGATTCAATAAGTGAGTAAAGGAATGTGTGCAACTGGAATTGGCAGCTGGCAGGAATTGGAAAGAAGGTTTGAAAAAGTTCCTTCTTGCATATAGATTTACACCACATTCTACCACCGGAGCAGTTCCTTTTGAATTATTCAGAGGTAGAAAGAGAAACACTCTATTAGTTCCAGGTTGGGTGTCATGGGATAAAAATAGCACTGTTTCCTGGTCTGATAAGAGAGGATATGACAGTGAGAATGAAAAGAAATGTATAAGAAAAAGGAAAGAGTATTTCGACAGGAAGAAGAGTGCTAGGACCGTCAGTGTGAATATTGGTGATGAAGTTTTGATTAAGAAACCAACTCTAAGTAAAAGTGGAAGTAAATTTGTGGGACCTTTTGTAGTCACCAAACATTTCAGACATGCTGTCAAATTGAATGATGGGAGGATATGGAATCTCAGTCGCATTGGAATTTCAAAGAAAACAAATTCATAAACTATATTGTTTATTGTGTTCATTATTAGTATTATTATTATTATTGTCAATTTTGTAGTGAGGTTTGTAGTTCTCTTGTTCTGTATTTTCTATCATATGTTTTGGGGGAAGGTGTGTGGTAGCCGGAATGATAGAATGTATTACATGATTGGAGGGATAGAATGGGAGAGGATTCTGGATTCCTCAGGGAGACTGGGAGTGTGATGAGAAAACGGTTATAGGTCGTGAAACCTGTTGGATCTTCTGTTGTGGATAGAATATTTTTAATAAAGAATCCACTCGAACTATAACCTGTTGGAACCTCTTTTCTTCACCTTGCAACTGGCAATTTAATGCACAGTCCTACTGGATCGAAGCACAGCCAAACAGAATGACGCACCCAATTCCTTGATTCAAAAATCAATGCAGCGCCTGCCGTGCAACAGAAAATTTGATGCATCACCAAACCGGATTGACACAACGCCTGTGACTTCTTCCCGCTTGTCCAGGATTTCCCAGCATTGTCCCTGGGCATCAAAAAGAACCTTGCATCGTAGTGAGGAACCAAGACTACACGCCGAAAAATTACCAAAGTCCCTGGCAGCGTGGAAAGAAGCGATGCATCGTCTGTGCCATGTCAGAAAATCCAATGCATCCTATTTTTCCACGCATCTCCTCCTCGGCGGTCTCCGTGCATGTTATTTTTTATGCAAAACAGGTATTTTGTGTAAACAAATAACAACTTTATATTTCTAGGATTTAAGACTCTTTTTAAACCTGTAAAAGTGATATTTCAAGTTGTGCTTATTGAATCTTTATCATTTTGACCTTAATTTAACCAGATAAATATCCAATATTTCTCTAAACCTGTGTGGTGTATTTTTATGGTGTTTCCACTGTGTTACTGTATGATTTATGGCAAAAATTATTTACACAGTGCCTTCTAAGTTAAGCCTGACTGTTCAGTGCCAAGCTACCAGAGGATGGGCACAGGATAATTTGAATTGTGTGTGACTTACCCTGACAAGGATTGTGGTCCCTATTTGGACAAGGGTGTATACCTCTGCCAACCAGAGACCCCATTTCTAACACTGGTGGCAGCGGTGAGATAGGACTTGTGTTTGTGCAGTGACATACAATAACTACATGTACACTACCTACCCACAGGTTAAAGGTCAATTTGATGTATTCTTTTTTTCCTGCAAATTTTCCTGCTTGACATTTTAATCTAATCCTCAACAACATGACTGTCTGGGTCTCAAGGTGGAGCTGGAGAGTTTGACCTAGCTAACCTGGAGACATAAACTGTCAGCCAGGCTGAAAGGATTCTGCAAGGGGATGGGAGTACCTACCTAGGGGACCTCCAGGAAGAAGGAGTACCAAAAGACGCTGAGGGCCTGGGCAGAAGCCCGTTCATAAGAGAATGTTGAGGGGGAAGAGCCAGAGGATGGCTCTCCAGAGGATTTGCCAACAGCAGTGGGAGATAACACCCCTGGATCAGTGCCCCTGCTAAACCAGGGAGCAGTGTCTCAAGGCTTGGCCTGACCACAGAGTGAAGGAGGGAGGAAAGAGAGTTTCAGCTGCATTTGGCCTGATTGAACCTGGAGGCAGAGGAGAGGAAAGCAGAAAGAGAAGCTGAGAGAGCAGCCAAACAAGCTGAGGCTGCAGCTGAGAGGGCCTTGACTAAAAAAAAAAGAATTCTTGCTCATGAACTGAGTCCAAAAGAGCTGGAGCTCAAGTCTAGGCAGCCTGAGTCCAGCAGTTATGGTGGCCGCATACATACAGGACCTGCTGGAGAGAAAAAGGTTTGTATAATCAAGGATGTGGTGCCACATTATGTGGTGGGAGAAGACATTGATGAGTGGTTTGCTTCATATGAAATTGCAGTAAGGGCTCATGGGTTCCTGAAGAGCAATGGAGGGTGGGTTTGTGGAAACACGTGCCAGTACTTGCCAGGGAGACACTTTTTACACTAGAGGTTGGGAATCTGAACAAGTATGCCCCTATGAAAGCCATTTTGACTGCCAAATTTGGACTCACCCCTGAAACGTATTGCGAAAAATTCAGGGACTATACCAAGCTCCCCAACCCAATCCGGGTAGACTTTTTGACTTTTCTAGCAAGGCACTGAATGTATGGGTGCGAGCCAGTAAAGTCAATGATTATGTGGGGTTATACAATTTGATCCTGAAAGAGCATCTGCTTACTATTTGCTTTACACAGTTGCGCCTATACCTGATTGGCAGTAATCTGACTGATCCCAGGAAGCTTGCTGAGGAGGTGAACCTCTGGGATAGCACCAGAGTGTCAAAAAAGGTATCTAGGGGACTCCCACAAAGGTGGTCAGGGTTTCCAACAGAAGAAAGGGGGGGGGACTTAAAAATAAGGAGTTCTCAAAAGGCCCCCAAAATAATTCCCCCCAAAATGGTGGTAACTAGTTCCACTCTGAGTCTAAAAAGAAAGGGTTTTTTTACAGTAAGACAGGGAGGTTTGTACCCCCTGCATAGAGTGCTCTAAGTATGGTCACTCTAAGGGTGACTCCCAGTGTCCCAAGAGGGCACAGCCCCCAACTAGAGTGGCAGACACCTGGGTTGCTCGGGAGGAAGTAGTCCCAGATAGCTTTGGGGAACAGATAGTGGAAACCCTAGTGTCCCTGTGGGATGCAGAAATGGTGCCAAAAGCCCACATGCCTGCAAATACTTCTAAGTATCAGCAGTGGGTCACCATCAATGGGCAACCGGTGGACGCTCTGTGTGACACAGGATCCAGCATGAATACTGTCGGGGTCAGCTAGTGTCAGTAGAGCAGGTCCTCCCGAACACATTCCACCAAGTAATAGTCATTGACAATTGTGAGAGTCACCCACCAGTAGCTCAGGTTCCATTTGAGTGGGGGGGTCTCTGGTAATCTAAACGTAGCTGTGAGCCCTGTCATGTCTTTAGATTATCTGTTAGGCAATGACCTTGAGCACACTACCAAGAAGGAGGAAGAGTTAAGGTCTTACTTGGAAATGTTGGAATTGCCTGAGTGGGTCTGCATGACCACAAGGTCCATGGCTGCCCAGGAAGGGAGCCAAGGGCGTCTGGAGCATGGAAGAATGGCCCAGAGAGCTGTCAAGCTGAGGGGCAAGGGGTGTGGGAAACCGGTCCCAGAAGTTCCCACAGTGGTTGAAGGGCTCCCAGAGGAGAGGCCCCTGAGCCAACTGGGGAAGACATTGCTGCCTTAGGTGACCCACCCGAGCTTGCTGGCTGGCAAGTTGAGGGTGGGCCCACCAGGGGGGAATTCTGCAAAGCACAGAAAGAATGACCCAATCTTGACGGTTTGAGGCAACAGGTCTCAGCACAAGCAGCAGGTGAAGCCTCTGGTGATCACCTTATATATCTTGGGAGAATGATCTCCTTTACAATGAGCCTAAGATACCAGAGGTTGGGGCTGCATGTGTGCTGGTGGTGTCCCAATGTTACAAGGCCTTTCTACTGGGTCTGGCTCATGACATTCCCCTGCCAGGACATTTAAGGTGATACAAGACCCACATTTATTGGCCCCGAATGTGGACAGCCTCAGATACAGTCTGTAGGTCCTGTCCTACCTGCCACGCCAGTGGGGAGACAGAGAAAAGGCTCAAGGCCTCCCTGATCCCACTCCCCGTCGTTGGCACCCCCTTTGAAAGGGTGGGCACCGAAATTATTGGTCCATTGGACCCCACAACTACCCTAGGCATCAGGCTGGTTTTGGTGGACTTTGCCACTCGCTACCCAGAGGCAATCTATTTGAGGACGTTGACTGCACCGGTGGTGACCAGAACTCTGATGGGGATATTTACGTGTGTGGGATTCCCCAAAGAGATTGTGTCTGTCAGAGGCACAAACTTCATGTCTGCATACATGAAGTTCATGTGATATATGTGTGTGGGGTGACCTACAAGTTCACCACACCCTATCATCCTCAATCCAATGGTCTTGTGGAGAGATTCAACAAGACCTTTAAATGCATGATCACAGGCATCCTAGAGGCCATGAGGCATAAGTGGGACATCCTCTTGCCATGCCTTTTCTTTGCTTAGAGAGAGGTACCCCAGAAGGGGGTAGTGTTCAGTCCTCTTGAGCTTATCTCTGAGTACTCTGACAGGGGACCCTTACAGATTGTAAAATAGGGGTTGGAAAAAGCTCCCTAGGCACCCCCTCAGGATGTGGTCAACTACATGCTGGCCCTCTGCATTCAGATGCAACGCTTCTGGAAAAAAGCCAAGAGCAACCTCGAAACCAGTCAAGACATGATGAAACGCTCTTACGACCACAAGGCCATCCTGGTGGCGTTTCAGTCTGGAGACAAAGTTTGGGTAATGGAGCCAGTAGAGCCTAGAGCCCTCCAGGACTGCTGGACTGACCCATTTGAGATCAAGGAGCTTAAAGAGGAAGCCACTTACTTAGTGGACCTCCAGTCCTCTAGGAACCCCTTAAGGGTGCTCCATGTGAACCAACTGAAGCCTCTTTTTGAGAGGACTGAGGTCAACATGCTTCTGGTGACAGATGAGGGTGTGGAGGAGGAGAGTGAACCTCTCCCTGACCTCCTCTCTGCCAAAGAAGGTGAGGGGTCAGTGGAGGGTGTCAATCTCTCTGACTTCCTGACCCTGGACCAGCGAGAGGACTGCTACCAGTTACTGGAGCAGTACTCCTCCCTGTTTTCCCTTATCCCTGGACTCACACAATTGTGTGTCCATGATGTTGACACGGGAGACAGTCCCCCTGTAAAGAACAAAATGTACAGGTTGTCAGACAGGGTGAAGGCCATTCCTGTTTGGGACTCACTTCAGGGTTCAGACAGACCGCAGGACCCTCAGATGGCTCATACAGATGAGGGATGAAAATCCTAAACTCTTGAGGTGGTCCATTTAGCTATGGGGATGGACTTTACAGTGGCGCATCGCCCAGAGACTGACCATGGTAATGCTGTTGGTCTCTCCCAAGGGGTTGGGTATCTCTCTCCACTTTCAGCTGGGGGGACACATGTTAGACCTGATAGCCTTAGGGTAGTCATCCCCCAACGTTTTGCCTACCTCCCTCCACTTTTCTGACATTAAACATTGTAACATTGGTACATTCCCAATGGCTTATTTGTCCCTAATAAAGTGCACTACATGTGCCCTGGGCATATAAATTGAATGCTACTAGTGGCCCTCAGCACTGGTTGTGCCACCCACATACTTAGCAACTTAATCATGTCAGAGGCCCGCCATTGCAAGGCCTATGTGTGCAGTTTCACTGCCACCTCGAATTTGCATTTAAAAGTACTTGCAAAGCCCTAAACTTCCCATCGTCCACATTTAAGTCACCCCGAGGTAGATTCTAGGTAAGCCATTGGGCAGGGTGCTATGTAGGTAAAAGACAAGACATGTGTGTTTTAAATGTCCTGGGAGTGGAAAACTCAATTCATTTTCCACTACTGTCAGGGCTACTCCTTTCTGGCGATAGCATTAGGACTACCTTCATATACTGTTTGAGTGGTAGATTCTGATCAGGATGGGGTAACTAGGTTATATTTAGTATGGCCAGATTGGTAATAGAAAATCCTGCTTATTGGTGAGGTTGGATTATATATTACTATTTTAATAAATGTCGCTTTTAGAAAGGGAGCATTTCTCTGCACGTGAAATCCTTCTGTGCCTTACAGCCTGTCTCCAATCAATGGTGGTGCTGGGCTGGTTGACAGCTCCCCTGTGCATTTTACCCAGACAACCACAAACACAGGACAATCAGTCACACCTGCATTCATCTGCAAGCTGAATGGGTCTTCCTGAGCTGGAAGGGTGGAGGAAGTGACATTTACATTTCAAAGGCTGGTGGCCTGCCCTCACACAATGGATTGCCAAAACCCCTACTGGGACCCTGGCAGACTGACCTGTTCTAAAAGGGGAACTTGTGCACTTCAAAACCACTCTTTGAAGTCTCCCCCACTTCAAAGGCATTTTTGGGTATATAAACTGGGTCCCTGACCCCACCACCTCAGACACTTCTGGACCTGAACCTGCAAGCTGTCAAGAGGAACTTCCTGGCCACCCAAAGGACTCATCTGGACTGCTTTGCTGAGAAGGACTGCTGCCCTGCTGTTGCCCTGCTGCCCTCTGACTTTACTGAGAAGTGTTCCCCAAAGGCTTGGATTGAGCCTGCCCCCTATTTTCTGAAGTCTCAGGGCCAAAAAGTCTTCATCTCTTTAGGAAACTCCTTGTGCGCTGAAAATTGACACACAGCCTGCCGGAAACAATGCCCAGCCATTTTGCGACCGAGAATTCGTCGCACAGCTGGGCCAGAATGACGTGGCCCAACTTCCTTGACTGAAGATGTGACGCAGCTCCTGCCTTGTGACCGGAAATTCAACGCATAACCCTCCCGGATTGACTCACAGCCGAACCGGAACAAGTCAGTCAATTCCCTGAGTGGAAAATCGATGCAGTGCCTGCCATGCAACAGAAAATTGTACGCATTGCCGTACCGGATCGACTCAATGCCTGTGACTTCTTCCCACACACCCAGGATTTCCCCAAATCATCCCTGGGTGTCAAAAAATCCCTGCATCACATGAGGAACCAAGACTGTGTGCCAAAAACAGCACAAAGTCCCTTGCAGCGTGGAAAGAAACGGCGTATCATCTGTGCCGCATCGGAAAATCCGATGCACACCCTATTTTTCCATGCATCTCCTCCTCTGCAGTCTCTGTGCCTGTTATTTGTTACGCAAACCGGGTACTTTGTCTAAAGAAGAGACAAGTGTTGATTTCTAAGATTTAAGACTCTTTTTAAACATGCAAAAGTGATATTTCAACTTGTGCTTATTGAATCTTTATCGTTTTGACCTTAATTTAACCAGATAAATATCCTATATTTTTCTAAACCTGCATGGTGTATTTTTGTGGTGTTTTCACTGTGTTACTGTATGATTTATGGCAAAAATACTTTATACATTGCCTTCTAAGTTAAGCCTGGCTGATCAGTGCCAAGCTACCAGAGGGTGGGCACAAAATCATTTGGATTGTGTGTGACTTACCCTGACTAGGATTGTGGTCCCTATATGGACAAGGGTGTATACCTATGCCAACTAGAGACCCCCCTTCTAACATGCATCTTTTATATATTCAAAGCCACACTGTGTTAGAGACACAACTCTGATGAAATGATATACCTAGTTATAAGAAGCTGCCTCTGAATGAGCAACGTAAGCACTAGGATGTCTTGTATTGTGCTCCTAGCCTAAAACAGAATTTACAGATTACATGTTGAGAAAGGCTAACTAGAAATAAGCAACTTATACAATGTATTCTCAGAATAACATTGCAATGTCAGCTAAAATGTGTAAAATGTGAAATATAAGATTAAACTAAAAGGAAGCCAAAATGAAGAACCATCATGGGTTTAAGAGGGCCTCATTACAAACCATCTACTTGTGGTTTGACTCTCATTATAATGACATTTTGTTGTTTATAAAACACATAACTTTTCTTGCAACTTACTCCCCTCCTCCAAAGACTAATTTAGCCCGATACATTTTATAGAAAACGTGTAAGAACAGAACATTTTACGTTGACATGGAGCTCTCTGGCTATCTAACTAATTTCAGATGAAAAGATTGAAAAGATGGAATTTTTGTCATAGAGAGTTAGTGAATACATTCAACTACCTTCATGTAGATGAAGTGAAAATCAATGTGGTAAATGCATTAAAAAGGCCATTAACTACTATAGCAGTGACAAACCCAATGTACAGCCACAGGCAATGTGGACTCAATGCTGTTCAATAAATTTTCGTTTAGGTTGCTTGACCTCCAGTTGCTTCTTGTATAGGGATTGGAAAAAAGATACTCACGCCCATAAACTTTTAGTTTGCAGTTTTATGCTTGATGATTAAATATTTAGGGGGAATTAGACCCGTAGGGATGGGAAGGTAGATTGAATAATTCATGTTACAATATTATTAGGACATTTTAGTTTGCATAGGCAAAAGGATGCGTCATGTGGCCTCTACTTGCTTTCAATAAATGCAGTTTTTTCACAATGACAAACATGCCTGTGGGGTGTCCTGCCACAATGTTTAAATGAGTGTTTAATAGGTATCAAACTCCATGACTCAGTAATGTGTTTGCCTACTTAGTCAGGTGGAAAAAGATCAAGGCACTCTAAAGAAAAGATATCAGTAAATCTGTTATCTGGTTCTTGAAGATAGTTTTGGTCTGCTGAGTCATGAAGAGTCACTGAGTCATCCCCTTAAAAAAATAAAAGAATATTGCAGGCTAATCCTAGCTGATAGTTGAACAAGGTCATCCCCAACACTAATGATCACCATGACAAACTCCTGTGTCCCAAGGTGCCTTATTCCTTCACATTTCCATGATAAGGGGAAGTATGGGGGTCCTGGTGGTAGCCCACAAAGGCGTCCACACCCTGGATACTTTGTTCAGGTAGTAGAGTCCAAATCACGGGGTACCTAATTGGTTAATTCAATGTGGGGGTGTTTTTTTTAGTGACAGTTAAGTCATTGTCACCTTAGTGACATTTGTCAGAGATGCTTTGTGGTGACACTTGGTATGCCTCTATTTGTTTGGTCATTTAATGTGCTTAGCCATAGGCTTTGTGATTACAATTGATTTGGTGTTATTATCAGTGGTGTTGCTAGCGGTGGTTAGGTTTTTTAAAGAATGGCTGAGAAATCAGCAGCGGTGTGCTCGGCCTTGAGTGTCTTATGCGAGGCAGGCTGGAGGACCTGATTAGGCCTGGGGTCCTTTCGCAGGCATGGGTTGGTATGGAGTGACCCAAGCGGTCATCGGCTAGTGGTGTTGCCGCCACTGTGCTAGCATGCTCATATCCAAAATCAAAGAAAAAAATGAGGGAGGAACTTATAAAGGAGCAAGAGGTAAATCAGTAGCACTTACCGTCGGAAAGGAGGAAGATGAACTGCAGCCGGGTCGGGGGAAAGTGCAAACACACGCTGCTTGTCAGGCGAGATCTTCTAATCTATTGTGGAAGCATGGGAGGCCTGTGGCTCCCACAGGGAGTACGCATGTGGCATGGGGGCATTCCACGCAGAGTGTGGTGATGAAAGCTGCAGACCAGGTAACACTGGATTACTTGGGCATGTTAGCCAGCGTGAGTGCTCTCAGGAAGGCAGTAAACACAGAAATAGGGCTGCCAGAAAAGGGAAAAAAGATGGGCACACAGTCAGCAGCCAAAAGTGTGAATAATAATGGAAAACAAAGTGTATTGCAATAGGATGTTAGAGAAGAAGTGGATGTGGCTCAAAGAACAGAGGCAGCAAAACGGTTTAATTATGGAGGAGTGGTGGTATTGCAGGCTCAGGGTGGGGAGGCTGCGCAGAGTTCAGCTGAGGTGGGGGCAATGGAACATAATGATGATAGTGTTTTCCAGCTGGGTGGGGTAAAACATAGTGGAGCTTAAGGGAGGTGGGTGTGGGTAGCTTATCAGGAAGTTTGCACCTCAGGGGTACCGGGAGAAAGTTCTAAAACCAGTACCACAGATCCAGCAGGTCAGAGTGACCTGTAGGGCACTAGTGGGAGAATGATCTGAACATGGACTGCACTGGTTGAAAAATTCTATCCAGGTTTCTGGGGACCTAGGCCATCTATACAGAATAAAGGGAGAGGTTTGCAGCAACCATGCCAACAGTGAGAGAGGTGATGTTATGTGACAGGAATGCTACTGATACTCCACAAATTGATTGAAAAACATTTGATGGAGTGCAGGGGTTAGGGAACATCCGAGTGGAAGTCACCTGGATGTTGATATGGAAATGTGGTCTGAGATGGCCTATGAGGAGGGGGACGATAAGTTGGAGGAGGGGGAAATACCTCATTGGCATGAGCAGCATGAAGTGGTTCCAGACAGAATGTGGAAAGGAGGCAGGCTAAGTGGTTTCTACTAGAGATGTATTGCAGGAGCCGGTGGGGAAGGAGGTCATAGCAGATCCCAGGAGGCAGTGGAAATACCCTAGGGGGAGAAGTGGGAAGGGGCAGGTGAATTCTGAAGTTGAAGATTGCAACAAGGTGAGAAAAGTCAGTGGCATACTTGGGATATGAAGAGAGCTAAGGACTTTGTAATGATGCACATGGGAGTGGGGAAATCTATGATAGACAAATGACTGGAGACAGAATCCAGTGGTCCGAAGGTAAGTGCCACTGAAAGTGACCTTGTAGTTACAAAGGGGATCAAAGATGAGAAAAACAAAGGAGGTTACTGCAGATAATCAAGAGAATTCTGTAACAGGTAAAACAGACAACAGAAGAGAATGATATTTCTAAAGATATATTCATATCTTTAAGAGGTTACCATATATGGGCTTCTTGATGCCTTTGGGCCCGCATCTTTCTGTTGCAACTCAAGAAAACGTTTGGTAAGGGGAGTTTGTTGATGTTTTTGAACTCTTGCACATGGAGTTACAGTCAAAAGAGGGTTCATGTAAAGAAGCGTGGGAACTGGCAAAGAGACCTTGAGTGCCTACTAATATTGATACTTGGACATCGGCGTTTCGTATTTACTTTAATGTTTGTTGTGAATCAGTATCTCTTGTCAAATACCTGGCTACTGTGTGTAAAGCTTGTGCAGAATGTTTTGGTTTTAGTTGCCTTCACTATGGTGAGAAATTTAGAACATAGTGTATTGAGGCCTGATAAGCCATGGGGTGAGTTAGGCAATGACCTAGGGGTTTCTGCCTCAGAAATCCTTGCAAGTACAAGCACGAGTGCTCAAAATATGGGTGTGAATCTGCCGTCTTGCAATGTTTTTGGGAGCAAGCATCCTTCAGTGGCAGTGGACAAGGAAGAGGAACAGCTATGTTTGCACAAAAGTATTTTTACAGCAATTAGATTGGTTGCTCTGAAGTTTTGGCTGACTTTTTATACTAAAAGGGAGGAGGCGCTGGTTTTAAAATGGGGATTTCAGATGGGTTTTAGATTGGGTCATAAAGGACTGAGAGGGGATTTGCTGACAACCTAAAATTGTCCAAAGAGCATCCAGAAGTGGTAAAGCAAAGTTGACCAAAAAAGTGCCAGAGCAGAGAATGGCAGGACCTTTTCAACGGTGGTCACTGCCAGAGTTGACGGTTTCCCCATGAAGCATGGCCCCAAAAAAGACCGCAGGGGAATGCAGGTTAATACACTATCTTTCCTGGCCAGAGGGGGCATCTGTTAATGATTGTATTGCACAAGAAGATTCTGCAGTGCATTTCGCATCTTTCGATGTCGCCATTCATTTAAAAGGAAGGTAGGTGTGGATGTGGAACTGGTAAAATGTGATGTTAAATCTGCTTTTTGGCTTCTCCCTGTGCATCATGATGACTTTTATCTGTTAGGCATTTAATTCCAAAATTATTTGTATGTGGATAAGGTTCTCCCCATGGGATGTGCTATTTCTTGTAAGTTATTTGAGACCTTCAGTTCCTTTTAGCAATCACATTTCATTAACAGAACAGTACATAACCTGGTTACACATTACCTAGATGACTTCTTGTTTATTGGAACCTAGGAAATATCTCAAAGGCTGCCCTATCAACAAACAAGCTGAGCTATTAGCTACATCAAACACAGCAGTTCTCATCCATAATACTAAATTGTTATTAATAGACAACGCACAATAGCATTAATAAATGTTCCAACAGAATGTCCAGACAAGGAGGCTTCTCTTATATTGAATTACACAGAGTAATTTAATATACATATTCAAACAAATATTGCATGCAGCAAAAAGGAATCCCATTAACTTGAACCTGTGACATATACCATATCCATAAAACAATGTAAAAACAATGTAAAACACAAGGCAAAACAGCTTTCAAACAAATGGCCATAAGCAACTCCACAGAAAGTAATAAACAAAGTTCATTTTTGCCCTAAAGCACGGGCAATTTGTGTTCATTATGGTTTAGTCAATTATGTTTTTAATCGCTATAAAATGTGTGGTCTCATCAGGATGAAGTGATTAGTGCAGGGACACCTTTTAAAAATGTGAAAATCACATTTACTAAGTGCATATCCCAAAATGTCAATAAGATTGTACTCACCCTTTTAGGGCCAAACATGTGCCAGGAACAGACAATAACATTGTGGGCGCTTTGTGTCATTTGCAGAGGTGCAGATTCTGTGTTTTGGTGCCCTGAGTGGATTTGTTGAAGATTTAAGGTCCACCAGAAATGTGGAAAGTAGGAGAGTGAGAGGTATGGAGTTGGATGAGAATTAGATTGCCTTAAGTACAAGGACTACATACAGAAGAGAATGGGAAGGGTTTTTGTAGAGTGGGGTAGGATGGAGGGCCTAGGCATTGCAGCCAGGCAGGAGGGCATGGTGTGTTTCATTATGGCTAACATAGATAGAAAAGTGTTGCTTCCAATGCATTGCAAGGAAGCTGGCAGGTGTGGGTTTTTATGGTAAGTTTTTTTATGGGGGTATGAGCCATTGGCAGGTGAGATGGGAAGGAGAATTTTAGCAGGTTGAGTAAAGGAGTGTAGGAGAAGAAGTTTTGTTAGGGAACTTGTAACAATGAAATGTCTGATATTTTTGGTTAGTGGTTTGGCAGATGTTTGTTATTTCTGTTTTGAAGTAGCATTGTTCAAACTGTGTATGTTGTGGGCATTGGCAGGGTTTTTCCTGGTAGCAGAATGCGAGGGCAGCCAGACAGGCTGGAAGGGTTGGGGGTCTTGCAGGTGCTAATGGTGATTTTTAAAAATGAATATTCATGTATTTTGAGTGTTGGATTTGCGTAGAAAATGTATTAACTTAGAGAAAAATAAGGCACACACTTAAGGTCGCGCCTACCAGAGTGGCTGCCAATGTTCACAAAGTGTACTTATTAATGGCTTTTTAATATGAAATGTTGAGCTTATGTTTGTTTAATGTAGTAATATGTCATATTAAGGGTTATGCATTATGTATTAGCTTTATTAATTGTTGGCCTTAGCTTAGCGAGGTCTTTGCCTACTTGCATGGCCTCATGTCAAGCTGCAGTTCTTAGGCGTTTTATCAAATGGATGCTTAGAGAATTAAACTGTGATTTTCCACTGTCCTGACCATGTGCTCATAGCTGAAGTTAGTTCTCATGAGAAACTGCTTGCTAGGAAATGCTGTATTTGCTAGTGAAACAATGTATATTGTAATGTGTGTAAGACTGACCTTACTAGGAGAAGACAATGGATGCACTGACTGGAGCATAAGCTGCAACAATATTGATACCTGACGAGCCGAATGACGAGAGCAGGAGAAGAGGAGCCAATCATCGACATGTGAACCATGTACTTGTAAAATTTTAGATTTGTGCTTTTAGTTTCATTGGACTAAGAGTAAACATGCGATCCCCTGACCAATTAGGATGTCGGAAATAGTTTTAGGAAACCTAACTTAACCAGACTGCACTGAGAGGAGATTGACCATTCTGTGATAATCTTCTTAACTGTCTTGAGTACTTAGCTATTCTTTTCTTAACTGCTTAGAGAGACTTTGCTTTTTCTGATATTTGATGCTGAAGCCTGATGTCTTGCTGACCGAACCGAGGTCCTATTGACGAAGACTGTCACAGCTTGCTGAACCATATTGAGGACAGGTATTAAACAATGTTACTGATTGTTATATTCTAGGTACCAAAAAGCTAACTTTGATAGAGCCACAGTTAGATGTTTTTCCAAATTTGTGTGATTAAATTATTTTCCATGAAGCCCAAACATGCTATTCTCATCTGATGTTAGTTAGGGTTCTCACAGATTATGTTTGCTACATGTTGCAACAGTTGATGTCTTTTCCTTGCTGAATCTAAATGTATGTTATTTTGTATGCGCTGTTACTCTTGCTATCAATTTGTACTGTGACTTTAGAATGTGTAGTAGCTCAAGCTTTGATTAGATTGCGATTTTTCTTGCCGCTTTGGTCAGCCAGTGTTGTTTCTGTATGTTTATCATTTGATATTGAGACTAGGTTACTTGACATGAGCATTGTTAAGATGGGGAAATAAACATTCTAACTTTTACATAAAGGTGTGGTTATTTATGACACATGGTGTGTGGAAATTACTGACTCCTATTGACTACTGATGTTATTGATTGTTGTGATTATTGATTTATACTGGTACGAGATATATGGTGGGAAAAACTTGAAGCGCAGTCAAACGGTCCATCAGCCTACTTGTGTCTCCCTTGTAAGTTTAATTAAAAAGGTCTGAGGCACTAACACGTGGAAGGCATGGCAGAGGAAATGGGGGGGAAGATGGTGAGGTTGAGTGAGAATGACAGGGAAGGGAAAGAAAAGAGATAGCAAAGAATGAATGGTTGAATGGTGAATGGGGCCATTGTTTCAATGTTTGGGGGAGGTTTATGGGTGTGGGTGTTAGCTTTTGGTCTATGTATTACTGAGGTTTAGTTTTAAATAATGTTATGTAAATTTGGTTTTTAGTCTGATTACCTGTCCTCATAAATCAGCCTTTTACTCTCTAACGGGTCTGGTTAATTGCGCCTTCCTTCCCTATGGAGGGCCTGGTGGTGCCCGAAGGTGGCAGAGAGAATGTAGGGGGAAGATGATGGGGCTGAGTGAGAATGACAGGGAAGGGAAAGAAAGGGGATGGCGGTGACTGAATATTTGAATGGTAGGTGGGGCAACTGTTTTATTGTTTGGGGGGATGTTTATGTGTGGGGGTGTTAGGTTTCGGTCTATGCAGTAGGGAGGCAGGGGTTTGAATAGGTTTTGAATAATGCTATATAAATATGGTTATTAGTCTGCTGACGTGTCCTAATAAAGCGGCCTTTTACTTTCTAACTGGTTTGGTTAATTGTGCTCCCTGCCTGAGGGGTAATTGCCTCACACAATTCCATCATCTGTCAGTGTTACCTCATTCTCAGTGTGCGGGTGTATTCGAATGCACTTTTCGTTTTATTTAAAGAAGTGCTCTGTGTCTAAGCTAATTATTTCCACAGAACTTACCTGTAGAATGGCCTTCCCTCTACACTGTGGCATTCAGCAACAAAGCACCTCTCAAAGCACCTCTCTCCTAGAGTAACAGGGTTGTAATGATAAGCCTGTTTAAAGCTTCTGTCTTTTCCTTGTCGCTTTGCCCCATCTCGCCTCTGCTCTCTGAATTTCTTTCCCTCTCTCCACTTTTTCCCCTCTTTTACCTCATCTTGTTCCAGTTTGCCTATCTCCCCTCCTTCTTGCTCTGCCTCAGTTTCATCTTCTGCTTCTCTTTACTCACCTGTGACACCGGATGAACCATAAACATGTATCCGTGCTTTAATAGTAACCAGTTGCCAATGTCACAAGCACTCTAGGAATTTGGTGAGCATCTTTTGTAGTCTGTCTGCTTGTCACTGGGTAAGTCATCTAGGGTCGGACTCGGTCAGAAAATAGGCATGACACCAAAATTAAAGTGGGCCCAATTAGCAAATCAGATAGCTAGGAAAGAGGTCAACATTTCCAATTAGAAGCAGTTTTGAACTTGACATGCTTTAGACGTTTTGCAGATATGGGAGACTGCAAGCGTTTGTGGTGCTGCAGGCAATAGTTTTGGTAATATCAGTTGAATCAACATTAAAAACAAACCACTGACCCTAAAAGAGGCCCACAAACAACCGAAAAAAACAGTCAACACACTTACCAGTTAGACCGACCCTTGGAGCACTGTCAGATTGCCCTAAAGGACAGTCCAACCCTTAGTGATCTGATCTACACCCATTCCGACTATAGAGAACACCCCACCTTTGAGCTACGCACTTTACTCATTCATAAGATTACGAATTGCTGCCATAGCCAAGTAACTATACAGATCGCCTCAGTGTGAGTAATTCTGATGAGTGCAAATCCTGTTCTAGTATTTTCCGGGTTCAGAATTGACCCCCCTTACTGATGGATTCACTGGTGGTAGTTTGCATTTATATGGCCCGTCACAAAATCTAGAATAAGAGTTTAGTATCCTATTAGAACATTCTCAAGAAGCACAGAAATGGCTAGAATGGGTAGGCTAGTAGGGAGACCACCCGTTCGTAAATTTCACAGACTGCCCGTAATTTCGCCCTGCCGTCCGTTGTTCGTGATGAAAGGCTTAACGGGCAGCATTTGTCCTTAATTTTAGCCTTTCACCAAAAGGACAAAGGATGGCAGGGCGAAACTACAGGCAGATTAGTTTCCCCAGCTGCAGTGAAAGGCAGGGAGTCTCCTGTGCTCTGAGGGAGGGGCAGACAGAAAAGAAACAGACCTTCTTGCCAGGGTGTCTCCTTCCCTAAAGAAATGCAAATGTGGGCAATTGGTAAATCTGCAAATGTAAAGGGGCTTGAAAACCCGCATCCACTTTAACCAAAGAAGTCACTTGAAGATTTCTAATAGCAAATGTATTTTCTTTTAGAGAGGTACTGCAATGGTGCTCCAAGGTGAGTTATGGAGTGTGTGGTTTTAATGGAGTGTTATAAAAAATTTTGGTACTAGGTATAAACTCTATATTATTCAAATCTGTATTTGAGAAGCATTTTTTTTATTTAACAAAAATGTATTTGTGCATTTTGTAGCATCTTATATATGATGTAATTGTATTGATATAGCGCTTACTATCCGGCATCAAATGCATGTTTAAAATAAGGACTTATACATTCACAGTTCTTTCAGGGGCCTGGGTACCTCATAGAACTAACAAACATTAGCAAAACCGGTAGGTCTAGTCTATGCAAGACTTATTGGCTTTGCCAATGTGTTTTAGCCATGGTATACACCAGAGTGGCTGCTGTTCATGGATAAAAGTTAGTGGCATAGTGGAGAGGAGTGGAGTAGAGCAGCATATGAGCAGTGCAGTAGAGCGGCATAGGAGCAGTGGCATAGAGCCCAGTGGTGCAGTGTACAGTGCAGCTGTTTAGAGTACACTGGCGTAGAGTGCAGTGGCATGAGTGGCATGGGACAGAATAGAGGGCCACAGAGTGCAATGGAGTAGAGTAGGATACAATAGAGTGGCATAGAGTGCAGAAGTGTAGAGTGGTGCAGTGGCATAGAGGGCAGAGTAGACTCGTGTAACAGAGTGCAGTGGCTTAGTGTAGAGTGGTGCAGTGCAGAGTAGAGTATAGTGCTGTAGAGTGCAGTCACGTAGAGTGGAGTGATGCAGAGTAGAGTAGAATAGAGTGCAGTGGCATAGAGTGCATTGGTACATAGTAGATTGGGGTACAGTGCAGTGGCAGAGAATGCAATTTTGCAGAGTAGAGTGTCAGTGTAGTGATGTAGAGTGGAGTAGAGTGGCACAGAGAGCAGTGACGTAGAGTACAGTGGTGCAGAGTAGAGGGCAGTGGCGTACAGTGCAGTTGTTTAGAGTATATTGGCTCACAGTGCAGTGGAATAGAGTGGCATGAGGTAGAGTACCATGGGGTAGAGTAGCAAAGAGTGGAGTAGCATACAATAGAGTGGCAGAGAGTGCAGTAATGCAGAGTGTTGCAGTATCATATAGTGCAAAGTAGACTCATGTAGGATAAATGTGGAGTCCCTGACATACACTCTAGTGCTGTGAGACTACAGACAAGTTGTGGGTACCTCACATCCTGACATTAGGTGTGAGACTGTCGCCCACACCATCTGCCCTGCCTCTTTCATTTTTTTTTAGGTTGAAAGTCCATGGGCAGCTGGGGTAAGCCAGATGTTTTTGTTCAATTTGTTTAAACTAGCATTAGATTAATTACCCTAATGTTTCCCAAACTGTTTGCCAGGGGTTTTAAAATGCTCAGAAACAATCGAAAATTTGCTGTTACTTTCTCTTCAAGAAAGAATGGGTAGATTTGGGTAGGGGGGTGGCCTTGCCGCAGTACTGAAGGGCACTAATTTACTACTGAACAAGGATGTAATGTGACACCTGAATGTAGCATACCAGGAGACAATCACAAAAAGACCACAGTGAATAAATAGTGCCATGTTAAAAAAGAGTGAATAAATGCACTGAAAACATAGTGAGGCATGGCCTCTCTTGCGTAAAACTGATGTTTGTTGTTGAATTTTTGTCCTGAATTTTGACCCTTTGTCCTGAATTTTTGTCCTGAATTTTGACCCTTTGTCCTGCACTTTTTGCAGTCCTGTCCAGAATTTGCATCAGTGCCAGGTTGTCACCCTATAGGCTAGTGATTCTGGCAGTAACTTCCCTTGCATTAAGCTTCAGAGTTTGAAAACACCATTCAGGTTCAATATCCTCTTTCACACTGCTTGCCACTTCAGCACTTTCAACGTGCTGGGAACAATGTGTTGATTTATGTCTTTGTTTTTTGTTTGCTAGATTGTGCTAATTTAGGAGCAAATAAAGTAAAGATAAACCTGACGCTGCTAATTGTGCGTGCAATTTAGTTTATAAATGGCAAAGCATGGTCCCAGAGTTCCGAAAAGAAGATTCTATTATGTTGTTTAGTTTGCCTTCTGCTTGCTGGTTTTGAGTTTGCTTGCAGTTCTTCCGCTTAATGTTCTGCACAGAGCGCACGTTCTGCTCATTCGTCAGATAAAGCGCTGCAGCTCTACTGAAATATACAAATGATCTGAAATGTACCTCTTGGTGTGGTGGGTGCTGCAAAACAGCTATTTTCGGAGACAAAGATGAATATGTTTTCATTATACGCATATGGGAGCCCTGGATAGAACTGCAAAGTTGAGTTTTAATTTGAAGCTGAGGCAGTTCAACCTTTCGCGTGGTAATTATACTTGTGTGTGCATAAGTAGACGCTGATCTATTGTGCTTTTTCTGAGCTCAATTGTTTACTTGTGTTATTGATTTGTTTACTGCCAAAAAACTTGAGAAATAATGTTAAGTTACTACAGATGTCTACCACTTTGTCACATTAGTTAATTTTATGAAGTCTCCTCATACCTCAAAGACAGACATTTTGGTTCCCAATTTAGCTCCTTACACTGTGTATCTCTCGGCTCTCCTCCAGGCTCCTGATCCTTTAGGCAGCTTATTAAAAAATACCTAAAACACCTGTGCTTCTTCGCCATTTACATGCTGAGGATGTTAGACAGTTCCAAACTTAAAAAACTCTTAATAAATCATATGTTGAAGAGAATACCAGAATAGTCTGGAAAATCATGAAGGAATATTTCAGAATTAAGGCCCTCATTACAAACCTGGCGGTCGGTTTTAAAGCGGCAGTAAGACCGCCAACTGTCCGGCGGTAAAACAAATGGAATCACTACCATGGCAGAAACTGCCAAAATAGCCACTTTAACACTCCGACCGCCACAGCGGTAGAAACAAACAGCATGGCGGTCACCGCCAACAGACAGGCGGAAGACAATGTACCGCCCACACTATTATGAGAGTCCAATCCGCCACCTTTTCTGGGGCAGAACCAATGTGAATAAAAACACGGCGGAAACAGGACTTGTAAGGGAAAACACTCACCTCTACACATTCCATGAGGAACCAGGATGCCATGGAGCCAGACCTCCAAATATTCCCTGCGATAGTATTCCTCTTCCTCTACCAGGAGCACGATCGACGGCGGCGACGACCACGGTGACCTACAACACAGGGGAGGGTGGAGCGAAAAGAGAGTGACACACACACGCAACACACAAAACCCCCACCCTCACTCACAACAACATACACACAAATACATGCTGCAACATTACATTTATACCCCCCATCCCCCCCTGGAACAACGCAAGGACAAAAGGAAATGAGTTCAACGATTGTAATCAATAAAAATCCATTAGTCAAAACTTTAAATACAGTATAAACAATTATGTACACCAACTATACAAGTCCGGATAGTGCACCATTCATAGTCTGTGGACCACTGGGCCCAAAATGCATGGGCGAGGCCCACACTTGATACCAGACTCCAAACGGAGAGATCACTGCTGGGGCATCAGATCGAAAGGAAACAGGCACCTCATGGGGAAGGGAAGGTGGGGCACCTCAGCTAGATGAGTGCACAACGCCAACTCCACGAGGGGGGCTCCATGCCCATTGATGTATCCTGGGGAGTGCAAAGCCACAGTCTCTCAAGTCTCTCCAGTGGGTGGTTTGCCCACTGCTTTATCCTTGGGAGTGCAAAGCCACAGTCTCTCAAGTCTCTCCAGTGGGTGGGTTGCCCACTGCTTTATCCTGGGGAGTGCCAAGCCACAGTCTCTCAAGTGGATAACAGTCTCCACTGGTTCTGGAGGGGGCTTTGTGCCCAGAGTGCTTCATCCTGCCAAGGACTGAGGTAGTGGATGTCTTTCTCCACTGGTTCTGGAGGGGGCTTTGTGCCCAGAGTTCTTCATCCTGCTAAGGAATGAGGTAGTGGATGTGATACTCCACTGGTTCTGGAGGGGGCTTTGTGCCTAGAGTGCTTCATCCTGCCAAGGACTGAGGTAGTGGATGTCTTTCTCCACTGGTTCTGGAGGGGGATTTGTGCCCAGAGTGCTTCATCCTGCCAAGGACTGAGGTAGTGAATGTGATACTCCACTGGATCTGGAGGGGGCTTTGTGCCCAGAGTGTTTCATCCTGCCAAGGACTGAGGTAGCGGATGTCTTTCTCCACTGGTTCTGGAGGGGGCTTTGAGCCCAGAGTGCTTCATTCTGCCAAGTACTGAGGTAGTGGATGTCTTTCTCCACTGGTTCTGGAGGGGGCTATGTGCCCAGAGTGCTCCATCCTGCCAAGGACTGAGGTAGTGGATGTATCTCTCCACTGGTTCTGGAGGGGGCATGGTGCCCGGAGTGCTTCATCCTGCCAAGGACTGAGGTAGTGGTTGTGACACTCCACTGACGGTGGTGCAACATGCAAGCTGCTCAGGATTCTGGAACTGACCACCAGCCTCGGACGACTGACCACTGGGGATGGCAGCCATGCCTGCGGTGGTGCCACTGGCTCAGGATGTCGTGGGGCCGCTGGCGGAGCTAGCGGCAGTGTCAGTAGCGGCGGTGCTTGCGGCTGCCTCAGTGGCATCTGTGCTGGCGGCGGTGTCAGTAGCGGCAGTGCTTGCATCGGTCCTGACGGTGGACTCTGTGGCATCGGTGCTAGAGGTGGCCTCTGTGGAATCGGTGCTGGCGGCAGCCTCTGTGGAATCGGTGCTGGCGGGGTTGTTTGTGGCGGTGATGCTGGTGGCGGGCTCAGTGACTGCGGTTCTGGTGGCGGGTTCAGTGACTGCGGTGCTGGTGGTGGGCTCAGTGACTGCAGTGCTGGCGGCGGGCTCAGTGACTGTGTTGCTGGTGGCAGTGCGTGTGGCGGTGCAGGTGGCGGTGCTGGTGGCGGTCTTGTCCGCCGTGCAGGTTGGCATCGACGTGGACCTGCCCTTGATCTTCTGGCCCTTCCCCACCTTGGATGGTGGAGCAGCTGTCTTTCCACTATCCACTTTTGTTTTACCTGAGCCCTTGGTGGCAGGTGTTTTCGCCTTCTCCCTCTGGGATGTGGGCTACTTTTTGACTTTTGGAGGTGGCGGAATGTCCTTGCCCTCGGTCCATGGAACACTGGCAGCCCTGTTGCTTGGTGTACTCCAAAAGCCCCCAATTGCTGGCACCACTATGACCGGTGATATGGTGGCTGAGGTGGTGGGTTGGGACCTGGAAAGGGGAGCCCTAGGGGACGGATGGGGGGAGGTGTAGGGAAGAGGTCAACATTTGATAGGAAATGCTTTTTAGACACACTGAGACTGGTAAATGGAGGGGGTTTGGGAGTGGAGAAAGAGGTAGTGGATGTAGGAGGTGTGCGTTTGCTAACTTTGGGTGAAGGTGCATGAGCTGGCGGCTGTTGTGAGGTGGATGGCTGTTGGGTGGGTGTGTGGCTGCGTTTGTGTACTTTGAGAGGAGGGCTCACAGACACACTGGGAGAGGACACTGGGGATGTGTGAATGGTAGTAGGGGTGGTGAGTGCACGTGAGCAGTGTGTGGTGATGGGCGTGCTGGTGATGGAGGTAGTGGCTGAAGATGTAGTACATGCAGGTGTGAGTGGAGATGAGACTGGGAGGGAGGAGGGAGACGTGGAGGAGGGGGACAAGGTGGAGGCAGTGGATGTTGGTATGTGTGCATGGGTATGATGCTTGTGTGAGTGCCTGTGGGATGTGTGGTGCTTATGTTTGCCAGAGCCACCCCTGTGTGTTGAGGTGTGTGCATGCTGGTCTGATGGTGTGCTTGGGAGAGGCTGAGGTACAGGGGGTTGGGTCTGGGTGGAGGAAGTTGGAGAGGGGAGGCTGGACACAGGGACAATGGCTGCCATCAGTACAGAGGCCAGAGCCTGAAATGCTCTCTGTTGGGCTGCCTGGCCATAATGAATGCCCTCCAGGTATGCATTTGTTTGTTGCAAATGCCTCTCGACACCCTGGATGGCATTCACAATGGTAGACTACGCAACAGTGAGGGATCTCAGGAGGTCAATAGCCTCCTCACTGAGGGCAGCAGGGCTGACTGGGGCAGGGCCTGAGGTGCCCGGGGCGAAGGAGATGCCCACCCTCCTAGGTGAGCAGCCACGGGACACATGCTGAGGGGCTGCTGGGAGGGTGGAGCTGGTAGGGGGGTGGCGGCTGTACCTGTTGATGTGGGGGGCACAGAGGGGCCCGCCACCGCAAGGGAGCTCCCATCAGAGGAGGAGTCGCTTTCGTTGTTGTCACCTCATGTCCCTGCCGTGGAGCTCCCCTCGCCCTCCGTCCCACCAGTGGCTTCAGACTCCGTTGTCTCGCCCTCCAGGGCAATGTGGGATTCAGCTCCCTCCTGCTCCTGTGGCACTGCTCCTCCGCCTAATGATGCTAATGCACACAAGAACAGGGAGACCACAAAAAGGGGGGGGGGAGACAGAAGAAAGACATGTTGAGTGCATGCAATACCTCTACCGTTTTGCAGACACTACAGACACAGCAGCCCTCTGCACTACGTCATGCACTTAGAGTTCCCTAATTAATCCAAGGGACATGGGGTACAAGGCCTATGCCTGATTGCTGCACACCTGGAAGTCACAGGAGCCTGACTAGGTGTAGTTGGCTCTTACCACTGGTGGGGTTGGGGTGCCACATAGCCTGCCTCACGAAGGGACCTTGCCTACAAAGTTCGCCCTTGCCTAGGGAAACCCACAGCCCACCTCCCCCACCCAGACACCTCCTAATGTGCGCAGAGTCAGATGGATGTGACTGTACTCACTCCTTGTTGCTGCTGTGATGCTCTCAAGCGCCCATCCAACTCCGGATACGCCACTGCCAGGATCCGGAACATCAGTGGGGTCATGGTGCGACGGGCACCCCTCCCACATTGGGAGGCCATCCCCAGCTGGGCCTCCGCTATCTTCTAGCTCCAGCGTCGAATGTCCTCCCATCTTTTCCGGCAGTGGGTGCTCCGTCTGTGGTGGACCCCACGGTCCGGACGTACTTGGCGATGGCACGCCAAATATCCTTCTTCTGGTGGGTGCTGACCTAGAGGAATAGTACAGGGGAAAAGGATAATCTCTAACCGTCCGGACCGTCACAGTCATTGACCCACGTTCCCACCCTTGCCCTGACGCACATACACTCACTGTCCGCTCATGCAGGCCTCAGTCCCCCCTGTGTCTTCCATCCACACCACTCCAAACAGGCATTGCCCATACAGCATGCTCATAGTGTACTCACCTGTTTGTCTGGAGGACCGTAGAGTAGCATGTACTGGGGGAGGATCCCATCCACTAACTTCTCCAACTCCTCCGAAGTGAAGGCAGGGGCCCTTTCCCCAGAAACATGAGCCATCGTCGCTTCCAGTCTGAGGTCACAAAAGCACTTGCAGTGTAGGTCCTCTCCTGTCGAAGGTCAGGTATCAAGTGAGTGAACAGACAGAAAATGGTGGTCATGTCGGCGGCGGTGCGTACCGTCACCGCCGGCGTACATCGTCATTGGCTCTTGGGACCCATGGGGTCCAATGTTAACCAAGGTAGGATTGCGCCCCGGTCTTCGACCGCCTACCGCGACGGTGTACAATGCCAGCGCAGTTACCTCATATCCCCTTGTCCCACATTACATGTCAGGCAGCCGCCATTTCAGGGGACCACATGGCATTAATTTTAAATGTGTCACACCTATCTAGGCCTTGCATACACACAGTGACGGGCACATTGCAGATTGACAATTGTGTGCACTAAATATTTTTTTAATACCTCAGTGTTGGCTGACTCTGTGCTCGCTGTTCTCGTCCATAGGGCACGTCCGCTGGGGCAGGTGAGGAGATGGAGGCATCTTCTGGTGTACAGACCGCTGGTGGACCTGTCGACAATGGAAGACAGACACATCACTATTACTTACAGACTTGATTGTGCCACAATCCAGGAACTGTGTGCCCAGTTGGACCCAGACCTGATGTCAGCCATCTGCCATCCCACAGTTATCCCCCCTCTACCTAGTGCAGGTCCTGTCAGTAGTCCATTTCCTGGCAAGTGGGTCTTTTCAAACAACAGTGGCCATTGCATCAGGGATGTCGCAGCCTATGTTCTCAAACGTGTTGTCCAGAGTGTTGTCTGCCCTGCTGAAACACATGCGCAGCTACATCGTTTTCCCTCAGGTGGAGGATTTGTTCACAGTGAAAGGTGACTTCTATGCCCTGGGATATATCCCCAACATCATAGGTGCCATTGATGGGACACATGTGGCCTTGGTACCCCCCCCGCAGGAGTGAACAGGTGTACAGAAGCCGGAAGAGCTACCATTCAATGAATGTGCAGATGGTGTGTTTGGCCGACAGGACATCTCCCATGTGAATGCAAGTTTCCAGGTTCAATGCATGACGCTTACATTTTGAGGAATAGCAGCATCCCTTATGTGATGGGGCAACTCCAGAGGCACCATGTGTGGCTAATAGGTGAGGACAAGGACCCTATACCATGTGAATGATTGTCTGGGTCTGGGGTTGTCCCTAAGGGTTAGTGTGTGTCTAACAGTTGCCCCTCAACATTTGCAGGTGACTCTGGTTACCCTAACCTGTCATGGCTACTGACCCCAGTGAGAAATCCCAGGACAAAGGCAGAGGAACGCTACAATGAGGCACATGAGTGAACTAGGAAAGTGACCGAAAGGATCTTCGGCCTCCTGAAGGCCAGGTTCCGGTGCCTCCATATGACAGGTGGTTCTCTCTACTACTCACTAAAGAAGGTGTGCCAGATCATCGTGGCCTGCTGTATGCTGCACAACCTGGCTTTGCGACGACAAGTGCCTTTTCTGCAGGAGGATGGTCCAGAAGGAGGTCTTGTGGCAGCTGTGGAGCCTATGTACAGTGAAGAAGAGGAGGCAGAAGAAGAGAATATCGACAACAGAAACAACGTTATCCATCAATACTTCCAGTGAGACACAGGTAATAAGACATCACTGCCTCCCACATCTCATACAATTGTTAGACCTATCATATGTCTGTCACTTTCACCCAGTGTATGGACCCTGACTTGTCACTTTGCATTTCCATTTCACGGATGTGGGTCCCACTTTGTGACCTCTGCTACATTACCTCATGGACTAGAGCTGTGTGACATAGGTATGTTGACAATACAATCGACATTGCTATTTTCCTTAGTTATAGCAAATACAGTTTTGTGAAAGCACAGACTGACTCCAGATTGTTTTGTGATTCAAGGGTGTTTATTTAAGTGCAAATTAGTGGAGGGGGTTGTAAAATGGGCAGGGGTGATGGTGGAGGAATGTTCATGGCAGAGTCCAGTCTATTTGTTTCACAGGTGCATTGTCCAAAGGAGCATAGGAAGTGGAGCTAGGGTAGTTGATGGATGGACAGGGTGACAAAGTGGGACAGAAGGATGACATTCAGGGTGGTCTCATTTCTTGGCGGGGGTCTTGGCATTGTTCTCTGTCTTTGCCCTGGATCTCAGGGACCGTTGGCAAGGTGGGTCTCCATCTGCAGAGGGCGGGGTGCTGGTGTTGTGGGCCTGTGGCGGTGCCTCCTGTTCACTGGTGCCGGCAGAGGTGGTGGGCTGTTCATCATCCAGGCTAGTGTCAGGGGCCCCTTGTTGTGCCACAGTGTCCCTCCTGGTGTTCACAAGGTCCTTCAGCACCCCTACAATGGTGACCAGGGTGGTGTTGATGGACTTTGCCAGTACCGTTGCCATCATCTCCTGGAAATGATGGTACGCTCCCATGATGTTGGAGAGGGCCTCATGGAGAGTGGGTTCCGTGAGCCTTTCTCTCCCCTGTCGCACAGCAGTCCTCCCAGTTCCCCGGTTTTCCTGTTCCTCTGTCCCCTGAACCGTGTGCCCACTGCCACTGCCCCCAGGTCCCTGATGTTCTTGGGGTGGTGGGTTTGCCTGGGTTCCCTGTAGTGGTGGACACACTGCTGCTTGACTTGTCCTGGTGACAGAGGTATTGGCCCGGTGGGTGGGTGCTGTGCTGGTGTTTCCAGAGGGGGGAGGCTCTGTGGTGGCATGTGCCTGTTTGTGGGGAACTGACTGTCCCGAGGTCCCAGATGGGCCGGGCTGGTCATCTAGATCCAGTTGACAGAGCTGCTGTCATCACTGTGGGCCTCTTCTGTGGGGGGAGTGGACATGTCTGGAACCTCCTGTCCTGTGACCTGCAGAGGTGTAAAGGCATGATTATTGCATCTGTGTGTGCCATCGTGTGCAATGGGTGGGTGACCCTATACCCCAGTGCTTACATTCTTGTCTAGGACCTTGTGTGATATTTGGTTTGGGGATCTGTGTGGGTATCTGTAGTGGACATGCTTTGGTGATAGGTGTCCATGCTTTGGTGTTGCATGCAGGGCTTGGTGTTCGGGATGTGTTGGTTGTGATAGTGGGGCATATGTGAGGTGTTGCAGTGATGGGGGTGAGGGTGAGGGTGGGGTATGGGATAGCATGCAGGTAGGGTGGGGGATGTAATAGTTAAGATTTGATTTACCAGAGTCCATTACTCCTGCTACTCCTGCAAGTTCCTCAGGATGCAGTATAGCCAAGACCTGCTCCTCCCATGTTGTTAGTTGTGGGGAAGGAGGTGGGGGTCTGCCGCCAGTCCTCTGAACTGCAATCTGGTGTCTTGAGACACGGAGCGCACCTTCCCCCATAGGTTATTCCACCTCTTCCTGATGTCATCCCTAGTTCTTGGATGCTGTCCCACTGCGTTGACCCTGTCTATGATTCTCCATCTTCCTAGCTATGGAGGTGTGCTACACCTGTGCTCCGAATAGCTGTGGCTCTACCCGGATGATTTCCTCCACCATGACCCTGAGCTCCTCCTCAGAGAACCTGGGGTGTCTTTGCGGTGCCATGGTATGGTGTGGGTGATGTGTGAGGTGGTGTGTGTTGTGATGTGTGATGGGTTGTGTTTGTGTGTGTTGTCTGAGGTGCGTGGATGTTGTGTGAGTGATGGTGTTGTGTGCATGTGGATGCTAGTGTTGTTTCTGGTGGTGTCTCTCTCTGGGCTTCTTTCTCAATTTTTGTCGTAGGGGTTTGTGAGTGATGTGGGTGTGTGTTTTATATTGGATTGGGTGTGTGGATGTGGTGTGTGGATGTGTAACAGGTGTGTGTATTTCGAATTGTCCAATGTGGTTGTGTTTTGTAAGAGTGTGTGTATTTTGAGCGCAGCGGTGTGTACCGCCAATGGAATACCACGGTTGAAAGACCGCCGCGTGGATTTGTGGGTTGTGATAGGGTGGGTGTATTCCTTTTGGCGTGACGGTGTCGGTTTTATTATCACCAGTTTATCACTTACCTTTGGTGTGGCGGACTTGTGTCTGGATTTTGGCGGATTCCGCCTGTAGGTCGTAATAGCTGTAGCAGAATTCTGCTGCCACAGTGGTGTGTTGGCGGTCTTCTGCTCAGTGGTAAGTGGGATTTACCGCCCATGTTGTAATGAGGGCCTAAGTGTGCCAGTCATGCATTTAATAGGAGCGCTAGTGGAGTAGCTTCAGTGTGTCAATTTAGTGTTTCTTGCAACATCCACTTGTTCTGGTTGTGCTGAATGAAAGAGTGTGTGGGGGCAACGTAATCCCCTCACAAAATCCAGAAGAGGAGCACTGTGGATAGCTGCCACAATAAGCTGACAATGCACCTACTGCACCAGTAAACAGAGTAGTGGAGGTTACCTCTACAACTGAGCACATAAGGAAATACTATTCATTATAGTTCATTACAAATGACTTTGCCCAAATCTATATACAATTAGCCAAGCTGACTGTCACGAGAAATGACACATTAAATGACAGAACGTCTCTGAGAACTCATTCAGAGGATCACACTGAGATGTTTTGGGGTCAGCAAAACTGGGAGCCGATGATTACTGGTAAAAAGGACTGTGAGCAAAAACCATTACAACAGAAAATCCCTGAAAATGCACCTAGTCTTTAGATTCAGTTCACCAGTTCAATTCCTCATTACCTCTTCCCACAAGGTTCCTTCTCTAATCCCCCAATGCCAGTTCCCACAAGGTTTCCTTCCCCATTCCCTCAATGCTCTCTCACATAAGCCGCCTTCTCCAATCCCTAAGTACTTCTTCCCACATGGATGTCTTCTCCAGTCCTTCAGTTTCACTTCCTAGAAGGTCCCATTCAACAGATCTTCAAAATCCCCTCCAATGATCTCCCTTACTCCAACCTCTCAGCATCCCTTTCACAAGGTTCCCTTCTCCAGTCCCAATGTATCCCTTCCCTCAAGTTTCACAGAGGAATTTATCACCGGCCATTCAACTTTTACAATGGTAACTGCAGGATCTCTGTGAGACACAGGCAATCTAAATTTAAATATTGGTGGTTCGGAAGTAGGCGGATATAAACACTACAGTCCAAGAGTTAAATGATGCTTGCTATGATGCTGTTGAAATCTAAATCATGCAGAAGCTGAAGTTGATGATCCACTGGACTCCGTGAAGCTGGACACCACACAGCTTTCTAAACTGATATAAGTATGACCACATCTGCTTAAGCAAGTGTTAAGCCATATATTGGAAGGCGGGTTAATAGGAGAGGTAAGGTCACATCTACCACTAGCAATATTGCCCCCAATCCAATGTTATATCTCAAAGCATCAACCCTTGGCTCAACCCCTGATAGCTTGGCAACGAACAGGCAGGCTTAACTTAGGAAAAACATATGTAAAGCATTTAAATACACCAACACAGAAAAGACATACGACAAAACACAGACCAAAGATCCCACATTGATTTAAAAGAGTAGTAGATATTTTTATGTTTTAAATGACACCAAAATGACAAAAATCCAATATAGGGAACTGGAGTTATGAATTTTTAAAAATGAACTTAAAAAATGTGCATTCTAGTGCTTAGAAATCAATAGCGCCAACCACAGGACATCTTGTCACGCTTGACTGGGACAAGTGAAAGTTTGTGACTGACTGCAATGGAGGCCTGGTTAGATACACTGAGCGGGAAACGTCTCTCAAAACTTTACTTTCACACTTTTCTCTCTCAACATTGTGTGGTCCACCCCAGCATGCCGATTTCAATGCAACATGATCAGATTGCTTTTCAGCAAGGCAAAGGTCAAATCCTGGAAGTCTGGAGCTCCAAAGCTTTCAGTGAGATGAACCTGAAATCCAAGCCAGGTTTGTGTTGAAGGTAGCCACCATGACTGACGATGTTGTGTAATGTCCACTTATGGAGCTTTTTCCCAAAGTTGCTCCAAACTTCTCCAAACTTCTGGAACTTCTTCCTGAATTTCCCCTTTAGGGTTCAAATGGTCCAAAACACAAATCCAAGGGTCTAGAAGCTCTGAAATGGTCCTTGGAAGTTTAGGACTACAATTGCCACAATGCACCTCGCCAAATCCTCAAAAGTCCACCTTACACACTCCAGGCTAGGGACTTGTTGTGATGTGGCTTAGAATGCCGCTGTGTCATGTGGAATTCTCTGACAGAGTTTGCTGATGTCTTGGCATTCCACATGACACCGACGGACTGAGGCGCTCGTCTTGTCTTCCCTCTGTGCCCCTTTTGTATTACTTTGTAAGCTTAAAGCCTATTCTTCTGCATTAAAGATTCTTCCATCTAATCTTCGTCGTGGAACTCCTTACTTCAAGATTGGCGACGAGTTTCCAGTTCCTGACAAGCCCATTTCCAGCTGTGCCTTTCCGGGTGTTGACTCTTCGGCGACTGCTTTATGTGGGACAGACTGCAGTGCACCCGGGATCGTCTCTTCAGTGACCGTTTTATGTGGGGCAGACTCTGCACTGCATCTGGGATCGCCCCTTGTTTTTTTTTTTCTTCTCGATCCTGTATGTATTTGGGGGCACCGAGGGCAATAAGGAAATTACCTTTAGTTTAACAGAATTTCCAGCGCGAGCTTTTTAGCGCGTGCACACTGCGCGAAGCACCAGTGTGTCGGCTCGCATCTTTTCACTGAAGACGCAAGCACTTTAGCATGCGTGTACTTTGCAGTGTCGGCTCTCACCTGTCATTTACACGGTCCTTCCAGCTCGGGGACTGTTTTACTGCCTTTCTGGTCGCTGCCACTCGCTGCCAGGCTGACCTGCTCCAGCCTTGTTTTTCTTGCCGTCTACCGGAAATAAAAGAAGGACCTTTTTTTTTTTTGCCTGCTATTGACACAGAAGATGGACTATTTTTGTAGTTTCTTTCCTTCAACATAGAAGACGGTTTTCTTGGATGTGCTAATTATCAGCCATCTTTCATTGGACTTTCATACATTCATATATTTATGTACAAGTTTTTTGTTTAATTATTATTATTAACATTTATTTTTTTTTCTTTTTTAAATTTTTTTTTTTCTCTCTGATTTCTTTTCTCTTGTTGTTTTGGGAAGCTAGTTAGGGAGAATGCAGAACGTGTTACCACCCTCACCTTTTTTGCAAGAACCAGGTGATCCTCCCTTAGAATGGAAATTATGGTTACGTTCATTCAAGGCGTATTTAGGAGCTATAGACGGTCATAAGTACAGGCCTGAAAGAAAAAAAAGTTTAATGTACTATTATTTAGGAGTGGAAGGACAGAACATTTTTGATCATCTACCAGTTTATGATTACATGAGGAAGAGGAGTTGGATGAGTTTGAGATGGCGGTTGCGCAGCTGGACAAGCATTTCATTAAGAATAAGAATGTGGTTGTCCATAGGTATAAATTTTTTACTAGGGCACAAAATCCAAATGAAAGTGTGGCTTCTTTTATTACAGCGTTAAAAGTACTGGCTGCCAAGTGTGAATTTGAAAACTTTACTTCGCAACTTATACGTGATCAACTGGTAGCAAGGTGTTATTCTAAAAGAATTCAAGAAAAGTTGTTAACGTGCAAAGTCCTGTCGTTAGACAAAGCTATTGATATAGCAAAAAGCATTGAATGTTCATTGGAGGATGCTAAACAGTTGGAGTTGTCTATGTCTAACGTTTCTATTTCAGATACGGTGATGAATACACACAATCTTGATCACAAGATACTGCTCCATACTGAAAAAAAACAAGATTGCACGCCACTTTCAAGGAATACTCTGTCTTCCAAAGTCAACCATAAAACTATGTGTTATAGATGTGGTTCTTCGAATCACGTTTCATCCTTCAGGAATTGTCCGGCAGTTAATGAACAATGCAGGATCTGCAATAAACTGGGACATTTCTCACGTGTATGTAGAGGTGGAAAAAGGAGTAGTGTTCGTTGTGTACTTGAGGGAGATAAGGAAAGTGTACAACAGGATGATACTGAGTTCATGTTGGTTGTCAAGGACAATAGTCCCTCTATTAATAAAATGATAATAGATCCTGATATTGAGGTACTGGTGGGTAGTGTTGCTGTCAAATTATTAGTGGATACTGGTGCACGCATTACTATTGTTTCATTAGAAAAGTTCAATGAGTTTTGGAGCGATAAAACTCTTTTTCCTCCTGATGTCACTACATTCAACTTTGAGGGGAGCAAAATTGATTTAGTTGGGTATTTTTGAACCTCATTGTCTGTTTTTGGCGAGACGCTCCATGGCAAGGTGTATGTAGCAAGAAAAGGCATTAATGTTTTGGGCTTAATCCACCAAGCTGATTTTAAATTAGTCATTAAGCCAGGAAGGGATAAGCCTGTGTCGATTGACCGTAACAACAGCAATTGTATTAAGACATTATATGATTCGAAGTGTTTTTGGAAACAAAAATTCAAAGGACTGTTCCAGGACAAGTTAGGAAAAATAACAAACTTCACACACACAATCAGGTTGAAACAAGGAGTAATCCCGGTTAAACACAAGTTGAGGAATGTTCCTTTTAGTGTGAGGGAAGACTTGTCCAATTTATTAAGGAACATGTGCAAACAGGGGATAATAGAAAAGGTTGAAGCAACTCTATGGTTATCTCCCATCGTTTTAGCAAAGAAAAGCTCTGGAGACCTGAGGATGTGTATGGACTTAAGAAGCTTGAATGAGGCAATTTGGGTCGATAGATTTACCGTTGCCCAGAATAGATGATCTTATAGTTAAAGTGAGTTCTGCCAGTTGGTTTACGAAGTTAGATCTTAAATCAGCTTACCATCAGGTTGAACTAGATGTTGACTCTCGTTACCTTACAGCATTTGTGACACCTGATGGAACTTTCCAATTTTGTAGATTACCTTTCGGTTTGGCGTCAGCTCCTGCTGTTTTTCAAAGATTAATGACTGACATGTTCCCCAATAATTGCAACGTAGTTATATTTCAGGATGATATCCTGATTTTTGCTGATACTGAAATGGCACATGACAGAGTTGTGGAAGAGGTCTTGAAAACTTTAGAAGAAAGAGGAGTCACTCTCAGAGAGGACAAATGTTTCTTCAAGACTCGGGAGATTGAGTACTTAGGTCATGTTTTATCTGAACAGGGTGTCAAACCAAGACCTAAGTTAGTGAAAAGCATTCTAGAAGCTCCTGCACCTAAAACCAAAGAGCAGCTCCTTTCTTTCTTGGGTTTATGTGAATTTTAGGAGAAGTTTTTAAAGGACTTTGCCAAGACAACTGAGTGTCTTAGAGCCATTCTTAAAAGAAAACAAGTATTTTATTGGTCTAAAGAGTGCAATGACGCTTTTGAGCTGATAAAGCAACATATTTTCAATTCTCCTGTGTTACAACCTTTTTCTGATGAGAAAAAAAAACATAGTAACAGTGGATGCATGTGAGTATGGATTAGGTGCAGTTTTGACACAAGTTTCTGATGAAGGCAAGGAAAGCACCATTGGGTTTGCTTCAAGGACCTTGCGGGAGGTTGAGCGGAAGTATTCTGTAATTGAAAAAGAACTTCTTGCTTGTGTATGGAGTGCAGAGAAATGTAAACAATACCTCTGGGGTAGACACTTTGTTTTAAAAACCGATCACCATCCGCTGGTGGAAATTTTACCTGGAAAAAAAATTAAACGTTCGACTGCTCGCATTGCTTGCTTATCTGCCAAATTATTAGAGTTCAACTTTTCTGTTGAGTATATTCCGGAAGGTAAAAACAGTAGGGCAGATTGTTTATCCCGTCTTCCCATATTAGATGAGGAAGAACAGGAATGGGAAACTGAAATAGAAGAGTGCTTTATAGCGTGCATCACTGAAACTTTGGATGAAAATGTTTGGATCAAGTCATTGCAAAATGACAAATTGTTGTGTGAAGTTATGCATTATGTTAGGACTGGGTGGCCAAGAGAGAGAACTCTTCCACCTGAATTACAACCTTATTGGAAAGTATCGGAAGAATTATCTGCTGAAAGTGACAAGCTCATTAGATGCGATAAACTTATTCCTCCGGAATGCCTCCGGAGGGATTTGATACTTAAAGCTCATGTAGGACATCTTGGTTCCACTATTACCAAAAGGAAGCTGAGATCAAATTTCTGGTGGCCTAGTATGGATGAGGAAATTGAGGAGTTGGTTAAAAATTGTCCTAGGTGTTGTGTAAGTGAGAAGATTCTTGTTACCCAGGGAGTGAATGATTCCTTTGTTCCATCGCCAGCTCGGGCATGGCAGAAAATTGGTCTAGATTTTCTTGGACCTTATCATGTATTGCCGCCAGACATGAGGTATTTCATGGTAATAGTGGATCATCTTTCTATGTGGGTTGAGGTTTTACCTATCAGAGTTCCCACCACTCAAAGTGTTTTAGATGTCTGAAAGAAGTCTTTAGCCGGGAAGGATTGCCTGAACAAATATGACTGATAATGGGGTACAGTCAGTATCCACAGAGATGTGTCAATTCCTGCACAGATGTGGCATCAAACACATAAGAACTTCTCTCTATAATCCCCAGAGTAATGGTGTTGTTGAACGTTTCAATCGTTTACTTGTTGAGTGTATCCAGGCAACTCTCAGGAACAACATGCCTGTAGGACAAGCTATTAAAGAATTAATCTGGTCTCATCGCACTACACCTCATGTTGCTACTAGTAAGACCCCTTTTGAATTAGTGAAGGGGAGGATTGCGACAACAGAATTATGTCCTTTTTGGATAATTGATTTATTTCATGAAGGGTGTGATCTTAAGAAGGGGTGGCATGTAGCAAAAGAAAATTCTGATGTAATGGGAAAGAAAAGGCTGAAGGCAATACCGTTAAAAAAAAATCATGACCTCCAAGTTAGAGATTGGGTAAGGGTTAAAGATCCCTTGTTAGTCAAAAAAAGGCTTGTCAAAGTTTAAAGAATCCCAAAAAATTCTAGAGGTACGTAAAAATGCTGCTAGGTTGACTGATGGGAATTGGTGGGGTGTCACACGTTTGGCTTTAGATCCCAGTGTTCATTCTAGAAGTGAGTTTGGAAGTAATCACAAGTTGTTCAACCAATTCAATGGAAATTAAGTTGACTCTTGCAATTCTTCTGAATGTGTAAGAAAGAATGTACACAAAACTATTGGGGAAAGGAGTAAGCGGGAACGCCGCAGACCTGTTAAGTTTCATGATTATGTTTTGTCGTGAAAGTAATATATGTCCATTCTTTATTCAGTAAGTTGTTATTTTGTGCTTAGATGATGAACAGTTTATTAGGTGTTGTTCATAAGTTACTTTTGTTTCAATTTTAATAGAATACTTTTGTTTATATTAATAGTATTGTTTTATTTTACTTATTTATTGAGAACAATGTTAAATTAAAGAAAGGGGGGAGATGTTGTGATGTGGCTTAGAATGCCGCTGTGTCACGTGGAATTCTCTGACAGAGTTTGCTGATGTCTTGGCATTCCACATGACACCGACGGACTGAGGCGCTCGTCTTGTCTTCCCTCTGTGCCCCTTTTGTATTACTTTGTATGCTTAAAGCCTATTCTTCTGCATTAAAGATTCCTCCATCTAATCTTCTTCGTGGAACTCCTTACTTCAGGACTTTTGTGTTAGCTTGTGCAGGCAAGCTCTATTAACCTGTAGCTTTCAGGGAGTCCAATCCTGAGTCCTTTTTGAAGCAAAGTCAACCCCTTAGGGCTAGGGTTCCAGGAGCAGTACTTCAGAGTGCAGTCCTTTGGGTTGCAGACCCGGGTTCCTGTAGAGCAGTCCTTCTTCTTGTGGTTTCAGGCAGCATATCTGAGTTGCAATGCAGCTGAGCCATATTTATTTACTCATCTTGGGGGACAAGCAGAGGGACACCGCCGTCCAAGGAGATACAGGATGCCACCCAAAAGCATGACAGCTTCCTCCAAAGTGTGGCATTTTCTTCTCCCATAAGGCACTGCACTTTAAAATCCAAGATGGATGATTTTTCTCCGGAGGAGCAGGACCTGATTAAACTAACCTACTGGTGTGTCTCATTTCTGTTCACACTACCCCTTTAGACCATTTACAAACTATTTTCCTGAGCCTGCTATCTATCTATCTGTGGAGTACAGGGTGAGAGGGCAGGCCTGGCTGGCATTCCTTTGTGTCCTGCTTCCTGTGAAGACTAGTTTGATGTACCTAGCTCCTTCCTTGCCTGGCCTCTGCAGTTGCAGACCTTATCCCTTCAGATGACTTCTACTCAGTGCAGGCCACTTATCACCTCATCAAAGCAGCGTGGCTAATCCTGTTAAGGCTGACCAGTCAGACCACTAGCAGGCTGGCTTTGGGCTCACAGAAAAGAAAGTCCTGTTACTTCTTTTCTGTATTAGTTATGAGGAATTCAACAGTGGAAAGCTGTTGGATTTATCATTACCAATCTGTTTAGTCTCCTTCCCCTAGCAATTATGTGAGATCTCCCCATGTTATCCTAAGAAGCTAAGTATCTACAATGTGGAAACACTAAAGGATCAGTTTTTCCCTCACCAGGGCTAATATAACATCTTTTATAATGCCCCTACTTACACTTTCATGGCACCCCACTACTGGGGCACCCAAGGGAGATTTTAGGGATGACATATAAGTAAAGAGAAGGTAGAGTATCACTGTGGAAGTACCTTTAATTCCAAAGTCGAATTTGCCCACATTTTACTTTTTGAAGACAGTCTGCAAGGCAGTGCTGTCTTTCAAAATGACAGCATGCAGCACAGCAGTGCACAAACCAGTGCAAGAAATCTACTGGGCCTCTAAACTTCCCTGTTATATACTAGGGTCATATAGGTAGTTTAAATGTATTGTCCTATTATATACTAAGGGACCAATTGTAATTATGCAACTTCACCAAATATCTTTTGTTCAGAGACCTGCCCTGGGCCTCTTTAGCAGAGCCCAGGGCACAGTCAGGGTCTGTTACCATCAGTATCAGAAAAATTGGGGTGAGCATGCTAAAAGAATGACTTTCTCACACCACATATATTTGACATTCTCACTCAAACTCAGATTGACCACTACATAATATTTCCTCAAGTCCAAATCTGACACACATACATCTGACTGTGATGGCTTCTCTCTCCTAGACTAATTGTACTTTATTATGTTTTGTAGTCTCTACGAACAACTTAGACTAAAATTGTTAGGCTTTATATCAGCTAGTGTTACATTAAGGACATCACTGATCAGAAGATCTTCAAATGCACTTTCTGATTTTTAATTTTTCTATACAACTGTTTACTTTTAGCTGTGATTTAATTTTTACCACATAATTTTGTCTCATGTTATATTTCCAACTGTTTTATGTATTTGCATTTGCACCTTTATGGTTATGAGTTTTTTTTTAACAGAATAAAGGAAATTACAAAAAAAACAAGACACAAACGCATATACTGAATTTTCCAGCAAAGTATTCTTCGTGGCAAATCTACCAGCCAGGCTAGACAACATTGTCCAGCTACAGGGAATCAGAAAGTTGCTCATCTCCTTTTTAGATGAGTACATCGTGCTGTTTGTGCTCCAAAGTGATAAAAAAAAAGACATGCAATACTCTGTAAAACCCATGAATGAATAAGGGGAACTAAAGATGGAGATCGTGTGTGAGATCTTCCATTCCCTCAGCATCAAACTGTTTGTGGTCATTTTTGTCAAGTGTTTGAGAGTGGAGGGTCATAGATTTTTTGCAAACACTTTTTTTCTCATAGCAGTTTGCTGCACATGTATTTGCCAGTGTTGGAAAATAGGTTATTGGTAAGGAGAGGTAAGTACCTGCACTTCGCAATAGGCCACTAACCTACACTTAGGTCCAGTTAGGTCTAAGTAAATTAAACTCAGCTCAACCCTTGGTAGCTTGGCAATGAGCGACAAGGCTTAATTTAGCAGACAAAGCGTAAAGCATTCAAATATCACAAAACAATAATTAAATAAAACACAGGAAACAGTTTAAAAATCCAAAATCAATTTATAACAATAGGAAATATTCTTAGCTTTAAAATGACACGAAAACAAATAAAATCGGATAAGGGGAGCAAGAGCTATGAATTTTTAAAGAATTATTGCTTTTGAGCGTATTGAAACAAAAAGTGCCAATCTGGTCATCTGGTCGCACCTCGACAGGGGCAAAGTCAAAGTTTAAGGCCGACCGCGATGGCGCGATGGAGTCTGGCTCGGCTACAGCCCGCTGGAGGCCTTGGTCAAAAGCTTACCTTAGGACTTCTTCGTTTTTCTGGAGATTTTCTTCAGCGGGACGATCCTGCCAGTCCAATCTGACCTCCTGGAACTCTACCTCGGATACGCGTTGCGAGAGCCCTCAGTGGAGATTTTTACCTTTGGACATAGTCATTTTTTCGAGGTGAAAATCCGTCCTTGGAGCCCTCTTCGGATACGCTGACTGCGAGGTCCTGGTCAACTTCGTACATTCGGACTTAGCAACATTGGCGGTAAAAGCCGCTTACCGACGTGCAGAAGACCGCCAACACACCTCTGCAGTCACAGAATTCCACCACGGTCATTATGACCCACAGCTCGGAATCCGCCGAAATTTAGACACCCACACAAGTCCGCCACACCAAAGGTCAGTGATAAACTGGAGAAAATAAAACCTCCACCTTCACGCCAACAGGAATACTCCCACACTATCAAGACCCACAAATCCATGCGGCGGTCTTTCAACCGCAGTATTCCATTGGCAGTACACACCGCTGCACTCAAAATACACACACACTTACAAAACACTACCACATTGGACAATTCAAAATACACACACCTGATACACATACACACAACACTCCCACGCACCCAATACAATATAAAACACCCACCCACAGCACCCACAAACCCCTACTACCAAAAAGTCCGAAAGAAGGCCAGAGAGAGACACCACAATCTACAAACAAGCATCCACAGGCACTAAACACCATCACCCACATAACATCCACGCACCTCACACAACACACCACTAAATATCACCCCACGCATCACAACACACACCAACCCACACATCACCCACACCACCCATGGCACGGCAAAGACACCCCAGGTTTTCTGAGGAGGAGCTCAGGGTCATGGTGGAGGAAATCATCTGGGTAGAGCCACAGCCATTCGGAGCACAGGTGCAGCACACCTCCATAGCTAGGAAGATGGAGCTATGGCGAAGAATAGTGGACAGGGTGGACGCAGTGGGACAACACCCAAGAAATAGGGGTGACATCAGGAAGAGGTGGAATGACCTACGGGGGAAGGTGCGTTCCGTGGTCTCAAGACACCACCTTGCGGTTCAGAGGACTGGCGGCGGACCCCCACTTCCTCCCCCACAACTAACAACATGGGAGGAGCAAGTCTTGGCTATTCTGCATCCTGAGGGCCTCCCAGGAGTAGCTGGAGGAATGGACTCTGGTAAGTCAAATCTTTACTATTACATCCCCCACCCTACCTGCGTGCCATCATATACCCCCACCCTCGCCCTCACCCCCATCACTCCAACTCCTCACAAATGTCCCAATATCACAAACCACCCATCCCAACACCAAGCCCTGCATGCAACAACAAAGCATGGCCACTGCGCATACCCATACACCCCCCTAAACCATCATCACACAAGGTCCCACACAGGAATGCAAGCACTGGGGTACACGGTCACCCACCCATTGCACACCTTGGCACACACAGATGCAATAATCATGCATTTATACCCCTGCAGGACCCCTACCCAACGTCACCGGACAGGAGAGTCCAGACATGTCCACACCACCAACAGAAGAGGCCCACAGTGATGACAGCAGCTCTGTCCAACTGGATCTAGACGACCAGCTAGGCCCATCTGGGACCTCAGGACAGTCGGTTCCCCTGACACAGTCACAGGCCACCACAGAGCTTCCCCCCTCTGGAAACACCAGCTCAGCACCCACCCTGCGGGCCCATACCTCTGTCCCCAGGACATGTCAATCAGCGGTGTGTCCATCACTACAGGGAACCCAGGCTAACCCACCACCCTAACAACAACAGGGACCTTGGTGCAGCGGCAGTGGGCACACGGTTCAGGGGACAGAGGCCCAGGGAAACAGGGGAACTGGGAGGGCTGCTGTGCGACTGGGGGAGGACAGGCCCAGGGAACCCACTCTTCACAAGGCCCTCTCCAACATCATGGGAGCCTACCATCATTCCCAGGAGACAATGGCAACGGTACTGGCCAAGTTCCAGGAGACCCAGTGCCTGCAGGAGGAACAGTATTTGGGCTTCAGGGAGGAACTCAAATCCATCAATTTTACCCTGGGCACCATCGTAGGGGTGCTGATGGAAGTCCTCAACACCAGGAGGGACACTGTGGCCCCTGACACTAGCCTGGACGATGAACTGCCCACCATCTCCGCCGGCGCTAGTGGACAGGAGGCACCGCCACAGGAACACCACACCAGCATCCCACCCCTGCAGATGGAGAACCACCCCGCAAACGGTCCCTGAGATCCAGGACAAAGACAGAGAACGATACCAAGACCCCCGCCAAGAAATGAGACCACCCTGATTGTCATCCTTTTGTCCCACCTTGTCACCCTGTCCATCCTCAAACTGCCACAGCTCCACTTCCTATGCCCCTTTGGACAATGCACCTGTGAGACTAATAGCTTGGACTCTGCCATGGACATTCCTCCACCATCACCCCTCACCATTTTACAACCCCCTCCAATATTGAGCACTTAAATAAACACCCTTAAAGCACAAAACAATCTGGAGTCTGTCTGTGAATTCGAATTAGTGTATTAGCAATTACAGTGACAAAATGCTCTTTCAAATGTAATGTCAACATAACTATGTCACACAGCTCTAGTCCATGAGCAAACAAAGCAGATGTCACACAGTGGGACCCACATCTGTGAAATCGTAAGGGAAAGTGAAGAGTCAGTGACCATACACTGGGTGAAAAGGACAGACAGTAGAGAGGTAGTAGTGTTAAAGTACATGTAGCAGGCATGTTTGTCTTCTTACCTGTGTCTCACTGGAAGTATTGCAGGATCCTGTTGTCGATGTCCTCTTCTTCTTCTGCTTTCTCGTCTTCACTGTCCACAGGCTCCACAGCTGCCACAACACCTCCATCTGGACTATCCTTCTGCAGAAAGACACCTGTCGTTGCAAAGCCAAGTTGTGAAGCATACAGCAGGCCACGATGATCTGGCACACCTTCTTTTGGTGAGTAGAATAGGGAACCACCTGTCATATGTAGGCACCGGAACCTGGCTTTCAGGAGGCCGAAGGTCCGCTCTATAATCCTCCTAGTTCGCCCATGGACCTCATTGTAGCATTCCTCTGCCCTTGTCCCTGGATTCTTAGGGACAACCTCTGACCCAGACAACTATTCCCACTGGTTTGGTTCCAGGTGCTCACCTAATAGCCACACACGGTGCCTCTGGAGTTGCCCCATCACATAAGGGATGCTGCTATTCTGCAGGATGTAAGGGTCATGCACTGAGCCAGGGAATTTGACATTAACATGGGAGATGTACTGGTCTTCCAAACACACCATCTGCACATTCATCGAATGGTAACTCTTCCGGTTTCTGTACACCTGTTCACTACTGCGGGTGGGACCAAGGCCACATGTGTCCCATCAATGGCACCTATGATGTTGGGGATATGTCCCAGGGGATAGTAGTCACCTTTCACTGTAGGCAAATCCTCCACCTGAGGGAAAACGATGTAGCTCCGCATGTGTTTCAGCAGGGCAGACAACACTCTGGACAACACTCTGGAAAACTTAGGCTGGGACATCCCTGGTGCTATGGCCACTGTTTGATATGACCCACTTGCAAGGAAATGGAGTACTGACAGCACCTGCACTTGAGGGGGGATTCCTGTGGGATGGCGGATAGCTGACATAAGGTCTGGCTTCAACTGGGCATACACTTCCAGGATTGTGGCACGATCAAGCCTGTATGTCTTTCCTCCATTGTCGACAGGTCCACCAGCGGTCTGTACACCGGAGGATGCCGCCATGCCCTCACATGCCCCAGCGGACGGTGCCTATGGAGGAGAACAGTCAACCAACTCTGAGGTACGGAAACATAGCTCACTCAGAAAACTATTAATAAAACTAAATTTGCCTGTATGAGTGTTGAGCCAAGACCTAGGTATGTGAGACGCAGTTAAAAATAAGGCAATGTGGGCCCCTGAAATGGCGGCTGCCTGACCTGTAAAGTGGGACAATGGGATATGAGGTAACTGCACTGGCATTGTACACCGTTGCGGTAGGCGGTCAAAAACCGTGGCGCAATTCTGCATTGGTTAACATTGGACCCTATGGGTCCCAGGAGCAAATGACGATGTACGCTTGCGGTGACGGTACTTACCGCCGCGGACATAACCGCAATTTTCTATCTGTTCAATCACTCAATACCTGATCTTCGACAGGAGAGGACCTACGCTGCAAGTGCTGCTGTGACCTCAGTCTGGAAGAGACAATGGCTTGTGCGTCTGGGGAAAAGGCCCCTGCCTTCAGCACGGAGGAGTTGGAGAAACTCGTGGATGGGGTCCTCCCCCAGTACACGCTACTCTACGGTCCTCCAGACAAACAGGTAAGTACACTGTGAGCATGCTGTATGGACAATGCCTGTGTGGAGTGGTGTGGATGAAAGATGGGGGGGGGGGAGAATGAGGCGTGCATGAAATACGGTGAGTACATGTGCCACATGGCAAGGGTAGAGATGCGGGCCAATGACTGTGACGGTGCAGTTGGTAATAACTTCTCTTTTTCCCCTGTACAATTCCTGTAGGTCAGCAACCGGCAGAAGAAGGATATTTGGCGTGCCATCGCCAAGGACGTCCGGACCATGAGGGTCTACCACAGACGGAGCACCCACTGCCGGAAAAGATGGGAGGACATTCGCCGCTGGAGCAAGAAGACGGCGGAGGCCCAGCTGGGGATGGCCTCCCAAAGTGGGAGAGGTGCCCGTCGCACCATGACCCTCCTGATGTTCAGGATCCCGGTGGTTGCGTACCCAGAGTTGGATGGGCGCTTGAGGGCATCACAGCAGCAACAAGGGGGTGAGTATACTCTCATTCAGCTGATTCAGCGCACATTGTAGGTGTCTGGGTGGGGGAGGTGGGCTGTGGGTTCCCCTAGGCCAGGGCGAGTTTGCTAGTTAAGTCCCCTTTTTCAGGCAGAACCTGTGGCACCCCACCCCACCTGGGTACAGTGCCAACTACACCTAGTCAGGCTCCTGTGACATCCATGTGTGCAGAAATCAGCAATAGCCTTGTAAGCCATGTCCCAGGGATTGAATAGTGGACCCCAAGTGTGCAGCGTAGTGCAGGGGGCTTCTGTGTCTGTCTTGTCCGCCAACAGTAGCGGTATTGCATGCACTCAACATGTCTTTCTTCTGTCTCCTCCCCCCCTTTTTGTGGTCTCCCTGTACTTATGTGCATTAACATCATCAGGCGGAGGAGCAGTGGCACCGGAGCAGGAGGGAGCTGCATCCCACATGGCCCTGGAGGGCGAGACTACGGACTCCGAATTCACCAGTGGGACGGAGGGCGAGGGGAGCTCCACGGCGGGAACAGGAGCTGACACCAGCGACACGGACTCCTCCTCTGATGAGAGCTCCCTTGCGGTGGCGGGCCCATCTGTGCCCCCTGCATCTACAGGTACAGCCGCCACCCCACTCTCCAGCACCGCCCTCCCAGCAGCCCCTCAGCCTTTGCCCCGTGCCCGCTACTGCCCTCAGTGAGGAGGCCATTGACCTCATGTCCCTCACTGTTGGGCAGTCTACCATTTTGAATGCCATCCAGGGTGTAGGGAGGCAGTTGCAACAAACCAATGCATTCCTGGAGGGCATTCATTCTGGTCAGGCAGCCGTTCAGCAAGCTTTTCAGACTCTGGCCTCAGCACTGACGGCATCCATTGTCCCTGTCTCTAGCCTCCCCCCTCCAACTTCCTCCACCCAGACCCCCCTGTACCTCAGCCTATCCTAAGCACACCATCAGACCAGCATGCACACACCTCAACACACAAAGGAAGCTCAGGCAAACATAAGCACCACACATCCCACAGGCACTCACGCAAGCATCAGACACATGCAAACATACCAACATCCATTGCCTCCACTGTGTCCCCCTCCTCCTCGTCTCCCTCCTCCCTCCCTGTCTCATCTCCACTCTCACCTGCATGCACTACATCTTCAGCCACTACGTCCATCACCAGCACACCCACCACCACACCCCGTTCATGTGCAGTCACCACCCCCACTACCATTCACACATCCCCTGTGTCCTCTTCCAGTGTGTCTGTGAGGCCCCCTCCCATGGTACACATACTCAGCCACACACCCACCCAACAGCCATTCACCTCACGACAGCCTCCAGCCCATTCACCTTCACCCAAACTCAGCAAACGCACACCTCCTACGACCACTACCTCTTCCTCCATCCCCAAACCCCCTCCATCTACCCGTCCCAGTGTTCCTAAGAAACTATTCCTGTCTACCCTTGACCTCTTTCTCTCACCTCCCCCACCCTGTCTGTCTCCTAGGGCCCGACTCTCCAGGTCCCAACCTAGCACCTCAGCCACAACATCGGCGGGACCAGTGGTGTCAGTAGTCACCGGATTATGGAGTGCACCAGGCAGCAGGGCTGCCAGTGGGGCAAGGAGCCACAGCACGGACAGTCCCCCACCTGTCAAGCATCAAAAGATGGCCAGTGACCGGCGGGAGAGGGGGAAGACACCAGCCACCAAGGCCGCTCACAGGGGTACAGTTGGGATTGTGGAGTCAGCTGCGACACCTTCCAAGGTGAGGAAGGGGCACAAGAAAACCGGCAATTCTGGGAAGATCAGCACGGCGGAGAAGACCGCCATCAGCCCAGCTGCCCATGAGGCGACCGCCAGCAGCCACACTGCCCCAGACAGGATGCCAGCAGCAGCCCCGCTGACCAGGAGCCGACCGCCAGCAGCCACACTGCCCCAGACAGGACCGCCAGCAGCAGCCCTGGTGCCCAGGAGGCGCCGGCCAGCAGCCCCACTGCCCTGGACAGGACCGCCAGCAGCAGTCCCGCTGCCCAGGAGGTGACTGCCAGCAGCCCCACTGCCACAGACAGGACTGCCAGCTGCTGAACTGCTGCCAAGGACACCGCCGCCACAAGCACCGCTGCAAAGGACACCACCGCCACAAGCACCGCTGCAAAGGACACCGCTGCCGCAAGCACCGCTGCCAAAGACACCGCCGCCACAAGCACCACTGCACCGCTGCCAAGGACACAGCCGCCACAAGCACCGCTGCCAAGGACACCGCCGCCACTAGCACTGCAGGCTCATGATCACCAAAAGCTCTGACGCTACTGAGGCTGCACGAGCAGGATGAAGCACTCTGGGCACAAAGCCCCCTCCAGAACCAGTGGAGTATCACATCCACTACCTCTGTCCTTGGCAGGATGAAGCACTCTGGGCACAAAGCCCCCTCCAGAACCAGTGGAGAAAGGCATCGACTACCTCAGCTTTTGGCAGGATGAAGCACCCTGGGCACAAAGCCCCCTCCAGAACCAGTGGAGATTGACATCCACTACCTCAGCCTTTGGCAGGATGAAGCACTCTGGGAACAAAGCCCCTGCCAGAACCAGTGGAGATTGACATCCACTTGAGAGACTGTGGCTTTGCACTCCCCAGGATAAAGCAGTGGGCAAACCACCCTCTGTAGAGACTTGAGAGACTGTGGCTTTGCACTCCCCAGGATATAGCAGTGGGCAACCCACCCACTGTAGAGACTTGAGAGACTGTGACTTTGCACTCCCCAGGATATGGCAGTGGGCAAACCACCCACTGTAGAGACTTGAGAGACTGTGGTTTTGCACTCCCCAGGATATAGCAGTGGGCAACCCACCCACTGTAGAGACTTGAGAGACTGTGGCTTTGCACTCCCCAGGATTTGGCAGTGGGCAACCCACCCACTGTAGAGACTTGCGAGACTGTGACTTTGCACTCCCCAGGATTGAACAGTGGGCATGGGACCCCCTCGTGGATTTGGCGTTGTGCACTCAACCAGCTGAGGTGCCCACCCTTTCCCTTCCCCCTGAGGTGCCTGTTTTATTTCTATCTGATGCCCCTGTAGTGTTCTCTCCGTCTTGTTTGGATATCTTGTGTGGGCCTCACCCATGCCTTTTGGGCCCAGTGATCCACGAACTATGATGGTGGACTCCCTTGGAATTGTGTTCTTAGTGTATTTAATTGTATATAGTATAAATGTATATATTTGTAAATATTTTGGATGTATGTAATTGAATATATCACAATCTTTCGACTCATTTCCTTTTGTCCTTGCATTCTTCCAGGGGGGGTTGGGAGGTGTAACTGTGATGTACCATGATGTATTAGCGTGTGTGTTGTAGTGGGTGAGGGTGGGGGTGTTGCGTGTGTGTGTCACTGTTTTTTCCCTCCCCCCTCCCATGTGCCGTATGTGCAGTACTCACCGTGGTCTTCGTCGCCGGCGTTCCTGCTCCTTGTAGAGGGGCAGGAAGATAAAGGCTGGAAAAATCTGAAGCTCTGGTTCCATGGCGTCCTGGTTCCTCGTGGGGTGTGCAGAGGTGAGCGTTTTCCCTTCGAAGTCCTATTTCCGCCGTGTTTTTGTTCGCGGTGAATCCGCCCCGGAAAAGGTCGTGGATTGGTGGGTTGTAATTCTGTGGGCGGTACATTGTCCTCCGCCTGTCTCTTTGCGGTGACCGCCATGCTGTTTGTCCGTACCGCTGTGGCCGTCGGAGTGTTAAAGTGGCTGTCTATATTGGCGGTTTCTGCCACGGTCATAATTCCATTTTTTTTTACCGCCGACCTGTTGGCGGTCTTACCGCCGCTTTAACACCGACCACCAGGGTTGTAATAACCACCTTAGTCTCTTTTTTGGAGATTTTCTTCACCGGGACGAACCTGCAAGTCAGGCTGGGTCGGGGTTGAAGAAAGCCAGCTAGAGTTGCCACGGCAGGTCGGTCCCTGTATGGAGCTTTTTTCAAAAAGTTCTCCAAACTTCTCCAAACATCTGGATCTTCTTCCAGATGTTCTTTTAAGATTCTTTTGAGGTCCACAGCTCTGAGATGCACCTTGAGGGTGTGGACTACAACTCCCAGAATGCACCTGACGCAAACTCCTCTTTGGCCACTGGCCAGTGGTCAGCTGGTTAGTTTCTTCAGGAGTTGGTGCAGGGGACTCTGGTTAGCAACGTTACACCTCTAGCAAACAGTGAGTCCCTCCTTGAACCAGTTGAAGCCAGGCAAAGTCTTTCTCGTGGTGAAGCCCACAGCTGGTGCAGTCCTTTAGAGTGCAGTGCCCAGGTGCAGGGTCAGGGGTCCAGCAGGGCAGTCCTTCTTCTGTAGTTCTTCCTGGTAGGGATCTGGTAGGGAACGGAGGTGTGGGTGCAGGTCTGCCAGTTTTATCCTTGCTCCTGGGTGAAAACAGGGGAGTCCTGGTTCTCCAATCAGGGGCAGGGTCCTTCCCCCTGTGGTGACCACTTCCTGGGAAGTGTGGCAAAAATCAATTGCAGGGAGCAACATTCCTCGAAAATCCATCATGGCTGAAAGTGATTTTTGGAGGTTACATCTGGCTGAGCCCACCCACTGGTGTGGCTAAAATCCTAAACACACCCCTCTTCTGCCCTCTCCTAATCTAATCAAGGGGGCACCTAATCGTCTGGGTTTGCAGGATGTGTGGGTTTTGCTGGGTTGCTCCAAATGTCCTTCTCTGCCTTGGAAGACCAATCTGGCAGCCCTCCCCCTTCCTGCTTCCCCATCTGCTGAGGGGAGATCTCCTCCCCCAGGGACATCTCTTTGTGCTGAGCCAGGCCACTTCACACCTCATCAAGGCAGCCTAACCAGGCTGCCAGAGGCTGGACAGTCAGGGCACAGCAGCAAAAACACTGCAGGACTGAAGATGGCAACTTTTCAGGTAAAGTTTAAAACTCTTTACCTGAATAAGTTATATTAAATCCAACAACTGGAAATTGTGGGAGTTACCATAACAAATAATTTGATACCAAACTTTTAGTATCTATAACTTAAGGGGATTTTTAAAATTAAAATAAAGTCGCCCCATTCTAGCCAAAGGAGGCCAATCACTACAATGAGGAAAAAACTAATTTGGATGTTTTACCTCACCAGGGCTTATAAAACCATTTTTATAAGGTCCCTGCTTATAGTTACATCGCACCCAGCCCTAGGGGCAAAAAGGGCACACATTAGGGGTGACATATGTAAAAATGAGGTAATTTAAGACTTTGGAATTACTTTTAATTTCAAAGTCAAATTTGCATGGATTTTTTGTTTAAAAGCAGCCAGCAAGGCAGGCCTGCCTTTAAAATGACACTGGGCACCTCAGCAGTGCACCTATGGGTGCACTACCTATGCTGGGGTCCCTAAACCTGCATACCCTACCATATGCTAGGGACTTATAGGCAGGTTGACCTAGCCAATTATAATTAGCCTAATTTACATACTGATTTTACACAGAGCAAGGGCCCTGGGACTGGTTAGCAGTACCCAGGGCACCATCAGAGTCAGGAAATCACCAGCAAAAAGGGAAAAATGGGGGCAAAAAGTTAGGGGACCTCTGCAATTAGCCTTGTTCTCTCAAAGCCAGCATGCTCAGTTTCTATGCCCCAGTAATATATGTGATGCTTTGTCTTCAGACCTGTAACTTAATTCATGGACCGAGTAGCAATTACTGCTTGGCGATTCATTGTCTAGCGCTTTGTATTCTTTTTGTAGCTGTTCAGATGATGGGTTGTATGATGAGAGTGTGCTTTCATTTTGTTTGCTTCCCTGGTAGTACAGAAGGAGGCTAACGATGAGGAAGAAGTCAATCACCTCAATAATTTTAACTATCCTGTAATTTTGTGTTTTCCTCTTATTTGTGCAAGTTCGTTTTCCCATAAGCTCAGTGAGCATCATGAGTCTGTTGGTGGACAGATTTTCTGTCATTGTTGAACAAAATGATAATTTTCTGCTCCATGCATAGTACTTGCACGATCTGATCATGACTGTTGCCTAGCCAGTCTGACCATTCAAAGAAGCCTTCAGCTGCCATTATTAAAATATACCATCCTCATACGTGCACCAACTCTGAACCCCAGCCTATCTCCAGCATAAGGTTTGATCAGGAAAACTAAAAGCAAAATGAAAAGTCATTCTTGTAAAGATAGAGACATGCCTGGCCCTTCTGTGCCCATAACGTCAGTGAAAAACATAATTTGTTTCTTGATGTCCTCTCTTATGAGATATCTAAACTGGCGAGAGTCCTGAGGCTATCTAAGACATACAAAATCTCCATATCAGTATCGATAGCTCAGTGAGTTCACGGTTGAGTTCTCTATATAGTCTGGAGGTCACATGATAAAATCCCTGGATAGTTGACTGTGCCTTTCCAGCATGTACGACTGAACAATGAGGACCATTTTGTTAAGTAATAAATGGATCATCCATTTACCACAAACAGCAAAAATGTAGCCTCAAGTGCTGCAAGAAAATACTCATGACGCCTCCAAACCAGTGGGGAGCTATCTGAAGGCAGTGCTGGGAATCGAAAACATTTACTCTGAAAATACACAAATTGGAGATGTGGATGGAGGGTGGAGCCAGGAAAGGGTATAACACAAGGGACTAAAAAATGAAAGGTGGAGCCTGTGGTTTGCCAGAGCCTATAGAATAATTTTACTAACTCTTCATCCAAAGAGATTAATGAAAAGATACAATGATACAATTTTCCCAATGTAGATTACTGGGTACAAACATATCACATTTGCAGGTAGATTGTAAATTGAAGATCTAAGCTTTTTACCTTAGTAAGAGAGCTCACTGGGAACATGTATTTGTTGCGAATATACTTCTATAACCTGCAGCTGCAAGCTCCAATGTAGATAAAATAGTTCACTAGTTTATGGCTCCACTTCGAACGTCTACAAGTAACCTCCAAATAAAGGTCTACATGTGACCTCTAAGACGTACGTTTGAATCTTTGCAGGTTCTTAACTTTCATTTTCTAATGTTGATAAAATGAGTGCTAGCGTCAATACACTTGTGTTGTATGTTATTAGTATTATTAAAACACACATAGCCATACGTAAGTACCAAACATATGTCTAGTTATCTCTTGACCATTTTGCAAAATGACAAGCAAAACGTCTTTGTTTACTTCGATGAGCTCCTGCCTCTGGTTTCAAGGAGTTGCCCCGCTCAGCTGAGATCCATTCTCCTTTATTCTGACGCCTCTTCTATCCCAGCACATCCTCAAGCAGCTGCAGTGCTTGCTGTTAGGTATCTTTGTGCCAGAACTGGAATTCATTCAGTTTTAAGCCAGTAGTTCCTGAGGGTATGGACATATCTCATGATATAAAGGAATGTGACAAGGAGATAATTCAATGACACATCAATCGGTCATCCTAGGAGTAAAGTCACAGTCAGCTCATAAATGAATGGTCCTGTAACTTTTCTTATTTTCTGAATGAGTGAACTAATGAGCGAGTGAATAAGCAATAGAAGGTTCTGGACTGAACACTATAAGTGTTTCTTCACTAGTGGACCCGGCAGACAGGGATGGGGAATGTAAAAATATGTCTTTGTTTCGCTTTATTGAAATATTTATAAGTTGGTTACATTTTATAAATGCATTTTGAATTTCAGTAGAAATGTTTCCAATGCTTCATTTGGCTTAGCCTGATTTTACATGGTTTATAATTCATCATAAACATCAACTATTGATTTCACACTTTTTCAAATGAAGAAGGTGAGGTGATTTCTTTTGAAACCCACTTTAGCTCTGAGGAGAGCACAGTAATTACTTCCTTGGTACTCCTGGCTGTCTTCAGAAGAATGTGCCCTCCATTTGCCACTCCTTGGGTGTACTACTGAATTAAGGATGAGAGAACGTTTCTCCAGTCACCATACCCCTAATCTATGCAATTTCTGGATGACTGTTATTGAAAAGAGTATGGTCCTTTTGTTGTATTGTGACACGAGTTGAAAAAATAGAAGCAGGAAACAAAAGCATCATCTTTTATGGTGGAATGACTGACTCATTTTTCATTATGGAAACAATAAGTTATGTTATATGTAGAATGATGACAGGACACCAGATTAAAGACAAGACTGTATTGCATGTCTCCTCTCTCCACCATACATTTACTCTCCACACTTACAGGTTGGAATCTTCATCTCATAACATTCTAAGGCAGCTATCATTACCAACTGTGGGAATATACATAAGGGACTATGGAAAGTGGGAACGGATAAGATTATGCTCTGTATTTATTAATACAGAGATTAAATCCTGAATAAAAGAGTGACAATGTAACACATCTTCCCTCAAACAATTTTAAAAGCATTAGCAATTACAAACATTATGTAATCAATCACAATGATAATTATTCCATGTTAGAATCTTTCTGTCATATTGGTGGTATTTTGATCTTTTACCTATGTAAGTGGTTTCACTCGAGTACCATCTGTTGGATATGGGATTGGTATCACTGTTTCTGTCGCTTTTTGATGTAGTATAGTTAACTAGTCTGTCCATACTCCACCTTTGGACATTGTCCATTACAGCTAAATTATGTTGAATATCAACAATTAACATGGGTTAAACATTTTTAGATTTGTGTCCTTTTTTGCCTCCCGCTTTTTTTTAATGTATACTCTATCTCCTACTTTCCATTGTTGTTGCTTTGTTCCATGTTTATAGTCATAGTTCTTTTTGTGTTTGGCTAGGTGCAGTGCAATTTTAATTCTCACATTTGGCATGTTAATTTCTATTCTCCCTCATCCCCCCAACCAATTAGGGAGTAGTTTAATACTAGGTTTCCTTCTCTTAAGAGAAAGGTGAGATTCCTTTGACTTGGTCAAAAGTGGTATGGTAGGCCTATAGCATGTCTTGTATGGCTTTTTCTACACATAGGTGGTTAGCACATGCAAGCTGGATGCACTCTTTTATCATTCTATTTACTCTTTGGACCAGTCCATTTGCACAGGGACAATACAATGTTTTTTTTTTTTTTTATGTCAGATATAACTGTGTTACGAATTCCGTCATGGCTGATTAAATGAACTGTTTTCCATTGTCTATAATAATGGTGGATGGAATGCCTTCCGAGGTAAATGTATCTCTTAGGAATTTTATGAGGGCTTTGGTAGTGATTTGGTTAATCCTCCTAGTGACTACTCAGTAATAGTCAACTAAGATAAATGGAAAACATTTCACTACCCCTTTTCAGTTGATGGGGACAAACATATACAGAGCTAGCTTTTCCCATGGTTTAATTGTAATGGATACTGGTGATAGCAGGATATTACAAGCTATTTTTGATTTCTTACTATTGGAGCAAAAGGAAAAATCTTTTACTTTTAATTCAACCATAGAATCCAGGTTGAGGAACCAGAAGCATTCTCTAACCCAGGATTTGATGAAGGTCCTACCTAAGACGCCTTCACGTGTAAGGTCTATGATCCTATCTTTTATGGTGCTGGGAGGTATGGTTTTTTGTTCCCAAGTATAAAGTTTCAATTGATATTAATCTCATATCTAACTTCCCAAAATTCTTTGATTTCTTCATTTAGTTCTTTGCAAGTTTTGGGCAGCCCTGTAATACATTTGTTTTAAGTTGGTTCAAGGTTTCATCTTTCGCTATGTTCCCATTCTTTTGGAATAATACTTGGGGTATTCATTCATAAAATGGGATGTTCCCGGGTTTCGTGATCATCTTCCACATGTAACGGAGCCCTGAGTAGAAAGTATTCAGCTGCTTTGTGGTTCCCAGGAATGTATTCTATTTTAAAATAAAAGCCTAATACTCATTTGGCTACACAGGAATGCTGTTGGATGAGTTTTTTTAACTGACCGTGTATATGAGGGGTTTGTGGTCAGTGTGTATACTGAACTGTAATCCCCACAAATGAAATTTAAAATGCTTCATGGCCCAGAACCATGTCAGGGCTTCTTTTTCAACAACTGAAAGATTTGAGCCTGCCTTTTTGAGGGTTCTTGTAGCAAGTGCAACAGGTATTTCTTTACCTGCAATGCATTTACCTGCAATGCAATACACGGTCCTTCCAGCTCGGGGACTGTTTTACTGCCTTTCTGGTCGCTGCCACTCGCTGCCAGGCTGACCTGCTCCAGCCTTGTTTTTCTTGCCGTCTACCGGAAATAAAAGAAGGACCTTTTTTTTTTTTTGCCTGCTATTGACACAGAAGATGTGCTATTTTTGTAGTTTCTTTCCTTCAACATAGAAGACGGTTTTCTTGGATGTGCTAATTATCAGCCATCTTTCATTGGACTTTCATACATTCATATATTTATATACAAGTTTTTTTAAATTATTATTATTAACATTTATTTATTTATTTATTTATTTATATTTTTTTCTCTTTGATTTCTTTTCTCTTGTTGTTTTGGGAAGCTAGTTAGGGAGAATGCAGAACGTGTTACCACCCTCACCTTTTTTGCAAGAACCAGGTGATCCTCCCTTAGAATGGAAATTATGGTTACGTTCATTCAAGGCGTATTTAGGAGCTATAGACGGTCATAAGTACAGGCCTGAAAGAAAAAAAAGTTTAATGTACTATTATTTAGGAGTGAAAGGACAGAACATTTTTGATCATCTACCAGTTTATGATTACATGAGGAAGAGGAGTTGGATGAGTTTGAGATGGCGGTTGCGCAGCTGGACAAGCTTTTCACTAAGAATAAGAATGTGGTTTTCCATAGGTATACATTTTTTACTAGGGCACAAAATCCAAATGAAAGTGTGGATTCTTTTATTACAGCGTTAAAAGTACTGGCTGCCAAGTGTGAATTTGAAAACTTTACTGCGCAACTTATACGTGATCAACTGGTAGCAAGGTGTTATTCTAAAAGAATTCAAGAAAAGTTGTTAACGTGCAAAGTCCTGTCGTTAGACAAAGCTATTGATATAGCAAAAAGCATCGAATGTTCATTGGAGGATGCTAAACAGTTGGAGTTGTCTATGTCTAACGTTTCTATTTCAGGTACGGTGATGAATACACACAATCTTGATCACAAGATACTGCTCCGTACTGAAAAAAAAACAAGATTGCACGCCACTTTCAAGGAATACTCTGTCTTCCAAAGTCAACCATAAAACTATGTGTTATAGATGTGGTTCTTCGAATCACGTTTCATCCTTCAGGAATTGTCCGGCAGTTAATGAACAATGCAGGATCTGCAATAAACTGGGACATTTCTCACGTGTATGTAGAGGTGGAAAAAGGAGTAGTGTTCGTTGTGTACTTGAGGGAGATAAGGAAAGTGTACAACAGGATGATACTGAGTTCATGTTGGTTGTCAAGGACAATAGTCCCTCTATTAATAAAATGATAATAGATCCTGATATTGAGGTACTGGTGGGTAGTGTTGCTGTCAAATTATTAGTGGATACTGGTGCACGCATTACTATTGTTTCATTAGAAAAGTTCAATGAGTTTTGGAGCGATAAAACTCATTTCCTCCTGATGTCACTACATTCAACTTTGAGGGGAGCAAAATTGATTTAGTTGGGTATTTTTGAACCTCATTGTCTGTTTTTGGCGAGACGCTCCATGGCAAGGTGTATGTAGCAAGAAAAGGCATTAATGTTTTGGGCTTAATCCACCAAGCTGATTTTAAATTAGTCATTAAGCCAGGAAGGGATAAGCCTGTGTCGATTGACCGTAACAACAGCAATTGTATTAAGACATTATATGATTCGAAGTGTTTTTGGAAACAAAAATTCAAAGGACTGTTCCAGGACAAGTTAGGAAAAATAACAAACTTCACACACACAATCAGGTTGAAACAAGGAGTAATCCCGGTTAAACACAAGTTGAGGAATGTTCCTTTTAGTGTGAGGGCAGACTTGTCCAATTTATTAAGGAACATGTGCAAACAGGGGATAATAGAAAAGGTTGAAGCAACTCTATGGTTATCTCCCATCGTTTTAGCAAAGAAAAGCTCTGGAGACCTGAGGATGTGTATGGACTTAAGAAGCTTGAATGAGGCAATTTGGGTCAATAGATTTACCGTTGCCCAGAATAGATGATCTTATAGTTAAAGTGAGTTCTGCCAGTTGGTTTACGAAGTTAGATCTTAAATCAGCTTACCATCAGGTTGAACTAGATGTTGACTCTCGTTACCTTACAGCATTTGTGACACCTGATGGAACTTTCCAATTTTGTAGATTACCTTTCGGTTTGGCGTCAGCTCCTGCTGTTTTTCAAAGATTAATGACTGACATGTTCCCCAATAATTGCAACGTAGTTATATTTCAGGATGATATCCTGATTTTTGCTGATACTGAAATGGCACATGACAGAGTTGTGGAAGAGGTCTTGAAAACTTTAGAAGAAAGAGGAGTCACTCTGAGAGAGGACAAATGTCTCTTCAAGACTCGGGAGATTGAGTACTTAGGTCATGTTTTATCTGAACAGGGTGTCAAACCAAGACCTAAGTTAGTGAAAAGCATTCTAGAAGCTCCTGCACCTAAAACCAAAGAGCAGCTCCTTTCTTTCTTGGGTTTATGTGAATTTTATGAGAAGTTTTTAAAGGACTTTGCCAAGACAACTGAGTGTCTTAGAGCCATTCTTAAAAGGAAACAAGTATTTTATTGGTCTAAAGAGTGCAATGACGCTTTTGAGCTGATAAAGCAACATATTTTCAATTCTCCTGTGTTACAACCTTTTTCTGATGAGAAAAAAAAACATAGTAACAGTGGATGCATGTGAGTATGGATTAGGTGCAGTTTTGACACACGTTTCTGATGAAGGCAAGGAAAGCACCATTGGGTTTGCTTCAAGGACCTTGCGGGAGGTTGAGCGGAAGTATTCTGTAATTGAAAAAGAACTTCTTGCTTGTGTATGGAGTGCAGAGAAATGTAAACAATACCTCTGGGGTAGACACTTTGTTTTAAAAACCGATCACCATCCGCTGGTGGAAATTTTACCTGGAAAAAAAATTAAACGTTCGACTGCTCGCATTGCTTGCTTATCTGCCAAATTATTAGAGTTTAACTTTTCTGTTGAGTATATTCCGGAAGGTAAAAACAGTAGGGCAGATTGTTTATCCCGTCTTCCCATATTAGATGAGGAAGAACAGGAATGGGAAACTGAAATAGAAGAGTGCTTTATAGCGTGCATCACTGAAACTTTGGATGAAAATGTTTGGATCAAGTCATTGCAAAATGACAAATTGTTGTGTGAAGTTATGCATTATGTTAGGACTGGGTGGCCAAGAGAGAGAACTCTTCCGCCTGAATTACAACCTTATTGGAAAGTATCGGAAGAATTATCTGTTGAAAGTGACAAGCTCATTAGATGCGATAAACTTATTCCTCCGGAATGCCTCCGGAGGGATTTGATACTTAAAGCTCATGTAGGACATCTTGGTTCCACTATTACCAAAAGGAAGCTGAGATCAAATTTCTGGTGGCCTAGTATGGATGAGGAAATTGAGGAGTTGGTTAAAAATTGTCCTAGGTGTTGTGTAAGTGACAAGATTCTTGTTACCCAGGGAGTGAGTGATTCCTTTGTTCCATCGCCAGCTCGGGCATGGCAGAAAATTGGTCTAGATTTTCTTGGACCTTATCATGTATTGCCGCCAGACATGAGGTATTTCATGGTAATAGTGGATCATCTTTCTATGTGGGTTGAGGTTTTACCTATCAGAGTTCCCACCACTCAAAGTGTTTTAGATGTCTGAAAGAAGTCTTTAGCCGGGAAGGATTGCCTGAACAAATATGACTGATAATGGGGTACAGTCAGTATCCACAGAGATGTGTCAATTCCTGCACAGATGTGGCATGAAACACATAAGAACTTCTCTCTATAATCCCCAGAGTAATGGTGTTGTTGAACGTTTCAATCGTTTACTTGTTGAGTGTATCCAGGCAACTCTCAGGAACAACATGCCTGTAGGACAAGCTATTAAAGAATTAATCTGGTCTCATCGCACTACACCTCATGTTGCTACTAGTAAGACCCCTTTCGAATTAGTGAAGGGGAGGATTGCGACAACAGAATTATGTCCTTTTTGGATAATTGATTTATTTCATGAAGGGTGTGATCTTAAGAAGGGGTGGCATGTAGCAAAAGAAAATTCTGATGTAATGGGAAAGAAAAGGCTGAAGGCAATACCGTTAAAAAAAAATCATGACCTCCAAGTTAGAGATTGGGTAAGGGTTAAAGATCCCTTGTTAGTCAAAAAAGGCTTGTCAAAGTTTAAAGAATCCCAAAAAATTCTAGAGGTACGTAAAAATGCTGCTAGGTTGACTGATGGGAATTGGTGGGGTGTCACACGTTTGGCTTTAGATCCCAGTGTTCATTCTAGAAGTGAGTTTGGAAGTAATCACAAGTTGTTCAACCAATTCAATGGAAATTAAGTTGACTCTTGCAATTCTTCTGAATGTGTAAGAAAGAATGTACACAAAACTATTGGAGAAAGGAGTAAGCGGGAACGCCGCAGACCTCTTAAGTTTCATGATTATGTTTTGTCGTGAAAGTAATATATGTCCATTCTTTATTCAGTAAGTTGTTATTTTGTGCTTAGATGATGAACAGTTTATCAGGTGTTGTTCATAAGTTACTTTTGTTTCAATTTTAATAGGATACTTTTGTTTATATTAATAGTATTGTTTTATTGTACTTATTTATTGAGAACAATGTTAAATTAAAGAAAGGGGGGAGATGTTGTGATGTGGCTTAGAATGCCGCTGTGTCATGTGGAATTCTCTGACAGAGTTTGCTGATGTCTTGGCATTCCACATGACACCGACGGACTGAGGCGCTCGTCTTGTCTTCCCTCTGTGCCCCTTTTGTATTACTTTGTATGCTTAAAGCCTATTCTTCTGCATTAAAGATTCCTCAATCTAATCTTCTTCGTGGAACTCCTTACTTCAGGACTTTTGTGTTAGCTTGTGCAGGCAAGCTCTATTAACCTGTAGCTTTCAGGGAGTCCAATCCTGAGTCCTTTTTGAAGCAAAGTCAACCTCTTAGGGCTAGGGTTCCAGGAGCAGTACTTCAGAGTGCAGTCCTTTGGGTTGCAGATCCGGATTCCAGTAGAGCAGTCCTTCTTCTTGTGGTTTCAGGCAGCATATCTGAGTTGCAATGCAGCTGAGCCATATTTATTTACTCATCTTGGGGGACAAGCAGAGGGACACCCCCGTCCAAGGAGATACAGGATGCCACCCAAAAGCATGACAGCTTCCTCCAAAGTGTGGCATTTTCTTCTCCCATAAGGCACTGCACTTTAAAATCCAAGATGGATGATTTTTCTCCGGAGGAGCAGGACCTGATTAAACTAACCTACTGGTGTGTCTCATTTCTGTTCACACTACCCCTTTAGACCATTTACAAACTATTTTCCTGAGCCTGCTATCTATCTATCTGTGGAGTACAGGGTGAGAGGGCAGGCCTGGCTGGCATTCCTTTGTGTCCTGCTTCCTGTGAAGACTAGTTTGATGTACCTAGCTCCTTCCTTGCCTGGCCTCTGCAGTTGCAGACCTTATCCCTTCAGATGACTTCTACTCAGTGCAGGCCACTTATCACCTCATCAAAGCAGCGTGGCTAATCCTGTTAAGGCTGACCAGTCAGACCACTAGCAGGCTGGCTTTGGGCTCACAGAAAAGAAAGTCCTGTTACTTCTTTTCTGTATTAGTTATGAGGAATTCAACAGTGGAAAGCTGTTGGATTTATCATTACCAATCTGTTTAGTCTCCTTCCCCTAGCAATTATGTGAGATCTCCCCATGTTATCCTAAGAAGCTAAGTATCTACAAGGTGGAAACACTAAAGGATCAGTTTTTCCCTCACCAGGGCTAATATAACATCTTTTATAATGCCCCTACTTACACTTTCATGGCACCCCACTACTGGGGCACCCAAGGGAGATTTTAGGGATGACATATAAGTAAAGAGAAGGTAGAGTATCACTGTGGAAGTACCTTTAATTCCAAAGTCGAATTTGCCCACATTTTACTTTTTGAAGAGAGTCTGCAAGGCAGTGCTGTCTTTCAAAATGACAGCATGCAGCACAGCAGTGCACAAACCAGTGCAAGAAATCTACTGGGCCTCTAAACTTCCCTGTTATATACTAGGGTCATATAGGTAGTTTAAATATATTGTCCTATTATATACTAAGGGACCAATTGTAATTATGCAACTTCACCAAATATCTTTTGTTCAGAGACCTGCCCTGGGCCTGTTTAGCAGAGCCCAGGGCACAGTCAGGGTCTGTTACCATCAGTATCAGAAAAATTGGGGTGAGCATGCTAAAAGAATGACTTTCTCACACCACATATATTTGACATTCTCACTCAAACTCAGATTGACCACTACATAATATTTCCTCAAGTCCAAATCTGACACACATACATCTGACTGTGATGGCTTCTCTCTCCTAGACTAATTGTACTTTATTATGTTTTGTAGTCTCTACGAACAACTTAGACTAAAATTGTTAGGCTTTATATCAGCTAGTGTTACATTAAGGACATCACTGATCAGAAGATCTTCAAATGCACTTTCTGATTTTTAATTTTTCTATACAACTGTTTACTTTTAGCTGTGATTTAATTTTTACCACATAATTTTGTCTCATGTTATATTTCCAACTGTTTTATGTATTTGCACCTTTATGGTTATGAGTTTTTTTTTAACAGAATAAAGGAAATTTAAAAAAAACCAAGACACAAACGCATATACTGAATTTTCTAGCAAAGTATTCTTCGTGGCAAATCTACCAGCCAGGCTAGACAACATTGTCCAGCTACAGGGAATCAGAAAGTTGCTCATCTCCTTTTTAGATGAGTACATCGTGCTGTTTGTGCTCCAAAGTGATAAAAAAAAAGACATGCAATACTCTGTAAAACCCATGAATGAACAAGGGGAACTAAAGATGGAGATCGTGTGTGAGATCTTCCATTCCCTCAGCATCAAACTGTTTGTGGTCATTTTTGTCAAGTGTTTGAGAGTGGAGGGTCATAGATTTTTTGCAAACACTCTAAAATCTGGATTAGCACTTTCAGTTTTTTTCTCATAGCAGTTTGCTGCACATGTATTTGCCAGTGTTGGAAAATAGGTTATTGGTAAGGAGAGGTAAGTACCTGCACTTCGCAATAGGCCACTAACCTACACTTAGGTCCAGTTAGGTCTAAGTAAATTAAACTCAGCTCAACCCTTGGTAGCTTGGCAATGAGCGACAAGGCTTAATTTAGCTGACAAAGCGTAAAGCATTCAAATATCACAAAACAATAATTAAATAAAACACAGGAAACAGTTTAAAAATCCAAAATCAATTTATAACAATAGGAAATATTCTTAGCTTTAAAATGACACGAAAACAAATAAAATCGGATAAGGGGAGCAAGAGCTATGAATTTTTAAAGAATTATTGCTTTTGAGCGTATAGAAACAAAAAGTGCCAATCTGGTCATCTGGTCGTACCTCGACAGGGGCAAAGTCAAAGTTTAAGGCCGACCGCGATGGTGCGATGGAGTCTGGCTCGGCTACAGCCCACTGGAGGCCTCGGTCAAAAGCTTACCTTAGGACTTCTTCGTTTTTCTGGAGATTTTCTTCAGCGGGACGATCCTGCCAGTCCAATCTGACCTCCTGGAACTCTTCCTCGGATACGCGTTGCGAGAGCCCTCAGTGGAGATTTTTACCTTTGGACATAGTCATTTTTTCGAGGTGAAAATCCGTCCTTGGAGCCCTCTTCGGATACGCTGGCTGCGAGGTCCTGGTCAACTTCGTACATTCGGACTTAGCAACATTGGCGGTAAAAGCCGCTTACCGACGTGCAGAAGACCGCCAACACACCGCTGCAGTCACAGAATTCCACCACGGTCATTATGACCCACAGCTCGGAATCCGCCGAAATTTAGACACCCACACAAGTCCGCCACACCAAAGGTCAGTGATAAACTGGAGAAAATAAAACCTCCACCTTCACGCCAACAGGAATACTCCCACACTATCAAGACCCACAAATCCATGCGGCGGTCTTTCAACCGCAGTATTCCATTGGCAGTACACACCGCTGCACTCAAAATACACACACACTTACAAAACACTACCACATTGGACAATTCAAAATACACACACCTGATACACATACACACAACACTCCCACGCACCCAATACAATATAAAACACCCACCCACAGCACCCACAAACCCCTACTACCAAAAAGTCCGAAAGAAGGCCAGAGAGAGACACCACAATCTACAAACAAGCATCCACAGGCACTAAACACCATCACCCACATAACATCCACGCACCTCACACAACACACCACTAAATATCACCCCACGCATCACAACACACACCAACCCACACATCACCCACACCACCCATGGCACGGCAAAGACACCCCAGGTTTTCTGAGGAGGAGCTCAGGGTCATGGTGGAGGAAATCATCTGGGTAGAGCCACAGCCATTCGGAGCACAGGTGCAGCACACCTCCATAGCTAGGAAGATGGAGCTATGGCGAAGAATAGTGGACAGGGTGGACGCAGTGGGACAACACCCAAGAAATAGGGGTGACATCAGGAAGAGGTGGAATGACCTACGGTGGAAGGTGCGTTCCGTGGTCTCAAGACACCACCTTGCGGTTCAGAGGACTGGCGGCGGACCCCCGCTTCCTCCCCCACAACTAACAACATGGGAGGAGCAAGTCTTGGCTATTCTGCATCCTGAGGGCCTCCCAGGAGTAGCTGGAGGAATGGACTCTGGTAAGTCAAATCTTTACTATTACATCCCCCACCCTACCTGCGTGCCATCATATACCCCCACCCTCGCCCTCACCCCCATCACTCCAACTCCTCACAAATGTCCCAATATCACAAACCACCCATCCCAACACCAAGCCCTGCATGCAACAACAAAGCATGGCCACTGCGCATACCCATACACCCCCCTAAACCATCATCACACAAGGTCCCACACAGGAATGCAAGCACTGGGGTACACGGTCACCCACCCATTGCACACCATGGCACACACAGATGCAATAATCATGCATTTATACCCCTGCAGGACCCCTACCCAACGTCACCGGACAGGAGAGTCCAGACATGTCCACACCACCAACAGAAGAGGCCCACAGTGATGACAGCAGCTCTGTCCAACTGGATCTAGACGACCAGCCCGGCCCATCTGGGACCTCAGGACAGTCGGTTCCCCTGACACAGTCACAGGCCACCACAGAGCTTCCCCCTCTGGAAACACCAGCTCAGCACCCACCCTGCGGGCCCATACCTCTGTCCCCAGGACACGTCAATCAGCGGTGTGTCCATCACTACAGGGAACCCAGGCTAACCCACCACCCTAACAACAACAGGGACCTTGGTGCAGCGGCAGTGGGCACACGGTTCAGGGGACAGAGGCCCAGGGAAACAGGGGAACTGGGAGGGCTGCTGTGCGACTGGGGGAGGACAGGCCCAGGGAACCCACTCTCCACAAGGCCCTCTCCAACATCATGGGAGCCTACCATCATTCCCAGGAGACAATGGCAACGGTACTGGCCAAGTTCCAGGAGACCCAGTGCCTGCAGGAGGAACAGTATTTGGGCTTCAGGGAGGAACTCAAATCCATCAATTTTACCCTGGGCACCATCGTAGGGGTGCTGATGGAAGTCCTCAACACCAGGAGGGACACTGTGGCCCCTGACACTAGCCTGGACGATGAACTGCCCACCATCTCCGCCGGCGCTACTGGACAGGAGGCACCGCCACAGGAACACCACACCAGCATCCCACCCCTGCAGATGGAGAACCACCCCGCAAACGGTCCCTGAGATCCAGGACAAAGACAGAGAACGATGCCAAGACCCCCGCCAAGAAATGAGACCACCCTGATTGTCATCCTTTTGTCCCACCTTGTCACCCTGTCCATCCTCAAACTGCCACAGCTCCACTTCCTATGCCCCTTTGGACAATGCACCTGTGAGACTAATAGCTTGGACTCTGCCATGGACATTCCTCCACCATCACCCCTCACCATTTTACAACCCCCTCCAATATTGAGCACTTAAATAAACACCCTTAAAGCACAAAACAATCTGGAGTCTGTCTGTGAATTCGAATTAGTGTATTAGCAATTACAGTGACAAAATGCTCTTTCAAATGTAATGTCAACATAACTATGTCACACAGCTCTAGTCCATGAGCAAACAAAGCAGATGTCACACAGTGGGACCCACATCTGTGAAATCGTAATGGAAAGTGAAGAGTCAGTGATCATACACTGGGTGAAAAGGACAGACAGTAGAGAGGTAGTAGTGTTAAAGTACATGTAGCAGGCAGGTTTGTCTTCTTACCTGTGTCTCACTGGAAGTATTGCAGGATCACCGAGTTCCTGTTGTCGATGTCCTCTTCTTCTGCTTTCTCGTCTTCACTGTCCACAGGCTCCACAGCTGCCACAACACCTCCATCTGGACTATCCGTCTGCAGAAAAGGCACCTGTCGTTGCAAAGCCAAGTTGTGAAGCATACAGCAGGCCACGATGATCTGGCACACCTTCTTTTGGTGAGTAGAATAGGGAACCACCTGTCATATGTAGGCACCGGAACCTGGCCTTCAGGAGGCCGAAGGTCCGCTCTATAATCCTCCTAGTTCGCCCATGGACCTCATTGTAGCATTCCTCTGCCCTTGTCCCTGGATTCTTAGGGACAACCTCTGACCCAGACAACTATTCCCACTGGTTTGGTTCCAGGTGCTCACCTAATAGCCACACACGGTGCCTCTGGAGTTGCCCCATCACATAAGGGATGCTGCTATTCTGCAGGATGTAAGGGTCATGCGCTGAGCCAGGGAATTTGACATTAACATGGGAGATGTACTGGTCTTCCAAACACACCATCTGCACATTCATCGAATGGTAACTCTTCCGGTTTCTGTACACCTGTTCACTACTGCGGGTGGGACCAAGGCCACATGTGTCCCATCAATGGCACCTATGATGTTGGGGATATGTCCCAGGGGATAGTAGTCACCTTTCACTGTAGGCAAATCCTCCACCTGAGGGAAAACGATGTAGCTCCGCATGTGTTTCAGAAGGGCAGACAACACTCTGGACAACACTCTGGAAAACTTAGGCTGGGACATCCCTGGTGCTATGGCCACTGTTTGATATGACCCACTTGCAAGGAAATGGAGTACTGACAGCACCTGCACTTGAGGGGGGATTCCTGTGGGATGGCGGATAGCTGACATAAGGTCTGGCTTCAACTGGGCATACACTTCCAGGATTGTGGCACGATCAAGCCTGTAGGTGATGATCACATGTCTTTCCTCCATTGTCGACAGGTCCACCAGCGGTCTGTACACCGGAGGATGCCGCCATGCCCTCACATGCCCCAGCGGACGGTGCCTATGGAGGAGAACAGTCAACCAACTCTGAGGTACGGAAACATAGCTCACTCAGAAAACTATTAATAAAACTAAATTTGCCTGTATGAGTGTTGAGCCAAGACCTAGGTATGTGAGACGCAGTTAAAAATAAGGCAATGTGGGCCCCTGAAATGGCGGCTGCCTGACCTGTAAAGTGGGACAATGGGATATGAGGTAACTGCGCTGGCATTGTACACCGTTGCGGTAGGCGGTCAAAAACCGTGGCGCAATTCTGCATTGGTTAACATTGGACCCTATGGGTCCCAGGAGCAAATGACGATGTACGCTTGCGGTGACGGTACTTACCGCCGCGGACATAACCGCAATTTTCTATCTGTTCAATCACTCGATACCTGATCTTCGACAGGAGAGGACCTACGCTGCAAGTGCTGCTGTGACCTCAGTCTGGAAGAGACAATGGCTTGTGCGTCTGGGGAAAAGGCCCCTGCCTTCAGCACGGAGGAGTTGGAGAAACTCATGGATGGGGTCCTCCCCCAGTACACGCTACTCTACGGTCCTCCAGACAAACAGGTAAGTACACTGTGAGCATGCTGTATGGACAATGCCTGTGTGGAGTGGTGTGGATGAAAGATGGGGGGGGGGAGAATGAGGCGTGCATGAAATACGGTGAGTACATGTGCCACATGGCAAGGGTAGAGATGCAGGCCAATGACTGTGACGGTGCAGTTGGTAATAACTTCTCTTTTTCCCCTGTACAATTCCTGTAGGTCAGCAACCGGCAGAAGAAGGATATTTGGCGTGCCATCGCCAAGGACGTCCGGACCATGAGGGTCTACCACAGACGGAGCACCCACTGCCGGAAAAGATGGGAGGACATTCGCCGCTGGAGCAAGAAGATGGCGGAGGCCCAGCTGGGGATGGCCTCCCAACGTGGGAGAGGTGCCTGTCGCACCATGACCCTCCTGATGTTCAGGATCCCGGTGGTTGCGTACCCAGAGTTGGATGGGCGCTTGAGGGCATCACAGCAGCAACAAGGGGGTGAGTATACTCTCATTCAGCTGATTCAGCGCACATTGTAGGTGTCTGAGTGGGGGAGGTGGGCTGTGGGTTCCCCTAGGCCAGGGCGAGTTTGCTAGTTAAGTCCCCTTTTTCAGGCAGAACCTGTGGCACCCCACCCCACCTGGGTACAGTGCCAACTACACCTAGTCAGGCTCCTGTGACATCCATGTGTGCAGAAATCAGCAATAGCCTTGTAAGCCATGTCCCAGGGATTGAATAGTGGACCCCAAGTGTGCAGCGTAGTGCAGGGGGCTTCTGTGTCTGTCTTGTCCGCCAACAGTAGCGGTATTGCATGCACTCAACATGTCTTTCTTCTGTCTCCTCCCCCCCTTTTTGTGGTCTCCCTGTACTTGTGTGCATTAACATCATCAGGCGGAGGAGCAGTGGCACCGGAGCAGGAGGGAGCTGCATCCCACATGGCCCTGGAGGGCGAGACTATGGACTCCGAATTCACCAGTGGGACGGAGGGCGAGGGGAGCTCCATGGCGGGAACAGGAGCTGACACCAGCGACACGGACTCCTCCTCTGATGAGAGCTCCCTTGCGGTGGCAGGCCCATCTGTGCCCCCCGCATCTACAGGTACAGCCGCCACCCCCCTCTCCAGCACCGCCCTCCCAGCAGCCCCTCAGCCTTTGCCCCGTGCCCGCTACTGCCCTCAGTGAGGAGGCCATTGACCTCATGTCCCTCACTGTTGGGCAGTCTACCATTTTGAATGCCATCCAGGGTGTAGGGAGGCAGTTGCAACAAACCAATGCATTCCTGGAGGGCATTCATTCTGGTCAGGCAGCCGTTCAGCAAGCTTTTCAGATTCTGGCCTCAGCACTGACGGCATCCATTGTCCCTGTCTCTAGCCTCCCCCCTCCAACTTCCTCCACCCAGACCCCCCTGTACCTCAGCCTATCCTAAGCACACCATCAGACCAGCATGCACACACCTCAACACACAAAGGAAGCTCAGGCAAACATAAGCACCACACATCCCACAGGCACTCACGCAAGCATCAGACACATGCAAACATACCAACATCCATTGCCTCCACTGTGTCCCCCTCCTCCTCGTCTCCCTCCTCCCTTCCTGTCTCATCTCCACTCACACCTGCATGCACTACATCTTCAGCCACTACGTCCATCACCAGCACACCCACCACCACACCCCGCTCATGTGCAGTCACCACCCCCACTACCATTCACACATCCCCTGTGTCCTCTTCCAGTGTGTCTGTGAGGCCCCCTCCCATGGTACACATACTCAGCCACACACCCACCCAACAGCCATTCACCTCACGACAGCCTCCAGCCCATTCACCTTCACCCAAACTCAGCAAACGCACACCTCCTACGACCACTACCTCTTCCTCCATCCCCAAACCCTCTCCATCTACCCGTCCCAGTGTTCCTAAGAAACTATTCCTGTCTACCCTTGACCTCTTTCTCTCACCTCCCCCACCCTGTCTGTCTCCTAGGGCCCGACTCTCCAGGTCCCAACCTAGCACCTCAGCCACAACATCGGCGGGACCAGTGGTGTCAGTAGTCACCGGATTATGGAGTGCACCAGGCAGCAGGGCTGCCAGTGTGGCAAGGAGCCACAGCACGGACAGTCCCCCACCTGTCAAGCATCAAAAGATGGCCAGTGACCGGCGGGAGAGGGGGAAGACACCAGCCACCAAAGCCGCTCACAGGGGTACAGTTGGGATTGTGGAGTCAGCTGCGACACCTTCCAAGGTGGGGAAGGGGCACAAGAAAACCGGCAATTCTGGGAAGATCAGCACGGCGGAGAAGACCGCCATAAGCCCAGCTGCCCATGAGGCGACCGCCAGCAGCCACACTGCCCCAGACAGGATGCCAGCAGCAGCCCCGCTGACCAGGAGCCGACCGCCAGCAGCCACACTGCCCCAGACAGGACCGCCAGCAGCAGCCCCGGTGCCCAGGAGGCGCCGACCAGCAGCCCCACTGCCCCGGACAGGACCGCCAGCAGCAGTCCCGCTGCCCAGGAGGCGACTGCCAGCAGCCCCACTGCCACAGACAGGACTGCCAGCTGCTGAACTGCTGCCAAGGACACCGCCGCCACAAGCACCGCTGCAAAGGACACCACCGCCACAAGCACCGCTGCAAAGGACACCGCTGCCGCAAGCACCGCTGCTAAAGACACCGCCGCCACAAGCACCACTGCACCGCTGCCAAGGACACAGCCGCCACAAGCACCGCTGCCAAGGACACCGCCGCCACTAGCACCGCAGGCTCATGATCACCAAAAGCTCTGACGCTACTGAGGCTGCACGAGCAGGATGAAGCACTCTGGGCACAAAGCCCCCTCCAGAACCAGTGGAGTATCACATCCACTACCTCTGTCCTTGGCAGGATGAAGCACTCTGGGCACAAAGCCCCCTCCAGAACCAGTGGAGAAAGGCATCGACTACCTCAGCTTTTGGCAGGATGAAGCACCCTGGGCACAAAGCCCCCTCCAGAACCAGTGGAGATTGACATCCACTACCTCAGCCTTTGGCAGGATGAAGCACTCTGGGAACAAAGCCCCTGCCAGAACCAGTGGAGATTGACATCCACTTGAGAGACTGTGGCTTTGCACTCCCCAGGATAAAGCAGTGGGCAAACCACCCACTGTAGAGACTTGAGAGACTGTGGCTTTGCACTCCCCAGGATATAGCAGTGGGCAACCCACCCACTGTAGAGACTTGAGAGACTGTGACTTTGCACTCCCCAGGATATGGCAGTGGGCAAACCACCCACTGTAGAGACTTGAGAGACTGTGGTTTTGCACTCCCCAGGATATAGCAGTGGGCAACCCACCCACTATAGAGACTTGAGAGACTGTGGCTTTGCACTCCCCAGGATTTGGCAGTGGGCAACCCACCCACTGTAGAGACTTGAGAGACTGTGACTTTGCACTCCCCAGGATTGAACAGTGGGCATGGGACCCCCTCGTGGATTTGGCATTGTGCACTCAACCAGCTGAGGTGCCCACCCTTTCCCTTCCCCCTGAGGTGCCTGTTTTATTTCTATCTGATGCCCCTGTAGTGTTCTCTCCGTCTTGTTTGGATATCTTGTGTGGGCCTCACCCATGCCTTTTGGGCCCAGTGATCCACGAACTATGATGGTGGACTCCCTTGGAATTGTGTTCTTAGTGTATTTAATTGTATATAGTATAAATGTATATATTTGTAAATATTTTGGATGTATGTAATTGAATATATCACAATCTTTCGACTCATTTCCTTTTGTCCTTGCATTCTTCCAGGGGGGGTTGGGAGGTGTAACTGTGATGTACCATGATGTATTAGCGTGTGTGTTGTAGTGGGTGAGGGTGGGGGTGTTGCGTGTGTGTGTCACTGTTTTTTCCCTCCCATGTGTCGTATGTGCAGTACTCACCGTGGTCTTCGCCGCCGGCGTTCCTGCTCCTTGTAGAGGGGCAGGAAGATAAAGGCTGGAAAAATCTGAAGCTCTGGTTCCATGGCGTCCTGGTTCCTCGTGGGGTGTGCAGAGGTGAGCGTTTTCCCTTCGAAGTCCTGTTTCCGCCGTGTTTTTGTTCGCAGTGAATCCACCCCGGAAAAGGTCGTGGATTGGTGGGTTGTAATTCTGTGGGCGGTACATTGTCCTCCGCCTGTCTCTTTGCGGTGACCGCCATGCTGTTTGTCCGTACCGCTGTGGCCGTCGGAGTGTTAAAGTGGCTGTCTATATTGGCGGTTTCCGCCACGGTCATAATTCCATTTTTTTTACCGCCGGCCTGTTGGCGGTCTTACCGCCGCTTTAACACCGACCACCAGGGTTGTAATAACCACCTTAGTCTCTTTTTTGGAGATTTTCTTCACCGGGACGAACCTGCAAGTCAGGCTGGGTCGGGGTTGAAGAAAGCCAGCTAGAGTTGCCACGGCAGGTCGGTCCCTGTATGGAGCTTTTTTCAAAAAGTTCTCCAAACATCTGGATCTTCTTCCAGATGTTCTTTTAAGATTCTTTTGAGGTCCACAGCTCTGAGATGCACCTTGAGGGTGTGGACTACAACTCCCATAATGCACCTGACGCAAACTCCTTTTTGGCCACTGGCCAGTGGTCAGCTGGTTAGTTTCTTCAGGAGTTGGTGCAGGGGACTCTGGTTAGCAACGTTACACCTCTAGCAAACAGTGAGTCCCTCCTTGAACCAGTTGAAGCCAGGCAAAGTCTTTCTCGTGGTGAAGCCCACAGCTGGTGCAGTCCTTTAGAGTGCAGTGCCCAGGTGCAGGGTCAGGGGTCCAGCAGGGCAGTCTTTCTTCTGTAGTTCTTCCTGGTAGGGATCTGGTAGGGAACGGAGGTGTGGGTGCAGGTCTGCCAGTTTTATCCTTGCTCCTGGGTGAAAAACAGGGGAGTCCTGGTTCTCCAATCAGGGGCAGGGTCCTTCCCCCTGTGGTGACCACTTCCTGGGAAGTGTGGCAAAAATCAATTGCAGGGAGCAACATTCCTCGAAAATCCATCATGGCTGAAAGTGATTTTTGGAGGTTACATCTGGCTGAGCCCACCCACTGGTGTGGCTAAAATCCTAAACACACCCCTCTTCTGCCCTCTCCTAATCTAATCAAGGGGGCACCTAATCGTCTGGGTTTGCAGGATGTGTGGGTTTTGCTGGGTTGCTCCAAATGTCCTTCTCTGCCTTTGAAGACCAATCTGGCAGCCCTCCCCCTTCCTGCTTCCCCATCTGCTGAGGGGAGATCTCCTCCCCCAGGCACACCTCTTTGTGCTGAGCCAGGCCACTTCACACCTCATCAAGGCAGCCTAACCAGGCTGCCAGAGGCTGGACAGTCAGGGCACAGCAGCAAAAACACTGCAGGACTGAAGATGGCAACTTTTCAGGTAAAGTTTAAAACTCTTTACCTGAATAAGTTATATTAAATCCAACAACTGGAAATTGTGGGAGTTACCATAACAAATAATTTGATACCAAACTTTTAGTATCTATAACTTAAGGGCATTTTTAAAATTAAAATAAAGTCGCCCCATTCTAGCCAAAGGAGGCCAATCACTACAATGAGGAAAAAACTAATTTGGATGTTTTACCTCACCAGGGCTTATAAAACCATTTTTATAAGGTCCCTGCTTATAGTTACATCGCACCCAGCCCTAGGGGCAAATAGGGCACACATTAGGGGTGACATATGAAAAAATGAGGTAATTTAAGACTTTGGAATTACTTTTAATTTCAAAGTCAAATTTGCATGGAATTTTAGTTTAAAAGCAGCCAGCAAGGCAGGCCTGCCTTTAAAATGACACTGGGCACCTCAGCAGTGCACCTATGGGTGCACTACCTATGCTGGGGTCCCTAAACCTGCATACCCTACCATATGCTAGGGACTTATAGGCAGGTTGACCTAGCCAATTATAATTAGCCTAATTTACATACTGATTTTACACAGAGCACGGGCCCTGGGACTGGTTAGCAGTACCCAGGGCACCATCAGAGTCAGGAAATCACCAGCAAAAAGGGAAAAATGGGGGCAAAAAGTTAGGGGACCTCTGCAATTAGCCTTGTTCTCTCAAAGCCAGCATGCTCAGTTTCTATGCCCCAGTAATATATGTGATGCTTTGTCTTCAGACCTGTAACTTAATTCATGGACCGAGTAGCAATTACTGCTTGGCGATTCATTGTCTAGCGCTTTGTATTCTTTTTGTAGCTGTTCAGATGATGGGTTGTATGATGAGAGTGTGCTTTCATTTGGTTTGCTTCCCTGGTAGTACAGAAGGAGGCTAACGATGAGGAAGAAGCCAATCACCTCAATAATTTTAACTATCCTGTAATTTTGTGTTTTCCTCTTATTTGTGCAAGTTCGTTTTCCCATAAGCTCAGTGAGCATCATGAGTCTGTTGGTGGACAGATTTTCTGTCATTGTTGAACAAAATGATAATTTTCTGCTCCATGCATAGTACTTGCACGATCTGATCATGACTGTTGCCTAGCCAGTCTGACCATTCAAAGAAGCCTTCAGCTGCCATTATTAAAATATACCATCCTCATACGTGCACCAACTCTGAACCCCAGCCTATCTCCAGCATAAGGTTTGATCAGGAAAACTAAAAGCAAAATGAAAAGTCATTCTTGTAAAGATAGAGACATGCCTGGCCCTTCTGTGCCCATAACGTCAGTGAAAAACATAATTTGTTTCTTGATGTCCTCTCTTATGAGATATCTAAACTGGCGAGAGTCCTGAGGCTATCTAAGACATACAAAATCTCCATATCAGTATCGATAGCTCAGTGAGTTCACGGTTGAGTTCTCTATATAGTCTGGAGGTCACATGATAAAATCCCTGGATAGTTGACTGTGCCTTTCCAGCATGTACGACTGAACAATGAGGACCATTTTGTTAAGTAATAAATGGATCATCCATTTACCACAAACAGCAAAAATGTAGCCTCAAGTGCTGCAAGAAAATACTCATGACGCCTCCAAACCAGTGGGGAGCTATCTGAAGGCAGTGCTGGGAATCGAAAACATTTACTCTGAAAATACACAAATTGGAGATGTGGATGGAGGGTGGAGCCAGGAAAGGGTATAACACAAGGGACTAAAAAATGAAAGGTGGAGCCTGTGGTTTGCCAGAGCCTATAGAATAATTTTACTAACTCTTCATCCAAAGAGATTAATGAAAAGATACAATGATACAATTTTCCCAATGTAGATTACTGGGTACAAACATATCACATTTGCAGGTAGATTGTGGACTTAGGGTCCCTGTTGAAACTCCAGCGTCTTTCTAGTAAGTCCGAGAGTGCGATATTGGCAATATAGCTCAGGTAGTAATTCCACTTGCTGCTAAGACCTGTGTGTGAACTTCTGGTAAATGGTTTGAATCATTGGTAAAATAGCTTAGAGACAGTTAGAGTACTGACTGCAGAGAACAGATTGTAAATTGAAGATCTAAGCTTTTTACCTTAGTAAGAGAGCTCACTGGGAACATGTATTTGTTGCGAATATACTTCTATAACCTGCAGCTGCAAGCTCCAATGTAGATAAAATAGTTCACTAGTTTATGGCTCCACTTCGAACGTCTACAAGTAACCTCCAAATAAAGGTCTACATGTGACCTCTAAGACGTACGTTTGAATCTTTGCAGGTTCTTAACTTTCATTTTCTAATGTTGATAAAATGAGTGCTAGCGTCAATACACTTGTGTTGTATGTTATTAGTATTATTAAAACACACATAGCCATACGTAAGTACCAAACATATGTCTAGTTATCTCTTGACCATTTTGCAAAATGACAAGCAAAACGTCTTTGTTTACTTCGATGAGCTCCTGCCTCTGGTTTCAAGGAGTTGCCCCGCTCAGCTGAGATCCATTCTCCTTTATTCTGACGCCTCTTCTATCCCAGCACATCCTCAAGCAGCTGCAGTGCTTGCTGTTAGGTATCTTTGTGCCAGAACTGGAATTCATTCAGTTTTAAGCCAGTAGTTCCTGAGGGTATGGACATATCTCATGATATAAAGGAATGTGACAAGGAGATAATTCAATGACACATCAATCGGTCATCCTAGGAGTAAAGTCACAGTCAGCTCATAAATGAATGGTCCTGTAACTTTTCTTATTTTCTGAATGAGTGAACTAATGAGCGAGTGAATAAGCAATAGAAGGTTCTGGACTGAACACTATAAGTGTTTCTTCACTAGTGGACCCGGCAGACAGGGATGGGGAATGTAAAAATATGTCTTTGTTTCGCTTTATTGAAATATTTATAAGTTGGTTACATTTTATAAATGCATTTTGAATTTCAGTAGAAATGTTTCCAATGCTTCATTTGGCTTAGCCTGATTTTACATGGTTTATAATTCATCATAAACATCAACTATTGATTTCACACTTTTTCAAATGAAGAAGGTGAGGTGATTTCTTTTGAAACCCACTTTAGCTCTGAGGAGAGCACAGTAATTACTTCCTTGGTACTCCTGGCTGTCTTCAGAAGAATGTGCCCTCCATTTGCCACTCCTTGGGTGTACTACTGAATTAAGGATGAGAGAACGTTTCTCCAGTCACCATACCCCTAATCTATGCAATTTCTGGATGACTGTTATTGAAAAGAGTATGGTCCTTTTGTTGTATTGTGACACGAGTTGAAAAAATAGAAGCAGGAAACAAAAGCATCATCTTTTATGGTGGAATGACTGACTCATTTTTCATTATGGAAACAATAAGTTATGTTATATGTAGAATGATGACAGGACACCAGATTAAAGACAAGACTGTATTGCATGTCTCCTCTCTCCACCATACATTTACTCTCCACACTTACAGGTTGGAATCTTCATCTCATAACATTCTAAGGCAGCTATCATTACCAACTGTGGGAATATACATAAGGGACTATGGAAAGTGGGAACGGATAAGATTATGCTCTGTATTTATTAATACAGAGATTAAATCCTGAATAAAAGAGTGACAATGTAACACATCTTCCCTCAAACAATTTTAAAAGCATTAGCAATTACAAACATTATGTAATCAATCACAATGATAATTATTCCATGTTAGAATCTTTCTGTCATATTGGTGGTATTTTGATCTTTTACCTATGTAAGTGGTTTCACTCGAGTACCATCTGTTGGATATGGGATTGGTATCACTGTTTCTGTCGCTTTTTGATGTAGTATAGTTAACTAGTCTGTCCATACTCCACCTTTGGACATTGTCCATTACAGCTAAATTATGTTGAATATCAACAATTAACATGGGTTAAACATTTTTAGATTTGTGTCCTTTTTTGCCTCCCGCTTTTTTTTAATGTATACTCTATCTCCTACTTTCCATTGTTGTTGCTTTGTTCCATGTTTATAGTCATAGTTCTTTTTGTGTTTGGCTAGGTGCAGTGCAATTTTAATTCTCACATTTGGCATGTTAATTTCTATTCTCCCTCATCCCCCCAACCAATTAGGGAGTAGTTTAATACTAGGTTTCCTTCTCTTAAGAGAAAGGTGAGATTCCTTTGACTTGGTCAAAAGTGGTATGGTAGGCCTATAGCATGTCTTGTATGGCTTTTTCTACACATAGGTGGTTAGCACATGCAAGCTGGATGCACTCTTTTATCATTCTATTTACTCTTTGGACCAGTCCATTTGCACAGGGACAATACAATGTTTTTTTTTTTTTTTATGTCAGATATAACTGTGTTACGAATTCCGTCATGGCTGATTAAATGAACTGTTTTCCATTGTCTATAATAATGGTGGATGGAATGCCTTCCGAGGTAAATGTATCTCTTAGGAATTTTATGAGGGCTTTGGTAGTGATTTGGTTAATCCTCCTAGTGACTACTCAGTAATAGTCAACTAAGATAAATGGAAAACATTTCACTACCCCTTTTCAGTTGATGGGGACAAACATATACAGAGCTAGCTTTTCCCATGGTTTAATTGTAATGGATACTGGTGATAGCAGGATATTACAAGCTATTTTTGATTTCTTACTATTGGAGCAAAAGGAAAAATCTTTTACTTTTAATTCAACCATAGAATCCAGGTTGAGGAACCAGAAGCATTCTCTAACCCAGGATTTGATGAAGGTCCTACCTAAGACGCCTTCACGTGTAAGGTCTATGATCCTATCTTTTATGGTGCTGGGAGGTATGGTTTTTTGTTCCCAAGTATAAAGTTTCAATTGATATTAATCTCATATCTAACTTCCCAAAATTCTTTGATTTCTTAATTTAGTTCTTTGCAAGTTTTGGGCAGCCCTGTAATACATTTGTTTTAAGTTGGTTCAAGGTTTCATCTTTCGCTATGTTCCCATTCTTTTGGAATAATACTTGGGGTATTCATTCATAAAATGGGATGTTCCCGGGTTTCGTGATCATCTTCCACATGTAACGGAGCCCTGAGTAGAAAGTATGCAGCTGCTTTGTGGTTCCCAGGAATGTATTCTATTTTAAAATAAAAGCCTAATACTCATTTGGCTACACAGGAATGCTGTTGGATGAGTTTTTTTAACTGACCGTGTATATGAGGGGTTTGTGGTCAGTGTGTATACTGAACTGTAATCCCCACAAATGAAATTTAAAATGCTTCATGGCCCAGAACCATGTCAGGGCTTCTTTTTCAACAACTGAAAGATTTGAGCCTGCCTTTTTGAGGGTTCTTGTAGCAAGTGCAACAGGTATTTCTTTACCTGCAATGCATTTTGATAAGGTAGCCCCTAGACCTTTGTTGCTGGCATCTGTTATTAGTATAGTTTTTATATTTGGTACAAAATTGTGTGGTACAGAGCTGTGAGTATAGCATCTTTGAGTTTTTCAAATGGTGACTGATGTTCTTTCTGCCATTTATATGGAGTGTGATTCTTCATGAGCTCTGGAAGGTTACATGTTATGGTTGCAATGTTTTTGACATACTTTGCCTCCAGTCTTTCCAGTTAGCCAGCAGCATCTCTATCCCGGCAACACCATCACCAGGACTGTGGGCAGCCAGGATTCACCACTGCTGCCCCAATCTTCACCATCATCATCAACAGACCGCCTCCTCTGCTGCATCCTACCGGAGCTGCCGCTGCTTCACCAAGAAGTGTCAAAGCTTCACACCCAGCTAGATGTCCTCAAAGCATGTTTATACTGGTTAGTTAATTTATACACTCATTTTACTACCCTCTGTATCTATATTGACCGCTAGGAAGGTAGGAAGGTATGCCTATGCCCATTGCCTACAACATGCATAGAAAATCTTATCCTTCTGTAGAAGTTACTAACTAAACTAGTTTACTTCACTTCTTAGTTCTTTTACCTAAATAGATGAAGTGATGGCTGCTACCTCTCTCAATCTTCAAATACCTTATTGCAGGGTTTACCAAGGTGCATTCTTATTGGTGGTGGTAGTAGTAGTAAAAGTAGGCTTGCACTAACAGGGACAACATCACAAGCAAGGTCCCACTCTCACCTAGGTGAAGTTCAAGTGTAGAATTATTCTGAAGGATTATCCATCAGTGGCAACTAGATTGAAAGAAAACACAGTTAGTGGGATATTTATATAATAACCTGTCAAAGATTGAGACCAGACTACCACCATGACACAAAGACCTAATATTATTACACAAAATAGCAGTAGAAGCATCTGAGCAATAGAGAGCTAATATTTAAAAATTTATGAAAACAGTTAAAACTAAACGTACAAAATCTTCTGTTCAGGAGTAGTGGACTCAGGATAGGAGAAGATTAAGGGGGTTATTACAACTTTGGAGGAGGTGTTAATCCGTCCCAAAAGTGACGGTAAAGTGACGGATATACAACCAGCCGTATTACGAGTCCATTATATCCTATGGAACTCGTAATACGGCTGGTGGTATATCTGTCACTTTACCGTCACTTTTGGGACGGATTAACACCTCCTCCAAAGTTGTAATAACCCCCTAAGTGTTTAAGCAACATATGGCCTAAATGATGATGTTGACAAATTAAGCTATTTTATATATATTAATTTCAATTGTGGGTGGGTATGTGGGGCTTCCGTGGGCTATTGCTCAGGTAAGGAAGATCCCACAGTGAGTTGGTGTCACTTTCACCGCATCTGCCCCACCAAATGTGTGATCAATATATGGCATACATTTATAGGTCACACTTCAATATATCACACAGCCTGGGGGTAGAGTGATAGAGGTTTGATGAATGTATGGTAACTGCTAGTTGGGGAAAGGTGTGACAAAGACGAACACTATAAATCCACAATATTCATCAGGTCGATGAGCAGCACGTCATCATGATCATCATGATCATTAAATCTGTTGTGGAAGGAAATGAAGGAATGACAGTTCAATTAAATGCATTGCAAACAGTACTGTATACAAATGCCAAAGTGGGCAGTGCATCTGCATTCTTCTCAAAATGTCTGCGTTTTGTCCCTGGCTGAAACGGTCCAGTAAAGTATGCAGGAGTGTTGTGGAGCTACCGCTTTCATGCACGAGAAGGCAGGTGGATTGTAAAAAACAGTAACAATATTGTAGAGGCAAGGAGAAGGACAGAAGATAAGCTTTAACCTGGCTGATCAATCTCACAAAATCTCATAACTTGTAGCTGAGTGCATCCATCATTTGATGATGTGACACAAGATGTCTGTTTACAGATACACCCCCAGACTACAACCACATAATGGAGGAGTTTGACATTTGAGCGAGCACACTGCTCAGCAATTCCCAAATCAATGCTCCTATGTCCAGTCCATAGGGCTGAGTAGGCCTGTAAATGTCATCATCATTTCTGTTTCCCTTTGAGGTAGACTTCCTACTTTTGGCTGTTGAAGTAGTCCCACTCTTAGTCCTGACTCCGCGTAGCAAACCAGTCCGACTCCCGACCCAAATGATATTGAGATAGATAGACCCATAGTGCACTGCTATTGATGAAAAAAAAGGGCAAAATAATTTGAGCATTTTATGTAGATTTATGTTTGTTAACTAAACTGACTGGTCTGGTCTGGTCTCTGAAGAACTAGGAACAAAGTACTGTAAGCAGTGGACCATGCAAGAAAACCTAGCTAAGTGTGGAAGGGACAATCACCTTTGGGCAAAATTAAGTTAACTTATTAGTTGAATACCCCCATTGTCTGCCACCACGTGAATTATCATCAGTCACAGTCAGTTGAAAATATATCACTTATTCGTGCAATACTTAGTTGCCTGTTCAAATCCTATCACAGTGTAATACAATTGTTATATTGTATCTTCTCTTTTCCGATGGAGGCAACACATTTGCAGTCATGTAAATTAATGATCTTATCTGTCTTCCCATAAAGGGAATGGGAAGGCCTTTTCACTGCACACTTGTCCAACTCCTATCTGGCCGTACATGTGAATAAATGGTGGGGCTGCATAAGTCAGACACGAAATATATAAAGTTCCTCTAGCTATATCCACTTTTTTTTGGCAAAGCAGTTTGATGCGATAATCTAAAAGTTCTATGGTGGCCTACTCAGTCAGGGAAGTAGCTTGTCCTCAAACTCAGGGGGTTTGCACAGACGTTAGTCAGCTAACACCCTTGAGCCTGACCAGTCACCCTCATCCTTCTACTTTGGTGTTTCAAGAAACGTGTGACTATGTGGTATGAAGTGTTGGTTCATTTTAATCATGGTCAATATCTCCACATTGTGGGGAGAGAGACTAGTCCCTGTAATATTGACAACTGCGTCAGCTGCACTGAACACATGCTTAGCAGACACACTGGCTACTGGACAAGCCAGATACTTTATTGCCAGCCTGCAGCGCTCTAACTATTGGCATATTTTCTCATACCAATGGACCAATCGGATTTTGGTCCATGTAGACTTCTTTTGGGTTGTCCAGTTAATCTTGGACCATCCCCTGATGCTCATTGGTACTGCCAATTGCTCGACCTCTGTAGCATTCACCTCTGCACTTGATTAAAAACCTGCTTAAGTCAAGTGCAACTGTGTTGGCTGCTGTGAGACAACAGCACTTCCCTCTCTGGAGGTTGAAGGCTGCACACCAGAATTTTTGCCTGGGACTCTAACTTCTAGCCGTTCTTCTTCCAGGTCATTCACTTGCTCAAAAATCCCCTTCATGTATAATGGATCTTCCCCTTCTGAAAAAGAAATGAAGGTACCCATCTTTGGATGACACCTTCTCTCTTTGGAGACTTGGGTAAGCAGGCAAGTGCAGGACTAAGCACTCAACTAATGCATGTGCTACTCTGTAGCAATTCACACAAGTGAACCTTTGCAACACCTTTTTTAACTGGTCCTGTGGCAGATGCAACAACGTGATAGCTTGGCTCATCATGCTGTCCTCCTTATTGTCGTTCCCTGTATAAAACTCAAAAGGAAATAGCATTTGTGTCAAACATTTGCTAGGGTCTCCATGGTCTCAATGGTCTCCATGATCATGCTTTTTCCAGTTGCATCCCCTCGTCTTTGAAGGACGCAAAGTCAGTGATTGGTCTGTACTGCTCAAACAGATATTGCAACATGTAGTAGGTAGAGTTCCAACATGTTGGCACCTCCATTTTGAGGGCTTTACTTGGTACTCTATTAGCATGCTGAATGATCCTCTGCTGCTTCCGGGCTTTAAAAGTATGACTGAAATGAATGCAGACCCTTCTGCAGGTGGTTAGTATGTTGCTGACTGAGGGCCTCATTATGAGTTTGCTGGTCCCACCATGAGACTGCCAAACTCGGGGGGAGGACACCACTGCCATGATGGTGCTGTCCCCCCAAGTGTATTACAATGTTCCCAATGTTGCAGTACGTGGTTCCCGCCAGGCTGCAAGCGGGAACAGTGCTACGATATTGGTGTTGGCTGCCCTAAGGGTGCTGAGGCCAATATCATAGCACTCCAGCACCCTCGGAATGTGCACTGTCTGCTCTGCAGATAGTGCACATTCTGACAGTTTCCAGCAGGGCAGTGGTGGACAGGGAGCCAATGGGTGTGGGCAGTGTAGGGACCCTCCTGTGGCTCCTGGCACTGGCTTTCCACCAGCCTTTCCATGGCAGTGTCCCCGCCATGGAGAGGCTGGCAGAAAGCTGAGTTGTAATCAGCCAGGGGGCGCGGAGTTCACCACTGCAGTGGCTGAGTACAACTCAGGCCACTATCACAATGTCGGGAACCATGTCCCTGGTCGGGACAATGGTCTTTAGGCAGGTGTGCCTGCCTGGGTTACAATGTGGCGGTCAGATAGCCTGGAGTGTGGCAGTCTGACTGTCACAGCGAGTGTGGCAGTAGTTTGACTGCCACACTCATAATGAGGGCCTATATCTTATTTTTTGAGAAAGGTTGATGCAATGCGCTAAACACAGGACTCTGAAATATCCACAGTCTGTCATGGCCTTGACTATAATACTGCCATTGTCCATGTCAACAAATCTAGTCCTGAGACCTCTGAGTCACAGCCATTCAAACACTTTGCTGTGAAAGTCTTCCAAATGTTTGCAGCTGTATGGGATTTCTCCATGGCGAACATTGCTTCTGTTGTATGCCGCTGAACGCCCTTAAAAGTTTTATCAGCACTGAGACCTGCATATAGCTGTTGCCTAACCCCCAAAAAAGAGATCTATTGTGCAATGATACACAGTTAACCAGTTGCTTGAAAACTGGTCTACATATATGTTGTAAGGTGGATATTATTAACAGCACTTTGAAACAAAGCTTGTCCAACCAATTACAGCACATCATGATGGAGCACTGGAGCAGCAACTCTGGCAAAACACAATTTCTAAACATCCCACTCCTTCTACAAAAGAACACAGGAGGAGGTCCTTTGCTAATATTTTAGCCAACTTCCCATTGTAGAAGCATGCCTTTGGGTGCCTCAGTTCATAGGGCTCCTCCTGCCTAAACATGCCTGTAATAGTGGCTTGGATTTGTTTTCTTTTATGGTGCCACTAATGCGGGCAACTTCGAGAGAAAACCAAGCGGTGGTAGACTCAATGTGCATCTTGGGGTAGTTTTCACTGGATGTGGTGTTGACACCATCTAAGTCTTGCACCTTTTCAAGTTTGCTGATGCGGGTGATGCTGCTGGTACACTGCTTGGGACAGGGTTGCTTTGTTTTGAACTGTCACGCTCTTCTTCCTCATCACCTCCCATTGTGACCAGAGCTGATTCTCTTCTCTCATCACCAATATCACCTGCAGCAATTTTTTTAATGTTCCCCTCCCACCGGACTGTGTGGTGTTTTTTCATATGGGTGGTTTGGCCTCTGTTACCATGTTGTGAACCAGGCTTACTTGGACTAACACTTGCCTGGCAAATGGAGCATATTGCAATGTTATCCTCCTGCATGCTAATCTTGAAGAAGTCCTAAATTGGGGATGAGAACTTTTTTAGTGTGCCACTGTTGATACTGCCAGTGGCTGAAGAATTAGAGGTAGGTGGGTGTGTTGACGATTGTCTCTCTGCTGTGTGTTCTTTGACTGAGGTATTAATGGATGCAGGTCTCAGCAGAAGTCTTACAATTATGAAAGCTTAGAATGGTGGTAAAACCAGTTCCACATCTCTTAATAGCAGGTTGAATAGGAGGGGGTAAAGTCTATGTCCTTTGAGCCAGCTAATATGATCAGGACTGGCTTGCCCTCCTCCACCCCTTCCATAATTCTAAGGCTTTCAGGAACTTTGATTTTCTCTTGTCTCTCATGGCAGGTCTCAGACTCAGCCAGGGTCCAGTCCATTTCCAGATCATCAGAGTGGGCTTTGAGAAGATGGTGGAGTACCCTTTCTTTTTCTTGCAGTAGATTCGGAAGCCAACAGTTCAAGACGAGGTACATCTTTCTCAGCATGAAGTTGAACCTCCTGTTCTGCTCCTACTTCAGGAAGAGCCATTGCTGGCTAAGGCTCCTGCTGTTCACTTTTCTCAGTTTTCTGCAACAATTGGGTACTATTTTGAGGATGACACAATGAATATGTGACAGAACAACTAGGTCCTAAACAACTATAGGCTAAACCACTACTGCTAAACAACTAAAAAGTCTCTACAACTAAGAACTGAACAACTGCTGTCTAAACAACAATTGTGCCTGAATAACAATTGCCTAAACAACTAATATATATATATAAATATATATATATTCTAAACATATAATAAACCATAAAAACCAAAAAGAAAACCTTACCTTAAAATTAGTTGTTTAGGCAATTGTTTTTCAGGCACAATTGTTGTTTAGACAGTAGTTGTTCAGTACTTAGTTGTAGTGATGTTTTAGTTGTTTAGCAGTATTGGTTCAGGCAAGTAGTGGTTTAGATCTAGTTGTTCAGGATGGTTCCCTGACACAACTCCAATTAAGACTTGTCTCCATGTTTGCAGTGGCTGCCTCGCTGAGAGACATAGGCTTGGGCTAAGGTTGGGGTGGTGCTGTCATTGATATGGGAGTGGTGCTCCCAGCTTGTTGCCCAGGGGCAGTGCATCAGGCACACAATACTGCCTAAAAAAGGAGGAGGGCGGTAAGCCAGTGATGGCAATTTGCTTTTTATTCTCTTCGTCACTGTCCACTGTCTTGGCAGTGCCTTTTTTGAGCAAATCTTCAAGCTCTGTCAGTTGGCGCTTAGCTGCACAATCAGGAGTAGAGGAGTCATGTCTAATGGTCACTCCACTTTGTGCACCTGAAAGCTAACACACAAGAAAAGCATTTAGAAACATTCATAGTACAGGCAATATAATATATTGAGGTTATCCCAAATAATGAATAAACAACATTAGTGTATTGATTCCAATCCACACCATACGATAAGTCAGGATAACAACATACAAAACTGTTTGCCTTATGTGCATCTAAGGGATGTGAGCTTATGGCAGGCAGAACAGTGCAGGGAAATGCAATATTCTTTAAAAAAATGAATGCTGGTGTGTGCCTATGCCAGGCAGGGGGGTGCGGGAAAATTGAATAACCCTTAAAAAATGAATGGTGGTGTGTATCTATGACAGGCAGGAGGTGCAGGGGAAAATGGAATAATCCATAAAAAGTGAATTCTGGTGTGCGCCTATTGTGAGGGAGTGGGAAAAATAACAGCAAGCAAGGAGGAATGGAGAACAAAGAGAACATGCAGTCCTATAGCAAAAGAACACTAGCTGCCTACACAAAATGGCCACGGCCATATGGTCAAACAACAACAACATCAAGCAAGGGGGCATGGAGAACAAAGAACACAAACAAGCCTATGACAAAAGCACACTGCATGGCTAGCCAAAATGGTCGCTGGCCTCGTGGTCAAACAACAACAGCAAGCAAGGAGGCACGGAGATCAAAGAAAACATGCAGAGCTATGGCAAAAGTACACTGACTGTCTACGCAAAATGGCTGCTGGGCACGTAGTCAAACAACAAGAAAATTAAAGAAGGCATGGACAACAAAGAACACATGCAGGCCTAAGGCAAAAGCACACTGACTGGCTCCACAAAATGGCCTCCTGCCACATGGACAACAAAGAACACATGCAGGCCTATGGCAAAAAGCACACTAGCTGGCTACTGAAAAAGGCTACTGGCCACATGTTCAAACAACAACAAACATGGAGGCATGGACAACAAAGTACACATGAGGCCTATGGCAAAAGCCCACTAGCTGGATACTGCAAAAGGCAGTTCTGCAAAAGGCCGCTGGCCAGATGTCCACACAACAGCAAGCTTGGAGGCATGGATAACAAAATATACATGCTGGCCTATGGTACAATCACACTGGCTGCATAAAATGGCCACAGGCAACATGGTCAAACAACAACAAGAAAGGAGGCATGTATAATGAAGAACACATGCAGGCCTATGGATGGACACTGACTACACAAAATGGCCGCTAGCCACATGGGATGGAGAACAAAGACAATATGGTAGCCTATGGCAAAAACAATCACACACACACACATGCACACACACTCTAGCCAGGTAAAGGAAGCATGGCAAACAATGAAAAAACTCTACCTTTAATTCAGCAAAGCCGCCAAAAACCTAAATTAAGTCAGCTATGAACATTTTTACTACAACAAACATCCTTCAAAGACATAGGGGGTCATTCTGACCTCGGCGGTAAAAGGCTCTTACCGCCGGTCAGAAGTCCGCCATTCTACCGCCACGGCCGCGGTAAACTGCCACGGTCATTCTGACCCACAACTTCCAAACCGCCAAAAACCCGACATCCACGGAAGGCCGCCTCATCAGCGGTCAGCGATAAACTAGAGATGACCAAACCTCCACCGTCAGGCCAACACAAACACGCCCATGCCATTACGACCCACGAATCCACGCGGCGGTCTTTCAACCGCGGTATTCCATTGGCGGTACACACCGCCGCGGTCAAAATACACACACCTTTACAAAACACAGCCACATTGGACAATTCGAAATACACACACCTGAAACACATACACACACCCACACATCCAATCAACTATAAAACACACACCCACATCACCCACAAACCCCCACTACTAGAAATTTGGAGAGAAGGCGAGAGAGAGAGAGAACACAACATCATCACCCACACTACATCCACGCACAAAACACCACACACCACCACACACACCACACGCATCACCACAAACACCACCCCACACCACCCCATGGCACCCCAAAGACACCCCAGGTTCTCGGACCAAGAACTCAGGGTCATGGTGGAGGAAATAATTAGGTTAGAGCCCCAGCTATTCGGCACACAGGTGCAGCACACCACAATAGCCAGGAAGGCGGAGCTATGGCAAAGGATCGTCGACAGGGTCAACGCTGTGGGACAGCATCCCAGGAACCGGGAAGACATCCGAAAGCGCTGGAACGACCTACGGGGGAAGGTGCGGTCGATGGTGTCAAGACACAACATCGCTGTGCAGAAGACTGGCGGCGGACCCCCACCCACTCCACCCGAATTCACATCATGGGAGCAAGAGGTCTTGAACATCCTGCATCCTGCGGGCCTCGCTGGAGTAGGCGGAGGAATGGACTCTGGTAAGTCTAATCCCAAATACTTCACCCCCCCCAACCACCAGCATGCCAACCCGCACCCCCACCCTCACCCCCAACCCCCAGCACACATCCTCCCTGCCAATGTCTCACCAGCACAACCCATCCAACACAACAACAATCCCTGAATGCCAACACAAACCATGGACACCCATCACCCAAGCATGACCACTGCACATACCCATCCCCCCCCCAAACCACCCTCACAACTCCTCCCGCAAGGGAATGCCAGCACTGGGGGACAAGGGCACCCACAAATCGCACGCCATGGCACACACAGAAGCAATAACCATACTCTTTTACCCGTGCAGGGCCCGAACGCCAACACACCGGCCAGGAGGTTCCAGATTTGTCCATCCCGCCCCCAGAACAGGCCCCCAGGGATGACAGCAGCTCTGTCGACCTAGAACCTGATGACCAGCCCGGACCATCGGGGACCTCTGGACAGTTGGTTCCCCACACACAGACACAGGCCACAGCAGACCCAACCCCCTCTGGGAATACCAGCACATCTCCCACCCAGCGGGCCCATGCCTCTGTCTCCAGGACGCGTCAATCAGCGGTGTGTCCGCCACTACAGGGCACCCAGGCTGACCCACCACCCCAACAACAACAGGGACCTGGGGGCAGTGGTAGTGGGCACACCGTCCAGGGGACAGAGGGGACAGAGGCCCAGGGAAACAGGGCAACTGGGAGGGCTGCAGTGCGAGAGGGGGTTGACCGGCACAGGGAACCCACTCTCCAAGAGGCCCTCACCACCATCATGGGAGCATACCACCGCTCCCAGGAGACGATGGCGACGGTACTGGCCAGGTTCCAGGAGATCCAGGCACAGCAGGAGGAACGGTACATGGGGTTCAGAGACGAACTCCGGAACATCGGTACCGCAATGGGGACCATCGTCCTGGCCCTCAACCAGATAGTCACCACATTGCGGGACCATGTGGCACCCCAAAGGGCCCCTGTCACCAGCCCGGACGACGAACAGCCTGCCACCTCCGCCGGCGCTAGTGGACAGGAGGCCCCCACACCACGACAGGCCACCAGAACCCCACCTCCTGCTGAAGATCAACCACCCCGCAAGCGGAACCTGAGATCACACAAGAAGACAGAGTAGGATGCCAAGACCCCCGCCAGCCTAAGATACCCCCTGATGTCATCCCACTGTCCCACATTGTCACCCTGTCCAACCTTGAACTGCCCCTGCTCCATCCTTCAACAGGCATATGGACAATGCACCTGGGCTACTGAGAACTGGACTCTGCCATGGACATTACTCCACCCCCACCCATCACCGTTTTACTATCATGGACCTATACGCAGCACTTACAATAAATCACCAATTGCACTTCAAATGTCAGGAGTCTGCTTATATTCTTTACAAATGTATTACACATAACGGTGCAATAATGTTCATTTACATTGTGATGACAACATACCAGTGTCAATAAGCATTAGTCCATGGGCAAACAAAGCAGAAGTCACGCTGTGGGTCATACAGCTCTGAAAAGGGAAAGTCAAAAATCAGTGAAAAGGAACTGGGGGGAAACACAGAAAGTAGAGATGCAGGAGGCCAGAAGTAAATGTAAAATGGCGTGGGTGATTCTTACCTGGGTGCTACTGAAAATACTGTTGTATAACTGTGTCCCTGTTGTCCGTGTCGTCCCCGTCGTCTTCCTCCTCTTCACTCTCCACAGGCTCCACAGCTGCTACAACACCACCATCTGGACCATCCTCCTGCAGGAAAGGCACCTGGCGTCGCAATGCAAGATTGTGAAGCATACAGCAGGCCACGATGATATGACACACCTTCTTTGGTGAGTACATGAGGGATCCCCCTGTCATATGCAGGCACCTAAACCTGGCCTTCAGGACCCCGAAGGTCCGTTCTATAATCCTCCTAGTTCGCCCATGTGCCTCATTGTACCGTTCCTCTGCCCTGGTCCGGGGATTCCTCACTGGGGTCAATAGCCAAGACAGGTTGGGGTAACCAGAGTCACCTATTAGCCACACACGGTGTCTCTGTAGCTGTTCCATCACATAAGGGATGCTGCTATTTCGCATGACATACGCGTCATGCACTGACCCAGGGAACTTGGCATTTAGATGGGAGATGTACTGGTCAGCCAAACAGACCACCTGGACATTCATCGAATGGTAACTTTTTCTATTTCTGTACACCTGCTCATTGTCTTTTGGGGGTACTAAAGCCACATGGGTCCCATCAATGGCACCAATGATGTTGGGGATATGTCCAAGGGCATAGAAATCACCCTTCACAGTGGCCAAATCACCCTCCTCAGGGAAAACAATGTATCTCCGCATGTATTTCATCAGGGCAGACAACACTCTGGACAAAACCTTAGAAAACATAGGCTGAGACATCCCTGATGACATGGCCACTGTTGTCTGAAAAGACCCACTTGCTAAAAAATGGAGTACTGACAGCACCTGCACCAGAGGGGGAATCCCTGTGGGTTGGCGGATGGGGGACATCAGGTCTGGCTCCAGCTGGGCACACAGTTCATGTATAGTGGCTCGGTCAAGTCGGTATCGAAGTATAATATGTCGTTCTTCCATTGTCGACAGGTCCACCAGCGGTCGGTACACGGGAGGATTCATCCTTCTCCTCGCAAGTCCCAGCAGACGGTGCCTAGGAAGGACAACATGGAGCACAGAGTCAAGCAACCCTCAGGTTCGTTCCCACAGCTTGCACAGTACACGAATCGATATGCATTGAAAGGCTTGTATGAGTGGCAATGCAAGGCCTAGGCCTGTGTGACGCAGTAGAAATCATGCCATGTGGGCCCTTGAAATGGCGGCTGCCTGACCTGTGAAGTGTGACAGTGGGATGTGAGGTCACTGCGCTGGCGTGGCTCACCGTGGCGGTAGGCGGTCGAAGACCGCGGCGCAAAGCAGCATTGGTTAACATTGAACCCTATGGGTCTCAGGAGCCAATGACGATGTGCGCCGGCGGTCGCGGTACGCACCGCCGCGGTACGCACCGCCGCGGCCGTGACCGCCATTTTCTATCTGCTTAATCACTCGAGACCTGATCATCCACAGGAGAGGACCTATACTGCAAGTGCTGCTGTGACCTCGGTCTGGAAGAGACAATGGCTGCTGCGACTGGGGAGAGGGCCCCTGCCTTCACTTCAGAAGAGTTGGAGAAACTTCTGGATGGGGTCCTACCCCAGTATGCGCTACTCTACGGTCCTCCAGACCAACAGGTAAGTACACTGGGTGCACGTTGAATGGGCTATGCCTGGGTTGTGTATGGTGGATGTAAGATGGTGGGGTGGGGAGCGAATGAGGAGTGCAAGGCACGACAGATGAGAGCATGTGCCACATGGCAGGGTTGGGGAGGGGGGGGCAATCACATCTAACACGCAGAAAAATGTTGAAATTTCCTTTCCCACCCTGTACATGTCAAATAGGTCAGCGCCCATCAGAAAGTCGACATTTGGCGTGCCATCGCCAAGGAAGTCCGGGCCCTGGGTGTCCACACAAGATGGGGCACCCACTGCCGAAAGAGGTGGGAGGACATCCTCCGCGGGACCAGGAAGACCGCCGAGTCACTGCTGGGGATGGCCTCCCAATGTAGGAAGGGTGCCAGTCGTACCTTGACCCCCCTGATGTCCCGGATCCTGGCGGTGGCCTACCCCGAATTGGATGGGCGCGTGAGGACATCACAGAAGACACAAGGGGGTGAGTACCAGCACATTCTGCTATCTTTACACGCAGTGGAGGCGTCTGGGTGGGGGGGGAGGGCTGTGGGTGACATTAGGCCAGGGCGCTTTCTGTAGTGTAGTCCCCTCCTTTAGGCATGGCCCTGTGCCCCCGCCCCCCACCTCTGTAGGGTGCCAAGTACAGCAATCCATGGTCCAGCATCACCCATGTGCGCATATGTTGTCCATAGACCTGTTGGCCTAGTCACAAGTACTGAGTAGTGTACCCCGATTGCTCGGCGTAGTGCATGAGGCTCCTGTGTCTGTCCTCTCCGCCAACGGTGTTGACAATGCATGCACTCAACCTGTTTTTATTTCTCCCCCCACCCTTTTTCTTTGTCTTCTTGTGCATGTGTGCATTAGCATCATCAGGCGGAGGAGAATTGGCATCGGAGCACGAGGGAGCTGCAACTCACAAGGCCCCGGTGGGCCATGGTACAGACACCGAGGTCACCAGTAATACGGAGGGCGAGGGGAGCACCACAACGGGGACCCGTGGTGACACCAGCGACACCGACACGTCTTCGGAAGGGAGCTCCCTAGCGGTGGCGGCAACATCCGGGCCCCCCGCCTCTATAGGTACAGCCGCCACCCAGCGCACCAGCTCCGCCCTCCCAGCAGCCCCTCAGCCTTCGCTCCGTGCCCGCTCGCCCAAGAAGGCGGCCATCTCCTTCGCCCCAGGCACCTCAGGCCCTGCCCCTGTTACCCCTGCTGCCCTCAGTGCGGTGGTCATTGACTTCCTACAGACAATCATTGTTGGGCAGTCTACCCTTTTGAATGCCATCCAGGGGGTAGAGAGGGAGGTGCATCGGAGCAATGCATACCTGGAGGGCATTCATTCGGGTCAGGCTGCCCATCAACGATCGTTCTGGCCTCAGCACTGACGGCAGCCATTGTCCCTGTTTCCAGCCTCCCTCTTCTAACTGCCTCCACCCTGTCTCTGTCTCCTGTTCCTCAGCCTATCCCATCCACACCATCAGACCAGCCTGCACACACCTCAACACCCAAGGGCAGCTCATCCAGACATAAGCACCGCAGATCACACAAGCATTCACCCAAGCAACACCCAGATGCAGACATGCCAACAGTCACTACCACCCCTGTGTCCCCCTCCTCCTCGTCTCCCTCCTCCCTCCCTGTGACGTCTCCACTCACACCTGCATGCACACCACCATCAGCCAGTACTTCCATCACCAGCACACCCTCCAGTACAGTCCGCAGACGTGCAGTCACCACCCCCACTGCCATTTACACGTCCCCTGTGTCCTCTCCCACTGTGTCTGTCACCCCCTCTTCCAAGACACACAAACGCAGGCAGCCACCCACCCAACAGCCAACCACCTCACGACAGCCTACGTCACAAGCACCTGCACCCAAAGACAGCACACCTGACTCTCCTACAACCACATCCTCTTCCTCCACTCCCATACCCACTACACCTACCCTTTACATTGGTCCTAAAAAACTTTACCTCTCCAAACTTAACCTCTTTGCCCCACCTGACCCACCCCCTCCATCTGCTAAGAGTCCCAAAAGCACCTCAGCCACCACCAGCCCTGCTTCAAGTGTCACCATTGTGCACGGGTTTTGGAGTCCACCCTTTCCCAGCACAGATACATCGGCCAGCAGCAAGGGAACAGCCAGCCCCCCCCCCCGGGAAGAGGACCCGTAAAATCAGGGGCCGCCGCGAGAAGACTGACACGGCTGCCCCCAAGGAGCAAAGTCCTGGGCCGTCACCTGCCACAACATCCAGGGGAGGCAAGGGCCAGAGAGCCTCATTGAAGGAGGGCAAGGGCAGCAGGGCGGAGAAGTCAGCCAGCAGGGGCGCGGACCAGGAGGGCCCCACAAGCCCCATCCCGGGTGTGAGGGAGGACACCCACGGGCCCAGGACTCCGTCACAGAAGGGTCCAGCAACTGCACGGTCGGAGGGCGACTAAGCAGGGAGTCCTGGCCAGGTCTGGCTCCCTTGGATGACTGGACAAGCACCGCTGAAGAGGGCCCCACCGTGCAGAAAGGTACAGCTGAAGAGGGCCCCGCCGTGCAGAAAGGCACCGCTGAAGAGGGCCCCGCCTTGCAGAAAGGCACCCCTGAAGAGGGCCCCGCCGTGCAGAAAGACACCGCTGAAGAGGGCCCCGCCGTGCAGAAAGACACCACTGAAGAGGGCCCGCCGTGCAGAAAGACACCGCTGAAGAGGGCCCCGGCGTGCAGAAAGGCACCGCTGAAGAGGGCCCCGCCGTGCAGAAAGGCACCACTGAAGAGGGCCCAGCCGTGCAGAAAGGCACCGCTGAAGAGGGCCCCGCCGTGCAGAAAGACACCGCTGAAGAGGGCCCCGCCGTGCAGAAAGGCACCGCTCCGCTGGGCCCCGCCGTCTCAAGCACCGCTCCGCTGGGCCCTTCCTGTCAAGCACCGCTCCGCTGGGCCCCGCCGTCTCAAGCACCGCTCCGCTGGGCCCTTCCTGTCAAGCACCGCTCCGCTGGGCCCCGCCGTCTCAAGCACCGCTCCGCTGGGCCCCTCCGTCTCAAGCACCGCTCCGCTGGGCCCTTCCTGTCAAGCACCGCTCCGCTGGGCCCCGCCGTCTCAAGCACCGCTCCGCTGGGCCCCGCCGTCTCAAGCACCGCTCCGCTGGGCCCTTCCTGTCAAGCACCGCTCCGCTGGGCCCCGCCGTCTCAAGCACCGCTCCGCTGGGCCCCGCCGTCTCAAGCACCGCTCCGCTGGGCCCCTTCCTGTCAAGCACCGCTCCGCTGGGCCCCTTCCTGTCAAGCACCGCTCCGCTGGGCCCCACCATCTCAAGCACCGCTCCGCTGGGCCCTTCCTGTCAAGCACCGCTCCGCTGGGCCCGCCGTCTCAAGCACCGCTCCGCTGGACCATTCCTGTCAAGCACCGCTCCGCTGGGCCCCTTCCTGTCAAGCACCGCTCCGCTGGGCCCTCCGTCTCAAGCACCGCTCCGCTGGGCCCCGCCGTCTCAAGCACCGCTCCGCTGGGCCCTTCCTGTCAAGCACCGCTGGCCCATTGGCAGTCCCGGTTCTGTGTCGGGCAGGCCTTCACGACGCACTCTGCCCACCATGCCTCCTCCATGACCAGTGGTCTCTGTAATCCACCTGATGGACTGTGGCTTTGCACTCCCCAGGATGGCACAGTGGGCAACCCACCCACTGTAGAGACTTGTGAGACTGTGGCTTTGCACTCCCCAGGATGGCACAGTGGGCAATCCACCCACTGTAGAGACTTGTGAGACTGTGGCTTTGCACTCCCCAGGATGGCACAGTGGGCATGGTGGACCCTTCGTGGATCTGGCGTCGTGGACTCATGTGGCTGAGGTGCCCCCCCTTCACTTCCCCCTGAGGTGCCTGTAGTTTTGTCATCTGATGCCCCAGCAGTGTTCTCTCCAACGGACTCAGGTCTCCTGTGTGGGCTTTGCCCATGTGTTGTTACACTTTGGCCCACGGACAGTGGAAATTTAGGTGACTGTGCAGGACTTATTGCCTATGTTTATCGGTTTCGCAATGTTCTTACTTGATTTTTTACAATTCATATTGCTATTTTACCATGACTTCAAAGAACCTCTTATATACATAAATGTTGTTTCTCACTTTAATTATGTCTTTGCATTATTCCGGGGGGTTTGGGTGGTGTCACTGTGACTTGGTGCTCTGCATTGGTGTGTAGATAGTTGGGGGGGGGTCGCATATGTGTGTGCCCGTAAGCTTTCCTCCTCCCCCCTCCCCTGTGTCGTAGGTGCAGTACTCACCGATGTCGTCTGCGCCGGCGTTCATACTCGTGGTAGATGAGCAGGTAGACAATAGCCGGTAGGATGTGTAATTCGGGCTCCATGCTGTCCTCCTTCCTCGTGGAGTGTGTATAGGTGAGCGTTTTCCCGTTCGTAGTCTGTTTCCGCCGTGTTTTTATCGGCGGGGCTCCCGCCCCGGAAAAGGTGGCGGATTGGTGAGTTGTGATAGGGTGGGCGGTACATTGTCTGCCGCCTGGCTGTTGGCGGTGACCGCCGAGCTGTTTGTCTGTCCTGCCGTGGCGGTCGGAGTGTTAAAGTGTTGTGTTGGCGGTTCCCGCCAGGGTCAGAATACCTCTTTTTTCACCGCCAGCCTGTTGGCGGGTTGGCCACCGCTTCAACACTGACCGCCAGGGTCAGAATGAGGGCCATAATTTTACTCCACCAAAATACACTTTTTGCAGGGAAAAACATAAAAATTAAAAATAAATCATCATTTAATCCAATGCCATCGCTGTCCCAAACCATAAATGTTTTAGAACAACATGTACCACAGAAACAGTGATGTCATATCCCAATGACTAATATTGGCTAGATGGCCCGTTGGCAGACTAGGCCACATGGTAAAATAAATGAATAGTGCAAAATGTACAAACATGGAGAAAATGGACATAGCTGTTCAACCTTTTACCTTATAAAAGGTAAACAATTAAATGCAAAAAATACTAGTTCCCTACTGCAACTCCTGGCCACCCAACACAACTACAATAAAACGGTATTTTCAATTTGATTTAGCTGCTTCTCAAGTAGAAAATATACTCAAGAAGCACCTACGTGACTGATGTCACAAAACAGCAGTGGAAGGCTCCATGCGGGAGGAAATCATGCTAATGGACAGCAAATCTTGTTCATTCTGGCAAGCGTGTGTTTACTGGGCTTTTCATGAATGAATGGAAATATAATTCCACTATGCACCAGATAGCAGAATTTAACAGGAACTCCATGTTACATACATAACACAGATCTACACAAATTCCATCAACTCTGCGAGCCAAATTATATTTATGCCCAGGCCTAATCCTTCTGTGTGCCCAGGGTGATGACTACTGTTAAACGTGACAGTCTTACAGTGGTCTTCCCCCAACATTTTGCCTGTTTGCCTCATATTTTGTTGATTTATTTTTGCTGGCCTCAGGACTCTGAACATTTTACCACTGCTAACCAGTGCTAAAGTGGATGTGTCCTTGCCACTAAACATGGTTTGATTGTTACACCCACAATTTGCATACTTAATCTGCTTTTAAGTCCCTGGTAACATGCACTGCAGATGTCCAGGGCCTATTAATTAAGTGCAATTAGTGGGACTGCAGCACTGTTTGTGCCACCCACTCAAGTATCCCTTAAACATACCTCAGGCCTGCCATTGTAGAGCCTGTATGTGCAGTTTATACTTCCATGTCGACCCAGCCATTAAAACCTCTTACCAAACCTTAAACTAATCTTTTATTGCACATAATTAATTCCTAAGGCAAGCTATAGGTATCCCATAGGGCAGGGTGCTATGTAAGTAAAAGACAGGACATATACTTATAAGGATTACATATCCTGTAGTGAAAAACTCCCAAAATATGTTTTTCGCTACTGTGAGGCCTATCCCTCTCATAGGTTTCCTTTTTACATTTAATAAGCAGTAATTCTTAGCAGAAGAGGAGTAGTGATGTCAGGTTTAGCACCTATGGAATTGTAATAATAAATATTTTAGATGTTAAAGTCAGGTTTATTGTTACAATTTTGAAAATGCCACTTTTAGAAAGTTGGTAATTTCCTGCTCCTAGCCCTGTGTGCCTGAGGCCTGTTTCCAATACACGTCTGGGATGGGGTGACAGTTGGGCTTGTGCATTTCCTCTAGACAACCACACATGAAAGGAGCTTAGGTTTAATTGATGGGCCATCAATATCTTGATGGGCCATCCAGGGCAGGGTGGGAGGGAGGAGCTGGGCCCAGGCTCACACATACACCTGAATAGGCAGTGTCCTGTCCCCACACAAAGGGCTGCATACCCCCCCTTGAAGTGAGTCTGGTGCCAGGGCAGGAAGACAGGACCTCTGTGCACTCCAAAGACCCTTCTTTAAATTAACTCCCACTTCAGAGGGCCTCTGACCCTACCAATTCATTATTCTAAAATGCCTGTAAAGAATTATGCTGTGCTGCTACAAAGACTGCCACTCTCGACTGCTGCTCTAGAAGAACTGCTTTTCTGCTGTTCTACTCTTCTGCCTGGTACCCTCTGCCCTGCTGAGGAAGGAGTTGACCTATCTCACTTGAACCCAGAATGACTCCATGTTGGCTTGCTCCTATTGTAAGTCTCAGGGACATCAAAGACTTCTCATCATCCTGGAACAGCACCTGGACTTTGCTTGCTCCAAGTCTTGCCCTTCCAAGTGGTAACAATCCAGCCTTGTCCCTTAAGTGGCTATAAAGTGCTTCAACTACCAGAACCTGCACATCCACGGCATTGCACCAATTGGAACAGAACATCTCCCTCAACTTCAGCGCATCACCACTATCACGAGGATTGTGGACACCGCATTACTGACTGCACGACAGATCATCTTCAGCCTCTGACATATCTCCGACTTTGCATGGCTCGGTACCAGACGCATAGCCTACATCTGAAGGATCGATGGGGAGGCATCCCCTCCTCTGCTCCCCACATCTCAGCTTCAATGTCAACAATTCCAACAACCAAGCTACTTTTTCAGCAGGCCAAAGCTGGTTCCTGTATCTGACCCACGCTCTATCGAGTTCGGCCTGAACTATTAGCATGACCAAATAGACCCAGTTGGTGTTTTAAGCTTTTAAACTCTCTAATTTAATTTAATGTTTAAAATGAATAACTCTGGTTATACTTATTGGATTTTTGTCATTTTGGTCTTGTTTTGTTCATAAATATATAATCTATTTGGCCAACCTGGTGTGAAGTATTTTGTGGTATTTTCACTGTGTTTCTGTTTGTAGTGTGGCATAAATACTTCAGAAATGGTCCTCAATGTAGACCTTCACCTGTAATTCCACACCCTTATTAGCAAACCAGTATAAGTGTTTTCTTGATTTGTCACTCATTTTATAAATTCTAAACTGTGTTGTTGCATATTTGAGATTGGCTGAATAAAGTAACCATTTTCAGAGGGATATTCTAGCTAATAATAGCTGGTGTAGTGTGTCCTCATTGAATGAGTAAGTGAGATTCTTCTCCAACAAATGGATCCAGAATTCAAGTAATATGGTACTCCATTCCTTATTCTTTTCTTTTTCTTTCCTCATAGTACCATCTTAAATGCTTTCTAGGTTGTAATTCATGAGGGAACTGAGTCACTATTGATTTGAAAATAGAAAGACGCTTTTGATGGAGAAAGTCTGCAAAGAACCACCAAGCGTTCACACTTCATAGACCTTGCAGTCCCTTTCAAATCTGACCAAAGCATATTTCTATGGGTAAATGATACAACAAGTATCTGAGTAAGATTTGGATGATTTGGATGTCAGTGCCTCTGTAGCAGGGTCAAAAAATAACTAAGTCAGAAAAAGGAGTAATGGGTGGCAGAGTAATAGGTATAAACATTTGTTCCAGGGGTGTCAAGTCCTCTATGAGTCACAAACTCCCCAAAAAAGAAGATAATCTGCATTGTGTGATTGGGCTCTTCATGTCAAGGGTATGATCCATGGTGGTGGTAATGTGGGCTCAAATTACCATCATTCCATGGGTTGAGATTACTATTAGCTTGTACATTGTTTTAAGGGTGTCATCCATGAGGATCCATGAGATGTATAAGCACATCAGTGTCCACAACCGTTTTCCTAGCATCCCTGTGATCACCATTTGTCACCGCAGTTTGTCATTTCGCAGGGTTAGTACTACAAGAATGAAGGATTTATGTAGTAAGATAGCTGCCCCTGGGAGTCTCGAGTAAAACCAGAACGGTATACTCTTGAATATACTTGATGGGCCAGGAAGCTACAGTTCATGCCAAATAAATGTGTTTCTTGCATTAGTAAAGCTGTGTGCACTGTCTTTTAATGTGTTGGCATATCACCCATCTCTTGGTTTAATTATTGAGGTCATTGACATTCCATGTGATTCTTGTGAATGTTTAGCTGTGTATGGGGCATGCAAGCATGCGAGCTCTGTGTGGGCTCTGCAGACTGGCTATATTTTTCATGGGTCTACATGTGGGTAATATCCTAGTTAAACCAGCTATGTACCCTAACCTAACTTCTCCCACTCCATATTTCCCTAACTGAAGTATCTATCACCGCAGAACACAAAGTTATCATCAAGGTAGATACATAGGATTGCTGTGGGCTTTATCTATTTGAGGATAATAGGTACTAGTGAAGCGGTTAATTAATATTTTATATTCAAGATGTGGTAGCAACTCACAATGAGTTTACGCCAAGGGAGTTCCCTGACAACAGGAGGAGGTTCATACTCAATGTATGATGCAAAATAGTTCAGTACTTGGCAGGTAGATACGAAAACTGTGTCTCCGCATCTGTGTCTTCAGGTGTGGCCCTTTCCTCTGTGTTCAATCATTCTTCCTCCTCTGTTCCACTGCCAGATATAGGGGTATTCATGCACTGGTTATTACTGCTGTGGGTTGCAGACAGAACTGTTTTGTTGAACTCTTTGGGTCCTTTGGGTCCCTTGGAAGTTTGAGAGCCTTCTCCCTCATAGGCTGACGGGAAGGCCAAAAACCCCACATGTTGGTGTGTGTGTGGTTCGCTCACCTCCACCCAGTCCCAGACTACCTGAGGGGTTTTAAATTTAAAAAAATATGATTTGCCTCGCAATAAGACTTCTAACTTAGCAGGATATCAAAACATGTACATAATCTGCATCACTTTAAGGTTTTGTTTGACTTTTGGAAATGATTTGCATTGCTGTGGTATACTATGGAAAGAGCATTATTTTTGAAGAGTCTATTATGAAGTCAGGTTTCAAACATGCAGCATGGAGGACAGCATTTTTACACAAACTGTTCAGAATGTGGGCAATTATCGGCCTTTGAGGAGCAACTGGCAGGAGCTCCAGCAGAGTGGGTGGCGGCTTTTTTGATTATGATTCAGTGTGATAAGCCATCAATTGGCATCCAGGACCTTATCCAGTCAGACAGAAATTGCTCTAGTTGTGTTCTCTCTGCATACTCTGTGAATTGGAGGTTGTTCTTGTGTGACCTGTCCTCTCCATCTTCCACCCTTTTCACCAGTCAGACTCTCACATCTCTCAAATGCTTTACCTCTAAAATCAAAGTGTGCCACTTGCTCTTCACATTTAAAATGCTGCCCTCAGCCTGCATAACACCTTCTGCAGCCTTCCTCAATTTTTGGTGCAGGAGCGAAACCTCGACTCTCACTTTCCTAGTTGAGCATGTGCTGCAAATGGCTTGGAAGATCTTTTCTAGGTTATGGTTAACTGCAGGCACTGCAGAAGAATGGCTAGTCTTGTTGGTTAAAATTGTTGCACCTTCTGTGGATTTAGTGTACTTATAAATCATGCTCTGCTGTGAAGGCATAGACACCTGATTTTTCCCTGTCGTTACAATGGGTCAATAGTAAAAGGGGTTTGTAGGGGTCTTGTTGGAGTTATTGGCTGATGGAGAGTGTGGTGAACTGGCCTCAATGCAGCAGAAGTACTCCCCGAAGTCAAGTTGGACATTGGATGCCTAATGTTCACATTGAGGTCCTGCAGATACGGGTTCTCAGTCTACCCTTGGCTCTCTTCAATCGTTCTGCGATGTTCTAATCTGACAAATTATTCAGTTTCATGAGGCCCACTATGGTAAAGTACAGCAGGACTTCAGGTATACTGGGTGAGGGTCTCCTGAGGGGCACAGGTGGGAGAAGAGCTGAGCTGCAGTGCTGCTGCACCCACTCCCACCTTCCCCTTGAGTTGAAGAAACAACAAACAGCTATTCCCCACTAGTGACGATGACGGAGGAATATCACCTATGCCCCATGGTCTTCCAAAGGGTAAGTATTATTAAATAGCTGCAGGTAGTGCTCTGCCACTAGGTCCCCAGGGCAGCTCCAGCATCCACTGCTTGTGAGAGGAGGGAAACTGGAAAAAGTCTGGTGTTGCACTGTAATTCCTGGGATCTCAGTGTATGGCCTGCAGCTGATGGGCCCACCACAGCCCTAAAAATGGGCTAGCTTCAGTTCTAGCATCTGCTTTAAGCCTGCCATATTGTGCCCACTCAGTCAGCCTGGATAGTATCACCACACTCCGGGCAGGCAGCAGCCAGAGCAGCCCAGCCTTATTCGCCCTCAACTTACTACCTCAAAGCCCAAGCTCACCATGCTTCCTGATTGCAGCTGAGATCATTTATGCACTGGAGTCTCCAAATCCACTCACTCCATACACATCTATTACAAACGACAATATGCAGGGGAAGGAGGAATATTGTTATTGATGACACGACACCCAAGGCCTTTATGGTGTGGGGATCGTAAAAGCAGTCTTGATCTATGCACTCTCTTTCCATGATTTGTTTCCCCATGCTGAACAGGTGCCCTGACCACAGGTGTATCTTATGAAGGGGGTCTGTCAAGACTTTAGGAGAACAGAGCGAGACTCGCTGAGCACTCTAAATTGCATCCACCATCTTGTTTGTTCTACCATGCTCCTTGTCCATCACTCTTTTTAAAGTATTAATTATGTTTTGAAGATTTGTTCTCCCATATTGGGTAGTCAAAAGGCATTAATGTCTAATTTTTATATGTTGTGTTTTTAATGGAATCAGCAATGAATGGCATCTCTGTGTATTTCACGCAGGTAAGGGTAGCTCAAGAGCCTGATGTTTTACCGTTCTTTATTAAGTGAAGTATCTGTTTTGCTGAAAAAGCAGAAAATTGTGGAATCACACAGAAAAGTTGTCAGCCTTTTCCCTTGTCCTTGCTGTCAAAGGGAACCAAACATTACCAAAGGTGAGTGTACTGGTGTTCCACACAAATAAGACACTGGCCACTGGCCACTTAGGGGGTCATTCCGACCCAGGCGGGCGGCGAGCAGCGCCCGCCGGGCGAAAACCGCCCAAACACTGCCCCGCGGTCAAATGACCGTGGGGACCATTCTAACTTTCCCGCTGGGCCGGCGGGCGATCTTCAAAAGATCGCCCGCCGGCCCAGCGGGAAAGCCCCAGCAAAGATGAAGCCAGCTCCGAATGGAGCCGGCGGATTTGCTGGGGTGCGACGGGTGCAGTTGCACCCGTCGCGATTTTCAGTGTCTGCCAAGCAGACACTGAAAATCTTAATGGGGCCCTGTCATGGGGCCCCTGCACTGCCCATGCAAGTGGAATGGGCAGTGCAGGGGCCCCCAGGGGCCCCACGACACCCGTTCCCGCCAGCCTCTTAAGAGGCTGGCGGGAAGGGGGTCGGAATCCCCATGGCGGCGCTGCATGCAGCGCCGCCTTGGAGGATTCCCCCAGCCGGGGGAAATCCGGCGGGAAACCGCCGGACCCGGCTGGGCGAAGCCGCGGTCGGAATACCTGATGTAGCACCGCCAGCCTGTTGGCGGTGCTACCTCCGGCCTCCACCCTGGCGGCGAGGCCCTTAGTCTGGAATGTAAATGTAGCTTTTCCAGATCCAGTATGTCTCTAGGTAGTTTTTGACAAGCTGTCAAGACCTAGCACTAAAAAGGAGGTTTCAACTTAATTCAGGGTAGAATACAAAAGGATTATCATACCTCACCACTTTATTAATCCTGCTGGCACTCCTTGTTGGATTGGGGGAAGAGCAGCACCCAAGACTTGAGATTTCTTTCTCACTGGAGCATTATAAAATAAATCACTGCACTGATGTGATGTGATGTGCAAGGCAGCTGGCAAGAGGCAAAGATAAAGGCCTCGCCTTCATGACAAAAATACATAGCTCCATAGGACACGTGCTACTAATCCCCTAATGCACCAGGACCCATACTAGGACAACCTGGACTACTTTCACCAGAATTTACAACAACTTTAATGACATGCCGCACGTACCGGAGTACTGTTAATGCAAGTGAACAAGGCTTGTGAACTGGTGTTGATTCATGATTTACCTGAAACGCCATTCCTCACAGCTCGGCCGAACCTCTCTCTATACATTATTAAACCTTGTCGATAAAACTTATGTCTGGCTTCACCCTCAGTGACCCGTTCGCAAACTCCCAAGTACAGTAGGTGCCTTCTATTCAATAAAATCAAAGGTAACCAACCAAAAATGAGCAAACGTGTTTGTGCATCATACTACATTGCCAATGGCTTTTCACAACATTGTGGATAATAACTGTAATCCCCAGTCTGCTACTAGTGAGGAAAAATGGAACAAAAAAGTGGAAAACCCCACCCAACTCTGAACATGGAACATCGGTTAATTCAATGATTAGATCATTTTAATGTATAGACAGCTGGGCTGGAGAAACTGCACAGGCCCCAGGCTTGGTGCTGCTTTCATGCTAGCAAATGCTATGACACCAGAAAAGGAAAGGAGGACAAGCAAGGCGTAAGGAAGAGGATGGCAGCGGTGCAGCGAGCGGTAAGTGTTTTAAAACAAAATGTATTCCTCCCCCTGTCTGTTGTCCCCCTGCCCTTCCCCTTGATATTTGCTGCAGCCGCCACTGAGAGAGACTCCATATCTCTCTACCGTCCCAGGAAAGAAGCTCTTTGAGAATGTTGTGATGTTCTGAGGAGATTAATAAATACTGTCTCAAGGCAATCTATTTTATGAAACATCCACAAAGAAGATTTAATCCCATTCTCAGTATGAGTTCCAGCTCATATTGTTTTGCACAGTGTGCTATTGGCACTTCACTGGGTGGTTGCGTAAAAGGGCAGATATCATGTGAAACATAATGCCGTAGTTTGAGATGGCAGGTCTGTGAACTATTGTGCACGTTATTAGACAATGAATGTGAAAGCCGATTTTAATCAAAGCATGCAGGGTATAACCTGTAAGCAAATATGAGATGGTTATCATCCATATTGGTGCCAAAGCAACAAATGTTACCAATCAATCAATGATGGCAATTATGCAGGATGGAAATATTTACTGACCCATAGCATGCATGCTATGATGCTTCAAAATCTACAGCAAAACTACTCTGTTCATATCTCATCAATGACTATTCTATTGGTTGCTGCAGGGCCAGCTCTGGACTTCGTGGCAACTAGTGCTAGAGCTGCAATGTTGCCACTATCTTGCACAAAATGGCATAACACCAAGGAGTCAGACATAAAGAGGGGTCAAGTGAAAAGCATGTGAAACAAAGGCATGGATCACCAAATGTATCCCCAACGCCATATTGCAATTAGTGCAGATGAACAAAATAAGAAAGCATCTACCAAAAAAGTGAGAGGCGAGCATATCTTTGAAAACACAATAACAAGATGTAAGAACACAAGGTGTAAACATTATGGGGGTTATTACAACTTTGGAGGAGGTGTTAATCTGTCCCAAAAGTGACGGTAAAGTGACGGATATACCACCAGCCGTATTACGAGTACATTATATCCTATGGAACTCGTAATATGGCTGGTGGTATATCCGTCACATTTGGGACGGATTAACACCTCCTCCAAAGTTGTAATAACCCCCTATGTTATTAGTTAAAAAGGGTGGAAGCCTCACTCAAAAAGTAAGCACAATCTCTGTCAGGGTGAACCACAAAAGTCACTCAGTTAACTCATGCTTAACCTTCTAGTAGCTGGGCACAAACACAGTCAGAATTAGCTTGGAGGCAACTAAAATATTTCTGTAGCACTGAAACAGTTATAAAGTGAAAACACAACACAAGAAAAATCCCAATTCTTTTTAAAGAATGGAGTGATTTTTAATAAATAAAATAACAAAATAAAGCTACAATCCAATCATAAGAACTGGAGATATGAGTTTTTAGAAGTTTAAGTGAAAATAGCTGCAAGAAGCACAAAGCACAAGTTCAGGTGATGGAGCACAGGTTGGATACAGGGACCAGATTATTCCTGCTAAGAGTTTTCTTCTCAAGTCTGGTACAAAGGGTATTGTTCATGTTGGTGGGGGCCATAAGGAGGAGGCTGTCAAAGTGAGCAGCAGGTCAAGCACCGTGGGTAGTTGCTGCTGTAGCGTCAACTGTCAGTAGTCACTGGAGCTTCACATTGGTTGACTGTCTCAGAAGGTCGCTGACGGTACAGAGTACGGGTCTTTCATTGCCTGGCATCACAGACAGTCACTGTCGGCTCCAAGAGCAGGTCTGACTAGATCTTCACATTGGAGGACAATGCGGGTGGCCAATTCTCAGCATGAAGTTGTCACTTAGGGGTCACAAAGAGCTCAAATATTCTGTAACTTCACCTTTACTTCAGGAGGAGTTCTCAGTGATGCCAGCCAAGGGTCTAGAACCTGGGGTTCCCCAATGGGGGGCATCAGAACTCATTCCAGCAGTGGCTTCAGGAAGCTTGTTGTGTCACTGTAGTTCACATTGGAGGTCAGCCAAATGACCCTTGGAGTCACTCTGTGTAGCCTGGGTTCGAGGCAAGAAGGTTCAATCGTCCTTCTTCTGACTCTTCCACAGGTCCAGGAGTTTTCTGCTGGGAGGTTCTGCAGGTCCCATTTTATACCTGGTGTTAGCCTTTCTGTTGAGGAATTCCCTGACCTACCCGCAAAACTTGTTCTGTTAGTTCTTCCTCCGCCCTTGGTCCTGGCTCCAAATTGTCTAGGGTGCCAAAGTCAAGGACAGACTTGGTGTCAAGTTATTTTGTATATCCTGCAGGTAGGGCCATTCAAATTGCAGTTAGGGCAGGGCACAGCTCCCCAGCAATTCTGTCAGGAAGACCCTTTCCCACTCACACTTAGGCTTCCTTTGTCTCACTATCGTAAGTAATACACAGCCCAAAGTGTGACTCAGGACACTGGCAAAAAGGTCCAGTTGGTTTGAGCTGGAAAATGCCACCTTACTAAAAGTGACATTTTCAAAATTGTAACTTAAAATCCAACTTTACCCTCATAGAAAATTTGAAATTATGATTAATTTGGGGGTAAACATAATTTCTCTTTCTGCTTTCAATCTGAGGTTAGCACTCATTAGATGTAAAAAGCTAACACAGGGATAGTCTTTGCGAGAGTTGGGTCTTAGGACAGTGAAAAAATACTTTAAGAGTTTTTCACTGTCACGACATATAGGTGGTCATTACAACCCTGGCAGACGGTGTTAAAGGTGCGGTAATACCGCAAACAGGCCGGCGGACAAAAAAATGGAATTATGACCCTGGCGGAAACCGCCAACAAAGACAGCCACTTTAACACTCCGCCCGCCACGGCGGTACAGACAAGCAGCCCGGCGGTTACTGCCAACAGACAGGCGGGATACAATGTACCGCCCACACTATTACAACCCGCCAATCCGCCACCTTTTCCGGGGTGGATTCAACGTGGATAAAAACACGGCGGAAACAGTTTCTGCAATGGGAAAACGCTCACCTGAACACATCCCACGAGGAACGAGGACACCATGGACCCCGAATTACAAATACTCCCTGCCCTTGTCTTTCTGCTCCTTTACGACCAACAGCTACGTAGGCGCAGAAGATACCGGTGAGTACTGCATCTATGACACGGGGGAGGGGAGAGGCAAAAGTCAGGGGGACACCCACCAAACACCCCCACCCCCACCCTCGCATTATACAACATACACACCAATGTAGTCACAAAAATCACATTAACAACCCACAATCCCCCCGGAAGAATGCAAAGACAATGCGAATTTCGGGCAAACATTGTAATGTGCCAATATACATATCATACAAAAATATACAGATATATATCTCTAAATCACTCTTATTTACACATACAATCCGAGAAGTAGTGCAGATATGTACACAACAATGTCTGTGCACCAACAGTCCAAAAATGCATGGGCGAGGCCCACAATAGATACCTGACCAAAATCGGAGAGAACACTGCCGGGGCATCAGATAGAAACACTACAGGCACCTCAGGGGGAAGGGAAGAGGGGGCACCTCAGCCACATGAATGCGAAGCCAGATCCACGACGGGGCTCCATGCCCATTGATGTATCCTGGGAGTGCAAAGCCACAGTCTCTCAAGTCTCTACAGTGGGTGGGTTGCCCACTGTGCCATCCTGGGGAGTGCAAAGCCACAGTCTCTCAAGTCTCTACAGTGGGTGGTTTGCCCACTGTGCCATCCTGGGGAGTGCAAAGCCACAGTCTCTCAAGTCTCTACAGTGGGTGGTTTGCCCACTGTGCCATCCTGGGGAGTGCAAAGCCACAGTCTCTCAAGTAGATGCAGTTCTCTACTGGTACTGGGTGGGACTGGTGCCCAGACTGGATGAGTCTCCCCGTGAAAGTTCCTGTCCTGTCACTGTCCCAGCTGCACATGGGATAAGGATGCCTGATGTGGCGGCCTATTCATTCCTACACGGTGCTTGCCCTGTTCAGCGGTCTTCACCATGGCGGTCTTGGCCCTGTTCAGCGGTCTTCACCATGGCGGTCTTTGCCTTGTTCAGCGGTCTTCACCATTGCGGGCTTTGCCCTGTTCAGCGGTCTTCACCATTGTGGTCTTTGCCCTGTTCAGCGGTGCTTTGACATGGCGGGCTTTGCCCTGTTCAGCGGTGCTTTGCCATGGCGGTCTTTGCCCTGTTCAGCGGTGCTTTGCCATGGCCGTCTTTGCCCTGTTCAGCTGTGCTTTGCCATGGCGGTCTTTACCCTGTTCAGCGGTCTTCACCATGGCAGTCTTTGCCCTGTTCAGCGGTCTTACCATGGCGGTTTTTGCCCTGTTCAGCGGTCTTCACCATTGCGGTCTTTGCCCTGTTCAGCGGTCTTCACCATTGCGGTCTTTGCCCTGTTCAGCGGTGCTTTGACATGGCGGGCTTTGCCCTGTTCAGCGGTGCTTAGCCATGGCGGTCTTTGCCCTGTTCAGCGGTGCTTTGCCATGGCGCTCTTTGCCCTGTTCAGCGGTCTTCACATTGGCGTTCTTTGCCCTGTTCAGCGGTCTTCACCATTGCGGTCTTTGCCCTGTTCAGCGGTCTTCACCATTGCGGTCTTTGCCCTGTTCAGCGGTGCTTTGACATGGCGGGCTTTGCCCTGTTCAGCGGTGCTTTGCCATGGCGGTCTTTGCCCTGTTCAGCGGTGCTTTGCCATGGCGGTTTTTGCCCTGTTCAGCGGTCTTCACCATGGCGGTCTTTGCCCTGTTCAGCGGTCTTCACCATGGTGGTCTTTGCCCTGTTCAGCGGTCTTCACCATTGCGGTCTTTGCCCTGTTCAGCGGTCTTCATCATTGCGGTCTTTGCCCTGTTCAGCGGTCTTCACAATTGCGGTCTTTGCCCTGTTCAGCAGTGCTTTGACATGGCGGTCTTTGCCATGTTCAGCGGTGCTTTGCCATGGCGGTCTTTGCCCTGTTCAGCAGTCTTCACCATGGCGGTCTTTGCCCTGTTCAGCGGTCTTCACATTGGCGGTCTTTGCCCTGTTCAGCGGTCTTCACCATTGCGGTCTTTGCCATGTTCAGCGGTCTTCACCATTGCGGTCTTTGCCCTGTTCAGCGGTGCTTTGACATGGCGGGCTTTGCCCTGTTCAGCGGTGCTTTGCCATGGCGGTCTTTGCCCTGTTCAGCGGTGCTTTGCCATGGTGGTCTTTGCCCTGTTCAGCGGTCTTCACCATGGCGGTCTTTGCCCTGTTCAGTGGTCTTCACCATGGCGGTCTTTGCCCTGTTCAGCGGTCTTCACCATGGCGGTCTTTGCCCTGTTCATCGGCCTTCACCATTGTGGTATTTGCCCTGTTCAGCGGTGCTTTGACATGGCGGGCTTTGCCCTGTTCAGCGGTGCTTTGCCATGGCGGTCTTTGCCATGTTCTGCGTTGCTTTGCCATGGCGGTCTTTGCCCTGTTCAGCGGTCTTCACCATGGCGGTCTTTGCCCTGTTCAGCGGTCTTCACCATTGCGGTCTTTGCCCTGTTCAGCGGTCTTCACCATTGCGGTCTTTGTCCTGTTCAGCAGTGCTTTGACATGGTGGTCTTTGCCCTGTTCAGCGGTGCTTTGCCATGGCGGTCTTTGCCCTGTTCAGCGGTCTTCACCATGGCGGTCTTTGCCCTGTTCAGCGGTCTTCACATTGGCGGTCTTTGCCCAGTTCAGCTGTCTTCACCATTGCGGACTTTGCCCTGTTCAGCGGTCTTCACCATTGCGGTCTTTGCCCTGTTCAGCGGTGCTTTGACATGGCGGGCTTTGCCCTGTTCAGCGGTGCTTTGCCATGGCGGTCTTTGCCCTGTTCAGCGGTGCTTTGCCATGGCGGTCTTTGCCCTGTTCAGCGGTCTTCACCATGGCGGTCTTTGCCCTGTTCAGCGATCTTCACCATTGCGGTCTTTGCCCTGTTCAGCGGTCTTCACCATTGCGGTCTTTGCCCTGTTCAGCAGTGCTTTGACATGGTGGTCTTTGCCCTGTTCAGCGGTGCTTTGCCATGGCGGTCTTTGCCCTGTTCAGCGGTCTTCACCATGGCGGTCTTTGCCCTGTTCAGCGGTCTTCACATTGCCGGTCTTTGCCCTGTTCAGCTGTCTTCACCATTGCGGTCTTTGCCCTGTTCAGCGGTCTTCACCATTGCGGTCTTTACCCTGTTCAGCGGTGCTTTGACATGGCGGGCTTTGCCCTGTTCAGCGGAGCTTTGCCATGGCGGTCTTTGCCATGTTCAGCAGTGCTTTGCCATGGCGGTCCTTGCCCTGTTCAGTGGTGCTTTGACATGGCGGGCTTTGCCCTGTTCAGCGGTGCTTTGCCATGGCGGTCTTTGCCCTGTTCAGTGGTGCTTTGCCATGGTGGTCTTTGCCCTGTTCAGCGGTCTTCACCATGGCGGTCTTTGCCCTGTTCAGCGGTCTTCACCATGGCGGTCTTTGCCCTGTTCAGCGGTCTTCACCATGGCGGTCTTTGCCCTGTTTAGCGGTGCTTTGACATGGCGGGCTTTGCCCTGTTCAGCGGTGCTTTGCCATGGCTGTCTTTGCCCTGTTCAGCGGTGCTTTGCCATGGCGGTCTTTGCCCTGTTCAGCGGTCTTCACCATGGCGGTCTTTGCCCTGTTCAGCAGTCTTCACCATTGCGGTCTTTGCCCTGTTCAGCGGTCTTCACCATTGCGGTCTTTGCCCTGTTCAGCAGTGCTTTGACATGGTGGTCTTTGCCATGTTTAGCGGTGCTTTGCCATGGCGGTCTTTGCCCTGGTCAGCGGTCTTCACCATGGCGGTCTTTGCCCTGTTCAGCGGTCTTCACATTGGCGGTCTTTGCCCTGTTCAGCTGTCTTCACCATTGCGGTCTTTGCCCTGTTCAGCGGTCTTCACCATTGCGGTCTTTGCCCTGTTCAGCGGTGCTTTGACTCAGGCGGTGGTTTCTGGACCAGTGACGATACTTGTGCCCCCCTGGGCTGTGACTCTGGCGGTGGTTTCTGGACCAGTGACGATACTTGTGCCCTCCTGGGCTGTGACTCTGGCGGTGGTCTCTGGACCAGTGACGATACTTGTGCCCTCCTGGGCTGTGACTCTGGCGGTGGTCTCCTGACCAGTGACGATACTTGTGCCCTCCTGGGCTGGGACTCTGGCAGTGGTTTCTGGACCAGTGACGATACTTGTGCCCTCCTGGGCTGTGACTCCGGCGGTGGTCTCCTGACCAGTGACGATACTTGTGCCCTCCTGGGCTGTGACTCTGGCGGTGGACTCCTGACCAGTAACGATACGGCCCTCCTGGGCTGTTACTCTGGCGGTGGTCTCTGGACCAGTGACGACGGTGCTGGCGGTTGTGTCTGGACCACCGGAAAAGATGGCACACTTCTCTGCCGTGACACTCACAACAGGCTGGGCAGACTTTCTCTGGACCATCCCCACCTTTTTTAGAGTTACAGCTTACTCAGCAATCGCCTTCGATCCCATGTCACTTGTTGTCCCACCAGGAGTCTTAACACGGTCCTGTCGTCCACTCTCCAATTTCAGAGCCTTTACAGGGGGTGGGCTGCCAGTGCCTTGGCTCCGGGTCCTACTGCCTGCCCTGGTGGACGGTGCACTCCAAAAACCTGGAACACGCACCACTGGTACTGGAGGCTTTTTGGCTGAGGCGCTACAACAGGACTGATGAATTGGAGGGGGGTGGGGGCAAAAAGGTCAATTTGACATAGGGACAGTTTCTGACGGACACTGGGATGGGTAGCTGGAGGGGGTCTGGGAGTGGAGGAAGAGGAGGTGGTTGTAGGAGGTGTCACTTTAGGTGTTTTGGGTGCAGGTGCAGGTACTGTAGGCTGTCGTGAGGTGGATGGATGTTGGGTGAGTGGGTGCCCGCGTTTGTGTACTTTGGGAGGGGGCGTCACAGACACACTGGGAGAGGACAGAGGGGACGTGTAAATGGCAGTGGAGGTGGTGAGTGCAGGTGAGCGGCTTGGGGTGCTGGGTCTCCTTGTGCGATTCATGGTGCCTGTGGTGCATGCAGGTGTGTTTGTAGACGAGACTGGGAGGGAGGAGGGAGAAGAGGAGGAGGGGGACACAGTGGAGGCAGTGGATGTTGCTGTGTCTGTACGTGGGTGAGGCTTGCATGAGTGCCTGTGGGTTGTGTGGTGCCTATGTTTGCTTGAGCTACTTGTGTGTGCTGACTTGTGTGCATGCTGGTCTGTAGGTGTGCTTGGGATGGGCTGGGGGACAGGAGATTGGGTCTGGGTGGAGGAGGTTGGAGGGGGGAGGCTGGACACAGGGACAATGGCTGCCATCAGTGCTGAGGCTAGAGATTTCAGGGTTCGCTGAAGGACAGCCTGACCAGAATGAATGCCATCCAGGAATGCATTACCGTGTTGCAACTCTCGTTCTACACCCTGGATGGCATTCACTATGGTAGACTGCCCAACAGTGAGTGACCTGAGGAGGTCAATGGCCTCCTCACTGAGGGCAGCAGGGGTGACTGGGGCAGGGCCTGAGGTGCCTGGGGCGAAGGTGATGTCCACCCTCCTGGGTGAGCGGGCACGGGGCGAACGCTGAGGGGCTGCTGGGAGGGCGGTGCAGGTAGGGGAGGTGGCGGCTGTACCTGTAGAAGTGGGGCGCACAGATGGTGCCACCACCACAAGGAAGCCCCCATCGGCGAACGAGTCTGTGTCGCTGCTTGGTGATCCGGTGGCCGACGTGAAGCTCCCCTCGCCCTCCGTCCCACTGGTGCATTCAGAGTCCGTGGTGTGGCCCTCCATGGCCATGTGGGATGCAGCTCCTTCATGCTCCGGTGCCACTGTACCTCCGCCTGATGATGCTGATGTACAAAAGGACAGGGAGAGCAGAAAAAGGGGGGGGAGACAGAAGAAAGAGAGTTTGAGTGCATGGCATACCGCTACCGTTGGCGGACAAGACAGACACAGCAGCCCCCTGCATTACGCTGTGCTCCTGCCCTCTGCATATGCAATTTCTGGGATATGGCCTACATGGCAATGGTGGACATCTGCACACATGGATGCCACAGGGGCAACTATACCTGTACTTGGCACTCTGCTGAGGTGGGGTAGAGTGCCACATGGCCTGCATTATGGAGGGGCCTTGCCTACCGAACTCGCCCTGGCCTAGGGAAACCCACAGCCCACCTCCCCCACCCACACACCTCCACTGCACGCAAAGTCAGCAGAATGAGTGTGTACTCCCTTGTGGCTGCTGTGATGCCCTCAAGCGCCCATCCAACTCCGGGTAGGCCACCGCCAGGATCTGGAACATCAGGGGGGTCATGGTGCGACGAGCACCTCTCCCACGTTGGAAGGCCATCCCCAGCTGAGCCTCCGCCGTCTTCTTGCTGCAGCGGCGAATGTCCTCCCATCTCTTCCGGCAGTGGGTGCCCCGTCTCTGGTGGGCCCCCAGGGTCCGGACCTCCTTGGCGATGGCACGCCAAATGTCTCTCTTCTGGTGGGCGCTGACCTACATGACATGCACAAGGGAAGAGGAACAGTCATTACCAACTGCACCGTCAATGTGAGTGGCCCCCTTCCTACTCTGACCATGTGGCCCATTCATTCCCATGCATTAATGTACTATGAACTCTGGCCCCTTCCCTCTTCCACCCAGCCCTCTCCACCCAGGCCTAGCCCATACAACGTGCTCCCTGTGTACTAACCTGTTGGTCTGGAGGACCATAGAGTAGCGTGTACTGGGGGAGGACCCCATCCATAAGTTTCTCCAACTCCTGTGCAGTGAAGGCAGGGGCCCTTTCCCCAGACGCAGCAGCCATCATCGCTTCCAGACCGAGGTCACAGCAGCACTAGCAGTGTAGGTCCTCTCCTGTCGAAGGTCAGGTATCTAGTGATTGAACAGATAGAAAATGGCGGTGACGTCTGTGGCGGTGACGTCCGCGGCGGGGCGCATCATCACCGCCGGCGCACCTGTTCATTGGCTCCTGGGACCCATAGGGTCCAATGTTAATCAATGCAGCATTGCGCCGCGGTCTACGACCGCCTACCGCGACGGTGTGCAACGCCAGCGCAGTTACCCCACAATCCCATTGTCCCAGTTTAGAGGTCAGGCAGCCGCCATTTCAGGGGCCCACATGGCTTCAGTTACTACTGCGTCACACATAGCTAGGCCTATACTCAACACACATACAGGAAGGGTTTATTGTCTGGTGTAGTCTTGTGTGTAACTGTGGGTACGTACCTGGAGGAATAGTGACTGGTTCTTCGCTGTTGTCCTTCTTAGACACCGTCAGCTGGGACATATGAGAAGATGGCGGAATCCTCCGGTGTACCGACCGCTGGTGGACCTGTTGACAATGGAAGAAAGACATGTCATCGTCACCTACAGGTTTGACCGTGCCACAATCCAGGAACTATGTACCCAGTTGGAGCCAGACCTGATGTCACCAATCCGCCATCCGACTGGAATCCCCCCTGACGTGCAGGTGCTGTCAGTGCTCCATTTCCTTGCAAGTGGGTCTTTTCAGACAACTGTGGCCATGGCCTCAGGGATGTCCCAACCTATATTTTCCAACGTCTTGTCCAGAGTGTTGGCTGCCCTGCTGATACACGTAAGGAGATACATCATATTCCCTCAGGTGGAGGATTTGCCTACAGTGAAAGGTGACTTCTATGCCCTTGGACATATCCTCAACGTCATAGGTGCCATTGATGGGACCCATGTAGCTCTGGTCCCCCCCCACAGGAGTGAACAGGTGTACAGGAACATGAAGAGTTATCATTCCATGAATGTCCAGATGGTTTGGCAGACCAGTACATCTCGCTGGTTAATGCAATGTTCCCAGGCTCTGTGCATGACGCCTACATCCTGCGGAATAGCAGCATCCCTGATATGATGGGTCAACTCCAGAGGCACCGTGTATGGCTATTGGGGGTCTCCGGTTACCCCAACCTTTCCTGGCTATTGACCCCAGTGAGGAATCCCAGGACCAGGGCAGAGGAACGGTACAATGAGGACCATGGGCGGACTAGGAGGGTAATCGAACGCACCTTCGGCCTTCTTAAGGCCAGGTTCAGGTGCCTCCATATGACAGGTGGATCCCTATTCTACTCACTGAAGAAGGTGTGCAACATCATCGTCGCCTGCTCCATGCTCCATAATTTGGCATTGCGACGCCAGGTGCCTTTTCGGCAGGAGGATGATCCAGATGACGGTGTTGTGGCACCTGTGGAGCCTGTGGACAGTGATGAGGATGAAGCTGAGGAAGAAGAAAACGACAACAGGGATTCAGTCATACAGCAATATTTCCAGTGACACACAGGAGAAAATTTTTTCTGGTTTAACATTACATTAACTTTCACACGTCTACCTCTATCCTGTACCTACATTTCACTCACTATTTGTTAATTGAGTTGTACCCTTCCATTTCAGTTTCACAAGTGTGGTAACCTACGTGTCAACTGCTTGCATCCTTGAAGGGCTTGTGATGTGTGACATTGGTATGTTGGCCTTACAATGGGTAAGCCATTATGACACTGTAATTGATAATACAAAATTCCAAATCATAGACTGACTCCACATTCTTTTGTGTTTCAAGGGTGTTTATTTAAGTGCTCAAAAAATGAAGGGGGGCTGTAAACTGGTGATGGGGGATGGTGGAGGAATGTCCAAGGCAGAGTCCAGTCTATTGGTCTCACAGGTGCACTGGCCATCTGGGCATAGGAAGTGGAGCTGGGGCAGTTCCAATCTGGACAGGGTAACAAAGTGAGACAGTGGGAGGACAATCAGGGTGGTCTCATTTCCTGGTGGGGGTCTTGCCATCTTGCTCTGTCCTGTTCCTGGATCTCAGAGACCGCTTGCGTGGTGGTTGTCCGTCTGCAGGGGATGGGGTGCTGGTGTGGTGGTCCTGTGGTGGGGCGTCCTGTCCACTAGCGCCGGCGGAGTTGGTGGGCAGTTCGTCATTGTGGCTAGTGTCAGGGGCCCCTTGGAGTGCCACGGTGTCCCTCAAGGTCTTTTGAATGTCCGTCAGCACCCCTACGATGGTGCCCAGGGCGGAGCCAATGGTCCTGAGCTCCTCCCTGAACCCCAAATACTGCTCCTCCTGCAGACGCATGGTCTCCTGCAACTTGTCCAGGACCGTTGCCATCGTCTCCTGGGAGTGGTGGTATGCTCCCATGATGGAGGATAGGGCCTCGTGGAGAGTGGGTTCCCTTAGCCTGTCCTCCATCTGTCGCACAGCAGCCCTCCCAGTTCCCCTATGTTCCTGGGCCTCCGTCCCCTGGACCGTGTGCCCACTGCCCCCAGGTCCCTGTTGTTGTTGGGGTGGTGGGTTTCCCTGGGTGCCCTGTAGTGATGGACACACCGCTGATTGACTTGTCTTGGGTAGGGAGGTTTGGGACCGCTGGGTGGGTGCTGTGCTGGTGCTACCAGAGGGTGGAAGCTCGGTGTTGGGCTGTGGCTGGCCAAGGGGAACCGACTGTCCTGAGGCCCACGATGGTCCGGGCTGGCCATCAAGATCCAGTGGGGCAGAGCTGCCGTCGTCACTGTGGGCCTCTTCTGGGGGTGGAGTGGTGTTGTCTGGACCCTCTGGTGTGGTGACGTTCCTTCGGGTTCCTGCAGGGGTATAAGAACATGATTATTGCATGTGTGTGTTTCATGGTGTGCAATGGGTGGGTGTGCGTGAACCCCAGTGCAGGCATTCCTGTGTGGGGGCTTGTGTGATGATGGTTGGGGGGGTGTTCTGGGTATGTGCAGTGAGCATGCTTTGGTGAGGGGTGAGCATGCTTAGTTGTGTCATGCAGGGCTTGGTGTTGGTTAGATTAGTGAGGATTTGGGGTGATAGGGGAGGGTGTGAGGGTGGGGGGTGTGATAGCATGCAGGTAGGGTGGGGGATGTAATAGTTAAGATTTGACTTACCAGTGTCCAATCCTCCACCGACTTCTCCGAGGCCCTCAGGATGCATGATGGTCAAGTCTTGCTCCTCCCATGTTGTTAGTTGTGGGGGAGGAGGTGGGGGTCCGCCGCCAGTCGGCTGTACCGCGATGTTGTGCCTGGATACCGTGGAACGCACCTTCCCCCATAGGTCGTTCCACCTCTTCCTGATGTCCTCCCTACTTCTTGGGTGCTGTCCCACGGCGTTCACCCTGTCCACTATTCTGCGCCATAGCTCCATCTTCCTGGCTATTGATGTGTGCTGTACCTGTGAGCCAAATAGCTGTGGCTCTACCCGTAGGATTTCCTCCACCATGACCCTGAGCTCCTCCTCGGAGAAGCGGGGGTGTCTTTGGCGTGATATGGGGTGGTGTGTGTGATGTGTGGGGTGGTGTATGTGTTGATGAGTGTGGTGAGTGTAGTGGTATGTGGTGTTTTGTGCGTGGATGTTGTGTGGGTGATGGTGTTGTGTGCCTCGGTGTGATGGGGTTGTCAATAGCTGTGCTCTATCTCTTGCCTCCTCTCAGAATTTTTGGTTGTAGGGGTTTGTGGGTGATGTGGGTGTGTATTTTATAATGTGTTGGGTGTGTGGGAGTGGTGTGTGTATGTGTGTCAGGTGTGTGTATTTATAATTGTCCAATGTGGCGGTGTTTTGGAGCTGTGTGTGTATTTTGAGCGCGGCGGTGTGTACCGCCAATGGAATACCGCGGTTGAAAAACCGCTGTGTGGATTCGTGGGTCGTAATAGCATGGGCGTGTTTCTGTTGGCGTGGAGGTGGAGGATGTTTATCGCTGACCTTTGGTGTGGCGGTGTTGTGTGGGTGTCGGAATTTCGACGGATTCCGTAATGTGGGTCATAATAGCTGTGGCGGTCTACCGCGGTCGCGGCGGTGTATTGGCGGTCTTCTGCAAGGCGGTAAGCGCCTTATTCCGCCAATGTTGTAATGACCCCCATAAAACTTAAACATATGTCTTGCTTTTTAAAAATCATGCACTCTCCCCTATGAGCCTTTAGGGCTCACATTAGGAATGACCTAAAAGTATTAAAAAAGGAGGATTTGGGTCTGACACAAGGTTTATTTTGTCAGGGTGAAATGGCAGTTTAAAACTGCACTACAGTGTGCAATCGCAGGCCGGTGACATGTTTAAAGGGCTACTTAAGTGAGTGGCACATGAGCGATGCTGCCACTATTACCATTTAATATACAAGCCGTGGGTACAAATAGTATCATTTACAAGGCACTTACAAGTAAGTTAAATGTGCCAGTTAGGCGTAGGCTAATTTGACCTTGTATTAAGGAGTGAACAGAAGCACTTCTACCCTGGTTAGCAGGTTTAAGGTGCACATAGTCCTAGTACAAGCAACATGAATTCAGCAAAGTAAGTGAGCGAAGGCAAAGGTTTTTGGGGTGTACCACACCAAAGCTGTCAGGTCTAACACAGGGCAAATTAAACAGTTGTTGCTTCTTTTGTGATATGGCCAATAATAAACTCAAATATGCAAGAATTGAGGCTATGTCATGAAGCCCACAATACCTTTCTTAAAATCTGGCATTAGAGAGTATGTTCATGCTACCTCAGCTAACTATAACCTTGCACAATCTGAACTGAAGTCAAGTATGGAGGTCACTCTGATACAAGAGTCTCAAGGCATCTTTGTTCTCCTCAGATTATTTGATTGTATCATGTATTTTGTATTCATTGACCCAGTTAACAGTGGTGACATCATCTTTAACGCATCTACGTTTTGAGCCCAAAATACCTATCTTTGCCTCTCACCTACTTCCTAGTTTCCTGCTGAATGTCTAAGCGGAGGCATTATGTGGAAATACAGAAAGTAATGAGGGTTCCTAGATACTTTGTAACTTTTTTCTTCTGCTCTCTTGGTCCATGAAACCTAGTATAGCAAAGGTGATTGTTAGAACCGCTGTGCTTTTTATTTCTGATGTTTGTCTTATTGACCTACAAGATTAGTGGTAGTAAGGGCAGTGTCAGTGTTGTAACAAGACAAGCTTTTGCAACAGATGCCACCCCATATCACCTCTAAAGTCTTATAAGATAAATATTCCTATGCTTTCTAAGAAAAGCTTTGTGTTGGATTCTATTTCAAGCCTAGCTATAGCAACTGATTGCTTCAATTTAGCTATCCTATTTATTTTGCACATTCTCTTTCTCTAACTTAATAATTTCCAGCACCAGACTTAAAAACCTGGTGCAAAACATACTGCAGCACATCCTCCAAATAATCAAAATAACTTCTTTTTTTTCAAATAAAGGGGCTACCACAATGTTAATTTAACATGGAACAGTTCAATTCTTGAATTCATATGCTCTAAAATTTCATTTGCTGTTTTTAGTAACTCAAAATTCGATTTATTGGATTCAAACATAATGTTGTGTATTCCAAACGTTGGGTTTATTATAGCATAATCTCTTTGTCCAAACAGGTTATGTCCCAGGATATCATCATAATAGCCAAGCGGGTTATGTTCCAAAATGTCATACCATAGCCATATTAGTCAAGCAGGTTATGTTCCTGTTGGAAATTACCCTTTCTGCAGGGTTATCCCCAAACATTTTGCCTTTCTCCTCCTATTTTTCCAACCCTCATTTTGTTGGCTTTAGGACTCTGGGCACTTTACCACTACTAATCAGTGCTAAGGTCCATGTGCTCTCTCTCCTAAAACTTGGTATAATTGGCTTACACCTGCGTGGCTTATTTAATTTACCTTTAAGTCCCTTGTAAAGTGGTATACCATGGACCCAGTACCTGTGGGCCTGCCATGCAGATTGCACCACACACAGAAGTAGCCTTTCAAACATGTCTCAAGCCTGCCACTGCAGTGCCTGTGTGTGCAGTTTACTACCATACTGACTTGGCAAGTCAAACTACTTGCCAAGGCCTCAATTCCCATTTTTACTACACCTACGTCACCCCTAAGGTGGGCCCTAGATAGCCCTATGGGCAGGGTGTTGTGTATGTAAAAGGTAGGATATATATTGTTATGTTTTATATGTTCTAGCAGTGACAAACAGCCTATTTCGTTTTTCACTACTGTGAGAGCTGCTCCTCTCATAGGTTTGCATTGGGAATTTCCTTACATATCTCTAAGTGTCAATTGATGTTCTGTAAGTAGAAGTGTGGGCATGTTTAGTATGTTTGGAATGGTAGTGAGAAATCCTGCTTATTGGTGTAGGTGGATTTTACATTGCTATTTTAGAAATGCCACTTTTAGAAAGCAGGCATTTCTCTGTGCTTATAACTCTGGTGTTTTGCAGCATGACTCCAATCCATGTTTAGGGCAGAGTGACGCCCCACTTTGTGCATATACTCCAGACAGCCATCCATCAGGGATGTGACAGGGTTACAACTTCATTCATCTACATTCTGCTTGTCTTCCTGAGCTGGGAGAGAAGGAGGCAGGGCACACTTTACACTTGTATAGACTGTGCCCTGCTTTCAGACAAAGGGATTGTTTACCCCCTATTGATGTCTGGAGCCAGAGTAGTGGAGAAGGGAAATTCGTGTGACTGGTCAGATCTGGCTGGGACATTCTCCCACCTTCTAGAAGCTGGGCATTTTGAGTATAAGTAGAGGGGCTGTGACTCCATGTTTTTAGAGCACTTTGGGGACTGGGACTGAACCTCTGCCAGCAGGACTGCTGGACTGTACAAAGAACTCAAATGGACTGCTGTTCTCTGGCTGCCCTGCTATCTGCTGCTGCAGGGCATAAAGAGCTCTTCATATAATAACCATTATCTGATAGCTATAGATATATGGATAACCATCATCAATCTACTCCAAAACCTCTCTCTCAAAACACAAAGTATATGTAACCTAATTACTGGGCATAAACTTGGTTGATAAATAAAAGAAATCCATGGTAAGTCTATAAGGCACAGCTTTTCAGGATCATCCTATGGGTGATGTCCTGTTCTGCCTCTCCGATTTACCAAATGTAGCTTGCCCAAATATCCAAAAGTATAGGCGGATAACGATGAGTATACAAAGACCTGCACTTTGAACTTGAACTATATAGCCTTTCTTGGACACCCCAATAACACAGGGAGTAAGGGCGTGGGTAGCTGCCTTTTACCACAACAGCATAAGAGTACACATTATAAATTGCAATAAAACATCTCTCCAAGATGGTGCGGATCTAGCACAACAAAACATGGGCATTTGGAGTAGGTGAAAGGAAAGAGTGACTATAGAACACAGCATCATGGTATATTTAAACATGGCTACGATGTAGAATGCCACAAACGTCTGGACCAATAGGGACCACAAATACTGATGCTATCTAACATGACTGATACCCATTGAGGAAAAGCCTGGGTTTGTAATAGAGTAGTAGCAACCAGTTACAAATATTATTAGTGGATTTAGGAACTTGCGCTCATTTTCCTAGTAGCTTTGGTTCATAGGCACATTAAAATAACGGGTCCTGTGGGACCACCCAAATTAGCCGTTCGGTATAGCCAAGGCAGTAGATCACACTTTTCGCTCTGCTCCTCATGTGGCCAGAAAAAAGATTTAACTCTTAGTGATTCCTAGTTTCAGTACCTTTTAAACAAACAAGCATCTCATACCCCCTGTATAACATATGCTAAAATGTATTACGCTGACGAGATGAAGCATAATACTACGTCCGGATTGTTATTGTTCAACCTAGATGACTCATGGAGACAATTATAAATGTGACTAAAAATGGGAAACTGTAGCAGCAGAGGAAAAAGCGATATCAAGTTCTCCTTGTAATTTTTCTGTTAATATATGACTGAGTTTATGGTTGAAGACATGTATAGACATGTTTTATACAGACTAAAGGCCTGATTACGACTTTGGCGCAGGAGATTACTCCATCCCAAATGTGACACATATACGGGCTGCCGTATTACGGGTTCCATAGGATATAATGGACTTGTAATTCGGCGGGTGGGATATCCGTCACATTTGGGATAGAGTACTCCCCTCCGCCGAAGTTGTAATCAGGCCCTAAATCATTTTCCTTTCAGCAACGGAGATACAACTCACAGACTTGAAGTGTTTACTCTAACAATTGCTTATGGTAATTACTTTACATTGGAGCGTCTTTTGTTGCCTGTCAGTATTTACTAATACCATGCAAGATCATCCTGGCATATTAATAGAATGCTCACAAACTCTCTATGGTATTAATTTTTGTCTTCCCTTCTCTCTGTTGTTACCGCTTGATAGAAAACTCGGATGCTCCTCACCCTCCACCATCATACTTCTTATGACTTTTAGCACTTTTTTTGTGTTTCGCACCTGATGTGGGTATAAACCTCAAAGGCTCTTCTTCACAAGGTGGCTTCCTTGGCTTCAACGCCTCTACTTGCATGCAGAAAACAGGAATATCCTGTTAAACGGTAATATTGTTTTTGTCCAATATAGCCTTAAAAAACCCTAGGCTTACGAGCCAAGATAGGGCGAAACACATGTAATGTGGCTATAATATGACATTTTAAGAACATAACCTGCTTGACTATCATGGCTATAGTATGACATTTTGGAACATAACCTGCTTGGCTGTTATGATGATATCCTGGAATATAACTTGTTTGGACAAAGAGATTATGTTATAATAAAACCAAAGTTTGAAATACACATCATTCTGTTTGGATTTAATAAACCGAATATTGGGATGCTCAAAATAACAAATGAAATTTTAGAACATACGAATGCAAGGACTGAACGATTCCATGTTAAACTAACATTGTGGTAGCCCCTTTATTTGGAGAACGAGAAGCTATTTCAATTATTTGGAGGACACACTCCATTATGTTTTGACATTACCCTATCACCAGTGTTCCTGGAGCCTCTATCACAAGCAAGCAACATTCATCAAAGGGGTACTAGGTGGAGGGCCAGAGCGTGTCGGGCCACATTATTACTATTTTCCAAACTTAAATACGGTTCCCTTGATGTGGGGATCACTTGAGAAGTGCAGAATTCCCAGGGTATAGGCAAAAACAATTCCTCTCTCAAATGGAATGTCATTATTCTCTCAAAAAGTGTTGTAGCTGTCCCAGAAACTTTAAAGGATTGCCTTACACAACATATTTATTCACCAACAACGTTTGAAAGTATTGTTATTTTACAATGTAGTTGAAAAGTTGGGGTGGTGAAATGTACTGGTGAAATACTCGTAAACTGCTGTATTCCTGCAAGTTCCCGTCACGGTCGATAATGGGAGTTACCAGCCGCACTGGAAATTATGTACACATTATAATAGTGCCTCAATGTTTCAAAGATTCAAAAATATACATCCAATCCTTATTTTAATACACTTTCGTTGTAGAGGAGGTATTTGCAGACTTCTTCAAAACTGTGTTATTTTAGCTCTAGAATTTCGTTTAAGAGAAAGCTATTTGTCACTCTTTTCTGTTTGAAGGTCAGTTTCATGGATGCTGCTAACTCAAACACTTACAACGATATGTCCTAATCCCGAACGCAAAAGTGTTAACGAGTAAAACTGCATTGCAATCATATTCCAGTTCCCTAAATTGCAGATGAAAAGCTTTCATTGCCTATTGATTATAGAGTGGTTACAGCTAAAAATTAAATGGTATGAATACTGCAAGCAAGACTGGCTTTGTAAATGGATTCCTAGTTAAACATATCTATATATCAAATACTTAACTACCTCAGGTGAAAGCATTACCATTTCATATATGGAATTGTAATAGGTTTCGATTCACGATATGAAATGGTGACAAAGGTGTTTCTTTATCATAGGTAGTAAGACAGGTATGCAACCTAGTGGCGGTCGCCAGTAGGTAGTTATAGTTAGTACCATGTTTCCACACAAAAACAATTTTTGACTTGCCTATATATTTGTCACCATTTGACAAATCTGCACTCATTTTCCCCCCCCAAAAAGTGGCCCGGTGATTCTTGGTGCGCATAGAAAGTTTTGGGGTGATCCATGAAGCGGGGGCAGAGAAAAATGGGGCTTGAAAAACATTGTGTTTCCCATGGTAATTCTTTAGATCTTTCAACACATCTGCAACCCGAACCACTGGACGGAATTACGCAAAATTTGGCAGAAAGCTAGCTGGCGGTACGCTGACTGTGCTTCTTGCAAATCTGTTCTGCAGTTTCAGAGAAATTTAGAGAAATTCAAATTTGTAAATCTCTGGCCTCAAAGTAGTCACGTACAAAGATGAGCGTGTGCTGGGAAATGTACAGCTCTGATTGGCTACCAACACTTCAAACCAGGAAGTGTTGGCAGAAGAAAAAAAAAGTAAAAGGGCAAAGGTAGGGACTCCCTGACCCTTTGGCGGTACATTGTCTTCCGCCTGTCTGTTGGCGGTTATCGCCGCTGTGTTTGTTTCTACCGCCGTGGCGGTCGGAGTGTTAAAGTGGCTGTCTATGTTGGCAGTTTCCACCATGGTCGTGATTCAATTTTTTTTTTTGCCAGCCTGTTGGAGGTATTACCGCTGCTTTAACACCAACCGCCAGGGTTGTAATGAGGGCCTTAATTTTCAACTGTATGTTGACAGTGGATTGTGAATTCAGGGACCACAAGCAGCATAAAGCCTTTTAGTGAGTAACTGGCAGAATGGCAGTGTAACTGAGGAAGACAGCATGTAATTCATGGAGAGCTGAGCAGAGTTTGAGTATTTACATTTTGATTCACTGAGAGCCAAGGCTGCACAATAGCACTGGTAGGGGGGTCCCCAGAGCAAAAAAAAGCTTTTTTTCAATTATTTTTTTGCCACAAATTCACAAATATCGCAATTTTAAGAAACAGGTGCAGGCTCCCGCGCTTGTTTTTGTCTAGACGTTCGTGTGGACCAGGTCCCGGGGGAAATTAAAAAAATGTGTGTGTGGCGGCCTACCAGCCCCCCAAAGCCCCAGGGACCACCACCTCCCCGGGGTTTCAATTTTCATATATGCAGGGACCGGCATGCCTCCCCGCTGCCCTGGGAACCACCACCTCTCGGGGGCCTTTAAGTAATATTATGCAGGCTGGCCTGTGGCCCCCAGTGCCCCGGGGACCACCACCTCGAGGCAAATATTTTAAAAAAGAAAGGGGGTCCCTTTGGTACCCCCCACCCCGGGGACCACCACCCCCGGGCTATTCTCATTGGAGGGGGCCACACAGCCCTCTTGTGGAGCCTCTGATGGTCCTGGTGATCTCCACCCCGAGGCCTGGCTTCTGCTATGTCCCTGGGTGCCGACCCCCGGGACAGAGCTGCTATGGCTTGGCTGAAGCTCTGCGGCTGCAGCCAAGCCACAACAAACACTTTGGGTTTTGACAGCGGGACCTGTAAAAGAGGTCACCCTGTCAAAATCCAAAGCTTTCCTCTCTGGCCCCTGTACGTGTGCAGGGGGCAGAGATGAAATGCTTCAGCAAGCAGGGAGCTGCTGTCAAAGCAGTTCCTTGCTTGTTGAAGCAATGGCATTGTTAGGGAAGCCTTAAGACTTCCCTAACAGAGCAAGGGCTTTTTTATTTAAAAAAAATAATGTATTTAACAAAAAAAAAGAAAAAGAAAGAAAGAAATTTATAGGGACTGCGGGGTGGCTTTGAGGGCTCCCTCGTGGTCCCAAAAACCCTATAAAGGGCAAAAACATTTTATTTTTTAAAACCATAGCTTAGTGTGAAGATCATTGACCTTCACACTGAGCTTTGGGTGTTCGAGTCCAGATGGACTCATTACCATTTAAAAAATTTTTTAAACAAATTATTATATTTAAAAAAATGCTAATACTTTTTTTATTTTAAATTGGAGACATGTATCTCATTCTAAGTATATCAGACATCAAAGTCTAAAAAACTCTATCTCTCTCCCTCTCATTTTCTTTCTCTCTCTCTGGCTCTCTTTCAGTCAATTCTCCCACTCACAAACCGTCTAAGTCACTTATGCACCCACTCACAGACCCACTTAGACCCACTCAGACACTAACGCACCCACAGACCCACTTAGACCCCCATGCACTCACTCACAGACCCACTGACACCCTGTTGTATCCACTCACAGACCTGTGCACATACTGACACACCCACTAAACCACTGATGCATGCACTTCTCACACCCTGACAGACACTCTGACAGCCAATCTTACTCCCAGATATAGCCACTCACACCTATTCTCACACCCAGAGAGGCAATGGCCAACTTTCATGGTGCATGCGCAAAGGGCCCTGTACAACATCAGGTTGGGGGGTTAGGGCGTTGGCCACAGGAATTGGCTGCAGGCAGCCCTTGCAGGCGACCCCTAATGTGCACAGGAGAAGGCCATGCCTGGTGCAAGGTTGGGTGCATGTAGGGGGTTTGGCCTCAGGGCCCGTCCACAGGCCAGGATCTATGGCCAACCGCCGCCATGCATGGCCAAAGGCCGTGCTCAGCAGTGGTTGGATTAACGTATTGCATTGAAAATTACTATATGTTAAAATAAAACATAGAAACTCTCTGAAAAAAAGCAAAGGTTACAAAGACGTTATAATTAGGTTCTGAATTTACTCATACAAAATCATAGAAATTCAGCAGTTATAGTTAGAGTTCTTTCAAGTAACTCACGCCCTAAGGTAACTACAACTTGTGCCTTCGCCAGGCAGAGCTAATTACTCCACATATTATATCATTGATGATATATTCTATGCCATTTTTCGTATTCTCACTGCTACATTTGCAATAAAATGATTGATGAGGCAACTGTGCATAGCGAAGAATTATAGTTACCTTAGGGCGCAAGTTTTAGTTACTTGAAAGAACTTTAACTATAACTGCTGAATTTCAACAGCAGTTTTGTACGAGTATATTCCTAACCTAACCTTTGTTTTTTTTAGTATATATATATATATATATGTATATATATATAAGACCTAAAAAGATGGATGGATGGATGGGTTTTGGGTTGAATGATGGATGGACGGATGGTTGGATGGATGGATGGAAGGATGGGTGGATGGACTGATTGACTTGTGGGAGGTTGCAGAAAGAGACCTGAAGAGTCGGGGTGATAAATGCACCTACAGAGTAAATTAATGTAGTGTTACTGGAGCTGGTAAACTGACTGTGAGGCAAAGGAGCAGGAAATCTTTAATTAAGTCAGAGAAAATCGGCAAAAAAAATCAGGTTTTCCTAAACACAGCTGGGTGTTTCGCCAGGTTTAGTGCTAATAGAAATTCCTTTGCTAACATTCCATCAGGCCTTTAAGAGCCCCATGGCAGTTAGGACCCATGTACAGGGAATCCCTACCATGTGACTACCATAGTGGATTCCGATGAATATGGACCCCTAGGCTGGAGGGCAGGAAATCTCATTTTATGGGTAGCATACATTTGTTTTAGGGATTCGATGCATCACATATCTAACTCCAACGATTGGTCAAGTACTTTGCATAGAAATATTTAGGCCCATATTTATACTTTTTAGCGCCTCATTTGCGTCATTTTTTGACCCAAAAGCAGCAAAACTTGCAAAATACAATTGTATTTTGTAAGTTTGCGCCGTTTTTGCATCAAAAAGTGGTGCAAATGCAGCGCTAAAAAGAATACATATGGGCGTTAGTGTGACAAGAACATCACACCCATCAGGTGTAATAAGCAAAACGGTTTGGTAAAAGATGTTTCAGTCGGGCAATATGTGATGGAGAGGTGATTGGAGCATTGTAAATGGGTTGTATTAAAAATCACATGGCACAGTAGTATTTGTCTGATAATGCAATCTATATTCAAATATTTACAATTTGAAACTCAGATACTCAACTGTGGAAGGCACTGTCTTGAGACAGCTGGGATGCCTACAGGTTAACAGATAACCCAAAGGTGAACCCAAGTAAAACGTGGTCCTGTGATGGAAGAGCTTTCCACTCTCAAGTATTAGCTTAACACTGAGATGACCACGGACACCGTATTTATTTCATATCTCCTAAAAGGTTAAAAAGTCGAATAGTACGTTTTATGCAACAAATATATAGTGGAAATATTTATTTTCAGTACTTAACAGTATCCATCATAAAAGCTGCACCCCTGCTCTGTGTGAATGGTGCAGTCTGCGAGGACACAGTAACTCCAGCACACGATGGAACTTCGCCTTCAGCTTATCAGCGCCACAAACAAATGATGTGGATGAGACACCAATATCTCAGGGTCTCACTGTGGAGTACTAATGTATGATGAAGCAGAATGGAAACTGTTAAACAACTTTAAGCATGTCTACATAAAGATCAACAGTTAAATTCATATTTAATGTGAGCATATCTTTACCTTTCAGGAGCCTGTTCCTACATTTTGAAAGGAATTTCATTAGGTCTAGCAGTGCTGCCCTTTATTCTTCACAAATAACTAGTCTACTCCTTTGGAAGAGCGTCCTTCAACGTTATTGGACACACTACAGCCAATTGATCTCTGGCGCATGTAATAGACGGCACGTAGACCTCCGCAACAATACCTATGCAATCTGAAGCACAAAAAGATGATGTTATAGTCAACTGAGCTTTGAGATTAGTTTCAACGCGCTAGATGATGGCATTGGAACATTCCTAAGAGTGGTTGAGAATTAAAAAGTATTTAGGTCCTATTTTGGTATCTTTATGCAGGATATGAGCTGTCAATGTGTGAATAACGATTAATAAAAGAACCTGCTTGGTGGACAGGAAATTTGATATCAGCTTGTTTAGAGAGACAGGGGTCGATCCTGGACCATATTATCAAGCAGGAAAAGAGTGGGGCAATATTGCAACTATCTTGAGTTTGGACTCTCCACTCTATGAGCCAGATTTATACTTTTTGACACAAAACTGCACTAACGCAGTTTTGTGTAAAAACGTTTAGCGCTGTCTAGTGCCATTTCTTAACACCACCCTTGCGTCATATTTATACTTTGATGCTGGGTGGCGCTAAGAAGAGGTTAGAGTCATTTTTCCTGATGCTAACCATTGTGCCTTGTGATAAGGCAAAATAACGTTAACGCAGGAAAAAATACTCAAATCCGGTTTACGGGAGGGCATGGCCAACATGGCGACCGTGATGGCCGCATAACCTGCAGCTCCGATCCAGGTCCGAGTCAAATAGCCTGTTCCAGACACCTACACTCTTTAAAAGTGTAAGGCACTGCATGCTCAAGAGAGGGACACTGAAATCGCTGCACAATTTTCCTAAACAAGGCGCTCCGTACACCAGAAAACAGGCTGCAACTTGGAGCGGCTGAGGCGTGCGACAGAGGGCGCGGCCCGCCTGCCTGTGTCGCTGGAATCCGAGACCGCCCTTCGTTGCCGAGATCGGGACGTAGGCTGGAGCCGCGATCCTCGCGCGCTCGAGGGCAGTCCCGGCGACCGAGAAGAAGAAAAAGCTGACGCTGGAGCAGGTGAGGCTTTATCTCGGTGCCCCTGCTCTGGGGCCCTGCCCCTGAAGTGTCCGCCCCCCCGAAGGGCGTGGCAGGCTCTGAGGTGAAGCCGGAGCGGTGCAGCTGGGCTCTCTGCACCCCGACTCGTGGGCTCCCGGCGCCGAGGCCGCACACAATCCGGGACGCTCCGCGCGAAGACACCCTCATGTAATTTTGTTTGCGCCCTGATCATAGAAAATCAATCAAGAGTAATGCCAGAACGGGGTGTTACTGGATTGATAAAAGCAGAAAGAAGAGGGGATGAGAAAGAAGTTGAGCAGAGGAAGGCAATAAAGGGAGTAGATAAAAAAAAGATGGCTATAAAGTGGGATGATGTAGAAGCTTCTGTAATCATTGTTAAAGATCAGTGGCGAAGCAGTGCACAAACACCAAGAGGCTAAGTACTGGGGGTGTACCAATCTTAACGCCCAGGCAAAACTACGACACGGAAACATGCTCCTCAAGCAGCAAAACAAATATAAGGACGCAATTCTATGATGCTCTATCGGCGACATTAATCAAGTCGCAGCACGCTTACAAGTCTTGGGGGGCTCCACCAACAAGTGTGCATATATACAACAGTCAAAAAACTATTCGCAAACAGAACTGTTTTATTTAAACCACTAACTTTACTGCAGCAGCCTGAGATATTAGAAACTCACCATATATTCTGGATAGAACGCACACTACGCAAGTGAAGCACCCCCATCATCTCTCCTGTTCCAAATAGAAACTACGGCTTCAAATTTATCAATCAAGTGTCCCCGCCACACCACTTAATCCTATTGGATACCACGCTTTAAAACTCGAGTGCGATAAAGTTTCTCCGCCCAATACACAGCAAGCTTCCTACATAAAAGGTACAAACCCCTGCAGGGCTGATCAACTGAAGCCGTGCAAAACACAATTGCTAGCAACAACACCACTACAAAAGCAATCAATGGGCAAACCGAAGACCTCACGAGCACCCCCGGGGAACATGGACTCTGGAACATCACCCCCACCTGCGGAACTCTCGGTCATACACCAAGCACTACACAAGATGGAAATAACGCTTCAAACTCACACAACGCAATTTGAAAAGATTCCTCAAGCTATACTTGACACTAAAACCACTTTGGAAGCGAAAATAGACTCAGTAATTGAAGATGTTAATCTATTGCGTACAGATCAACACGCGCTGGCTGAAAAGGTCGCAGAACTGGAAAAGGATACGTCACACCTTTCACCAGCAGTAACCAAACTCCATTCACAAATGGGGGCTAATAAGGCAGAGGTAGAAGCATTGAGGCGCAGGGCTGAGGACGCTGAAGGCAGATCCCGTCGTAACAATATCCGCTTCGTGGGATTCCCCGAACGTGTTGAGGGTCCTAGCGCAGAACTGTTCATTGAGCAATGGTTAATAGAAACGGTATTGAAAGACAATATCCCAACGTTTTTCTCGGTAGAACGTGCCCATAGGGTTCCCGGAAGACCCTTGCCACCCAGAGCTCAGCCTCGCCCCCTAATAGCAAGACTCCTCAATTACCGCAATAGGGACCTCATATTCCAATTGTTTTGTAAGCCAGGCCCAATCGAAGGGACAGAAATATCGGCCTACCCAGACTTCACAGCGGAAGTACAGAAAAAACACAATTCATTTTTTCATGTCAAAGAGCGATGAAGAGATCACAACATCAAATACGCTCTATTGTTCCCTGCTAAACTCTGTATAGAGGATGATGCCCGCACACTTTTCTTCGCCTCACCAGAGGATGCATGGACCTGGCTACACACAAAGGGACTCTCCGAACTGATAAACGCAAGAAGCACCATGGACAAAAGACATCCCCACAGAGACAAACGTAGACCCCGGAGGCAACAAGACACTAAACCTACCCCTGAGCAATCTCGTGAGGAGCGTTCTTTACTACTGTGGTTTACTACTACAGACCACATCCCTCTTTGCTAGTACATCTCCAGCAACTATGTCAACACAATCGGAAATAGAACCTGACTTGGGGGCAAATTCTGACTCCACGGACTCCGTCTGCGGCCCCAATCTTACTCCATGGACGGCAGACGACATCTGCTAGCGATTACCAGACTCGGAGACAACAGCACATGGTTTCTCGCCCTACAGAAGGGGCCACAAATCGCTCAATGTAACTTTCTGCAGGCTTACAGCTTAGCCTTTGATTTATCGTCACCGCTGACCACGTTAACTGGTCTATGGTTGCCCCCAATTAGTAGCAACATCAACAAGAGTGCAACGGGCCGGGATCATTATTGGCTTACTAACTTGTAACACCCCCCGCACCATATGGACCGTTCCACCTGGTTGGCAAGTACTATATCAATACTGCCTTTGCCACAACCACTGTTATTGTTATATATAGTTAACGTTATTGTTTTAACTAAAAGAGTTACAACCTCAATGCATATCTTAGCTTATAATGTTCAAAGTGAATGTCATTGTTATGTTAGCAATAGGTACATACCAGGCAACCACAACACAAAATGGCTAGGCGTAATAGGCATAAACTGTATTATATGCACAATCAGGGACAGTTCCTTAAACTTGCAACGTGCATTAACAAAATCACAAATACTCTATGGCTTCCCAAAGACAACAATATAACCCACAGTATAAAATACTCACATGGAACATAAGAGGCATGGCAACATCGCATAAACGACAACAGATCTATGCATACCTCAGGAGACATCAAATAAATTTCAGCATGCTGCAAGAGACACATCTGGCTAAGCCCTCTTTGGAGAACATAAAAGCAAAATGGAAGGGACAATTATATGGTACTACCTTCTCAACATACGCCCGGGGAGTAGCGATATGGATAGCCCCTGGGGTCCCCTACGTTATGTCTGACATTCAATGCGACCCAAACGGACGATATGTGATCCTTGAGGGCGCCCTAGATGGTAACCCCATAGCATTGGTAGCAATATATACCCCCAATTCGAATCAATGGGAATTCTTATGGTCACTCAACAATCCCAAACTCAGTGACCCGAAGATAGATACCAGATGGGGAGGCAAATTCAATTGCATATTAGACACTCAGAAAGATCGTTCAACCCCCCCCACTAGATCATACTTTAGCTAAACGAGCCTCACTCGAACTTGCAGAATGGGCCTCCAATAACAGACTAAGTGAAATTTGGAGAACCGGCCACCCCACACTCCGCGAATACTCTCTCTACTCTCCAGTGCACAAACTACATACTAGAATAGATATGTTTTTCGCATCAATTGACATAATCACAAAAATTACCACATCAGGCTATCTGGCCCGTACCATTTCAGACCACAACCCGCTCCAAGCCACCTTGATGTGGGGCCGCACACACACTTGTATCCCAACATGGCGCCTACAACCAGACGCCCTTAGAGACCCTCCTTTTCATGCTGAATTAGCTAAATGCTTATCGGACTATTTTGCCATAAATAAAAACACAACAACAGCGTGTGCCACGGAATGGGACGCTCACAAAGTTGTAATACGAGGCCACTGCCTAGCAGCCTCGGTAGGGGTCAGAAGAATGCTTAATAAGGAACTACTAGAGTTAGAATCTAAAGTGCGTAAGGCAGAGACCGAGTTCACCACAAAGGTGACCTTGCTTGAAACATTAAACTTGCTGAAGTCCAAATATAGAGAGGCTGACATCAGACTCAGCAGACACGACTACAGACATTTTAGAGCGCAACAGCATGTGGAAGGTGACAGGTCAAGCAAATTGTTATCATGGCTAGTGCGACAGCCATCACAATCCTCGCCTATAGGCGCGATGAGAACACACTCAGGAGATGTGGTTAACACTCAAGCTGACATTAATAAGACCTTTCACACGTATTATCGCTCCCTATATCAGCCCTCCACCTCCCCAAAGGAGCACCAGTTGACTGAACTCCTATCACTGATTCCCCAAAACCTAAATATTACCGACAGTGCAGACACAGTAGATGGTCCCATCCCTATTGAAGAGCTACGATTAGCTCTTTCCCAAATGGCACGTGGCAAAACCCCTGGATTAGACGGACTACCAATGGAATATTATAACTCACAATCCACCCACCTCCTGCAGCCTCTGCTCAAGGTATTTAACGAAGCACGCAACAGTAAACGGCTACCAGACTCCATGCGCGAAGCACTGATAGTGGTACTGCTAAAACCAGGACGTGACCCTCTGGATGTTAAATCCTACAGGCCACTTTCCCTACTAAACTCCAACTGTAAACTTCTAGGGAAGGTTCTAGCAAACAGATTGCTTCCTCATCTACCAAACCTAATTCACCCTGACCAGTCGGGATTTATCCCAGGGAGAAATACTTTCCTAAATATAAGGCGTCTAATCCGCATAATGCATAGCACCACAGAAGCAGAGTCAGTGGCCGTCTCCTTAGACATAAAGAAGGCATTTGATACACGCGGATGGGACTATCTCTTCCGTACTCTCAAAGTGTTCAGCTTTCAGAACGGCTTCATTGGCTGGATTGCTACACTGTACTCCAATCCAACAGCCCGCGTTAAAACGGGACAAGTGATATCGGAGGCATACCCCATAGGCAGAGGCACCAGACAAGGCTGTCCTCTCTCTCCTTTATTATTTGCAATAGCTATGGAACCATTGGCAATTAAGTTCCGTAGCTACGCATGCAAATGGGGCATCCAAGAATTCAACGCATATCATATTATATCCGTAAACGCGGATGATGCCCTAATATACTTGCGCAACTACTGTATACCTCCTCCCTCACAGGGGTACTGCAAATCTTGGATAACTTTGCCCTCTCCTCTAGCTTACGCATCAATTGGGCAAAATCATGTATTTTCCCTCTTACATGTACACCTAATGAACAGCAAATTACATCATCAGCAAACCATCTGACATGGGCATACCAGACTTTTAAATTGGGGTTCATGTGTATTACTCCATGACAGACCTACGGGAAGGCAACCTTGATAGGTTGCTACGCTCAACTCACGGGTCCTTGTAATTTTGGGGCTCGCTTCCACTATCGCCCATGGGCCACACGGCCATAGCCAAAATGTTAATATTGCCGAGATTTCTATACTATTTCACTGCGCTCCCGATATCCCTACCGCGCTCGTTCATTCACAAATTACATTCTTTACTAACTGATTTGCTATGGGGCAGGGACAGACGCAGGGTAGCGCTAACCATTACACAATACCCACAAGAAGAGGGCGGGCTTGGCATGCCAAACTTTGAATTACACTACGCAGCAGCCCAGCTTCAATGGGTAACCATGTGGCTCAATGAATCGTCCACCCCAGAGTGTGCAGCGATAACAGCTTATATGGCTCCACAAACGATACTGACATCTCTTATGGCCAGGCCTCCCTATTCACCTAACAAAACTCCCTTACTGGATACGGCCAGATACTGCTGGCGGAGATATGTTCAGGGCAGAAACCCTAACCCCCCTTACTCGCCTGCAATACCATTGATTCAGGTGCCGGGCGTTCATGCTCTCTCCTATCATCATGATATACGAGTAACCAGAACACTGAACACGGGGACCTGTTTTCGGGCTCTAAAGCAAGTACCTTTGCAGAGCTTGTTTCTAACGGAATTATACAACCTGGGGCCTTTTTGACATTCAGCGCCATTAACAAACTCCTACTTAACTTCTGGGGCCGCAATCCCAATGAACCTGACAAATCCCTCCTACTTACCTCACTACTCACAATGGGAAACGCAAAGGGCATTATTACTAAATTATATAAAATACTCCTAACAGATACCTGCACTGCTTTGATTCAAGTCAAAAGCCACTGGGACGCTTCCCTTCTTACACCAATTGCCCAGAAAACCTGGGAAGCAGCCCTCGCCATGATTAAGTCAGTATCCCGTAACGTGAGACTGAGACACACACAATTCAACTACATTCACCAATCATACCAGTCACCAGCCCACATCAGTAAAATATACCCAAACTCTAAACCAGAATGCCCTAGATGCGCTACTCCCGCTCATATGGTCTGTGACTGCCACTTAATAAAAACTGGCTGGAGCCGCATCACAGAGACCATAGCAGACATAACAGATAGAGCGCTTATACCCACTCCGGAATCCTGTTTGCTGGGTATACGACACTGGAGCAAGAACGAAAAACACACTCACAAGTTTATAGATCTTGCGTTTGTGACATATAAGCGCTTGATTGCTACACACTGGAAGGCCCCCAATGCCCCCCCTTATTCTGCCTGGCTTAAAGACTTACACAGCTCCACATTAGCAGAGGCTCATACATTAAGGCAGCTGCAACATAAGGGCCAAATGCAAGAAGGTGCTGAAAACTGGGATCACTTTGTGGTAAAAATAGAGACCAGAGATGATATGTAACCCCCCTAAAAGGCTAAGCATATGCAAAAAGTCCTCCTGTTAAATACCTACCATTCACAACAATGGTCTTACTAAACCTGTCGCAACACCCCCGTTGACTCCATTATACCAGACCAAAACATAAAAGCAGACAACAAACGAAGGCCCTCCCAGGCGTGAACATGGGAGCCAAGAGAGAATGCTACCAACTCGTTGGCCCTGCCCTGACCTCACCATTAACCACATAATACACAAGCAAAACCTAAACATCTTACATGTCTGTACAGCCGAATATTACCGTTATTATCTGGAATGCCTTTATATGTACCTAAGCAAAATAAAGATATGTCTTTTGTTATAAACTGTACCAATTTAAGTTGTATGTTAATACACTAAAATGTAACCGTATTGTATTGAAATTACAAATACGTGAAGATGTACATGAAAAGAGAGAATGTTCAGTCTCTTACTAATCTAAGGAAAATGTACTGCTGTTTGCGAGTTACGTTTATTAAACAAATTTAAAAAATAAAAATAATCCGGTTTACGACATGTAAACACGTCGCAAAATGGAAATGCACCATTTTTGCCCGCAATAGCGTCAAAAAGCGACGCAAATGGAGCAAACAGTGCAAAGGAGAGGCACAATGGATCCACAAAACCAGGAGAGACCCCAGGGAGACCCAGACAACAAGGAGCCAGCCAGGAGCACACAGACAAGTCCCAGGGGAGAGAAAAGAAGAAGAGGAAGTGTCCCTTCAGAGCAGAGGAGCATGAAATACTGGTGAGAGAGGTGACAGAACACCAGCATGAACTCTTCATCACCTCTAAATTGCCAATTGGTGAGAGGCAATTTGGCAACAGATTGTGGACAAGACTAACAGTGTGACAGAGGTCAGGAGAACTGTCACTGAGTGCAAGAAACGCTGGCATGACTGCAAGCAGAAGACAAAGGAAACAAGCATTTGCAATGCACTAGGGTCTCACATTTGTCCGAGTTACAGCTATTACCAGTTGTAAACTCCCAACCGGATTTTTCTTGCCACATTGAAAGAAAAAAACAGCACTATCGCGCTGCTACAGTTCACTCGTAATGAAATCTATTGGCAAAAGTGCAATTATGTACATAACCGGCAAAAGTGCAATTAACTATGTAACAGGGTCGATATTATGCAAAGCGCTCGACTTCTGCCAAGCGAGATCGCGCTGCGAAAATAGAGAAAAAGTAGTCCACAAACCTGACGAGAAACAGTGAGCCTCGCATGTTTTTAGTACTTGGTCGCTGCGCTCAAGGAGGGCTAACCACCGGAAAAGACATGACCTATGCGTGCCTTCCACTAATGAAAGCAAGCAGATTTTAACAGGCAAACCCACAAACCAATGAAAGACACTGACGTGACGTGGACGGGGCTCCGAGCCCTTTTCTAACTCCTAAAGCGTCTCGCACCCTAAAAATGGAAAGGAAAAGGAAGGCAGCACTGCAGACCAGAGGTGGGAGTCCAGCACCACAAGAGGACCTGGACGAGATGGAGGAGATGGTTGCAGCCGTCATCCCAGAGGAAATCGTCACTGGCATGGCAGGACAGGACAGCGCTGACTACCAGGAAACAACACATATGCAGGGTAAGTTGCATGGGGGACCAAAATGCCAAAATGTCAAGTGCAAGAAGGGAGAGGCACATACCTATTACACAATGCATGTCAGCCCTGCAAATCAGTCAGTGGAAAGGGCAAAGAGGCAGGGCATGGGACTCCCTGCACTGCCTATGCCAGGTGCATGAGCTGTGCAGGGGCATCCAGGAGCACAGCAGAACACAAAATCAACAACCTTTGCATGGGGATACACCGCCATGCCAAGGCTGGTGGAAATGCTGAAGCTGACCAGGAGGGTAGGGTAGAAAGTAAAAGTGGCCTTGTGTCACAGGACAGCAGGTATTGTCAGAATGTAAACTAGAGGACAATGCCGAGTCTCAGGCATTGGCTCAAGCGGCATACCCCATTGACAACATTTGCCACAACTACCTGTGCTGTGTGCGTTGGTCCATTAGGAAATGGCAATTAGGTGCCCATGGAACAAACACACTTGAAATGAAGGTTCAGTATGACTATGTGATCAATCCCCATCAATCCCTATCCAAGCACCTCCTGTCAACTGGTCATGTCCATAGACTCAATAACCATCAGGCACTGTCACATACATAATGATCTCATATCCATGCTGGCCATCCTTGGGTTTGCCCGTGTGCCTGTGTCACAATAGATGCAATGCCACCATGCAACATCTCAGGTATCATAGTGCAAAGGCAACTGCATTGAGGGGGAGAACATATGTGTGTAGGAAGGCAAACACACCCGCACAGTCAGAAGAGGAAACGGAACTCTGCCAGGTCCATCAGTGCAATGCCATGTAGCACGCATATGCAAACATGAACATGAGAAACTACCAATGGTAACATGTGCATTGTCTCCTGGAAATGCCATGCATGGTGTGGTGCTAGGTCTCAGCGCCTCATAGGTGTACGTGGAAAATTAAAGACTGGGACAGGGCCATATTGTCATGTGTGGTGCTGTGGCATCAGCACAACAACAATCATTGCAAGGCCTCACCATGCAAATGGAAGCAGAGGGAGGGTTGATGAGGAAAAGAGAGTGGCAATCCATAATTTGGACAGAACCCACACCTAGAAGATGTGACGCAGACAATTGCCCAAACTGCCCTTCACTACATGTGACATGCATGTGGGCCATAGGGCTGAGAGACTGCAAACATTAATGACAGGAACAATGCATGGAAACCAAGATGACAATGTACCACCAATAGGAAGTCAGTGACGTCACATTACAACTGGTACAACACTACAACACTGACATACTAATTGTACAATATCGCATTGCAAAGGACGATGGCTCTCCTGTGGATCTGCCTGTCCTGGACTACCCTGATGACCTGGATGACCAGCTGACAACCATCAGCCAGGAAACCCTCTAAGATATCCTGGGAACCTTCCAGACACCACCTCCAGTCACAAGGAGGAGCATACATGTAGCAGCCATCCCAGAGGACCCACCCATCAGCACAATAGTACGACCTGCCAGCTCAAACACAGCTGAGGACTCTGGTGACACAGGGACCACCTTTGAGAGGACAGTAGTGGGAGTACAGCGGGAGACGGCCAAGGAGGTGCGGGTGGCTATGCAAACTATGGCAGCCAGCCTTGAGGGGCTGCGCATATGCATGCCAAACAAGTCACACAATCCCTACTGCATGGAGTCCAACAGTGTGTGAGGGACCTAACCACTGCCGTGAGGGAGTTGCCACAACACCTGCCCTCCCAATCTTGCTGTTGCATGCATGACAACAAGCAGGACTCCATGCACTGGGAACTGGCCTCCCTCAGGACAGACATGGCTGCCTGCCCCAGGGATTCTTATGCAATACTCAATAATCAGAAGCTCCTCCTTCCTGCAGTGATGCCATGTGTAGTTCCACAGATGGCAGCTGCTGGGAATTTGGTGTCCACTTCTCCAACCACTGAAGTGTGTATGGCCCCCTCAAACCCACCACTACCACCATCAAGGGCAGAGGAGATGACACACACATCAGAGGATGAAGATGTGAGATATGGAACAGATCATTTTCACCCGTAGGAGTACCCAGTAGCACCAGCCCATGCCACAAAGGCACTGATTTCCCTTTGTCCTGTGCTTGACAACATACCAGTGTTGCTACAGTTGGTGACATGCACTCTTCACTGGCACACTGTTACCCTTTCCACTATGGACTGCAATTGTCTCTCACTACTCCATTGGCAATTCATGTTTCCCTGCACTGAACGACACTTCACCTCAGCATGTCCAATGACTTCTCCCTCAACCTTGCACTTATGTTGCGTCACAGTGGAATGGTTTACACTAATGGGGTCACAGACCTGGACTATGTAAATATTGCACTACTGCACTTTAAAATAAACAGCACCTACACAACCACTTTGTCTCTGTGTAATGTGACACATCAACTTTGCTGGAAATTTTTGATGTGTGTAACATGTCTATGGTCACAGAGTATCAATACAAGAGTGCAGAAATAATGTGGGCAGATATCTGCGCACAAGGTATCTACATGATGGCTACATCCCCTACAAGCAAGTCACTGTGTTTGTGACATTTGCTTTAAAACACATATGCCTCACCCACTACATAGAGCAGGAATGGCTGTGTAAGTGTGCCCAGCCAACAATGTCAGCAGGGAGTACAAGTAAAACACATTGGTGTGAACATTTTATACTTGACCTCATCTGAAATTGGCACTACTCAGTTTAGCAGTGTTGCCATGAACTTCATGCTGCAGGCAGATGTCCCACAGTGCCGAACATTACAACGCAGGATCCAAACAATTACAGCTTAAAAAGCACACCTACCTGTCCAATACATGAGAACCATAGTCACGTTGAGTGGTAGGTACAATGGCTGGCAGATGCATTGAGATTTAGATTTATTGTAGCTGCCAATGTGACAGCTCAGTTGGAAGTTGGAAATAACATGTCAAGAGAGGGATGTGGAAGCAGGATGGAATCCACAGGCCAACAGATAATTGGCACTGTCCACTCACGCAAAGTCCCTGAGCCCCAAGCATGACATGCAAGGGAGTACCTACATTTTTATTATCTACTTAAGGAACTGAACTTAAAACTATATAACACACCTAAACTAACCTAATCTATCCTAACTATACATTACCCACAACTGGCCCTAACTACCCTGAGCAAAGCTTACTTACCACATTTAACACCACACTCTAAACATTTGCCCCTTACCCCTTACCCCTCTTATATGATGAGGCACATGCAGGACAACATATACTAACCTAAACATATACTACTTAATACTAAACAAATATATATTTTAAAAAATATATATTTATATTATTTTTATACACACAAAAGCCCCAACATTAACCCCCACCCACCCACAAACTAACATGTAAAAATATGAAAAACTACCCCAACCTACTTATCCTATCTAAACAACTACCCTACTCTAACCTATCACTAAACCCCTTAAACCCACTACAAAACAGGATGAGGAATGAGGAGGGAGGGGACTGAACTAGGGATGAGGGGAGGCAAGCGTTCAGAGGTTGGCCCTCGTCAGTGTCTTTTTGATGGCCTCCAGTCTCTCTGTGTTCCTGTCAACATCCTTCTGTATGCTGTCCAGCTTTTTGAGGACCTTTTTCATGTCCCTTTGGTGCTCCCCTATTGCTGACATGTCCATTGCAGCAGGTGTGGTGGTCTGTGGTTGATGGTGCAGCAGGTGGGGCAAATGTGACGTGGCGGCTGTGGTCCCCTGTGTAGGTGTGGTGCTGGCTACATTCTTTGTGGCCAATACAGGCCCCCCTTGGCTGAAAGCCTGTCATTCCCCTGTGGCTCACTCTCTTTGGTAGTGTTGTATCATCTTGCAGTACCCAGACTCTACATTGAAGATGTGGCGATATCGCACTGCCCGCTTTTGGAATGCCCTAGTTTCTGAAACATCCATGTTGGCAGCTGTAAAAATGAGACAGACAACCATCAGTGTCATCATTGTGTGATGCCTGTACAGATGATAATCTAACACTCTGCCTCGATTTACACATCTAGTCCTAATCACAGTCCAGATAATACAATGTCCCTGATGAGTAAATGGCAACGCTGCCTACCCATCATGTCATTTACACCACAGTAAAGCACAACAATAGTTGGACCAAATAAAGTGATCTGTGCATTGATTTAGTGCAATGTGTCACAATGCAAAGACAACTACTTCCCATGGGCCAGGCCCACTAATCTTCATCATCTGAGTCAACTTCAAAGCACACAAGACCAGTGACTGGTAGATGTAATTGGCAGGTTGGTATGCAGTTGGTAATCATAAGGGGTGAGTGTTGTTTGGGACAAATGCATGATTGAATGAGATGACTGCTATCTACACTGTGACCATCACATCTACCTACATATATGTTGTTCCCCTGCCCCTGTGCCTCAGGGATGATGGGCATGCAATACATCATCACAACTGTCGAGGACAACCACGAAGGCATGTCTACTTATACATGGATTTAGTGAGAGGAACACATGTGAGGAGGGCTGCCACCTAGGAATAAGGTATCCATAGGTCATACACATCTACATTCATGTGTCCAGGTGTGGGCAACCATCAACACCTGATCTGCCAACACAATTCCCAAAACACCCACATTGATGCCAGCACACGTCTGGCCCTGACCTTCATGCACGCCTATTACATACCACATAAGTGTCACGTAAATGGAGTACAACTTATGGGGCTAGATGCTGAGGGAAAGTTACCCATACAGTCCTACATGTACATTACAATACAAGGATGCACAAGTTTGTGTGGAAGACTGATGCATCACTGTGTTGTGAGAATGAGGGTAAGACCCAGTGGCAATATACTGACACTGGTGCACTTCCAAGTCACATGTGGGCCTACATGTGGCTACTAATCACCTTGTTCACATGCTGCTGCCTATTGCACAGCACAAGACTCTCAAGATATCACTCCCTGCTTGCGAATGTGTAACCCTTGCATGAAACACTATGTCACCATAAAGCCTAGTAAGATATCAGATCACGTGCCAACTCATTGTATCTTGAAAAGAGTGCAACACACAAGAGTCACTCACACAACAGCCGCAATCACTACATGGGACAGACAATATCACACTTACTGGATATGTCTGGGTCTTGAAATCTTGCCACTTCCGATGGTATTGGGAAACAAGTGCAAAAAGAACAGTTGATGGACGGAATGCAGATCAAATCAAACATTCACTCCCAGTCACAGATCTGGGTTTAATCCATCTTTTTTTTTGCTCACCATGCCATTCCAGTTTGGACCCAGCAATATGCAAATCAGTCTTGACCCTGTTCCCCATGGGAACAGTCCAGTCCGAACTGCAAGACCAGGTCCTCCCTTGTCCAGAAACAAGCATCCTGGTACCGGTTTCAGGGTATCACCTCTCTTCAGCCAGGCTAGGCTGAATCTGGTGGCATAGTGAGCACGGGACCCATGTCTGGGCATACCCTTCGGGGGTAGGTCCACCTCTAAGACAAGGAAAAGAAATGTATTCTCAGTGTCAGATCACTGTACATACGTGTGGACAACATATCACAGTGTGTAAAATTTTACATGAGTGAGCTGGTGATCCTGCATGTAGACAGTACAACAGACATACCACTGCAAACTCACATTGACACTGACACTCCAATGAGTGATAGCCACTCACCTGCACACATACACTAGGCCTAACAATCATGTGGGGCTAAACCCTATTACAACCATATGTGGCTAATCCATTTCAGATGGTACACCTTGGCATGATTTGTATTTGGGTGAAAATTTCAATTACACTTCCCTGGTGCACTACAATACAAGTGACTCATGTATTGTGGGTTGTGCATCAAGGGACACTGAGGTACTCTGTGACGGACAGGTGGCTCAATTTTCAGTCTGCAATTATCATCCGTTCAGTGGTCCATGACAGATGTGGCACAGTTGTATGTAGGTAACAAATGCCCCACTGGCAGTGTCCCCTAAGCTGGGAATGCCCTTTTTGCCAACATAATGGCAGGGATCATGTGTGTGTATAATAATGAGAATGTAGCGCTAAACATGGATTGCCCACTTTGCTGTCCGGATTCAGTGAAATGTGGTATGCTGACAGTGTCTTACCTGATCATCATTGACAGAATGCATGGGTACAGGTGTTGCCATAGCACCTGAAATGTGTGACTAAGGCCCACATATACAAAGATCAGGTTCTGTGAGTCGCACATTGCGAGACTTAGCAAATCGCAATTTGCTAAAAGGATATTCTGATGTACAACACTGTCAATGACGCTGTTTGCAATTCACAAATGGGGTAGCAAATTACCTACCCCATGAATATCCTTGAGGTAGGTCTCCTTTTGCAAACCCCTTGGGAATGGTGGCACTCACAGGGATGGTGGCCTGCTGGGCTCAGCAGACCACCATGTCTGTGACTGCTTTCAAATAAAGCAGTATTTTCTTTTTTTTAATGCAGCCTTTTTTCTTTAGGGGGAAACAGAAAGCATGTCAAAAAGAAATATTATAACTTTGATATTTATTGGTTTAAACCAGACAGTGGTCCATGGGGCCACTGCCTGCCCTGAACCAATGTTTTGCATGCATTTACAAAGGGGAAGGAGTCCCACGGGGACCCCCTACCTTTTGCGAATGGGTTAGCACCAGCTTGAAACTAGTGGTAACTGCAATTGGTTTGTGACGGCATTCGCGGTCACAAAACAATCATACATCGGACTGCGACTTTCAAATAAGAAGGGAACGCTCCTTCCTAAATGCCACTAGCAAACCCTGTTTTGTGATTCGGCAATATGATTGCAGAATGGCAAAACTGGGTATGTGCATTGGATGAAACATTTTTTATTGACGTAAACGCACAAATTCAGAAAAATAGGTCATCTGTGACAGTAAAAAATAGCTTCGTATATGTGCCACTAAGTGATAGTCGTACATGACTCAACAAACCTCAGGCAATCATTGTTAACATGTATAGACATGTGGACTCCATCTCAATACTGGGACATTAACAATCTGTTCTGCTTGCATTCAACCTGGCCACAAACATTGCATGCAGCACATCGACAAATCTGCTACTGTCACTCAGGGGCATTCTACCATACATATTTGTCAATGTGATACTCCCCAACAGGGCCACCGATCACCACACCCAGGTGGTCCGGCAGATCCTGCTCTCTGGCCACCAGGTCAGCCCAACGATGCTTTAGCTTGTGCTCATTCTTGCTTGTATGATACACCCTCTTGAGGTGGTAGAGCACCTTGCATCACCGCAGCTGCCTCGCCTCTGTGTGATATCCCTGTATCACCTACCCACCCATCTCCAGCATCAAGGGTAGGAAGTGGCACACCAGCCACACAGAGCCCCCAAGCTCCTCCTCCTCCATGCGTATCAGCCTCACACTTCCCGACATGTCCCTGAACAACAAATCCAAACAGAAAATGTAGAACAAAAGAGGAAAATAAAGGAAAATAAAGGAAACTCACAGCCCAAACCTAAGAACCCCAACTAATCTAACCCCCAGACAGACACCCAACAGTACAAATACAATATTAAAGACACTAAACTACACAAAATCACATACACAGGTACAAGAAACAAACAGATTTCACAAAAGACACAACAAGAGAGACACCACAAGATACAATAAATGCAATCGAGACACCAGCAATACTGGGACACAGCCACACAGTCAAGAAACAGCACAGACTGTAAAGTGAAAGTGAAAGTACACACACTGTACCATGCCTGTAAACAGGATTTCCTACTACATCACTTTCTGTCCCCTTGTGGCCCGCTTTCCATCATGCGTGTATTTTTTTTACGCACACGATGTTTGTGTGAATATTTTCAAAGCATCACCTACATGTGCGGCAAAATACCATGCATTACCTGTATACTTCAATTTCAATGGATATCCGCATGCGTGTGGTGCGCAGATGGAATTCACTCTAATGGCCCATGTATGGTTAGTTTGCATTTGTGGGAGTTTTCGACGCACTTGCGTCAACATTTTTGACTCTATCTGTAATTGGGTGATTTTCTAATATTTAACATGGATGCACCCTGTATCAACATGAAGATAGGATTGTATGGCCTGCAGTGTGTAATATAGTGTTTGGCCACATGTAGTAGAGCATGGAACTTTGTGTTTTAGGTGTGAATGATCTGTAACAACGATGTGTGTGTTTCTGAAGGAATGTCATGCAAATGTATGAATGTGTGTAAATGTGTATCTACATCTGATGGCAATCAGCGATCTACAACTGTCACGGTATGTGTTTGTAACGTGTTGACTCATGTGATGTGTGTAGTTGTTTCACTTAGGGGACATTACATTTCACAAGGCAAACAAAACTCAGGTATCATGGAGGTGGCTGATGATGGCTACGTAGGATATGTTACCCCTCGTATGTCATTAATTGTTGGTTACAACTTCATGATGACTTGTGTGTGGGCCACACAAATGTCTGACATGTGTACAAGTTTGATATGTACTGTGTTTGAGACACTGTGCCGTAATTCCACCTATAAAATATTTGGTACAGGTCAGTTTGACTCATTACAATTACCTATGTTACTTATGTTTCTGTGGTGGACCTGCTGCCCTTGCTGCATGTGTTCACATATTTTCAGATGTGCATTTCACAGAAGTGTCCAGTTCAAGTGTGTGGGCATGTGCACCCTGTGTCAGGATTGGGCTCCATGGTGTCACTGTTTGGGCGGGTCTAGACAGGACTCTGTTAGGGTCCTTGAGTTCACAGAGTATCTCGCAAGGAGGTAGTGTACCAAAGCAGAAGAGTAGCTAACGGCATACAAGGGGAAAGGACAGCTATGGTAAGGCGGAGAAAACAGGAAAGTGAAGGCAGGGCAACCTTAGAGTGAACAAATATGGAACGGATCAGTAATGGACAAACACGCTGGGGTTATCACTAAGGTTGTACACAGGGTAGGGCTCTGAACTTCCCACAGCAACAGGGAACGTCAATGCCTCTGTGCAGATTACTCTTACAGATAGTCACCACGCAAGCCCCTTAGGAAGGAGGCAGCAGAAGTGATTCTGTCTCTGGACCCTTAGGGCACAAACAAGGATTGTTCTGTTCATACATTCCTCTTTCCGCTGATATTTCACATCCGCTACCTCATGTATAGGGTGCTTATTTATCTTATGATTGGAGATGTCATAGTTGTGAGTCATGTGCTACAGTAGACCATGTTGGCAACATGGATGTGAGTCATATGTTGTAGTCCATTGATTTTGTCCTTCATATGTGACATTCAAGAGATGAGTATTTTTATATGTGTGTGATGTTTGCTGTACAATCATACGCATCACATGTGATGTTGCATCAGAAATAGTCCGATTTGTCTTTGTAACATGCTGCCTGAGGAAATACTTACATTCCTAAGGAACATGTGATGGAGAATTAAGAAACCAGAGCAGGATTGTGTGATCAAGTAAGGTGTTTATTTACATATCTTAACAAGGTGTGTAGAGTGACTATTGAGTGAAAATAATGTGTACAATTTGCTGTCTGTGTCGCATTCCTGCAGCTGTGTTCTGCTGTTCCCCCTCATTTTCCCTGCCACCATCCTCCTCCTCCTCCTCCTCCTCCTCCTCCTCCTTAGACAGGTCTTGGTCTGGCTCATATAAAGGGATGTTCCTCCTCACACAAATGCTGTGCAGGATAGCACAGGTCAGTATCATTTTAGACACAATGTGTGGGGCATATAGGAGGCTGCCTCCTGTGATGTCCAGGCACCTGAATCTGGGCTTCAGGATGCCAAAGGTCCTTTCCACAATAGTGTGTGTCCTCCGATGTGCCTCATTATAGGCACGCTATGCTGCTGTGCTTGGGTTGGGGAATGGTGTCATGATCCATGGCTGGATCCCGTAACCCTGATCTGCTGCAAAAGAAAATAGGAGTTGAAGAACCAGAACCTTATGGGCCTGGCGGCGCAGGGTACGCCTGAAATCTCCTTGGATTCACCTGCCTCAACTAACAGAGACACGGGACACTCTGTCAGGCGTAAAAGATCAGATTTTATTAGCTGCAGCTAGTACAGTTGTCCAAGAAGTACACAAGGTATGTTCTCAGGAGACTGCCACTTTACTTTGTGGCGCACAATCTTATATAGCGTATAAAAACCATTTATTAACTACATACACTCCCAGAACACATAGAAAGGAGCCAGTAAGAATAATGTAAAGATAGAACAGAGCCAATAGAAATGTCGGAAAACAAGACAGCACCAATAGAAGGAATTGGAAAACAAAGTATCAAGTGACTTAAGGTTGCCTCCCCTCCAGCTGTGTTTGTCACCCCTCCCTTGAACTAATTCATTAACCGATCCACAACGAAGTTGCATGTGGTGCGATAAGTTTGTGTGCGTTTGGAGGACAGTTGTGAAATGAGAGAATACTAGCAAAGGACAGCGAAGGCCAGACGATAAGATAAGATCGGCGGAGAATAGTGTGAGCCTACAGATAGTTGAAACAAGGATTAGAAAACCAGACAGGGATTAGTGTACTCGGTCAGACCTTAATACCAGCCTTGTAAAGATAGAGGCAGAAGGCTGTTTTGAACACCATGTTGCAGAATAAGCAGAAAAGGCAGAATGGACTTCGTTCGCTGTGCTGCCTGAGTGAAGGCAACATAAAATGGCGGCGGGCCACAAAATGGCGGGTCGATACGATCGTATTAAAAATCGAATTTCCTCAGACCCTCCTTTTGCCAGAACTCAGGCAAGATACACAAACTCATGTTAATCTGAGTCGATGTCTATGGCCATGAGGTCATCAAGCTGTTGCTGTACCATCATTTTGATATTCTCTGCTCTTTGTGACTTGGGTTTGGGAATACATGCAGTAGCACATAGGTTGCAGATGGCAGGACCGCAGTGCATACAAAGACAACAAGAGAATATAAAAGCTAAAATTACTCCAAAGAATGTCAATACCTTCCAACCCCATTTGGACAGTAATCCCCAAAACCACTCTGAAAAGGACCAATCTCCTTCGTCCTGATGAATCGACTCGGAGATTATGTGTAACTTAGAGATAGCTTGGTATACTGTCGGAGCGTCATTAGGTATGAAAATACAGCAACTTGATCCGATCAATTTGCATACTCCACCACGGTCCGCAAGAACAAAGTCTAAGGCAACACGGTTCTGCAAGGTCATAAGACGATCAGCCTGTAGTTCAGCTGTAATGTTACTTAAAGCTCCTACAGTGATGTCTATGGTGGTTTCTACGACACAAACCAATTGCCTTATATTTCTGCTGTTGGCCATTGGACCCCAGAAGGGAAGAAATCCTTTGAGGAAATCTCCTCCCTCTTGTCCTGCTGTGTCTTTCGAATCCACAATCCCTCTGCCATATCTATTTTTATGATGGTTCGCAGGAGCGGTGTATGTAGGGGGAAGAAGAAAGGCTATATAACAAGTACCAGAGAAATCAGCTGGCAACCATGTATAAGCCCTATCGTGGCAAACGAAGTATGTACCTTGAGATGGTACTAACGGCAGTGAATTCAGGGCTGAATAAACATATGTATGGGAACATAAACTTTCTCTTTGTCCGGTGTTTGGAGTTCTACCATTTATTTGCAGACAGAAATTTCCTTGTTGGGGTATGACCCGTATCGGAGGAGATTTTCCTTGCTTAACCTTATCATTGAGGCTGGAAATGTAATTAGTTATGTTCCAATTGGTATATGCTTTTCTTTCATCTATGGAAGCTTCACTTTTTTCCATGATTTTAGCCATAGCTACCATTCCCTTTATCAATAAACTATGACTGAAATTTGAACCAACACTATGTGAACTGACAGGTTGTTTAATTTTACTTTGATATGCATTATTGAAAATGACAAAATAAGCCCAAGCGGAACCTTCATAGGAGAATGGAAGAACTAAATATGGCATTCCTTTTTCTACCGTATGTGGTATGAGTCCACACACCCAACAGTCAGTTGTATTGATCACTAACTGATGTTGATGTAACAACTGGACGAAGGAATTGTTAAAGTATTCAGTTCTTCTGATGAGTTCATGCTGGGGAAGAGTGTGAAATAGGTGCGGAGAGATAGTAGAAGAAGATGTAGAGGTAGGAGAAGAGACAACTTTTTGCTGCAGAGTAATAATGATCCAGTTTACAGATGCCAAAAGAATACACGACAATATAATGACGCATAGAGCAATACTACAACGACTACATATTTCTTTACAATTATTCTTTACATTTTTACTTTCTCTTTTATCTAATGTAGCCTCCATCTTTCTAAGTGGATGCTCACGGCAATCTTCCTCAATCACTGTAGTCACGATTATCTACCGTCCTATGACACTGTGAGGTCCTGCAGGCCTATTGCCACTTACTCAGGTCGTAACTAAGACTCCTACCGTGACCCTGCAACCGGGATAGAGTACTACATAGGAGAGAAATTTACAAGTTCTTTGGTCTTGGTCTCAAATTATAGCGTTCCTGTCCAGAGGCAGTCTGGTTTTGAAACAATGTTCCTGGATTTGTCGTGTTCAAGCGACGATGCGATGGTATTGCTTCTTGAAGGATGTCGTCGTCCTCTTTCTCAGAAAGTGTTCCAATTAGACGCGCATCACTGAATGGTACAAATTGCGGAACTTTCTCACTTTCAGAGTCACTGATGCCTCTACGGACCCACTGATCGAAAGGCAAGGGCAAAGGCACTTTCTTGCAGTGCACGGCATGCACCCAGTTTTTCTTTCCTTCGACTTTAACTGCTGTTCTTGTGGTCAAAAGAACCAGGCGTGGCTCTCTCCATCTGGGCTCCAAATTTCTCTGTCGTTGGAAATTTTTCGTGCAGACCCAGTCACCTGGTCGGATGGAATGACCTGGGTCTGTGGAAGCCTCTGGTAGAGCACTCTGAACCTGTTGATGAAGAACACGCAATTTAGTTGTAAGGTCATGCAAGTAGTCAATCAACATCGGGTATGGCAAGTCTGAGTATTTCTTAGGGCGAGGAACTCCCCATACATTAGCTGGGCGACCAAATATCACTTCGTAAGGGCTAAGCCCCAAACGAGAGTGTACTGCTGTTCTGGTGGACAGAAGAGCCAATGGTAAAGCATCAGGCCAATTAAGTCCTGTGCTAGCTTGCACCTTAGCAATTTTAAGCTTCAAGGTTCCATTGTAGCATTCTACTAAACCAGCCGACTGTGGGTGATTCGCCGCATGGAACTTCTGTTTTATGCCAAGACCTGCACAAACTTTTTGCATGACTTGACCCACAAATTCGCTCCCATTGTCACTCCAGACAATGCGCGGCAAACCAAACCTAGGGAAGAATTCTTTCAAAAGTATTTTGGCAGTTGATAAAGCAGTATTGTCCTTCAGAGGGTAGGCTTCTACCCATCTAGAAAAAGCACATACTACCACCAGAACATATTTGAGGTTGTTGCATCGTTCCATGTGAATATAATCGATCTGCAACACCTCAAATGGATATGTTGGAGGAGCAAAATGACCTGCTGGAGTTGGGGTTCCCTTTCCCGGATTGTACATCAAGCAAACAATACAATGTTTTACTACATTATTTGCACACTTTGGGATCCCCTCATTTTGCCACACTGGAGCCAGAAGTTTACATATTCCTTTTGCACTTATGTGAGCTGGACCATGTGCCATAGTAACTACAGGTAGTACATAAGCATCTGGTAACAGCCAACGTTGATGTTCTGATAATTCAACCCAACATCCCATCTCATCTAACATTCCTGTACTTTCCTTCCACTTTCTCAACTCATTCTCCGTAGCCTCTCCTTGAATTGATTTCACACTCTCTACTGTATCTTCACACATTCCCTTTTCTCTTACGCAGTTTGCGGGACCTGCAACATACATTCGACTTGTGTTGTCTCTGGCTGTCTTTTTCGCTACCTCATCTGCAAATGCATTTCCTCGACCAACATCGTCCACAATCTTTTTGTGTGCACTACACTTCACGATCGCTATCTGAGTAGGCATTGTAAGTGACTCAAGAAGTTCAGTCACTAATTGACTATGTTGTATCTTAGTACCATGGGAAGTAAAGAATCCTCTTTCCTTCCATAAGCGCCAAAAGTTAAACGCTACACCAAAAGCGTATTGGCTATCAGTGTACACGTTTACTCTTTTTCCTTTGGATAACACACACGCTCTAGTTAAGGCTATCAATTCAGCTGCCTGAGCTGAATTATGTCTAATGCGTGCTGTCTCCACAATCGTATGCAAAGTAGTAATAGCGTAGGCTGAAACTGTATCTCCATTCGGGAGCTTGAAACAAGAACCATCTACCCATAGTGTTCCATCTGGATTCACTAATGGCGTGTCTTTTAGGTCAATTCTACCCTTAGTCTCTTCTTCAGTACGGAGAAAACAATCATGCTGTTCAGAGACATCTCTCTCTTCTGGAAGAGGCAACAAAGTAGCTGGATTCAGGGTATTACATCGTTTGATGTGCATGTGACTAGCCAAAAGCGTCAGCTCATATCCGGACAACCGAGCACTCGTAAGATGCTGCGTTTTTGTCCTATTTAGTAAAGTATCCACTGCATGTGGCACCATAACAATGAGAGTATTATCTAGCACTACTCCAGCAGACTGTCGAATAGAAATTGCTGCTGCTGCTGTCGCCTTAAGACAACTAGGCAATGCTTTAGCTACTGGATCTAACGTAGCTGAGAAATATGCGCATGGTCGCTGTTGATCTCCAAAACGCTGCGTTAAGACTGACAATGCACAACCCTCTCTTTCGTGGACATAGAGCGTAAAGGGCTTACTGTAATCAGGAGTACCCAATACAGGAGCAGAACACAAAGCAATACGCAAATCAGTAAAACTCTTCTGACATTCGTCAGTCCACGGAAGAGGCTGAGGCGTATCTTTTAAAGTTAGCGCCAACAGCGGTTTAGCCAATAAAGAGAAACTCGGAATCCACTGTCTACAATAAGAAGTAATGCCCAAAAAGGCACGTACCTCTCTTTGTGTGGATGGCACTGACATTTGTGCAATTGCCTGAATTCGTTCGGGGGTCAATCGTCGTCCCTCCTTTGACAAGAGATGACCCAAATAAGTCACCTCGCGACAGACATATTGTAATTTAGAAGGAGAAACCTTGTGATTCAGATCAAACAAATGACGCAACAGTGCAACGGTCACGTTTTTGCAAATCTCCTCTGAATCAGCTGCAACTAATAAGTCATCCATGTACTGAATGAGAGCGGCACCGGACGGTAAGGAAAAGGCATCAAGATGACATTTTAGAGCTTGACTGTAAATAGAGGGACTTTCACAATAACCTTGAGGTGCGCGTTTAAACCGGAAGCTTCGGCCTCCGAGGGAAAAACCAAAAATATCTCTACTCTCTTCGGCGATGGGAATACTAAAGAAAGCATTCTTTAGATCAATAACTGAAAACCAAGTCGCTGTAGAAGGTATCATCGTCAACAGAGCAGTGATATCTGGGACTACAGGAAACTGCGGTACGACAATCTTGTTTACCTCCCGAAGATCAATTACAAAACGATAAACAGGAGGCTGAGAAGGATCAGTGCGTTTAAGAACCGGAAGAACAGGACTGTTACATGTATTTCCTCTCGTTTCCTCAACCACACCCTTCTGAATCAAATCATGGACAATTTCCAGAAGTGCTTTCTCACCTTCAGTAGAGATTCTGTATTGCGGAATACGTGGCATTTCAGCATTGGGCTTAAGAGTAACAACATAAGGTGGGATCTCAAGACAACCAACGTCATTCGGACCCGTAGCCCAAAGCGTTTCGGGAAGAGAAAGCAATTCAGGTGGGAATTGATCTTTTGATAAGTACATTGGACTAGTCATTTTCTGTCCTAGAGTGAGGTATACACCAGAAGGTGAACAATATATCGTAGCATGCATTCTTTTTAATAGATCTAAACCCAACAGATTTTCACCACAACCATTCGTCAGAAGAAGCGGAGCTTCTAAATCATAAGGGCCTATTGAAACAGGCAAAGGGCAAGAAACTGGATTGCGAACAGGGGCGCCAGAAAATCCTACAGATACATTCGTTAAGCCAGACAAAGGTGCGCCAGGGAGTTTAGAATGAATGATAGAGCTTCTCATGGCACCAGTATCTAAAAGAAATGGCTCTGAAACACCCATTGTAGTGACATTAACATAAGGTCCATTCTGATCCACTGGAATTGACGTAACCCCCTTACTTTGTCCATGGCTGTCCTATTCAAAATGAAGACTTTCATTCCCTCCTTCAATATACTGATCCTCACTGTAATACTGTGTAGACCTAACATTTTGCTGGTCAAAGTAATTTCCGGAATTTGGAGGAACAAAAGAACTCTGCTCTTGGGTTAACACACCTCGACCTCTACCTCTATTTGCTGACTGAGGACCACCACGACCTCGTGAAGCAGATGTTGCTCCATTACGCTGCAACAATGCCGGACAACTGTTCTTAAAATGACCTTCCTCCCTACAATAAGCACATTGATTGGGACCTAGCAAAGGTCTTGGAATGAATGGTTCAGGCTTTTGATACAACCTCTGAAACTGCGGAGGCTGTTGAAACTGAGGCTGAACATAACGAGGAGGATAAGCCTGTTGCAAGAGAACTTTAGTTTTTAATTCTTTCGTCTTTTTCTCTTGTTTTTCCCTTTCTTCTTTGTCTCTATTTTCATAATATTGTGCAGTAGCCAATATCTGGGCGGAAGAAGAAACTGCCCATGAACTCTCGGAGTCTTTTAGCTTGTGTGATAGTTCAGGAAGCAAGTTATATACGAACTTATCCACAAATAATCGCTGTCCCCCTTCTGTAGCCATATCTTGACCACTGTGATCAATGAATGTCTCCTCGAATCGGGTAAAGAAATCGGAAACACTTTCATCTTTCTTTTGTTTACATGCTGCTAGCTTATCCCAATTAACTCTCAAAGCAGGCATCATTGTTTTCATTAATGTAATAATCCTACCAGGGAGTTCTGAGATCAAAGCGTCGGGCTTTGCACCACCTACTTGACCTCTATCTGCGGCAATAATAGCGTTCCAATCGCCGCCTAATTCTTGAGCGTGATCCTCTCTACGAATTTTAGCCCATATTGTCTGTGGAACTACATTTCCCATCAACATGTCAATATCTGCTAGATTCATAGTACATGCATCAACTGTTTGCGACAACTCTTTATAGTAACCAGCAGGATTTTTGCGTGAATCTGGTAGTGACTGTTTAAGTGCTAAAACTTCAGACCTTTTCCAGGGGACATGTATCCATATGCGCTGAAAATGCGCAGGAATAGCTGGATTAGCACCTGCTGCTGCAACTTCTTCCTTCCATATTGGAGAAACCTCTCTCATGGGATAGTTTTTCAGTGCTGTCCTAACTGAAGGATCAGAATCAGGAAAAGTCTGTGAGAACAATAGGGATCTGAAAGAAATAAGTGTTCTGACAGCGTTTTCAACCTTAGGACCCACAATAAGTCCTTTGTCAAAGTCAGCCTGAACATCTAACAGATCCTGTGGGACCGAACCCAAATTCATATCCTCCCATTCTTTAGCGAGAGTATCGCACATAACTTTAAAAACATATCTCTGCGTAGGTGCATTCCATTGCAGAAAGGTGGACATAATATCAGACGTACTATATTGGGGACCCTTCTTGATCCATCTACAAGCAAGTGAGTCCAATTTTTCTCGCTCTTCGGAGTCTGGGAATTGACTACGAGACTGTCTTCGAGAAAAAGCTGGAGACACATTTAAAGCTTCAAAGAAAGGTGATAAGAGACCAGAGACAGTATCTGCAAATCGCTTACGCATAGATGGAGAATTTGACATAAGGATAGGGGACAAGGTATTAGGTGAATTAACTAAAGGAGCATTAGGAATTGCCAAAGGAGCAGAAGGCAAAGGAGTTAAAGGCAAAGCTGGCATAGGCAATACTTGAGGAGGCAAATGTGGAAAAGCTGGAGCAGGCGGAAGCACAACTGGCGGCTGAACAGGCTGTAACATCGGGGGTGCATTAGCACCTTGTACATAGGGCAGAGGCAATTTCAATAAGTGGGACATTAAGGAATCTTCCTCAAAATCTTTTCTCTTATCAAGGGAAGAGATAGGCAACGTCGGATAGCATTTATCTATTGCCATTCGATGCTGTCTGTCTGAAATTTCCATTGCATTATCTATTTCATCATCTTTGAATTGCTGAGCAGCCTGTATAATCGTCATTCCCTGTGTTTTCCTATCTCGTTTCGCTTGTTTAATTTCTCTCTGTTTGGCTTCCTTACACCAAAGGCGAAAAGAGTCAAACATTGCCGGCCGGGCTTTTCTTTTAAATAACGTTGCTTCTAAATTATCTAGCACATCAGTTTCGAAACTACCATTTTCTGGCCATTTTAAAACACCATCTTTCTTTGTATATCGGGTCCATGTCTTATTAAAGGCAATAGGACCAACACCATGTTTAGAATAGAGCTCATATGTGGGAGTTCCAACCGAAGGAATCGGACAGGAGTCCTCAAGCTGGGAGTCCCTATTACAACCAAAGCAACAAAGTTTTCCAAACTTAGTCAGACCAGACATCTCACGATTTTACTGGCTGTTCACAAACATCAAGGGGGTAAAACTTTCAGTTTACACAGCACAAATGCACTTACCCCTCGGCTTTGGCCACTGCAATGGCCAAATCTAAGGACCTAAGGACAAAACAAAGACCAAAATTTGTGGGCGCGACCCACCAAATACTTAACTAAGGATGTCTTCTTACACCAACAGAGGCCCGTCTATCGTCTCGCTTTACCATACATCATCAAAGAAAGGGCCAAGGCAGGGCGGCAGTCAGGGCAGCAGTCATCAGTAGCCGTCAGGAAGGAGTAACCGCGCTGAAAAAGACCTTCGGACCACTTCGACATACAGGGGTCGCTTGACGTGGCTCGCGATTCCTCCAGAATTTTCTTGCGGGGTTCCTCACGACCTTCAGGCAGAACCGGTACCGCTGAAGCCGCCCCACGTTGGGCGCCAGTTGAAGAACCAGAACCTTATGGGCCTGGCGGCGCAGGGTACGCCTGAAATCTCCTTGGATTCACCTGCCTCAACTAACAGAGACACGGGACACTCTGTCAGGCGTAAAAGATCAGATTTTATTAGCTGCAGCTAGTACAGTTGTCCAAGAAGTACACAAGGTATGTTCTCAGGAGACTGCCACTTTACTTTGTGGCGCACAATCTTATATACCGTATAAAAACCATTTATTAACTACATACACTCCCAGAACACATAGAAAGGAGCCAGTAAGAATAATGTAAAGATAGAACAGAGCCAATAGAAATGTCGGAAAACAAGACAGCACCAATAGAAGGAATTGGAAAACAAAGTATCAAGTGACTTAAGGTTGCCTCCCCTCCAGCTGTGTTTGTCACCCCTCCCTTGAACTAATTCATTAACCGATCCACAACGAAGTTGCATGTGGTGCGATAAGTTTGTGTGCGTTTGGAGGACAGTTGTGAAATGAGAGAATACTAGCAAAGGACAGCGAAGGCCAGACGATAAGATAAGATCGGCGGAGAATAGTGTGAGCCTACAGATAGTTGAAACAAGGATTAGAAAACCAGACAGGGATTAGTGTACTCGGTCAGACCTTAATACCAGCCTTGTAAAGATAGAGGCAGAAGGCTGTTTTGAACACCATGTTGCAGAATAAGCAGAAAAGGCAGAATGGACTTCGTTCGCTGTGCTGCCTGAGTGAAGGCAACATAAAATGGCGGCGGGCCACAAAATGGCGGGTCGATACGATCGTATTAAAAATCGAATTTCCTCAGAGTGAGTATTTTGTTAGTGCTTGCAACAGGAATGTCATGTAGCATGGCAGTTGATATTTTGTGTGGTCTGTGACTCATATGTGTTTGTAGTATTGTGTGAGATCCTGTGCTTCTGTGAGATTTTATCTGCACTGGGTTGTTTGACATGACAACTTGTGTTTGGCTCATTGACCTGGGATCTATGATTTTTTTTTCCATACTGTTGGTCAGTATGCTTTGTGTACTGTCCAACATGTTTTAGTGTGCTTTCACTGGAGGGGACATGATACATCCACACACACAATGGATTCAGATGTGGTGGTAACATTGTTGCACTACATGGCCTGGACATCCCATCCATTTAGATATATGTCATTGCAGATGAAATGCAACACTGAGGCCCTTTGAATTGGGTAGGTGACAATGCACAATACATCTCCATAAGTTGGCAGCACTGAGCAGTTCAGTATTTACAATGCACAATTGTCTCATGTGTGACTTGATTCTAGGCAAGCCTTTGTTGTTCCCTCTGCCAGTAGCTCATGTGCAACCGTGCACGTACACTACCGAACTTGCTCCAGGGAACCTGGCTAACTGCCTTGTGGAGGTGGATGTTTCTGTGCAGGAAGGGCCATCTCCCTGTAAATATGCTATTTTGATGGACAATTGACTTTTTCAGTGTGTGCAGCAGTGTACAGTTTGCATTAGTGACACATCAATATGTGTTCATAGCACAGTCCACTTCCTTATTGCAACTTGGAAACAGCACCCCAGGAGTGATGTATGATTTTGGCACTGACTCAGTATTTCCGTGTCATCTACATCTGAGTCAGCATCATCCTGCTATGTGTCTCATGTTGTAAGACCTGCTGCAACACACATTGCACACCCCTTCCACGCTACATAATGTTTGGGAGGGTGTCCGATTGACTATGTGGCCTAATGTAGTTGTAAATGGTTCATCTTCCAAGTTGTACTTCCAGTGCAGGCCATGGCATTGTCACTGTTGGCTTTGACATTGGTCCCTTGTTGCTCTAGAGTGGCAGCTAATGTTTGTGGCAGCCGTCATTTGTCTAGAGGTGTGTATCCCATTGTGTCAGGGTGTACAACATAACTACCAGTGTCACACTTCGGTGTCAGCCTGCCAACGTGTCAGTGTAGTGGTGTATGTTTTGTGTACCCTACAGGGTTGTTGTGCCGTGTGTATAGTGTTAGGTTTCTTGACTTATTGACAAGAAGGGCACTGCCATATTGTCCATCCTGGAAGTGCTGATTGATCCTGCTTTGGTGGAATATGAATGAATCATGGACACTCCCAGGATACTTGGCCAAGATGTTTGTGAACTATCCCCGGAGGTCAACTATGGCCTATGGCCTGCACATTGATAGAATGTGTGTGCTTTCTGTTCCTGAATAGGTGCTCTGTTGCTGCAGGTGGGGCGATCCGGACATGGGTGCAGTCAATTGCACCAAGCACATGCGGGAAGCCTTGGATTTGGTTAAAGCCCTGTTTTATCTCCTGCTGCATCTGCTGGATGTTGGAGAAGCTGATGTGAGGGAGTGTGAGGGAGATTATGGCATCTAGCACCTTGGGCATTGGACCGAGAATAAGGGATGTGATACCCCAGCGACCAGGGCACCCGTTGTCTGGAAGGAGCCACTTGCCAACATATGCAGGGCAGCTAGCAGCTTGCTCACCGATGGTATGTTGTGTGGTGTCTGCAGTTTAGCTGTTAGTTGTGGCTCAATATGGCACAGCAGCTGCTGTATGGCTTGCCAGTTGAGTCAATATCTCCGGATGATGTCCTGTTCCCTGAGGCCATGGAGGGTTGTTCTATTTCTAAAAAGTCTCTCCTGCCTTCTGCGTTGCCTTTGTGGGCCGTGTTGGGGTGGTGGTGGCTGCTGCCATTGGTCCTGTGCTCAGCGTTGTCTTGCAAGCTGCATCTTTAGCACCTCCATGTTGTCCTGTTGGTCTGTAATGTTGCTTCTGTGTGTTTTCCTTAAGTAGTGGTGTGTTTGCCTCATTTTAATGCCTGCCCTGACCCAGGTGTTAAATTTTGACGCAAATCGGGTTTAGCATCATTTTTCGGGGCCGCCTCCCACCTGTGCGCTATTTTTGCCCGGGTGGATAAATATGGGGCTGGGGTATTTGGGTCATTTTTTGGACTGGAACGCCTACCTTGCATCTCTTGATGGAAGGCAGTTTCACGCATGCTTAAAATGACTCCATATTTTTGACAATAGACAGATCTAGCATCAAATTATAAATATGGAGTTAGGTTTGCGCTGCATTTGCGTAAAAAAAATGACGCAAATCCGGTGCAAACAGAGTATAAATATGGGCCTATATCTTTTTTTTTGTTCTGATTCTTGTTCTGGGTAGATATGGAGGGTGAATGACATGTAGGGACCAATGCTTCCAAACGATTACTGTTGTCTTTGACCTTGGCTGTAAGATGATGATGCAGTTTGTGTTCTCATCTTTCAGTGGCAGTGGACCCAGTAGACCTGTTGCTACTATTGACTGGTGTTCACATTAAGCATGGGTGAAATTTTAATTATGTCAGTGCAATCAGAGTAATTTCAGTAATTCAGTGTTACTCACTGACACAAAATGATTGATAATAACATGATTATGCACACTCACATAAGTAATACAAACTTGGGTGGGAAAAGTATTGACTCCAGATCACATTTTGCTAATGCATGTGGTTATTTACACACCTGTTTATGTTCTGTGGCATTTAGAGCTGTGTTCTTAGCTGAACGCTAGGGTGCATTTTGCGCTAAGAAATTAGCTCTAAACTGCAGAAGTAAGTTGGGGGAAAATCCTACTCCAAGAGCACATTTAACAGGTGCAAGAGGCGCAACAGGCTGCTCGTGCAGCTATTCATGTTCTAATTCATCTAGCACTGCTTACCACAAAATGCATCTGTGCATCCTCCTTGTAGAGTTACACTTCCTGCGTAATTCTATGTAATATCTCCAATTTTTTTAGTAACTCAGCGTGATTATGGTACATGGAATTATGCGAGTTAAGCTTCCCCTAATTAGCATTTGTATGGCAATGCTCTCACACTAAACATCTGGTATGTTGTCAAGGCTATGTACTCCCCTGCCTTACTTTTGCCCTTTTTGGATTACCTCAAAATTGTCTTAGTTGCAAAGCTCACAGATAAAACTAAGTTCAGTTTCAGAGTGAATGTGTAGGTTGCTTACACAAGAATCTGTTAACTTGGCAACCTGTTCCTCGAGCCATTATTATTTTAGACTCCTTCTTTTACCCGTAACTCCTGCCACGATAAATTAAGGATGTTGTTCTGTTCTCCCAATTTTGAGTCACTAGAGTTTTAGTTAAAGGCAAAGGCAGTCACCAATCCTTGGCCTCAGCTTGCTGCCTCCCAGTGGCAGTAGTTCCTCCTCAAAGTTTGTTATCATTGTATACAACTTAGAGGTTTCTGGCTCCAAGCTCCTGGAGGATCTACAACACAGGATATCGTTTCCGACTTCAGCCTAGCTTGCCACCCATTGTGCACTACCTCGACTCGAAAATGTAATTAAAAATCAGGAACTCTGGGAGGGACCTTTCACTCGAAGTTTGCTACTTTTGACAAAGCTGATTCATTTCTCTTTTACACAAAGGTTTGTGTTTTTTCTGTCTCTCTTCAGCATTTGCTATTTGAGCTGGATACTAATGAGCTTTGCTGGGTGGTGGAGTTTTAGGGGGATTAGTCTCTGATAGAGGATCCCACAGATGTAGCAGAAGACTTCCTGCCTCTAGTGACCTCCTTTCTGCTGCTTGCCTTAATTGTGTACAGTGCTGTTAAGTTCTGAGAAAGCATTTCAGTTCATTTTCCTGACGCCTGCTTCCTGCTTTGATGTCGTTGAGATTTCTCAATAACTAGGATAAGGGTCACGGGTAAAGTGTTTCTCTGGCAGCCTAGGCTTCAACAGCTGTCTGTTTCATTCTCTATCCAAGCTTCTTTAAACTGAGATCCGTTTGCTGGTTTTAAGGCTTTTCCTGCAAAGAGCTTTAGCTTTCTGTTGCCGAAAACCTAGACCTATATTTATACTTTTTTAGCGCTTCATTTGCGACACTTTTTAACGCCAAAGCGACGCAAACCTACAAAATACAATTTGCTGCGCAAACCTACAAAATACAATTTGCGACGCTTTTATGTAAAAAAATGACGCAAATGCGGCGCTAAAAAAGTATAAATATGGGCCCTAGTGTCTCAAAGAAAATAAAAACATTTTATATATTGGTCTTTTGGTCAGCCTGTTTGCTCCTGAATAGATGTCCTACGTTTCTATTTAATTTCCCTGCATCTTATTTGTGGAGTTCCTCCCTATTGTGTGTTTATCCGGCTACCTGTACATTTTATCATTATTAGGTTCTTACTGGATGACTTGTACACTTCCACTGCTCATAATAAGTGAACTACTATTTCATGGCGAACATGTGTTTTTTTTGCTTTCTCCCCTCTACCTTCCTCTACTCTCTATGAGAGCATGACGCTCGCTTTCGGTTTTCCGCAGATTGGAAACAACTTAGCTGTTTTAATATTTGGTGATAAAGAAATCGTGCCTTGAAGTATCTGGAGGAGCATAGCGCTAGGAAACACTTTTTGGGTAGCCATGCAGTGTACAAATCAGTATAATATTGCTTCTTCTTTCAGACCCTCATCCTTGTGCTATCTGGGATGTTCTCAACCCCCAACAATCACGCGTTGTGTCCAGTATATAAAAGAAATGGCTGCTGTGTCGTCCGGTATGGCATTCATGCGAGGTGATGCAAGCACCGGTACATGTCTTCATACTTGGGCTGCCATAAGGGTCACTGATACATGTGTGTGCAGGCGTGATAATACATGTACACTTACACTTGACATAAGTAATGAAAATCACTACTTTTTCTTTTTGCCAGTGCGGAATAGTTTCACCTAAATCATTGGTTGCTGCCAAAGTTAACAAACATTGGAAAAGACAATACCTCGACACATATTTTTAAAAGGCACAATAGATTGGCTTTGCCAAAGCTTTAGTCAATCAGTCACTAGTAATATCACATAAATGAGTCCTATTAAGTGCTCAGAAACATACAGGCTATTCTCCTGAAGTGGATAAATAGGCAAACAAATAAATTAGGTGATCTTTCGACCAGAGTGATGGATGGCAGACAGAATTTACTGTAGAACATCCGGTCTCTGCTGAAACAATGAGTGGGCAAAACAAAACACCCACTCTCACACAGAGAAGACTCTCTAACTGGTACAAAGTAAGCATAGTAAAATGCAACGGCAGCTGCCGCAAATCTCAAGGGGGGTCTAGGTGAAGGTGATGATGGGGGGAAATACTTTAATAATAAAAAAAACAACGTACAGTTCCCTATGCCACTGACGCAGCCTCGCTCCTCCGCTCTCCTGATAGTGATGCCATACTTAACATAAGAGCAGCACTCAGATTGGTCTGAGCGGCTTGGTCTGCCACTTACACAATGCATGCAGTTTCTCCAACCTGGCTGTGCAACACAGCCAGGTTGGAGAAACCTAAGTGCGCATGTCAGTTTGGGCGACCTAAGACGACCAGCCAAACTAACATGCACACTAAGCTGTAGTCCATTCCCCCTTCACTCTCCTCCTTTCTATGACCTAGCCTCACCCCTCCCTGCACATGCTGGCTGAGCCAGCAGCTGAAAAATAAAACAATAATGAAATATAATTTTATTTTTCAACTGCTGGCTCTTAGCCAGTGGAGTGACTCTCCTTCGCCATTGTGGAGGAGCCGCCATTACTTTTTTTCAGCCTTTCCTATCTATGAGGTACCCCTCTAAGAGCTCCTTGAATCTTTTCATAACTTTCTTTAGATGTGTTCGAGCAAAGCATCCTTTTTCAAAAATCATTTATTGGTATTAGTGAAAATGTAATACAAAATAAATCCATTCTAATTTCATTAATTGCTTTATTTTTGATTTCTCATTATGGCATGAGTGTACTAGACCCCAAGCCAACCATCAACCTTTGCCCTCCCCTGAACTTCATAACACTATCCACAAAGGGAAGCAATTACTCACATCCTGTCAACTTCTAGTTTTGCAATGCATAGAAATTCACATTCCTTGGTCTCATGATAATCACATTTTCAGTCAAATATCCACATCCATTTGATTGTAGGGGAGTATTTTCTTTTGCTATTTTCTTTTGCCATGTAGTGCCATGTAGTTTAAGACTGGCACCCACAGAGCTAGACCGTCATACTTTTCCTTGGCCAACAGTCACTCTACGGTTATTACCTCCCAAACGCCTCAGCACCATGGATGCTACATTAGGCTAGAGCATTGTTTCCTTTGCCACAGTCAATTTAGCAATCAATAATAGTAGTTTTCATACTCTGGAGGCAATCGCCTCAGACCCCTAAGGGTGTATTCTCAAGATAGTGGTTGCTAGATCTGATGACACAACAAACCCTATAATTCATTTTATCAAAGTCAACACATTCTTCTAGTATGTAGTTAGGAGGGGACAAGTCCTCCATATGTGAAGGGGGTGCCAACGAGCATAACATTTTTACTTGTAAGGTCATACATCTAATCAAAATAGGGCTCACTAAGAACCTTTTTCATTAGAGGGAAGCCAGATATCAATTGAACCCCATATGTGGTTGTTGGACTTTTTGCCTTACGCAGGGTCATCCACAGTCTTTTTGCCTCCTTCCTCCTGGTTTTTCTGACCTCTCGCTGTTGGCTCTAGGACTCTGAGCACTTTATCACTGCTGACCAGTGCTAAAGTGCAGGTGCTCTCCCATCTAAAGTTGGTATGATTGGCTTATACCTAATTGGCATATTTAATTTACCTATAAGTCCCTTGTACAGTGATATCTCTATACCCAGGTCCTGTAAATTAAATACTACTAGTGGGCCTGCAGCGCTGCCTGCGCCACCCTCTGAAGTAGACTTTCAAACCTGTTTCAGGCCTGCTAGCGCAGGGCCTGTGTGCACAGTTTTCTGCCACAGGTATCTGGCATCTAAACTTACTTGTCAGGCCCAGAACTCCCCTTTTACTACATGTAAGTCACCCCTAAGGTACGCCCTAGCTAGCCTTATGGGCAGGCCGCTGTGCCCTGGCCACACACAATAGGGTCGTTAACCCCCCACTGATGTTTGGAGCCTGTACTGAAAGGAGACAGGGGGCACTCCCAGAACCAGTTGTAACTGGCTGGAACCTCCTCTCCCTACCATTGCAAAACATTGTAAGGACTGAGTATAAGTATAGGGGAATTTTCCCCACAATTGGGAGACTCTTGAAACATCCTGGAACTGGACACAAAAACGCTGGAAGGACTCATCACGGACTGCCATGGACTGCTGCTGCTGTGCTGACCTGTGACCTGCTGGTCACTGTGAAGGACTTGCCACTTTTCTTTGTGCTGGCCTGTTGCTGGGCCCCTCCACCTGTGGGCCTTTTCTTTGGACTCTGTCCCCCAGGAGCAGGGTGCTGTGGCCCCTGACCCCTGCACCTATTCACAGCACGAGGAGTGCTTCATTTGTGCTTTACAGCACGTGGAAAGCGCTCCCTGTGGCTGTTCTGCTTCTCCCTAGACGTTAGCACTTTGTAAGTGCTTGTTGCAGGCATTCACCGCCGCGACCCGGCCTAAAATGAGCTTCTAGTGCTTACAAAGTGCATTGCTTGTGTCGTGGAGAAATCAGCGCCGCAACCCGGGCCGTGATCGTTGTAGCGCCGGAGTCACGCTGTTCCCTGTGCCCCTGGGTCACAAAGAAAATTGCCTGATGAAAGTTTGGAGCGAGCATGCTCCTATCGTGCCCCCAGGGTGAAGCGCACTCCGTGGAGCGCCCCCGGGGCACAAGCAGGCACCTGCTTTGGTGCCTGCTGCTTCAAACGACGTGGGTAGGCTGCGACGTGTGGCTTCAGCCAGGCGAGGGGAAGGAGGCCTCATTGGAGGGTCCCCCACCCCACCGGGCCCCTTTTTTTCCTCGACCAAGAGGGGCAGGGGAGAAGGAGGTCTCTCCCTGCCCCGATCGAGCCTTCTGCTGAGCCGCGGGTGGGGTGGAAGCCTCATCGGAGGCTCCCTGCGCCGCTGGGCTGAGTCTTGGGCCTGGTCGTGGTCCCCCCGTGCAAGGGCCAGTGAGAGGCCCAGGGCCCGTCACTAGACCGAGGGGTGCGTGGTGCCCCCCTCCTTTGCCGTTCCTCTTGCTGTTTGTGGCCCCTCCTTTTGAAGGCCTGTTGAGGCCTGGAGGGGGCTCCAGAGGTCAAAGGACCCAGGAGGGGCCTTGTATAAGAATCAGAGAGGGTGCGTGCCGCCCCTCTCCCTCTACAGCATCACGAGGCCCCCATTGTGTGCAGGGAGCACCAGAGGCCCCCTTGTTTTCGTTTCTCAGGCACTGGAGATGCCTTTATCACCAGAACAGGTACTCCCTAAAAGGATCCATATATAATCTAAAGTTCTTTCTGAAGACTTTGCGAATTAATATATATTGCCTACCTGTTTTATGATGTTTTTATGTGCATATGCAAATGTTCCTTTTTTGGACATGCTTGCTAATATGTTTTTCTAACTTGTCATATGTTTTCTAATGTTCCCACTATGGGCATTTTATGATATTCTTGTGACAAGTGTCTTGGTGTAATAACGTGTTTCCTGACTACTGCTTATGTTGCAGAATACTGAGTAACCTGTGTGTTATATGTGACTACTGCTAGTCTGCAGAGTAACTAATGTGTAATGTTCTGACAACTGCTAAGGTAACAGGATAGTACTGATATGTGATGTTTGGTCTGATAATTGCGTTGTGTAGAATACAGTATATTTTCATATAATCTGGTGTTGGGTTTCCTTTGTGGTGGGGATATTGCGTCATGTGTGTTGTGCAAACGCTTTGCACATTGCCTCTGGGATAAGCTTGACTGCTTGTGCCAAGCTACCAAGGGGGTGAGCAGTGATTATCTTGGACGTGTAACTCCCTTGCTCTGACTACAGTGGGTAAATTCTGCCTGGCTGAGGTGCATACTCTAGCAAACCAGAAACCCCATTTCTAATATTGGTTGTCATAAGTAAGTAATTACCTTAACTAACTATAATGTCAGTTTAACCTTTGTTTATTTGTTATTCTTTATCATATTTACTCAATGCCCTCAATGAGCATTAAGGGTGGACAGAATTGGCGGAGTTTGATTCTGGGGAATCACTCACAATTACATGGAATTACTTTAAACTTCCAGCCTATTCTGTGGAATTCTGCAACAGAGTGGAGTGGGTATTTTGCACAATTTTCATAGTGCAAAATACACCCTCACACCCAAAAATAGATGCAAGGGTGCATTTTGTGCTCTGAAAATAGTGCAGCAAAATACCACCCAGTGCCCTTGCACAATTTGCAGTGATTCAAAATTTTAATCACTGCAGACTATATAAGGGCACTGGGTGGCTGGTATGCAGTGGATTCTAAAGTTTAAAAACCACTGCATATATCTCTAAGCTCCTTTACATGCTCTGCAGTAGTTAAAAGTTAATTAATGCAGAATATGCAAGGGTGCTAAGTTGTATGCAGTGGTTTCTACACTCTAGAAACTGCTCCATAATTTAATTCTGATATCAGAGCGGCAGAATTTTAATTGCTCAGTAATTACGCATAACATGATTAACGTGGAACTTACAAAATGGCTCTGATTTCACCATCGGAATTGAAACCTCCACTAGGGTCTACTGAGCATGCATTTTAGTTGTGCACAGTAAGGGGTTGTACACAGGCAAGGCCTTGCACCCAACACTCCATGGGCTACTGACCCACTGCCATACAAGGCACATGGCCATGAGCAGCGTTGGGTAAACTGCAGGGTCTGGAATCTGGCTAGGCTAAGCTCCCAACCCCTTGTGGGTAGTCAGAATCCCGCCACGCCAATGGCTGTGCATGGTGGGGAGTTGCTATAGAGCCTGTGCCCAATCCCAATTGTACAACCAACCCCATGCCATACACAGCATGAGCTTGGCTTCATGGCCTGGTCTGTGGCCAAGCACTGCCTCCAACCTCCTGTGGGCATCAAACCCTCACATTACAGGCCAACCGCCCAGGGTCAATCAATAATCCCATGAACAACCCACCCCAGATTTCTTTTTCCATTTTCTTTCCATTACTGCAGTTTTTTTGCAGGACCACATGGGAGTTCTTGCTTTCTCCCACAGGAGTACTGCTTGACTGGTGCCATGATTTTCTTTTTTTCTTTTGGCTCTGAGGGGCCCTCAGGGACTCTCCCACAGGGGCCAAGGGGTCGGGAAGCTCCTACCCTGTCCCTTGTACCTTATAATTTAAAAAAACCCGGGATATGTGACTGAGTACCTAAGTCCTTAAAATGCCAGCCATAACATTTCTGTTGAGGTTGTGGCCAAGCAATCAGATAGCTCAGTGCCATGGGACTGGTGCCATGATACAGAGATGGCTGACAGGCAAAAAGCCCTCTTGACCCATCAAATTGCTCTATTTTTTAAATTTGTGGTACCACTGGATAACTGTGGTATTCCTTGGGAACCAACAGTCCGTCCCGACATCACTAAGTTTTGAACTCTAATTTCTCAAAAAGAGCAGAACAAATTTACACCAAATCACAAAACACGCATTTTCCGATTAAAGATATAGCTTTCTGCTAAATTTAGTGTAGTTCTATTTAGACTCTTTATAACACTCCTTAAAATTCTTATGGGAAATGCATGGGGAAAACACATTTTGGCAACTCCCCTTTTTTCTCCCGCTTGATAAATCAACCTAAAACCTTCAAGGAAGGAGCTGAGATAGATGAACTCTTTTCGAAAGTTTAATGAAGATTTGTTGAACTACACCAGCATCATTAACAAAACAAAAACTCTCTTTCTATGAAAACTCTGACCTAACCATAAAACTAACCTACAAAATAAAGAAAGTTTTCAAGGGGATTTTACTCATAAAACCTTTCATTTGTGGGGCGTATTCTCTCACAAAAATTATGTTTGCTAATTTTGCTTATCCCAAAATCTCCTATTTTAAGGAATTGTTCATGTTGTCTAGTTGCAAATTTTCCTAACTTTAGGATGTTACCAGATTGTTTAAAATGCTTATTTGCTGAATTTGTCTACTCCTGATGTCAGGTCAGGTATAATGATATATTGCGGGCTTGCATAGGTGTTCAAATATCTTGTGGAAGCTCTTCATACATTTGAGCCAGTGGGCAGTAATCCTGTGAAACATGTGATACCGAGAACTTGTATTGGGGCTCAGGTGCTGGGATAAGAGTGGTGTCCCGGCTCATCTTGTTCTGTCATCCATGTCAAATCCAAGAAGGCCCGAACAGCAAAGCAATAATAAAGGTGGTGGCACTAACTTATTTAGGAGAGTGATCATGATTGAAAATTTGGGTGGTTTCGCCATGAATTGTAAAGAGCAGAGAGCTTGTTCAAGGAATCCATTTCTTTCTTGAAAGACCCAACATAGCATAACTCACTATCCACTTCCACGTACTCCCAGCAGCCTCTGTTGTATCATTGAGGTTGAAGTCTCTCTGACTGGTGAATGCAAGTATATGTGAGTGGAAAGTACTCACCGCATTAGCTTCACTTCATTATGTGTGTCATTGGAAATAACCAAAGATGCTAAGGCCAACTCTCCTAGTCAACTCCACATTTACCTAAAATGACCTTGAGTCATATCTTCAATCTAAGATAAATCACCCTGTATTTCATGCTGCACCTCATTCATGCTGTTTCCACCTTTGAACACATAGACAAATACAAATGACCCATGAATGACAAAATGTAGACCTCCACATAAAATGTAATTATCACGCACCTACCCATAGTGTGCAAGTCTCCATCTCCTTACCACACCTTTCCCTCATGTTTATCAAGCCACAGTTTTCATGTGTGCATGTGACATAGGAGATTTTGTCATGCATGACTTACACAAAAAAATCAGCACAGACATATATATCTATATCTATCTCTCTCTCTCTCTCTATATATATATATATATATGTACAAATATATATATATATATATATATGTATATATATATATATATATATATATATACATACATATATATATATATATATATATATATATATATATATATATATATATGTGTGTATGTATACGGATTCAATTAAAAACAACAAAGTTTCATGGACGTTGTAGTTAGGATCACTGTTTCAACATACAAAACCATGGAAATTCTCCTTTTATAGTGCCCCAAGGTAACTATAACTCGCGCTCCACTGTTTTGAGGTTTACTGCAAATGTTACAGTAATATTATCACTGATGTTATCAAAGATGTCACGAGTTCTGTAATTTTTGGTGTAATTAGCAGGACATGGCGAGGGTGTGATTTATATTTTCCTTACGGCTTGAGTTATAGTTACTTCAAATAACTCTAACCGGTGAATTTCTATTGTTTTGTATGTTTAAAAAGAGAGTCTAACTATAACGTTTCTGTAACCATGGGTTTTTGTAAGTTAATTGCTATGTGTTTTTTAAATTCTATTTCCTAACTATAACGTCCCTGTAACCTTTGTTTTTTTCTGTGAATTTCTAAATTTTTTTTTACGTAAAGTAATTTTCATTTCAATGGCCCTCATTACAACCCTGGCGGTCGGTGTTTAAGCGGCAGTAACACCACCAACAGGCCGGCGGATACCGCCAACACATACAGCCACTTTAACACTCCGACCGCTACAACAGTAGCAACAAACACCGCAGCGGTAACTGCCAGCAGCTAGACAGAAGACAAGGTTCCGCCCACTGTATTACAAGATCCCTATCCGCCACCTTTTCCGGGGCGGTACCAACGCCATCCAACGCTCTGCGGAAACAGTTTCTGAAGGGAAACGACTCACCTCTCGACACTCACGGAAGAACCAGGACGCTATGGAGCTCGAGCTGCCGGTCTTCCCCATGCTGGTGAATCTGCTCATACACCAGGAGCACCAACGCCGGCGACGATTACCACAGTGAGTACTGCACATAGCACACAGGGGAGGGGGGGAGGAAAAACAGAGTGACACGCACATATAAAACACAAAACCCCCACCCGTACCCTCAACCCCAACACCATACAACCAAAAATGCAACAACATTACATATACACCTCGTAACCCTCTGGAATAAAGCAAGGACAAAAGGAATGGAGTCAAATGAGTGTAATATTAGAAATAGTTAGAAATACGTTCAGAAATCAAAAACAGTATTTACAGTATATACAATATATACAAAAGCCGGGACAATGTCCACTCAAAATCTCTGTGGCCCACTGAGCCAAAACACATAGGCCAAGCCAACACTTGACTCCTGCCTCAATACAGAGAGAACACTGCAGGGGCATCAGGTCAAAAACACACAAGCACCTCAGGGGGACGGGGAATGGGGGGGACACCTCAGCCGGAAAATGGGACAACGCCACTGCTCCTGGAGGGGGCTCCATGCCCACTGCTTGGTCCTGGGGAGTGCAAGGCCACAGTCTCTCAAGTGGGTGGTTTGCCCACTGCTTGGTCCTGGGGAGTGCAAGGCCACAGTCTCTCAAGTGGGTGGTTTGCCCACTGCTTGGTCCTGCGGAGTGCAAGGCCACAGTCTTGACAGTGGATGGCTTCTCCACTGGTTCTGGAGGGGGCTTTGTGCCCAGTGTGCTTCACTCTGCCAAGGAGAGGGTGAGTGGATGCCTTCTTCCACTGGTTCTGGAGGGGACTTTGTGTCCAGTGATGCAGCACATGGGGAGTGCAGGGTCACAGGCACTCACCTGGGTGTCAAACTCACACGAGTGTCTGTGGGAAGGATGCATGACATACCATGAAGGCAGGACTACAGTCCATCCGCCGGCGGGGACAGCTGTACAGTGTGTGCAGTGCTGGTGCAGGTGTCGGTGCTGCCAGTGGTTGGGGGAGGCTCCAGCCCTTCCCCTGCAACCTCGGACAGCTGCCCACTGGGGCTGCTGCTGCTGGCAGTGTGCTGCTGGTGGTGCAGGTGGCGGTGCTTGCAGCGGTGCTTGCGGTGGTGCAGGTGGTGGTGCTGGTCGTGGTGCAGGTGGCGGTGCTGCCAGTGGTGGGGGGAGGCTCCAGCCCTTCCCCTGCAGCCTCAGATGGCTGCCCACTGGGGCTGCTGCTGCTGCCAGTGGTGCTGCTTGCAGCAGTGCAGGTGGCGGTGCTTGCAGCAGTGCAGGTGGTACTGCTGGCCGCAGTGCAGGTGGCGGTGGTGGCTGCAGTGCAGGTGGCGGTGCAGCCAGTGGTAGGGGGAGGCACCAGCTCTTCCCCTGCAGCCTCGGATGGCTGAAGTGTCTTGGCTGGTGTTCTGTGCCCCTTCCTGCCCTTGGCAGATGGTGGTGCCTCCTCGCTTCTGCAGCTGGAGTCTTTGCATTGACCTTGCTGGCTGGTTGTGCCGCCTTCTCCTTGCTGGATGCTGTCCCCTTTTTGCCTTTTCCTGGTGGCGGAACCTTCTTGGCCTTGGCAGCTGTAGGTGGTACACTGGGTGGGCTGATGTGTGCCTCCTTAGAGCCTCTCAGAGCTGCAGAAACCACAGCGGATGTGGACTTGGTGGTTGAAGTGCTGGGCTGGGTTCTGGCCACCCTAGCCTGAAGAACGGGGGGTTGGGTAGGGAAGAGGTCAATGTTGGCTAGGAAAAGCTTCTTCGGACATTGTGGCGGGAAGAGTGTGAGGGTTTGGGAGTGGAGGAAGAGGGAGTGGTTGTAGGAGGTGGCAGTCTGCTGTGTTTGGGTGCAGGTGCATGAGCTGGATGCTGCTGTGAGGTGGATTGCTGTTGGGTGGGTGTGTGCTTGCGTTTGTGTACTTTGGGAGGAGGGGTCACAAACACAGTGGGAGAGGACACAGGGGACGTGTGCATGGATGTGGGGGTGCTGACTGTCAGTGAGGGGTGTGTAGTGATAGGTGTGCTGGTGATGGAGGTAGTGGATGAAGATGTAGTGCATGCAGGTGTGAGTGGAGACACTACAGGGACAGAGGTGGATGACGAGGAGGAAGGGGACACAGTGGAGGCAGTGGATGTTGGTGTGTCTGCATGGGGATGGTGCTTGTGTGAGTGCCTGTGAGATGAAGTGTGGTGCTTGTGTTTGCCTGAGCCACATCTGTGTGTTGATTTGGGTGAATGCTGGTCTGAAGGTGTGTTTGGGATAGGTTGGGGTTGAGGGGATTGGGACTGGGTAGAGGAAGTGGGAGGGGGGAGGCTGGAGACAGTGACAATGGCTGCCATCAGTGCGGAGGCCAGAGCCTGAAATGCTCTCTATTGGGCCGCCACGCCAGAGTGAATGCCCTCCAGGTATGCATTTGTTTGTTGCAAATGCCTCTCGACTCCCTGGATGGCATTTAGTATGGTTGACTGCCCAACAGTGAGGGATCACAGGAGTTCAGTAGCCTCCTCACTGAGGAAAGCAGGGCTAGCTGGGGCAGGGCCTGAGGTGCCTGGGGCGAAGGAGATGCCCACCCTTCTGGGTGAGCGGGCACGGGAAACACGCTGAGGGGCTACTGGGAGGGCGGTGCTGGTACGGGGGTGGTGGCTGTATCTGTTGTTGGAGTGGGCACAGAGGTGTCTGCCACCACCAGGGAACTTCGATTGGAGGAGGAGTCGCTGTGTGTAGTGTCCCCTCCTGTCTCCATCATGGTGCTCCCCTCACCCTCCGTCCCACTGGTGCCCTCACCATCGGTGGATTCAGCCTCCAGCCCCATGTGGGATGCAGCTCCCTCCGTCACCGGTGCCTCTGCTCCTCCACCAGATGATGCTAATGCACACAAGGACAGTGTGACAAAACAAGAAGTGGGGGGAGAGACAGAGGATACATTTGGTCAATGCCAGCATCAACACTACCGTTGGCATACACAACACACAGGGATCAGCCCTATGCACTAGGCAACGCACTACCAGTTACAAAGCTAGTCACCATTGGATGCACACCTGAAACCAAAAGGACCCTGCCCAGTAGTAGATGCCCACTAACACTATTGGGGTTGGAGTGCTTCAGAGCCTGCCCAACAAGGGACCTAACCCTGCCAGTTCACCCTGGCCTAGGGGCACCCACAGCCCACATCCCGCACCCAGGTACAACCTTAACACGCGCAAAGTAATTAATCTGAATCTGTACTCACCCCTTGTGGCTGCTGTGATGCCTTCAAGCACCCATCCAACTCCAGATAGGCCACCGCCAGGATGCGGAACATCAGGGTGGTCAGGGTACGACGGGCACCCCTTCCTTTTTGGGAGGAAAGCCCAAACTAGGCCTCCACCGTCTTCCTTGCCTAGCGGAGCAGGTCCTCCCACCATTTGCGGCTGTGGGTGCTCCGCCTGTCAAAGACCCTCAAGGTCCGCACCTCCGTGGAGATGGTTGCTGGAACCCATAGGGCCAATGATAACCAATGCAGTGTTGTGTGGCGGTCATCGACCGCAACGGCGCACGGCGCCAGCGGAATTACCTCATTTCCACGTGTCTCTCCTCACAGGTCCGGCAACCGCCATTTCAGGGGGGCACAGGCCATGGCACCTAACTGCGTCACAGCAGACATTGGCACATCAACTGGCTTTCGTTTTCACATACTGTTTCTGTAAGGGAAGAAATGCATTTTTATTTTCACGTATGTGTGAATATGACCCTCTGCTCACTGTTTTCCACCCTAGAGTTCAACCGCTGAGGATGAATAGGAGATGGAGACATCCCCGTGTACAGACCCCTGGTGGACCTGGCGACAATGGAGGACAGGCACATTATTCTTACCTACACACTTGATAGGTCCATAATCCAAGAACTGTGTGCCCAATTGGAGCCAGACCTGATTTCAGCTATCCGCCAGCCCACAGGTATCCCCCCTCTAGTGCAGGTCCTGTCAGTGCTCCCTTTCCTGGCAAGTGGTTCCTTCCAAGCAACAGTGGTCATGGCATCAGGGATGTATCAGCCAATGTTCTCCAACGTGTTGAACAGAGTGTTGTCTGCCCTGCTGAAACACATGCGCAGCTACATCGTAATCCCCCAGGTGGAGGATGTGGCCACAGTGAAGACTAACTTTTTTCCCTGGGACATATCCCCAACATCATTGGTGCCATTGATGGTACACATGTAGCATTTGTCCCTCCACGGAGAAATGAACAAGTGTTCAGGAATAGAAAAAGCTTTCACTCTCTGAATGTGAAGATGGTGTGTTTGGTGGACCAGTACATCTCCCATGTATATGCCAAGTCTCCTGGCTCTGTGCATGATGCCTTTATCTTGAGGAATAGCAGCATTCCATATGTGATGTCTCAACTCCAGAGGCAGTGGGTGTGGCTAATAGGTGAGCCCATGGTCCCCACCCAGTTGATGTAGGTATGTGGGTGCGGGTTTGGCCCTAAGGGTGAGTGTCTGGCTAGCAGGTATCCTGGATATTTGCAGGTGATTCTGGTTACCCCAACCTCTTCTGGCTACTGACCCCAGTGAGGAATGCCAGGACAAGGGCAGAGGAACGTTACAATGAGGCACATGGGTGAACAAGGAGGATAATTGAAAGAACCTTTGGCCTGACAGCCAGGTTCAGATGCCTCCATCTGACTGGTGGATCCCTGTATTACTCACCCAAGAAGGTCTGCCAGATCATCGTTGCATGTTGCATGTTGCACAACCTGGCCTTCAGACGCCAGGTGCCTTTTTCTGCAGGAGAAAGAGCCTGGAGATGGTCTTGTGACAGCAGTGGAGCCTGTGGACAGTGAGGAAGAGGAGGTAGAAGATGAAGATGTGGACAACAGAAGTTCACTCATTCAACAGTACTTCCAGTGACACACAGGTAAGACACTGTAACTTCACTTTCCATTGCAGTTGTGTGTTAGACATTGGAAATGGCAGCCTGATTTCCCTATGCCTATGGCCACTTACTGTACCCTTTGGCATCTCTATTTTTCAGGTCTCTGTGCCCCACTCTGGCTCCTGGTGTGTTTACTGCTGCCCACTACAGGTCATACCTATGTATATATAACTGTACAGATGAATTGCAATGTTTACAGCTTGTTAAACTAATACATATTTCAATCAATTGACAGGCTCCGTACTTTTATTTGTTCCAAGGGTGTTTATTTAAGTGCTAATAAGTAAAGGGGGATGTGCAATGGACTGGGGTGATGGTGATGGTAGAGGAATGTCCAGGATAGAGTCCAGTCTATTTGCATCACAGGTGCATTGTCCAAGGGGGCATAGGAAGTGGAGCAATGTCAGTTCAAGGTGGACAGGGTGACAGAATGGGACACAAGGGTGACAATCAGGAGAGTCTTATTTCCTGGCGGGGGTCTTGGCAATGTTCTCTGGCTTCTGCCTGGATCGCAGGTACTGTTTGCCGGGTGGTTCTCCTTCTGCAGGGGGTGGGGTGCTGGTGGCCTGTTGTTCCTGTGTCAGGGCCACCTGTCCACTAGGGCCGGCGAAGGTGGAGGGCTGTTCTTCGGTGTGGTTGGTGTGCCACTGCCTCCCTCATGGTGTTGGCCATGTCAGCCAGCACCCCTGCAATGGTGACCAGGATGGTGTGGATGTGTTTGAGGTCCTCCCTGATCCCCAGGTACTGTCCCTCCTGCATCCGCTGGGTCTCCTGCAACTTGTACAGTATCTGGCCAAGGTCTCCTGGGAATGGTGGGATGCTCCCAGGATCCCTGGAAGTGCCTCATGGAGGGTGGGTTCCTTGGGCCTGTCCTCCCCCTGTCGCACAGCACTCCTCCCAGCTTCCCTGTTGTCCTGTGCCTCTGTCCCCTGAACCGTGTGCCTACTGACCCCATGTCTCTGATTGTCTTGTGTTTGTGGGGTTGCCTGGGGTCCCTGTAGTGGTGGACACACTGCTGATTGAAAGGGGAGGAGGCCCTGTGGTGGGTTGGGACTGTGGCAGGGGAACCGACTGACCAGAGGTCTCTGATGGGCCAGGTTGGTCATCGTGATCCAGGCGCGCACAGCAGCTGTCATCACTGTGGGCCTCTTCTGTGGGGGGACTGGATGTTGGTGGCACCTCCTCTCCGGTGACTTTGAGGGGGGTCCTGTGGGGATGTAAATGCAGTGTTATTGTATCTGCGTGTGCCATCTTGTGCAAGGATATGTTTCCCTCTATGGTTGTTATTAGCAAGGCACATTTGGGTTCTGTGAGATGTTATTGGTTTGGCTAAGTGATTGTCATTAGTGTGTATGCTGTGGTGATGGGTGTCCATGCAGATCTGTGATGGGTGTCCATGAATTGGTGTTGCATGCAGGGCTTGGTATTGGATGGGTGGGTTGTGATAGTGGGGTATATGTGATGGGGGTGAGGGTAGGGGTAGGAGTTTGTGAGGGCATGCAGGTAGGGTGGTGGAGATAGTAGTAAAGATATGACTTACCAGATCTGAGAGTCCAGTCCTCCTGCTACTCCTGCGAGGCCCTCATGGTACATGATTGCCAAGACTTGCTCCTCCCATGTTGTTAGTTGTGGGGGAGGAGGTGGGGGTCCACCGCCTGTCCTCTGTACGGCTACCTGGTGTCTTGCATCCACGGACCGCACCTTCCCCCGTAGGTCATTCCACCTCTTCCTGATGTCATCCCTTGTTCTGGGGTGCTGGCCCGCGGTGTTGACCCTGTCCACAACTCTCCGCCATAGCGCCATCCTCCTTGCAATGGACGTCTGTAGCACCTGTGATCCGAATAGCTATGGCTCTACCCGGATGATTTCCTCCACCATGACCCGTAGCTCCTTCTCTGAGAACCTGGGGTGTCTTTGTGGTGCCATGGGTGTAGTGTGAGTAGTATGTGTGAGGGTGTGTGGGGTGATGTGTTGGGGTGTGTGCTGTGAGGTGCGTGGATGGTGTATGGGTGATGGTGTTATGTGGCTCTGATTCAGTGGGTGCTCCTGGCTTGTCTCTCTCTCAGTTGGCTATATTTGTTTTAGTTGTAAGGGGTTGTGGGTAATGTGGGTGTGTGTTTTATATTGGATTGGGTGTGTGTTGTGTGTATGTGTGTCAGGTGTGTATAGTTTGAATTGTCCAATGTGGTGTAGTATTGTTAGTGTGTGTGTATTTTGAGCACAGCGGTGTGTACCGCCAATGGTTTACCGCGGTTGAATGACCGCTGTGGTGATTCGTGGGTCATGATGCTGTGGGCGTATTTCTGTTAACGTAACAGAGTGGGTTTTGGTACTACCAGTTTACCACTGACCTTTGGTCTGGCAGACTTGTGAGGGTGTCTGTGTAGTGGCGGATTTCTCTGTGTGGGTCATAATACCCGTAACGGTATATCGCCGTGGTCACGGTATGTTGGCAGCAGTCAGCACGGCCGTAGGCGGCATTTACCGCCAGGGTTGTAATGAGGGCCTATATGTTAATACAACCACCACGGCACATGGCCTTTGGACGTGTGGGGCAGCGGTTGGTCACTGGGTCTGGCCTGCAGTCAGGCCTTGCAGCCAACCCCTATAGCTACCCAACCCCACTCTGCACACAGTCAAAAGTCCTGAGCAGCATGGGTGACCACAGCATCTGGGGCCAACCTCTTAAACCACCCAACCCCACGCTGCACATGGCCTTCTACTGTGTGCAGCGGAGGTTGGCCGCAGGGTCTGGTGTGTCACCAGGCCCTGTGTCCAAACCCTGTAACCATCCAACCCTACACTGCACACACCCATTGGCCATGCACAGCGGTATTTGGCCTCAGGTCTGCATGTCCCACTCCCCCAGGGCCAGGCCTAAATATTAGATTTTCTTTTGTGGAGGGGCCATGTGGCCCCCTCTCCCCAGGTCTATTTCATCCCCTGGGAAGCCCATCTCCCAGGGCCCAGTCTAATTCTGTAAATTATTTTTGGGGAGGGTGGCTGTGTGGCCCCTGTCCCCACGGCTGATCTCTGCCCTGGGGACCCCATCCCCCGGGGCCCAGCCATGTGACCTGGGTGCCCCCAGGGTACCCAGTCACAATATTGGGGACTGCAGGGGAAGCATTCCCAACCTCCTGTGGGAGGCAGCATTGCTGTCATAGAGTGAGAACAATGTTCCTCTGTTTCCCAGCCTGCATGTTGTTGGCAGGGAAAAAAGGAAACCTCCTCTCGCAGTAAGGGTGAGCTGTTTGATAGCTGTCGAAGCTCCCGCCAAGTCACAGCAAATAGCTATGTCCCAGGGGTGGCCACTCTGGGACATAGCAGGAGCCTGCCCTGTGGGTGGTGGTCTCCAGGGTCATTAATGGCTCCTTGACCTCTAACATAAATAGCCCCAGGGAGGTGGTGGTCCTTTGAGGTTCACAATGGACCACCTTCCTGTTTTAAAATTTTTGCCCTGGGGAGGCGGCAGGCCCCATGGCTGTCGGGGGGTGGGTGGCCTTCCTGCATTAGGTTGAGAGATGTGCCCTTGGGAGGTGGTGGTCCCCATGGTTGTGGGGGGGGCAAGTGGCCCCCCTGTTTTAGTTTTTGAAACGTGCCCCAGGGAGGTGGTGGTCCCCCAGGCTGTGGGAGAGGCAGGTAGCCCCCAGCACACATAATCGCTTTAGCCCAGTGGAGATGGTGGTCCCTGGGGCTGCGGAGGGCCATGCGTTCCACTGCATTTAAGGAGATTTTAACCCTGGGGTCAATCAGAGCTGTGCATTTCTGTGCTTGAGCTCGTTGTTATTCACGAATCCTTTGCGCCATTAGATATCTATATTTCTTTTTCTTTTAATATCTCAAAAACTACTGAACAGATTTACGCCAAACAACAAAAAGGCTTCTTTCAGGATCAAAAGCTACCTTTCTGTCAAATTTGAATAATTCTGTTCAGTAGATCAGACTGTAGTCATGTTAAAAATCCCTATGGGAATTAACATGGGAAATGCAACTTTTTTTTAAACCCCTTTTCTTTGCCCCGCTTAACAAATCACCTGGAATCTTCCCATGTACAACATGATTTTTGGGAACCCCATTTTTTGGAAAATGTCGTGAAGATTTATAAAACAACACCGAAGATACAGGCAAGTCAAAAAATGCTTTTTCTATGGAAACATAGGTGGTCATTATGAACTCGGCAGGAAAACCCGCCGAGTTCAGCGCTGGCGGTCAACAAAATGCCGCCAGTGCACAGAATCCCCCGCCAGCCACATAATGAACATTCAGCTAGGCAGGTGGGCAGAAACAGTGTTTCCGCCAGCCGGCCCAGCTGAATGCAGGACCTGAACATTGATGCCGAATGTAGCAGGTCGGTGGGTGCAGCAGCACCCGTCGCACATTTCACTGCCCGTAAATCGGGCAGTGAAATGCGTGACGGGGCTGTGCATGGGGGCCCCTGCACTGCCCATGCCAAGTGCATGGGCAGTGTAGGGGCCCCTAGGAGGGTCTGAGGCACCCATTCCACCAGCCTTTCCATGGCGGGGTAAACCGCCATGGAAAAGCTGGTGGAACCTGAAACATTATCCGGCAGGCAGCACTGCTTGCAGCGCTGCCCTGTCAGATATGTAACTCTGCCATCGCCACGCTGTTTTTACTGCCACCACCAGCATGGCAGCCCAGCCCTCCATGTTCGTAATGAGGGCCATAGTCCTAATTATAAGTACCTATTGGTGACCACCAGTAGGTAGGCTTTATATATATATATATATATATATACCACTGATGCCGCCATCCCGTAAATCTGAGAAATCTCGGAATGACAAAACTGACGAGCCGTAACTCCGTGTGTACACAACATGCGCTTTTATTATTTCTCTGGCAACATAAGTGATAAAAAAAACGGACGCGTTTCGGAGCAAAAAGCTCCTTCATCACAGGTTACCACAGTCACGTCTTACAACTATGTTAAATAGCCACTTGCACTTTCTTATCCTATGATAAACATAAACAAAAAACTTACAAAACAGTACAACACTGCTGAAAAGAGTGATTCATGTGCCTTTCTAGAAAACACTATCTACCTATAAATACTCGGTCAACTCCAGTCGGATGCTTTGCTTTATTTCCTCAAAAAGAACTCTTATCCTCTCTCTTGTTTCCTGGATCACCGCACCCTCTTTTCCCTGGTCAAAGATTCCTAGCCTGACCCTGTGACATCTGTGCCCCTGCAGTCATCTCTGAGTAGTTCATCGGACTTTTCCAATCCCTGCATTCCGGAAAAAAGCTACCTGTGTACGACTGTGGGGAATCCTCTTCGCGGTTGCAGCCATTCAGGAACCGGCCCGTTGTCATTCCAACATGTGAGGACGTGACCTGCAATGAAAGGAAGTACAAGCAAAAAAAGAGAAAACAAGGTTAATGCACTAGTCTTTGTTTCTCTCCCATAACAAGTCTACAAAAAATAAAAGCATCAAGGCTTGTGAATAATCCCGGCATAAGATTCCCACACTATCTTCTGGAAGTTCAAGAGACTATTTGCAAACCTTTAAGAGAGAAAAAGAGAATTCAAAAATAAGAAAAGGAACAGCAGTCACATAACAAGAGCATATGGCGTGATATCCTGCAGTGAAAATCTGTAAACTGTTATCCGAAGCTCATGTAAGGAGTGAGAATTTATATTCCACAAGAACTAAAGGAGTGCATATTTTCTGTGTTGTTAAAAGCATCTCTTAGTGTATGCACTTCCAGTGAAAAAATGTTATTTGAACTATGTTAATGTATGTCAATGCTAATATAGTGTGTGTGTTCCTTCCTTTTAGTTGACTCTTCTCCACACCTGAAAGAGGAAGACACTTGGGGCATTACCAGGCAGGATAGCAAGCTGGATACCACTCAGAGGGTGCAAGTCTTTGTTTCTTTTACTATTTTGTCCCGTGCCATTACCAAGCAGGAAAGCAAGCTGGATACCACTGAAAGGGTGCAAGTCTTTGTTTCTTTTACTATTTCATCCCAACCCCTTTCCCTCCTGGGACAGCATCTTATTTGAGGTTATCATTCCTTGGTCGACGTTGTGTTGGGAGAGAGTAGGGTCCAATATGGTCTCTGCGGACAACTCCTCCAGGTGACTGGCCTGTCATTTTTCGTATGAGAAAAATCTAACACTATATTCTGTTTTTTTGATGTTGCATCATGCAACCTTTCCTCGATGAACTGACAGCAAACCCATCAAAATAACTGTAACGCCTCTTAAGTACCACACAAAAGTCAGTCCCTAATAGACAGATTTCCAGAGGGTCATTCACCTGATTTTTATCTCAAACCTATCACTGAGGCCTATGACTGTATGCTGGACTTATATGGTGCTAAATTAGCTACAAGCAATGGAGTGCTGATACAGTGCACGGAGTATTACAGCAGAAGTGAGGCACGATATCAAGGAGGCTTGAGAGGCGCAGTAGGGAGAAGGACATTGAGGGGTAGAAGTGGTAGAGCAAGGGCATTTGCACAGGAAGTATGGCTCAGTAGCAGCAAAGCAACCTAGCAACAAAGATGCTTGAGGAATACAGTCTTTTGTTGACTCTCAAAAGAAAAAAAGAGCACACTTACATATTTTATTTATTCCATTTTAGTTTTTAATATAACTGAAACCTAACTCCTAGAAACAATAGATTATTTTACAGGGTACATTGTTATTATTGCTTCAGGTGCATCTCAAAATATTTCTGTGCAGCGTTAAATTGTAACCATATTATTTAAACCATGATATGAAAGGGAAGGAGCGTTAACATAAAACCTGGATAGTACTAGGCAGCATGGTAATTCTATTATTATATTATTATACTTATGACCAGGGCCAGTGGGGAGACACAAGTGTTCAGCCACAGTGTTTTTCAAGAAAATGTGAGTTTGGTACACTTACTAAGCAATGTTCTCTATACTGCATAATTTGAAGATTTTAACAAAGTATGTTTCTAAATGATTGCTCTTCAAGCGGCACACTCCAGAACAGAGTAGTTGCCAAGGAAAAAGGCTACCTTTCAGCTTTTGATCGGTGTAATTGGACATTTAAACAGATGACATATTTGCCTACTTCAAGTAATCATCCTCATTAATGGATGGAAGCTAGTGGCCTGATTTATGAGAGGGTTTTACCCATCTCGTGGCTATGGGGAAATGTGGTGTTGCAATAAATACAGCAAGAAATAAAAACCTTGAATGCTTTAATGGAATCCAAATAGGTTAGAAAGAGTCCTGCTTTTTCATAAAGATGTTTTGTTTTATCATTCACAACACATTTGCACTCCTGTCACAGACAAGGTTTTTAAAGTAGCACATTAGTCTCAGACTTTAAAGGTATCCAAACCATTATAAATAGGAAATGTACTGCAGTGTCGTGAACAAAGGGTGTACTAAAGGTTTAGAAAATAACTGGGGTGCGTTGAATAAGATTATATAATAAAACGTGTGTACATGAAGGCGCATTTTCTACTAAGTGCCATATTATGTTTGTTTCACATTGTCTTGTTTTTTAATGCTGAAAAGTCGCCTAAAGGACGGTGTTAATACAATGGTTTTTATGGGGTTTAATTTGGCTTTTCTTTCTGCTTAATTCACTCAACACTATCACACAATGCGACCCTCCATTGCCAAATAATTACTGTAACCGTGCTAGTAACCCCTTTATTAAATTGAGAGTATTACATATATATTCACTTTGAGCTGAGCGCGATACACATCTTTGGCTGGAGCGCTTGTTATTTCACACCTACTTTGCACCTCAGACTCAACCTAAATCAGGAGTTGGCAGTACAAGGAAAGGTCTCTAAATAGCCCAAATAGAATATAATCCCCTCAGATTATAGGGCAATGACAAAATGAAGTTGTTAGGCTAAACATCACATCATTGCCTGCTACACTGAAACCATACCTACCTGCCTTCCTGAGGAATGGAGAGAGCTGTCTCAAGCTTTGACTTGAACCTCTATGCCCATTACAGTCACCAGAGCTACTACTGCTATTCTTCTGCTGACGACACATGAAAGAGTTTCAAGGTCCTGTCACAAAGGCATACGTCCCCCAATGAAGCTTTTCTCATGAGGTTGCAGGGTTTTACATGTCCTATTTCAGAGGATGGCGTTGTCCACCTAGAAATAAAAGAGTGGACCTGTGACTTGAATAATTCCAATGCTTGACCTTGTAAAGCATCACTCTATGGCTGTAGGCCTCAGACGGCCCTGTAGACAGGAGAAGCTGGTTATGCTATAGGGAAATCCCAAGGACCAGTTGGAACTGTACATTTGGCAATGGCCAGAAACGGGAGCTGTATCTGTAGGAAGCCTCCCACTACTTGAAACAATTGACTGCATTCTGAAGAACTAGCCCTTCTGTTTAGAGACATTTTCATCGAGGTAGCAGTGCTACAGAATGATTATGGAAAGGTTCAGATTAAAAAAATACCATCTTTGAAAGCTCGTGGTAAGCAACATATCATGGTTTTGCTGGTAAGGGTATCATAAACAACTTAATTTTAGTATTTTGTCTTTGTCTGTGCTTTTGGCAATATATTTGACACTACAGCTGACTTTCTCAACAGACACAATGAACCTCCTCGAGCCCTTCTTGACTACAGTTTACAGTTTAGTCTCACTGAAGATCTTCGATATTTAATCCACTTCTGACCTGGATGAATCCCCAAATTTTCCTTGGCCACTCTCACTTCTGAGTCAGCCCACATTATGCCTAATCTACTAAATCCAATAGAACTGTAATGTATTTCTAAATTACTATAATTTTTTAGTGGAATAGTTTATGCATTTGCTATCAATTTCGATCCCTACATATCATTAAAATATCATTATCTTTAACATTCTTTATTATTTAACTGTATTGTTGGTTGGAATAATTGTTGTACATGTACCACACATATTTGTCTGGAGTAAGACCCTCTTATAGTTTGTGTCAAGCTAACAAATATGTGCAAGTATTTTTTGGTAGAAACCAGTTTATCTTCCTCTTACACTTGAGCCCAGTAATCAATGGCAGCTTGCTCTAACCAGCATTTATTGTGTCATAGACACTTTGATGGCTTATTGCCTTTCTTTCCGATTTTATGTCAAGTCTTTTGGATTTCATCAACTTAAGTTAGTTACCCCCCGTACTTTTGCCAGCAGAGGCTATGCTTGTTACGATTCTGTCGTCCCATTTCTAGGGGGCACTGTAAGGGGACGGTCGGAATCCTGGGAATCACCTTGAACACTTATCTAGAGTCCCTTGCTGATTCCTGTTTGTTTCTCTTTTCGCCATGGTATGCTTTTGTAGTATTACATTTCCTTCCTGGGACTGCAAATCACATAATGCACAGCCTGGTAGTCAAGAAAGCCTGGATTCTGTTTTACATTGTTTTCTATGGGAGAAATCCATTTGCTCCTTTTCACTGGATCCTTTCCTCCAGGACTTACAAGTATCTGAAACTACACACACCTGAGACTTCTCCTGTGCAGCCCAGTCATGTGATTCCACCTGGGGTTTTCTGCAGCTCGGAACTGCTTATAAGCAGCCATTTCCTCAAGATTCCCGTCGTGCACTGGAGTTTGATTCCTTTGTGTTACAGACCCCTTATCGGATGGCGTTCCAGTCTTGTTCCTGTTCTGTTCCAGCCTGAACCAGTTTTATGTTTCTCTGCCCTGCTCCTGATAGTTCCAGCCAGAGTCTGCTCCCCATCTCTTAGCCTTGCATCTGTTTGTTTCTTCCAGAGCCTGCTCCCTGTTTCTCTGTCCTGCTCCTGCCTTGTTCCAGCCTGAACCTGCTCTCTGTTTCTCAGTCCTGTTTTCTGCGTATTCCTACTCCCTGTATTCCAGCCCTGCCCTTGCTTGTTCCAGCCAGAGCCTGCTCTCTGTTTCCCGTTCCTGTCTCTGTTTGTTCCAGCCAGAAGTTTGCGCCCTGTTTTCCAGTCCTAGTCCTGCCTTTGCTTCAGCCTGAGCCTGTTCCCAGTTCCTGTCTCTGTCTCTTAGTTTGTCCCTTCTGTTTCTGTTTCCTCTCGGTATTTGTGTCTGGTAAGTGTTCTATCAGTTTTCACCAGTGTATATGTGTTCTCCTTTGTATTGGGGTTGGCTCATGGTTTCCAGGAGGCAATTCCAGCCCCCATCCTTGTCTAGTGTTATACGTTGTCTTTCGTGCCTAACAGTTACAGTGTGCTATTGCTGTTTTTCCAGGAATCGCCACTGTGTTTCCAGCTGGACCCACAAGAGCTTGTCTTGTGTATGTAAGTGCTATCCTTGTTTGTGCTCTAGGGTCCAGAGACAGAATCACTTCTGCTGCCTCCTTTCTATGGGGCTGGCAGGGTGACTATCTGTAAGAGCAAACTGCACAGAGGCATTGACATTCCCTGTCACTGTGGGAGGTTCTGCACCCTACTCTGTGTACAACCCCACTGTGTTTGTCCATTAGTAATCCGTTTCCTGTTTGTTCACACAAGGGTTCCTCTGCTTTTACTTTCCTGTTTCCTGTGCCAGTCCATAGCTGTCCTTTCCGTGTATGCCTTTAGCTGCCCCAGTACACTACCTCTTTAGGATAGTCGGTGACCTCAAGGGGTGTCCCAACCAAAGTCCTGATCAGACCCACCTGAAACCGTGACAATGCTGGCTCTGGGGGTTAATAACCTTTGATCATTTGCAATTGAATATTGGGCCATTGATCAAAGTATTTCAGATTTTCTGCCTAATTCAGGGTGCATGTTCTGACATACTTTTCTTTCTGGTCATGACCACCAGTATAATCCTAGTGGTAGTGAACAGGAACAGAAAAAAATGACTTTCATACAAAGAAGAAAAGTCTCAGTGTGTCAGGGACGTTTAGGCCTACATTATGACTTTGGCAGTAAGTACCGCCTACCGTTGCGGCAACGGCCACCAAAAGACCATCACCACGGCTAACATCAGTCCACCAAATAATGACCACAGCTGGATTTCCGCCACAAAAAGTGCGGAAACCAGGCTGTGGCAATGCTGGCGGACGGCATTGAGGTGGCACTGCTACCACCAGCAGCGCCCTACCAGTAGACCGCCGCCAGCCATATTATGACAAATAGTACAGCCTGGTGGTGTTCTGTAGGTGGGTGCTGCTGGTGGTAGCAGCGCCCGTCCCGTCCCCTGCTGGAAGACCCCCTGGATCCAGGTAAGTTGGGTTTCCAACAGGGGAGAGGGATAGGGGATGTTGTGTGTGTGTGTGGGGGGGTATGTGTGTGCATGAGTGTGTGAGTGTGTGTGTGAATGCGAATGTATGTTTAGTGTTGCTTACGTGTGTGTATGTATGTGTGAGAATGCGTGAAAGTATGGATATGTGAATGCGTGTCTGCATGTCAGTGTGAATGTGGTGGGGAAGGATGCATGCATGTATGAATGCGTGTATGCCTGTGTTAGTGGGTGTGTGTATGCGTGATGCGTGTCTGTGTGTGTAGGGGGTGGAGGATTGGAAGAGGGGGAGCGTCGATGGTGGGGGGGCATCTGGGGAGTTGTTGAGGGGAAGGGGCCTCCTATCAGTGACAGAGAATGGATTCCCTGTCAATGATAGGGCCTACTGCCATGGTTTTAGTGGCGTTACGAACCCCAAAAAAACCATGGCGGTAGGCAGGGTCAAAATGCCTGAGGCAGAACAATAGAGGCTGCCAGGCTGGAGATTCTTATCTCCAGCCTGGCGGCTGCTACCGCCATAACGGTCAGAATGGTACATTGGCAGGTTGGATTCATCCAACCAGCCAATGTCATAATATGGCGGTATGTACCTCCAGCCTGTTGGCGGTACCACCCCCAAATTACCACCAACCACCGGGGCCAAAATCCATGTAATTTCAGGAATTTTGCATTACGTTTGTGTTAGACTTTTCATCCTTGGCGTGGTCTCCCTTAACTTTTTGCCTCTGTCCCCCAGGTTATTGATGTGTGCTGGACTCTGATTTTTCTGTTTTTATTACTCTGGGCACTTTACCACTGCTAAACAGTGCTAAAGTGCAAGTGCTCCTGTTTAAAATGTGTATGTAATTGGTTCTCCATGATTGGCATATTTGTTTTACTGTTAAGTCCCTAGTAAAGTGCACCAGAGGTGCCCAGGGCCTGTAAAACAAATGTTACTAGTGGGCCTGCAGCACTGGTTGTGCCACCCACACAAGTAACCCTGTAATCATGTCTCCGACCTGCCACTGCAGTGTCTGTGTGTGCATTTTTACACTGAAAATTCGACTTGGCAAGTGTGCCCACTTGCCAGGCCTAAACCTTCCCTTTTCTTACATGTAAGGCACCCCTAAGGTAGGCCCTAGGTAGCCCCAAGGGCAGGGTGCAGTGTATGGATAAGGTAGGACATATAGTAATGTGGTTTATATGTCCTGACAGTGAAATACTGCCAATTTCGTGTTTCACTGTTGCAAGGCCTGTCTCTCTCATAGGATAATATGGGGGCTACCTTTAAAAATGATTAAAGTGTAGATTCCCCTAGAGAATAGATGGACATGTGGAGTTTAGGGTCCCTGAACTCACAATTTAAAAATACATATTTTAGTAAAGTTGGTTTTGAGATTGTGTGTTTGAAAATTACTCTTTTAGAAAATGAGCATTTTCTTGCTTAAACCATTCTGTGACTCTGCCTTGTTTGTGGATTCCCTTTCTGGGTCAGTTTGACAGTTGGGTTGTTTTTCACCTCACACTAGACAGTGATACAAAGGGAGCTGGGGTGTAGCCTGCATTTCCTAATTAGCCATCTCTGCTAGGAGGGGGGGTGGAGTGGTCACTTTCATCTGAAAGGACTGTGCCTGCCTCTGACAATGCAGACTCCAACCCCCTGGTGTGTGTCTGAGGCCTTGCCTGGGCAAGGCAGGATTTCACAAGTAGGTGTGAGTCCCCTTTGAAGAAAGGTGACTTCAAAGACTAAAATGGGTATGGAGAAGAACTGATAGCTGAGGAAGAAGTGCTGCCCTGCCTGTGACTGTGCTTTGTGGAGCTTTCCTGCAGTGCTGCTTCTGCCAGAGTAAGAGGGCAAAGACTGGACTTTGTGTGCCTTCCATCTTGTGAAGAAATCTCCAAGGGCTTGAGTTAGAGCTTGCCTCCTGTTGTTTGAAGTCTCAGGGACAGCAAAGACTTTTCTCTGCCAGCACCTGGAGTCTCTGGAGAGACTCCTGCTCTGACAAGTGGTGCCCTATCCAGTCCCTGGGCCCTTGAAAGGAAAGCTGGTGGAAATCCAAGGAAATCGACTTCGGACGACTCCGGACCGCCGCCGCTGCTGAATCCGGTACCGCCGCCTGCACCCGACGCCGTAACCTTCGCTGGAACGTGACGCTCTTTGCAGGCCCGACGCCGCTGCAGCCCCGCTGAAGTCCGCAACTCCGTGGAAGTTGCTGCACCACGTCGTGACTGACGCCGCTCGAAGTGCGCGGATTCAACATTTCGCACAGACGCTGCGATCCCCGACTTCGCGCATCGGCGTGTTTTCACTCTTCACCAAAGGTACTGTACTTGGGGGTCTACACGACTCCGTGTCCGGCGCCGCTGGTGTCAGCTTGTTGGGAACGACTCCGTCACGACGCCGTGTTAACATCTCATCGAAGCATTTTTGTTTCTAAGCTCTATTTTTGAATTTAATCTTTAAAAAGTCATAACTTGACTTGTGTATGTGGGATTTTTGTCGTTTTGGTCTTGTTTTGTTTAGATAAATAATTCCTATTTTTCCAAACTGGTGTTGTGTCCTTTTGTAGTGTTTTCATTAAGTTACTGTGTGTGTTGGTACAAATACTTTACACCTAGCACTCTGAAGCTAAGCCTACTGCTCTGCCTAGCTACCAAGGGGGTAAGCAGGGGTTAGCTGAGGGTGATTCTCTTTTACCCTGACTAGAGTGAGGGCCCTTGCTTGAACAGGGGGTAACCTGACTGTCAATCAAAGACCCCATTTCTAACAGTTTGTTACACAAAATTCCTGAAATTTAACCATCACGCCTTTCCACATAATTATGCACCTTTTCAGTAAGAAGTTTCTGCGAATGTGTCATTTGTGGTAAAAATTTACAGTGAGTGCACAGGACCAACAAAATGTGAGTTGTTGTTAGCGGTGCCTTTGCTTTCTTGCACTATTTACTAGCTTAAAATATGTCCTTGCAACAAAATGGATACGAGGATGCATTGCATGCTCGAATATAGCACAAAATTCAAGATTTGCATTGTTTGAAATTACACAAAGTTTTGAAGAAATTTTGTATGATTACGCTGAAGCATATTCCCACACCCTTATTTGCTATTAGCAGAGCCAGAGGAGGCATTGGGGAGGGTCACCCAGCAGTTTCATTGACTCTAAGCTGACCAGGAGAATTGCAGTTTGGAGGGACTAGAGGATCCCTAAAGAAGGACCCAAGTCTGATATAATGCAAAACAAATAAAAGAGAAAGCTTTTTGAATGACGCCTCTAGAGTCTTACTTTCAGCTAAGATGTATTCATTTTTATTTTTTGTATGTTGGTGTACAGAAGAATACCACTTCTACAAATACTGTTGATAAAAACTAAAACTGTAGGCAAGAAAATCATATTTTCTGCTGACTGCATTTACAAGTATTTCTGATAATAAATCACTTATGGTGGGATGTTGACAGACACACAAGAGTCACTTAATAAATACATAGGGGCAGATTTAAGAGCGCTTAGGATCACTTTTCGTGACACTCCATTGGCATTAATTACTGCTCCATATTTACAAGGAGGTGTAATGACACTTTTTGCCTCCTTGTAAATATGGGCCACTCCGATGCAGTTTTCCGCATCAGAGGGGCATGCAATGAGTGTTGCAGTTGGCGTTCCACAACTAAACTTATTGCTTTTGATGCTGCATCAAATTTAGAAGAAATCGTAAATCTATGGCACCGTCAAAAACCTAACGCCACTCCAGGGGTGTTGTTAGCATGGCAAAACGAGGAGGAATGATTTTATTCAACCTAGTTTTTTGCTTTTTCGCAGCACATATAGAAGAAGCCAAACTCCATGGATGATTGTTTATATGCAGGTAGGTATTCCTTCCTGCACATAAACAATCATTACATAAGCATTATAAACCATCATTTCACTATGGTGCAAGGATGCCTGTGTTGGCGGAGGCAGCTTAATTCACCACTGACGCAGGAGGAAACGCAGGGGTGCGCTGTATTCCTGTAAATACAGTGCATCACTGCGTTTCAAAAGTAGCGCAGTGCGGCAATGCTATTTTTGACGGAGCACTACAATGCATCATTTTGGCATCAATCATGGCCATATTGTGGTAGATGATACATTTTGTAGATGGTGCATTTGTTTGCGATCACACATGTACTCCACAAAGCAGGCGTGAGATATTAACACTGGAGGCCTGATTACAACCTTGGCGTAAAGGATTACTCCATCCCAAAGGTGAGGGATATCCCGCCCACCGTATTACAAGTTCAATTATATCATATAGAACTTGTAACAGGGCGGAGGGGATATGTGTCACATTTGGGACGGAATAATCCCATTGACTTTATGCGTGTCTCTAACCCTGTACAGTGTGCCGCTGTATTTTGGCTAGGCCTGCGGTATACAAATCCTATATAAATAAATGCACATATATGTACATAAATACATCAGCAAGAGCTGTTCTTTGGGGCAGTTTTGACTGCTAAGGGAGAGGCTATAGAATGAAACAGAGTAAGCGAACATTTCAATGCAGGGGATCTAGTGGATTGAGGGCTTGAAACAGAGATGTGTGAGAATAGTTTATGGACTGGTAAAAAGTGGTTAGATGCTGAACACTGTTGTAGCATGGGTGCATTAGGATGCCAACCTAGAGAGTTAAATGAGGGGCCTGCCGATAGCTCCCATGTATATCAGTAGAGAAAATGTATGGATTGTGAGGTATTCAGCTGAAAACCATTCAAGGTAAAGGTGGTACGATGTGCAGCAATCTCCTACCAAACTCATACCAAGTTCCATATTATCTTCGCCTGGAGATACCGGGGCTCAACAGCAAGTATGGTCCCATGAAATGTTTTAAGGTTTTTTTCTCACTTCATGTTTTACAACCTTCTGGGGTATATTCAAGCCACAAATCTGAAATAATTTGCTACTTCTTTGAGCAGGTGATAAATGTCAGCCATCGTGGGAGGGCTTGACAAGGTGGGAGGAGGGAGGGCAGAGATCCTTTCACTTCACCTGGGTAGTGAATTTTCTGTTGGGTAGGTGGGGGCCAAATGCAGCAGCTGCCTGCTGCTCCATTAGCTCCCCAGAGGTCTCAAAGTCAAGTGCATCTGAAACTTATCATGTCTGGAGTTTAAGGAACCGATAATTCCAGACCCAGAGACACTGAGGGCCATATTTATACTTTTTTAGCGCCGCATTTGCGTCATTTTTTTGAGACGCAAAAGCGGCGCTAACTTACAAAATACTATTGTATTTTGTAAGTTTGTGCCGCTTTTGCGTCAAATAGCGGCACTAATGCGGCGCTAAAAAAGTATAAATATGGGCCTGAAAAACATTTAGTTGTCTGAAGCTGTATCCCCTGTCCCCCTCCCTTCTCGGTGGGCTGGGTTCTGTGCAACTAGAAATGAGTGGCTAACTAGTAACTAACACCTTTTTCTATATTCTATTTCTTTCTCCTTAACCATGTACTCAAGATTTTCAAAGCATCTTTCCTCGTGTACCTGTTTTCTGTCTTTCTCTTCTTTTTTGGGACTTTGCTATTTATTGGACACAATGCAAATATAATCAGGGCTGGACCGACGGTAGAAGGCATCGGGCATTTCCCGGGAAGCTGGAAGGGTGGAGGTCAGTTTTGCAGCAGTGGGGGCTGGATTTGTTACTGGGGTCCAGTTTCGCAGCAGTGCTGCAATATCAGCCCCCAGAAACAAAAGCAGCAGTTCTTCACACTTGCACCCCACCTCCCCGGAGGCTGATCCGACAATGTTAACAGGGCAGCTTTGGGTTCCCAGTCCGGGCCTGAATGTAGTTTACTTCATCTAATCCTAAAACAGTTACTTTAGCCCTCCACAAGAAGACCTTACACCTTGCCTTTCTTACCTAATAAATAAAAAAAAGCTAAGTTTCAAAGTATGTACCTATGGCACAGACTTAATGTATAGTGAGTCCCCAACATATTGCTACCAATCTGCATTTCCCAGCCAGATCTTCTTGGTGACTTTCACTTTAGAGCCAGTGGGGAGAAGCCCCCACCAATCTTATTAGAGACTACTAAAATAAGTAAGCTAATACTGATCACAGGTATCTGAGGCTTGAGTCTTTAAGACTGATGTAAGCTTATTTCATTTTATGAGTCCACTGACTACTGTATTATTTGATATAACCACTACAGAGGAGTGAGTAGTAAATATATACCTTTAAATGGATGTAGTGGTAGGCAATGTAGTGAACTCTCTATTATTGAAGTTCAACAATATCACCCTCGATAGATTGACATACAACAAACGTCCATCCAATTCAAGACTGAGACTCAAAACTCATATTCAGCCAAAAGCAAATCACAATTTTTTTAAAGTGTATTAACCAAAATATAATACACAACTCAAATGCCCGCTTTATTCTGACTTACATGACAACCACCATTATCCTGTTCAGTCCCGTACGAACAGTTGTGATTTCTGAATCACATGTATTATCACCTTTCTTACAAATATACAAACATATGCCTATAATCTAAATTGTCAGTCATCCCCTTCCATCTACTGTTCCCAAGTTGTCACTTCTGAAGAAAACTGAAAGGACTTTGTGAAAAATGTCAGAAAGGTCTTGGCAGAAAAGGGGAGGAGCCAAGATGGCCACCTGAGCAAACTTGACTCACGGCTTCTCTGACAAACTAAAGGATTTAGCCCCTCCTCTGCCTCCTGTACAAGTGAAGCACTGCTCTGCACTGAAGCGGGGACAGCACCCTCATACCTGTAGATGACAAAAAAAAAGAAGCGGAAACCTCCATCAAGGGTCTACTTTGGCATTAGCCGGAGGCAAGGCGTGGGCAGAGTCAGGCCTGTGCTAAGTGATGTGCAGTCCGTGGTGGGACACCGCTGGGTCACAGTCACAGGCTCGACTACAGAGCGGAATGAAAAAGACCCGGGATTTGAAAGATGAATCACAAAGCTGTGCGCCGCTGCCCAGGGATGGAAGAGGCCTCAGGCAAGATACGAGAAACCCGAGCCAGGGCGGTGAACCACACAACAGCGGCACCACCTGGGCCAGGTGAGGCCTCACGAGGAATGCGAAAAATGCCCTGCACAAAGGAAAAGAAGACAGCACCGCGCGAGCTGGACTCCGCTCTGCCTGGTGACGCTCTGCTCTAACCCTAGGCATGAACAATAAACGATCGCCACACAGAAATTAGAGGTGAGAGCGGCAAAGGGAGAAGAGGAGAGGCAGCATGTTTTGAAGCCAGTGAACTCTGGCTGGGAGACCTCAGGCAGTCCGTGGTGAAGTGAGCAGAGGATGCCCCGAGGCCCATGGTGAGGGGCTGGGATGGTGGAGCACACCAGTTGATATTCAAATAGACAAAGGGGGTGAGCAAAGGAAATTACCACTACTACCTGTAATTGGCAGCCAGCAGCAAGCAGATTGAATTATGACATAATTTAAAGGACAGTGATACCGCACTACATGGCTCAGTGTTTAACTAAAGGGTGTGACCCTCAACTCTCACAAACATTGACTTCCCTAACTGTGATAGCGGCAGATAAATCTGGGCATCCATGGTGGGAGGAGGTGGTCAGTTTGCTTGCCCTGCGCCCCGAATTGACTGGCACCCTGCAGAGGGAGAGAATGCCACTAAAAGTGAAAAGGGGTCCCGGAGCGGCCTCGAAGGCTCCGGGATCCCTTTAGTCTCTTAACGCTGTAATTAGATACCAAAAGGCAGGTCACGGCCAGTTTCACTCCAGTTTATTTGAAGATCAATAAACATACAGACACACTACAGGATTCACACCAGCGTCTGGCTCCTCAGCTTTCCCTACTAACCGCCTCCCATGGAATCCCCAGAGCATTCACGTAATGGAACTATCACCTCGAGGAATGTGCCGACAATTCCATCCACGCATGAATACAACATATCCACTCCCTTTATACAAACCAAAAGAACAAACAGGTTAATATAAACAACTGCATGATAAAGTAAACAGAATAATAAGGGAAAGGAATAAAAATTAAAAAAAAAGTACAGCAACACAAAAAGAAAATCATGTGACATCAAACCCTGTTTAACAAAACTACTGTATAACGCCATATCATTGTATGTTTAACACAATCCTAAATAACATCATATCACATAACATACTCCTTTAAATATGCTGGAACTCTCCGACACCTAGGACCTAACCCACGTGTGTGAGGAACATAACTGGTTGCGGTGGTAGGTATGTGCAAGACATTCGATGTCTGTTCCCCATTTTCACCATTTGCATGATTATTTCTCGCCAAATCTTCATCCGACATAAACAAGAAACTGTTGCAGCCACCCTCATTTTCACCCTTATATTCAATATGTTGTCTTTCCCTTGCTTTGCAATACAAAGCAACTTTCCTCTTGTTCCAGCTTTAACCATTCTCCAACACCACATGAAAATCGTGAACTTCCCTCACCTTTCAAGGTCCTCGAAATTTCATAAGACCTCCACACCCACGTCCTGAACGTACTTTAACAAAGTCCCCCACTTCAACCACATTCCTAACTTTTGGTAAGGGAAGTACCCTCTGACTTGCAGACACTTCACCTTTCTGAACTAAACTAGACATCCATAAAGGGTTAAATTCTGTCCCAGCTTCTCTACCTCTCATCACCACAAAAGGTGTTTTTCCTGTTCCCCCATTTACAATCGTTCGATAAGCCCAAACTAGGTCACTAATAATATCCCGTACATCTTTCCTACTACTCAATGCCATTTGAATAATGCCTTTCACCATACGGTTACTCCTCTCCACAATGTCATTTGCCTGGGGATTGTACAAAGAGGTGCAAGAATGGCCAATCCCACATGAAGTTAAAAAACGTTCCACCTCAAAGGAAGTTAATTGTGTACCATTATCAGTGATGACTTTCCCAGGACACCCCACCTCCAAAAACACCTCTTTCATTGCTTTAATTGTATTCGTAGTAGTGATGTCCCTTAGAAACTTCACAATTAGCCATTGTGAATGGACATCCATCATGACCAATACACACCTCACATCTGGGGTGACCCCCCCAAGTGGACCGATACAATCCATGCACACTGTATGCCACGCTTTTCCAGGGTCTGGTATACTCCCAACCACACTTTGTTTCCCTACCTTCAATCTCTTCTCGCCTTCCTTACAATCATTACAGTTCTCAACCCACAAATCCACATCTTTATCGAGTCCAGGCCACCAGAACTGCTTCCTTAACCTTTTCTCAGTTAGTGTTGAACCTAAATGGCCCTGATGTGCTAACCTAAATAGTTTAGTCATTAAGTCTTCAGGAGGAACAAACCTGTCCCCTCTCAAAATAATGTTTTCAGCAGTCAATGATAGCTCCTCCAGGACCTTCACAAAGGGATGGATTCGAACATGGAGAGCACTTTCTCTCCTCCCTCCTTCCTTGATCAACTTAATTACACCAATCATGGCAATGCTATTTTCCATACTCTCGCACCACTCCTCTTGGGAAATTGCGCCTTGAGAGCACTCCCTCACATCCTCAATACTTGCCACGGTTCCTTCCTCCTCACATTCTCGCACACCCTCCTTATCAACCCTTTGCCAGTCTTGCGGTAGTCGAGACAGACAATCCGCTTGTACATTACCCCAACCTTGAATATATTCTACCTCAAACTGATACACTTGCAAATGAGCTGCCAACCTGGCCAATCTTGCTGACACTTTGCCCACACCTCCTAGTAGCAATATCCTCAACAAAGGTTTATGATCTGTGCGAAGAAGTTGCAGCCAAGGTTTCTCTTTCAATGACTGAATAATTTTGTTCCGTTATAGTCAAAGATCTGGAAGCAAATGCCACAGCTCTTTCCTCGGCACCACGCATCTGTGACAACACTGCCCCCAAACCAATAGCACTCGCATCAACAGTAATGATAGTTTTAGCATTAACCTCAAATGGCACCAACATTTGCGCCCTGCACATCTCCTCCTTAATGTTCTGAAACACAATATTTTGTTCCACGCCCCACAGAAATTTCTGTCCCTTACGCAACAATTTCCTCAAGTTCTCTGTCTTATCTGCGAATGTTTTGTATGAATTTCGCATAATACTATATCAACCCAAGAAAAACGACCTGAGTTGATGGAGTCCCTGGTTGTGTAAAAAATGGAGGTGGAGGTATTATACCCTGACTGTTAGCTCTCATAACCACAGTGGAACTAACAACATGTCACTGGAATAATACTGAACAATTTTACAAAAACCACAGAAACAAACAAAAAAAACGTTGTCTGGTGTTAATGAACTGTACTTTTTTCTTTTCCTTTAAAACTTGACTGTGTCCCTTCAACTGCTTCCTGGCAGTTAATGGACTGTACTCTTGTTTTCTTTAAAACTTGACTGTGTCCCTTCAACTGCTTCCTGACTCCTCTGCTTTGTCAAGCAATCCTTCTAAGAACGGCACTCCATTGAAATCTGCTTCCACTCTGTACTCTGTTTAAATCAATACAGAGTTTCCTGTTGCTTGCCTGGAGAAATGTCTCCTAGCAACCAGTTCCTCATGCGGTGAGCACGTGCCCCGGAACTGCTTCAAAGTGTACTTGAAACACAGCTCGTGCTCACCAAGCAGCCTACACCAACAGCGCGAGGTGAAAAGCGCGTGCCACACGCACCCAAGTAAGTGCCGTCGGTTATCAGATTTCACAGAACCTCCGATAAATATCACCACCATGGAAACAGTACCAGAAGGTGTGTCCCTTACACCGAATAGGTCGCTATGACGTAGTTTGTCATCTCTCCCCGCATGTGTCTGTTCCTCGTCTGTGTACTCATTTCCAGATCGCTAGCGCTGGTCCCTTGTCACCATAAATTTGTTGTAATTAGATTTCAAAAGGCAGGTCAAGGGCAGTTTCACTCCTGTTTATTTGAAGATCAATAAACGTACAGACACACTACAGGATTCACACCAGCGTCTGGCTCCTCAGCTTTCCCTACAAACTGCCTCCCATAGAATCCCCAAAGCATTCACATAATGAAACTGTCACCACAAGGAATGTGCTGACAATTCCATCCACGTGTGAATACAACAAATAGCGAGAATGACACACAATGCTATGCACAATGATGAACTATAAGATGTATACTGAAACAATACATGAACAGGGTGAACGATCGGGCAGGCTTCTAGCATGGCTGGTCAACAGGGAAAGAGGTGGAAATGCGGTGGCTTCAATTAAAGATGCACATGGGGCATCCCTGATCACTCAAGATGAGATTCTACGCCACTTTGCCGAATTGTATGGAGAGCTACCTGCACAAATGAGCCAGGAGAATTAGGCAGGGACTACAACTATATGAGATAAGGCACATATCACCATGGCAGATGCAATGGCACAAAAGGCCTTAAATGCTCCAATCGAGGTATCTGACATTAAATGGGCAAAAAGACTAAACATGGATGGCCTTAGTGCAGAACTTTACCAAACATATATAGATCTCTTGTGGGGACCGCTGCTAACAATGTACACTGAGACCTTTGAGAAGGGCACACTACAGGAGTCACTACAGGAAATAATCATTGTTGTACTACCACACAAGACATTTGATACTGAAAACTGAACATTCATGAAACATACGGAGACATGGCTTAGGATGAAAATACTTGGAATGGGTAACATTACTACACACTAACAGTAGGCCAAAGTGAAGGTGGGCCACAGAGTTTCTGGAGGATGGCAGATAGAGAGGGTGACCCAGCAAGGATGCCTCCTCTCACCACTGATCTTTGCTATGATAATCAAACCATTGTCCCGGATTATATGATCCAGACATGAAAATGTGGGGATAATAGTGGGAGGTAAAAGAGAGGTCATTTCGCTCTATGGCGATGACATATTACTAACAATAAGCAACCCAACAGATGCATGGCTTGCAGTACATGATACTATAAAGACAGTGGGGTCCTATTCAGGATTTAAATTAAATGCAGACAAGTCTTCACTAGGTTATATACAGAAAACTGAAGAGTTGGGAGTAGAGGTCACTAATATTAAAGTGCAGGGGACACCGGTTAAATACTTAGGGATTCAATAAAACTCAGAAATCACTGAAGCAAATGCCTCAAATTTAGGAACACTCTTAAATAGCACGGACAGGAGCATACGTAAATGGCTAAGATTGCCCATGTTGCTTATGGGTCGCATAACCATAAGTAAGATGATAATGCTCCCAAGGATACTCTTCTGTATTGCAACATATACTAATGCATATTCCCGAGACTTGTTTCCATAGAATAGATGAGCTATTAAGACTACTTCACTGGGGGCACAGGAGAGCGAGAATCAGCTTAGAGGTCCCGAAGCTCCCTTGGGATGGTAGAGGATTGCAAGCACTGAATTTTAAGATGTACTACTGGGCAGTTCATCTTCAAAATGTGATATCGTAGTTCCAGGATACTACAAGGGACCCTGTTATAAAGATACTCACCAAATTAGTCAGACCCTGGGAATTCTTGGCATTACCCCTGGCAACACGTAAATGCAGAATGGCTTTACCAGAACAACTCAAGATCCTACTGGCTATCTGGGATCAAGTAATGAGAAGGAAAGGGGAAACAAACTTTCTTTTGGAGCAGTTGGTCCCATGGCACAACTCCATAAGCCCCTCCACACCACTTCACAGGGAGATGGGAAGGGGGTCCTGGTCCACAGTGCTTAGGAGACTTACATGCTGATGGGAGAATGCTAGGGTACCCAGGTTATTGCAGCTGAGGGGATGTCACAAGCAGGTGTTTTGTAGCATATGCTGGATTGGCAGCGGCCATAAGAAAGGCTTGGCCGGGGATCTCCCAGCAGCATGACACACACATACTGAAACAAGCACTACCAGACATGGGAAATAAACGTAAACTTTTATCGCGCTTGTATGCTCTTCTTGTCCCTCGCACAACGGCCCGCTTGATGAAATTGAAGAAATTATGGGAGGGGGACATAGGAGAGGAACTAGGTGACTGGAAATGGGCCTCTGTGCTGAACAATTGTAGGAGGGTGACTCACAATGTGAGGCTGAAGTTAATTCACTACAAATGCATACACAGGGATCACATAACGTCACAATGGCTAAACAGATTATATCCGAATAAACAAGATAATTGTCTCAAGTGCAGATCAGCCACTGGGACTTATATACACATGTGGTGGATGTGTCTGACCGTGGGGGCCTTCTGGAAGACAGTAACCCAGACACTGGGAAAAATAACTGATATGCAAGTGTCCCCCACAAAACGGATGTTCCTTCTGGGCCTACTGCCTCAAACCAAGCATGAAAAACATGCCGAAAAGGTACTGGAGCTCAGTTTAGCTGTTGCAAAGAAATGCATGGCACAGCACTGGATGTCCAGGTGCTCTCCCACCAGGAAACATTGGTTGTGGTAATTGAGATAATGAGTAAAAGCAGAATGTGAAATTCGACATAAGTTGATTTACAGTGGGGGTAATCAGAGCAGTAGAATGGGATGGGATAGGAAGGATAACCGATTACAGCAAGATTTGGAAGACCTGAATACGGAAACTATATTGGATCTGGAAAAGAGGTAGCTTAATGTTGAGGAGGAAAAATCTAGGGGAGGAACCACACTGGGCACCGTTGTCTCTGCAGGTGATACATGCAGTTATACTAATGCAGATTGAACATTGTGTTCTGGCTTTATACAAGCAATAAGACTGACAATGCGACTATCAACTGGCTCTGAGAAGAAGGTAGGGAAAAAGGGAATTGTTACCATTGTGTTGCAATGGTGTTGACTTGTGAATCCAATCAGAAAAATATATAAAATAAGAAAGGTCTTGGCAGTTCAAATATTCAAAATGTGGAGGACAACAGGTAAGTTCTGTATATTCCCTCCCAAAATGCAGCGCCCTGTCAAATAGATAGATAGATAGATAGAGAGATCCTTCTATTACTCTCTTTTTTTGGTCTTGAGGCATTTTGTCCTTTAAACCATTTAATAAGGGAAAGCTTTGCAATTCCTTAAGGGGCATGTAACAGAACAAGCATTTGCAATGCAATGGGTCTCGTGTTTACTCGAGCTCGAACTATTAACGTTGTAAATTCCTAACTGGACTTTTCTTGCCACATGAATAGAAATTGAAAAGTAAAACAGTTGATATAAGCGAGCCGATTCAAAGTGCCATGGCCGCCATGAGCATGAGCGCAAAGGAGAGACACAAAAGAAAAAAGTTCACTCGCACTCAAACTTATCAGCAAACGTGCAATTATCCATGTAAGAGTGTCGATGGCCAAGGCGATAACAAAACTGCCCCAAGTTGGTACAAATGTAAAGCATTTACCAATGATAGCAATGAATTTTTGAAAGGCAAGCCCATGAACGAGTGAAAGTGATGAGCGGTGCGGTGGGCTTGGGTTAAAAGCCCACAGATAGATTACAACACATCAGAGTGCTTGCGCGCTCTAACTAAAAACAAACAACATGGGATGATGTGGCCAGGAGAAAAAAACACTCTAAAGGGGTATGTAAGGTTCTTCATATCCTAAATGCAATTTCTGGTTTTGTAACTTTTTAATAGGTTTATAAACAGAAGTGCACGCTCAGTCTATTTTTCCCTAATTTTAAAGCACTGCAAGCGAAAATTACAATTGATTCATACGAATGTCTATTGCAAAGTGCCATTTGGTACACAAAATAGTTTTCAAACCATTTGTGGTTTCTTGTTTTTGTACGCACATTAACTTTTTTATTCATAACCGCAGTCAGTACTTGGCATAAATGAAATGTGGTATCACATTCAACACTATGAATAAATGTTTCAATACAATTTGATTAATTAACGTGCATTACGATTACTGGTAGCAGCATCGTTCAGTTGTGTATTATATGCACTTCCGGAGAAAAGGGGGCAATTTGCTATACATAAATGTGTTTACTAAGGTCCTTTAACATGAAGCACGCAAAACAATAATCGCATTTTGTTGGATTAGCGGTTCCTCCAAATAATAACAAACTGACTGTACACTTAGCCCACCTGACATAATTTGTAGTTTATTTCAATGCTTGATAAATATCAATGAAACTAATTGTGTCTTGGGTAAATAGTACCACAGTTTATGACTACAAAGCTGATGAACATCAAAGCACGAATAGCAACTATGTCGAAAGATGGGTCCTGGAGACTATGGGGGTCCTTCTGACCTCGGCGGTAAAAGGCTCTTACCGCCGGTCAGAAGTCCGCCATTCTACCGCCGCGGCCGCGGTAAACCGCCACGGTCATTCTGACCCACAACTGCCAAACCGCCAAAAACCCGACATCCACGGAAGGCCGCCTCATCAGCGGTCAGCGATAAACTGGAGATGGCCAAACCTCCACCGTCACGCCAACACAAACACGCCCATGCCATTACGACCCACGAATCCACGCGGCGGTCTTTCAACCACGGTATTCCATTGGCGGTACACCCCGCCGCGGTCAAAATACACACACCTTTACAAAACTCAGCCACATTGGACAATTCGAAATACACACACCCGATACACATACACACACCACACCCACACATCCAATCAACTATAAAACACACACCCACATCACCTACAAACCCCCACTACTAGAATTTCGGAGAGAAGGCGAGGGAGAGAGAGAGAGAGCACAGCTATCGAAAAACCCAACACACACAGGAACACAACATCATCACCCACACTACATCCACGCACAAAACACCACACACCACCACACACACCACACTCATCACCACAAACACCACCTCACACCACCCCATGGCACCCCAAAGACACCCCAAGTTCTCGGACCAAGAACTCAGGGTCATGGTGGAGGAAATAATAAGGGTAGAGCCCCAGCTATTCGGCACACAGGTGCAGCACACCACAATAGCTAGGAAGGCGGAGCTATGGCAAAGGATCGTCGACAGGGTCAACGCTGTGGGACAGCATCCCAGAAACCGGGAAGACATCCGAAAGCGCTGGAACAACCTACGGGGGAAGGTGCGGTCGATGGTGTCAAGACACAACATCGCTGTGCAGAAGACTGGCGGCGGACCCCCACCCACTCCACCCGAATTCACAGCATGGGAGCAAGAGGTCTTGAACATCCTGCATCCTGAGGGCCTCGCTGGAGTAGGCGGAAGAATGGACTCTGGTAAGTCTAATCTCAACTACCTTACCCCCCCCCCAAACACCAGCATGCCAACCCACACCCCCGCCCTCACCCCCAACCCCCCAGCACACATCCTCCCTGCCAATGTCTCACCAGCACAACCCACCCAACACAACCCCAATCCCTGAATGCCACCACAAACCATGGACACCCATCACCTAAGCATGACCACTGCACATACCCATCCCCCCTCACAAACCACCCTCACAACTCCTCCCACAAGGGAATGCCAGCACTGGGGGACAAGGGCACCCACAAATCGCACGCCATGGCACACACAGAAGCAATAACCATACTCTTTTACCCCTGCAGGGCCCGAACGCCAACACACCGGCCAGGAGGGTCCAGATTTGTCCATCCCACCCCCAGAACAGGCCCCCAGTGATGACAGCAGCTCTGTCGACCTAGAACCTGATGACCAGCCCGGACCATCGGGGACCTCTGGACAGTCGGTTCCCCACACACAGACACTGGCCACAGCAGACCCAACCCCCTCTGGGAACACCAGCACAGCTCCCACCCAGCGGGCCCATGCCTCTGTCTCCAGGACGCGTCAATCAGCGGTGTGTCCGCCACTACAGGGCACCCAGGCTGACCCACCACCCCAACAACAACAGGGACCTGGGGGCAGTGGTAATGGGCACACCGTCCAGGGGACAGAGGCCCGGGGAAACAGGGCAACTGGGAGGGCTGCTGTGCGAGAGGGGGTTTACCGGCCCAGGGAACCCACTCTCCAAGAGGCCCTCACCACCATCATGGGAGCATACCACCACACCCAGGAGACGATGGCGACGGTACTGGCCAGGTTCCAGGAGATCCAGGCACAGCAGGAGGAACGGTACATGGGGTTCAGAGACGAACTCAGGAACATCGGTACCTCAATGGGGACCATCGTCCTGGCCCTCAACCAGATAGTCACCACATTGCGGGACCATGTGGCACCCCAAAGGGCCCCTGTCACCAGCCCGGACGACGAACAGCCTACCACCTCCGCCGGCGCTAGTGGACAGGAGGCCCCCACACCACGACAGGCCACCAGAACCCCACCTCCTGCTGAAGATCAACCACCCCGCAAGCGGAACCTGAGATCACACAAGAAGACAGAGAAGGATGCCAAGACCCCCGCCAGCAAACGATACCCCCTGATGTCATCCCACTGTCCCACATTGTCACCCTGTCCAACCCTGAACTGCCCCTGCTCCATCCTTCCACAGGCATATGGGCAATGCACCTGTGCTACTGAGAACTGGACTCTGCCATGGACATTACTCCACCCCCACCCATCACCGTTTTACTATCATGGACCTATACGCAGCACTTTAAATAAATCACCAATTGCACTTCAAATGTCAGGAGTCTGCTTGTATTCTTTACAAATGTATTACACATAACGGTGCAATAATGTTCATTTACATTGTGATGACAACATAACAGTGTCAATAAGCATTAGTCCATGGGCAAACAAAGCAGAAGTCACGCTGTGGGTCATACAGCTCTGAAAAGGGAAGGGAAAGTCAAAAATCAGTGAAAAGGAACTCGGGGGAAACACAGAAAGTAGAGATGCAGGAGGCCAGAAGTAAATGTAAAATGGCGTGGGTGATTCTTACCTGTGTGCTACTGAAAATACTGTTGTATAACTGTGTCCCTGTTGTCCGTGACGTCCCCGTCGTCTTCCTCCTCTTCACTCTCCACAGGCTCCACAGCTGCTACAACACCACCATCTGGCCCATCCTCCTGCAGGAAAGGCACCTGGCGTCGCAAAGCCAGGTTGTGAAGCATACAGCAGGCCACGATGATCTGGCACACCTTCTTTGGTGAGTACATTAGGGATCCACCAGTCATATGGAGGCACCTAAACCTGGCCTTCAGGACCCCGAAGGTCCGTTCTATAATCCTCCTAGTTCGCCCATGTGCCTCATTGTACCGTTCCTCTGCCCTGGTCCGGGGATTCCTCACTGGGGTCAATAGCCAAGGCAGGTTGGGGTAACCAGAGTCACCTATTAGCCACACACGGTGTCTCTGTAGCTGTTCCATCACATAAGGGATGCTGCTATTTCGCATGACTTATGCGTCATGCACTGACCCCGGGAACTTGGCATTTAGATGGGAGATGTACTGGTCAGCCAAACAGACCACCTGGACATTCATCGAATGGTAATTTTTCCTATTTCTGTACACCTGCTCATTGTCTTTTGGGGGTACTAAAGCCACATGGGTCCCATCAATGGCACCAATGATGTTGGGGATATGTCCAAGGGCATAGAAATCACCCTTCACTGTAGCCAATTCGCCCACGTCAGGGAAAATAATGTAGCTCTGCATGTATTTCATCAGGGCAGACAACACTCTGGACAAAACCTTAGAAAACATAGGCTGAGACATCCCTGATGACATGGCCACTGTTGTCTGAAAAGACCCACTTGCCAAAAAATGGAGTACTGACAGAACCTGCACCAGAGGGGGAATCCCTGTGGGTTGGCGGATGGGAGACATCAGGTCTGGCTCCAGCTGGGCACACAGTTCATGTATAGTGGCTCGGGCAAGTCGGTATCGAAGTATAATATGTCGTTCTTCCATTGTCGACAGGTCCACCAGCGGTCGGTACACGGGAGGATTCATCCTTCTCCTCGCAAGTCCCAGCGGACGGTGCCTAGGAAGGACAACATGGAGCACAGAGTCAAGCAACCCACAGGTTCGTTCACACAACTTGCACAGTACACGAATCGCTATGCATTGAAAGGCTTGTATGAGTGGCAATGCAAGGGCTAGGCCTGTGTGACGCAGTAGAAATCATGCCATGTGGGCCCTTGAAATGGCGGCTGCCTGACCTGTGAAGTGTGACAGTGGGATGTGAGGTCACTGCGCTGGCGTGGCACACCATGGCGGTAGGTGGTCGAAGACCGCGGCGCAAAGCAGCATTGGTTAACATTGAACCCTATGGGTCTCAGGAGCCAATGACGATGTGCGCCGGCGGTCGCGGTACGCACCGCCGCGGTACGCACCGCCGCGGGCGTGACCGCCATTTTCTATCTGATTAATCACTCGAGACCTGATCATCCACAGGAGAGGACCCATACTGCAAGTGCTGCTGTGACCTCGGTCTGGAAGAGACAATGGCTGCTGCGACTGGGGAAAGGGCCCCTGCCTTCACTTCAGAAGAGTTGGAGAAACTTGTGGATGGGGTCCTGCCCCAGTATGCGCTACTCTACGGTCCTCCAGACCAACAGGTAAGTACACTGGGTGCACGTTGAATGGGCTATGCCTGGGTTGTGTATGTTGGATGTAAGATGGTGGGGTGGGGAGCGAATGAGGAGTGCAAGGCACGACAGATGAGAGCATGTGCCACATGGCAGGGTTGGGGAGGGGGGGGCAATCACATCTAACATGCAGAAAATGTTGAAATTTCCTTTCCCACCCTGTACATGTCAAATAGGTCAGCGCCCATCAGAAAGTCGACATTTGGCGTGCCATCGCCAAGGAAGTCCGGGACCTGGGGGTCCACAACAGACGGGGCACCCACTGCCGAAAGAGGTGGGAGGACATCCGCCGCGGGACCAGGAAGACCGCCGAGTCACTGCTGGGGATGGCCTCCCAACGTAGGAGGGGTGCCAGTCGTACCTTGACCCCCCTGATGTCCCGGATCCTGGCGGTGGCCTACCCCGATTTGGATGGGCGCGTGAGGACATCACAGCAGACACAAGGGGGTGAGTACCAGCACATTCTGCTATCTTTACACGCAGTGGAGGCGTCTGGGTGGGGGAGGAGGGCTGTGGGTGACATTAGGCCAGGGCGCTTTCTGTAGTGTAGTCCCCTCCTTTAGGCATGGCCCTGTGCCCCCGCCCCCCACCTCTGTAGGGTGCCAAGTACAGCAATCCATGGTCCAGCATCACCCATGTGCGCATTTGTTGTCCATAGCCCTGTTGGCCTAGTCACAAGTACTGAGTAGTGTACCCCGATTGCGCGGCGTAGTGCATGAGGCTCCTGTGTCTGTCCTCTCCGCCAACGGTGTTGGCAATGCATGCACTCAACCTGTTTTTATTTCTCCCCCCACCCTTTTTCTTTATCTTCTTGTGCATGTGTGCATTAGCATCATCAGGCAGAGGAGAATTGGCATCGGAGCACGAGGGAGCTGCAACTCACAAGGCCCCGGTGGGCCATGGTACAGACACCGAGGTCACCAGTGATACGGAGGGCGAGGGGAGCACCACAACGGGGACCCGTGGTGACACCAGCGACACCGACACGTCCTCGGAAGAGAGCTCCCTAGCGGTAGCAGCAACATCCGGGCCCCCCGCCTCTACAGGTACAGCCGCCACCCAGCGCACCAGCTCCGCCCTCCCAGCAGCCCCTCAGCCTTCGCTCTGTGCCCGCTCGCCCAAGAAGGCGGCCATCTCCTTCGCCCCAGGCACCTCAGGCCCTGCCCATGTTAGCCCTACTGCCCTCAGTGAGGAGGTCATTGACCTCCTACAGACCATCATTGTTGGGCAGTCTACCCTTTTGAATGCCATCCAGGGGGTAGAGAGGGAGGTGCATCGGAGCAATGCATACCTGGAGGGCATTCATTCGGGTCAGGCTGCCCATCAACGATCGTTCAATGCTCTGGCCTCAGCACTGACGGCAGCCATTTTCCCTGTTTCCAGCCTCCCTCTTCTAACTGCCTCCACCCTGTCTCTGTCTCCTGTTCCTCAGCCTATCCCATCCACACCATCAGACCAGCCTGCACACACCTCAACACCCAAGGGCAGCTCATCCAGACATAAGCACAACAGATCACACAAGCATTCACCCAAGCAACACCCAGATGCAGACATGCCAACAGTCACTACCACCCCTGTGTCCCCCTCCTCCTCGTCTCCCTCCTCCCTCCCTTTGACGTCTCCACTCACACCTGCATGCACACCACCATCAGCCAATACTTCCATCACCAGCACACCCTCCAGTACAGTCTGCACACGTGCAGTCACCACCCCCACTGCCATTTACACGTCCCCTGTGTCCTCTCCCACTGTGTCTGTCACCCCCTCTTCCAAGACACACAAACGCAGGCAGCCACCCACCCAACAGCCATCCACCTCACGACAACCTCCGTCACAAGCACCTGCACCCAAAGACAGCACACCTGACTCTCCTACAACCAAATCCTCTGCCTCCACTCCCATACCCACTACACCTACCCTTTACATTGGTCCTAAAAAACTTTACCTCTCCAAACTTAACCTCTTTGCCCCACCTGACCCACCCCCTCCATCTGCTAAGAGTCCCAAGAGCACCTCAGCCACCACCAGCCCTGCTTCAAGTGTCACCATTGTGCACAGGTTTTGGAGTCCACCCTTTCCCAGCACTGATACATCGGCCAGCAGCAAGGGGACAGCCAGCCCCCCCCCTGGAAAGAGGACCCGTAAAATCAAGGCCCGCCGTGAGAAGACTGACACGGCTGCCCCCAAGGAGCAAAGTCCTGGGCCGTCACCTGCCACAACATCCAGGGGAGGCAAGGGCCAGAGAGCCTCATCGAAGGAGGGCAAGGGCAGCAGGGCGGAGAAGTCAGCCAGCAGCGGCGCGGACCAGGAGGGACCCACAAGCCCCATCCCGGGTGTGAGGGAGGACACCCACGGGCCCAGGACTCCGTCACAGAAGGGTCCAGCAACTGCACGGTCGGAGGGCGACTAAGCAGGGAGTCCTGGCCAGGTCTGGCTCCCTTGATTGACTGGACAAGGACCGCTGAAGAGGGCCCCGCCGTGCAGAAAGGCACCGCTGAAGAGGGCCACGCCGGGCAGAAAGGCACCGCTGAAGAGGGCCCCGCCGTGCAGAAAGGCACCGCTGAAGAGGGCCCCGCCGGGCAGAAAGGCACCGCTGAAGAGGGCCCCGCCGTGCAGAAAGGCACCGCTGAAGAGGGCCCCGCTGGGCAGAAAGGCACCGCTGAAGAGGGCCCCGCCGGGCAGAAAGGCACCGCTGAAGAGGGCCCGCCGTGCAGAAAGGCACTGCTGAAGAGGGCCCCGCCGTGCAGAAAGGCACCGCTCGGCTGGGCCCCGCCGTCTCAAGCACCTCTCCGCTGGGCCCTTCCTGTCAAGCACCGCTCCGCTGGGCCCCGCCGTCTCAAGCACCGCTCTGCTGTGCCCTTCCTGTCAAGCACCGCTCCGCTGGGCCCTTCCTGTCAAGCACCGCTCCGCTGGGCCCCGCCGTCTCAAGCACCGCCCCGCTGGGCCCTTCCTGTCAAACACCGCTCCGCTGGGCCTCGCCGTCTCAAGCACCGCTCTGCTGGGCCTCGCCGTCTCAAGCACCGCTCCGCTGGGCCCCGCCGTCTCAAGCACCGCTCTGCTGGGCCCTTCCTGTCAAGCACCGCTCCGCTGGGCCCCGCCGTCTCAAGCACCGCTCCGCTGGGCCCTTCCTGTCAAGCACCGCTCCGCTGGGCCTCGCCGTCTCAAGCACCGCTCCGCTGGGCCCCGCCATCTCAAGCACCGCTCCGCTGGGCCCTTCCTGTCAAGCACCGCTCCGCTGGGCCCGCCGTCTCAAGCACCGCTCCGCTGGGCCCTTCCTGTCAAGCACCACTCCGCTGGGCCCTTCCTGTCAAGCACCGCTCCGCTGGGCCCCGCCGTCTCAAGCACCGCTCCGCTGGGCCCCGCCGTCTCAAGCACCGCTCCGCTGGGCCCCGCCGTATCAAGCACCGCTCCGCTGGGCCCTTCCTGTCATGCACCGCTGGCCCATTGACAGTGCTGGTTCTGTGTCGAGCTAGTGTTCACGCTGCACTCGGGGCACCCTGCCTCCTCCATTACCTGTGGAGTCTGTAATCCACCTGATGGCCTGTGTCTCTGCACTCCCCAGGATGGCACAGTGGGCAGACCACCCACTGTAGAGACTTGTGAGACTGTGGCTTTGCACTCCCCAGGATGGCACAGTGGACAGACCACCCACTGTATAGACTTGTGAGACTGTGGCTTTGCACTCCCCAGGATGGCACAGTGGGCATGGTAGACCCTTCGTGGATCTGGCGTCGTGGACTCATGTGGCTGAGGTGCCCCCCCTTCCATTCCCCCTGAGGTGCCTGTAGTTTTGTCATCTGATGCCCCAGCAGTGTTCTCTCCAACGGACTCAGGTCTCCTGTGTGGGCTTTGCCCATGTGTTGATACACTTTGGCCCACGGACAGTGGAAATTTAAGTGACTGTGCAGGACTTATTGCCTATGTTTATCGGTTTCGCAAGGTTCTTACTTGATTAATTTGAATTCATATTGCTATTTTACCATGACTTCAATTACCCTCTTTTATACATAAATTTTGATTCTCACTTTAATTATGTCTTTGGATTATTCCGGGGGGTTTGGGTGGTGTCACTGTGACTTGGTGCTCTGCATTGGTGTGTAGATAGTTGGGGGGGGGGGTCGCATATGTGTGTGCCTGTAAGCTTTCCTCCTACCCCCTCCCCTGTGTCATAGGTGCAGTACTCACCGTTGTCGTCTGCGCCGGCGTTCGTACTCGTGGTAGATGAGCAGGTAGACAATAGCTGGTAGGATGTTTAATTCGGGTTCCATGCTGTTCTCCGTCCTCGTGGAGTGTGTATAGGTGAGCGTTTTCCCGTTCGTAGTCTGTTTCCGCCGTGTTTTTATCGGCGGGGCTCCCGCCCCGGAAAAGGTGGCGGATTGGTGAGTTGTGATAGTGTGGGCGGTACATTGTCTGCCGCCTGCCTGTTGGCGGTGACCGCCGCGCTGTTTGTTTGTGCCGCCGTGGCGGTCGGAGTGTTAAAGCGGCGGCCTGTGTTGGCGGTTCCCGCCAGGGTCAGAATTCCATTTTTTGGACCGCCAGCCTGTTGGCGGGTTGGCCGCCGCTTTAACACTGACCGCCAGGGTCAGAATGACCGCCTATATTGTATCTGTTGTCGGTAGTTCCGTATCACCAGTGGAAGCAAGAAGATGACTGAAAACAGTACAAATTAAGCCAGACAGTAGCACGTATTCATTCACAAGCCGAATTTAATAAAAGATGGTTTGGCAACCTATTAAATAAATGATCTGGCAACAGCCGGATAAGTGGTAATCAGCAGTTCCAGACAGTCCATGCAGACCATTGTATTTCAACTTTGCTGGGAAAAAAACCTTGATTTTCATTAAAGGTGGTGAACACTACTTCTGCTAACATCAGACCATTTCTGATGGGGGGGCGTGGCCATGGAGATGAACATGGCGCACACCTAGCTGTTCAGCTCCGGAGGGGCCGACACCAATCTGCTGCCTGGAAGCGCCGGACCGGGCGGTCCTGCACTTGGGGACAGTCGCGGCGATCGGCGTGAGCGGGCAGAGCCGTGGAAGAACGATCGCGGTCCCGGCGCGGACCTTCGGAGGACTCGGGCTGCCTGGTGCTGGTGGGAGCCCGCGGCCCTGCTGGTGATTGGAGGCCGGGCGCGCCGGACGGTCTCCCGCTCCGGATCGGGGGCGGCGGCTGGCGCAGACGATCGGGATCGCTGGAGTGCGGTCGCAGCTCCGGCGCGGGCCCCCTGCGGAATCGGGCTGCCCCGCGCCGGGTGGACCAGTAAACTTTCTGACGGACGAGGCCCAATTTTTATCAGTGGTCCCAAAAAAGAGCAATCCCCTCCTATCTCCAACACTTCTATACATTACCACTGAGGCATCAGTAATTTCTTTCTGGAAATCCTAAAGACCCATCTCTCCTGAATCTTTTGAACTAACTATCTAAGCCTGGTGGAAAACTGATAAATTTCCCAAGATCGCCTTAGCCCATTGTTCTCTGGGGTGTGGCCACGGGGCTGAGCACGGCGCACGCCTAGCTGTGCAGCCCCGGAGGGGCCGACACCAATCTGCTGCCTGGAAGTGCCGGGCCGGGCGGTCCTGCACTTGGGGACGGTCGCGGCGACCGGCGTGAGCGGGCGGAGCCGAGGAAGAACGATCGCGGTCCCGGCGCGGACCTCCAGGGGACTTGGGCTGCCTGGTGCTGGTGGGAGCCCGCGGCCCTGCTGGTGATTGGAGGCCGGGCGCGCCGGACGGTCTCCCGCTCCGGGTCGGGGGCGGCGGCTGGCGCAGACAAACGAGATCGCTGGAGTGCTGTCGCGGCCCTGGCGCAGGCCCCCTGCGGACTCGGGCTGCCCCGCGCCGGGTGGACCAGCAAACTTTCTGACGGACGGGGCCCGTGGCCCCTGGTAGGACCGCGGGAATAAAGCCGGGGGGACTAGCGGCAAACACTCACGGCAGGCGGGGGTTCCCCCGGTTGCGGCCCGGCCTCTCTCTCTGGGGACGGGGCCTGGTGCCCATTGACTGCGGGGCCGCCTGCGCTGCGGCCGCGTGGGCGCGGGGGCCCCCCGGGACTGCCCGGCGTGGGGGCAGCTGGGTGCACACCCCCCCCAGGAACACATGGCTGGAGTGACTGTGGATGTTGCCCGGGGGCCATAGGACACGGACAACAAGGCTTTCTCCATCCCAGGCGGCTCCAATTGTACATTACTCATCATATGGGAGTAACACGGAGTCTGCCCACACCAATCAGCACCGCCCGGTGGTGTTGGGGGCCGGGTGCTCCTCTCGTCAGGTGGGGGGTTTCTACTGAGCGGCAGGGCCACCGCTGGTTTGGGGGTCTACTGTGCCCGCCTTTTAAACACACCACAATTCAATCCATGAAACCCTGCAACCTCGGATCAGCTCAAATAGTTTTCTCATCCAGAGAGTAGATGGGAAGTGACCAGGGAATTGAACACGGTGCACGCTCAATCGTCTGGCCCTGGAGGGACCAGCGGCGGACCTGGTGTCGGAAGCGCCGAGCCGGGTGACCCTTCACCGGGGAGTGGACACGGTGACCCGCGCGGACGAGCGGGGCCAGTGGGACGCGGCTGTGGCCCCGGCGCGGACTTTCAGAGGGACCGGGCTGCACGGCGCTGACGGAGACCTATGGCCCTGCCATTTAACGCACTGGGAGCAACCGGCGGAGCACCCGTGGCTCGTCCTGAGGCACCTGGGTCTGGTGATAGAGATAACCAAGGCCTAGATCAGTGGACAAATCAACAGCGAAGAGCATAAGCGCCTAGATTACGTTCCGGGCCCACTGGGACGCCTCTCCCTGCCTAACCAATGCCCCCCAAGGGCAGACATAAGAGCAGAGCCATGGAACCACCGACACCGCCGGGGGACAGTGAGTCGACCACACAGAACCAGTCACAAATCAAAGTGCAAGACACCCTAGACAAGATATTGGGGGCCATTGAAGACACTAAATCCACATTACAGCGCAACATCAATCAGGTGGCGATAGAGGTGGGCCTCCTGAGAGCTGATCATCATAAATTGGCCGACAGAGTAAAGGAAACGGAAGCAACACTAGCGGAAGTCGTCCCAAAACAAAAAGATGTGTCAGCAGAGATGATCTCCTTGGCCGGCAGAGTGGCAAAGCTTGAACAGCGAGCTGAGGATGCAGAGGGTAGAAACAGGAGGAATAATGTGCGCGTGGTGGGCCTCCCTGAGGGGGCAGAGGGGACGAATATGGTGGAATTTCTGGAGAAATGGCTAAGCACGGTCGTCGCACCAGGAAGTTTGACCCCCTTCTACTCACTGGAGTGAGCACACCGTGTGCCATCTAGACCACTGGCGCCTGGCAGGCCACCGCGGGCTGTAATTGCTAAACTCCTGCACTACAGAGACAGAGACATCCTCTTGCAGAAAGCCAGGGAAACGGGTCCGTTTAAGTTAGCCAATGGCGAAGCAACACTGTTCCCTGACTTCACTTTGGGAGTCCAAAACAAGCGTGCCTCCTTCCTGGCGGTTAAAAGAGCCTTGCGAGAAGAGGGGATACAGTACTCATTGCTCTATCCAGCAAGACTACGAGTGATTGTGGAGGGAGAGACCACGTTCTTCCAAACCCCAGAGGAGGCATGGGAATGGCTCGAAAGGCATGGGGCACAACCGGCGCGGCCTACGCTCAAGAATAATGGGGCGAGCGGAACCCGCCGGGCCCCGAGGGGGAAAAGACCCAGAGAACGCCCACGACTGGCACCAACGCGGATACAGAGGGAAAAAGGCAAGAGAGAGGCTCTGGAGGCGGCGGCCAAGGTGGGTGGAGAGACATCGCCCCAGGAGGGCTCTGAAGAAGAATCGGATGACACGGTGGTGTCCTCGCCGAGGGTGACCCCACAAACAGCCGCCGAACTTGCATAGGTTGAACCCGTACTGGCGCAGAAGGGCGAGACAAGCTGAGCAGAAAAAGGGCCCCTCCGGACATGGCCACCCCCCTGACTTGTCTTTCGCCTGTCAGATTCGGCCGGCGAGTAATGCATAGATGTGTTTGAATAATTTGCAGTGTTGCATAACTTGTTGGGCAGCCTACAGTTCTGGAGGTGCCCTGGGGATAGGGAGTTGGGGTTTGCGGGTACAAGTTTCATCGGCTAAATGTGTGAAATGGATCTACTACATTGAAGGTACAAGCTTGCGGGGGAGGCGGTCAGGGCCCGGGGCGCGCCGAGCCTACACACAACAGGCTTCAATGATAGGATGGCAGGCCACAATATCATAACCTGGAATGTCAGGGGGATGGGTACTCCAGCCAAGAGACATAGAATTCTCTCCTTCCTAAAAAGAAGAGGGGTACAGATAGCTATGCTACAAGAGACCCACCTGGCGCCTGGAGAGGGAGAAAAGCTAAGACGAAGATGGAGGGGACAGGTGTTTGCCACAGAATATTCAGCTTATGCAAGAGGCGTTCTGATTTGGACTAGGGCGGGGGTCCCCCTAACGATTGATTCCTCCAACATAGATAGAGAGGGAAGGTTTGTCATACTAGAAGGGAAATTACAGGGGCTCCCATTAATCCTGAGTTGTATATACGCCCCCAATCAGGACCAAACCTCATTCATGACAGGTCTGTCCAGACACCTAACTCGTCAACACATGGGGGAAGTATTAATAGGAGGAGACTTTAACGCAGTCCTAGACATAGGTTTGGACAGATCCACCCCCCACTACAGGGGGCAACATCTACCAAAACAGCACAAAAACTAGTTGAGTGGCTAAACACCTGGGGACTGGTGGATGCCTGGCGATTGCAACACCCGACTATCAGGGACTATTCGTTTTATTCGGGCCTCCACCAGGTACACACTAGAATTGATAGGATGGTCTGCACGGCAGGACTGGCGCGAAGTGTGACCCACTCTGAGTACCTTGCTCGCACAATATCGGATCACAATCCTCTATTGCTTACACTGAGGGTATCACAGGACAGACCCCCTATACCATCATGGAGAATGTTCCCTGCAGCGCTAGAAGACCAGGCATATAGAGAGGAATTGCGATGGTTCCTAACAGAACACATAGAAGCTAACAAGGGTTCCACTTCCACCAGACCCATAGAATGGGAGACACTCAAAGTAGCGACGAGGGGTTATTGTCTTGGACAGTCCGTGGGGGTAAGACGCACGTTAGAGAGAGAACTAAACGCACTGGAGAAGGTCTTTCATGAAGGGGAACTGAGGCAGGGCTCTGCAGTACAAGTAGATGTAGAGTACGATCGTGCGCGCAGAGAGCATTCACAAGTCGAAGAGCGACTTAGATGCCATAGCATGCAGAGATGCCTGACATCCTTGCAGTCAGAGGAGGGGAGATCTGGTAAACTACTGGCATGGCTGGTGCGCCCGAATGGAGATAGTGACCCCATCACATGCGTATTGGACAGAGGGGGAGCACGCAGACTCAGCCCAGAATCCATTAATGACGCATTCAGAGATTATTACACGCACCTGTACAGGAAGCCCACTGACTTGGGGACGGGGATTCTTGACAACTTCCTGACTAGGATTCCCCTGCCGACACTGAACCTAGAAGACAGGGTCAGCCTAGGAGGGCCAGTGACCACAGATGAGATAACCGAAGCAATTGCGCAGCCGGCCCCTGGGAAAAACCCTGGCACAGACGGTCTTCCTATGGACTTTTATAAAAAGTATAAACCCTTGCTGGTTCCTAGATTGATGGAAATGTATATGGAATCGGTACAGAGTGGAGAACTCCCATGCACATTACGTGAGGCATTGGTAGTACCACTCCCCAAAACAAATAGCAGGGAGGCATCAGTAGCTGACTACCGCCCACTATCAATGCTAAATAGCGACTTTAAGATCCTCAGTAAGGTCTTGGCCAACCGGATATTGCCCCACATGCCCACCCTGATACACCCTGACCAGAATGGTTTCATACCAGGTCGCAGCACCTCTCTGAATCTCAGATGAATTTTCTCTATTTTACATATGCCCAGTGAATCGAAGGCACCAACCGGGACCATGCTAGCGGTGGACTTTGAAAAGGCTTTCGACTCGATCAGATGGGACTACTTGAGGGCGGCAATGTTAAAAATGGGCCTGGGAGAGGGATGGGCCAGATGGGTGGACCTATTATACTCATCCCCACTAGCAAGAGTCAGGACGGGTGGGGCAGTCTCCAGTGCTTATCCAGTACACCGGGGAACCAGGCAGGGGTGCCCTCTATCCCCATTGTTGTTCGCCCTGGCGATGGAGCCCCTGGTGGCTTGGATATGCGGCGAAGGAGCAGGCAGAGGGATTCGGTGGGGACCAATGGACCACATTATCTCACTATATGCAGATGACATTTTAATCTATCTCAGAGATGGGGTGAGCGGTCTCCCCTGGGCTCTGGAGGCCCTAGAGGAGTTCAGAGAGGTATCAGGATTACGACTTAATCGTAACAAAACATATGTGTTTCCCCTGACGCCTGGTTACAGATATCCCGCAGTGTGCCCAATGGACTTCCAATGGGCCCCGCGGACCTTCAGGTACCTGGGGATTCAGATTTACCATGACCTGGGAGACTTAAGGGAGGGAAACCTTGGTAAAGCGCTCCGATCTCTAAGATCTTCAGTAGGATTTTGGCGCTCTCTGAAACTGCCAGTGATGGCCAGAGTGGCGCTGTCCAAGATGATCATGCTCCCCCGACTTCTCTACTATTTCGCCAATTTGCCGCTATTGATCCCCCAGGCATGGTTCCGCGACCTAAATGCATTGCTCAGGGAACTTATATGGGACGAGGGGCGTAGACGAACTACACTCACGACTATCTGTAGACCAACCCACATGGGAGGATTGGGAGCACCCGACTTTGAGGCATACTACCTGGCGTCCCAACTACAGTGGATATCCGGCTGGCTGGTGGGCCGGGGCCAGCTGGATTTATGTACTGCCCAAGGAGTAACGGACATGGCATGGATTGCGGCATGTATGGCAAACAGGAAGATAACCCCCCCGGGGAATAATATAATAATAAAAGTTGCGATGGCATGCTGGAAAAGATGTACGAAAAAGGTGGGAGTGGGTCCCCCATATTCCCCAGCTCTACCACTGTCGGTGCTTGCTCTGGAACCTGGGGGAAGGGAACCGGGAAACATAGGACTTGGCCCTTGGTTGGCAGCTGGAATAGAAGCAGTGGGCGGGCTCTTCAAGGAGGGTGTGATGAGGAGTTTTGCTGAATTAACGGAAAAGGGTGTTCCCAGGGGGCAGTTTCTACTTTACGGGAAGCTAGCACACACTCTTAAAGCTCACTGGAGCACAGTGAATGCGGAACCCACCACTCACGAGGTCCTGCATTTACTGTTGACATTAGGGGAGGAATCACATCTGATCGCCAAAATATATCGGTCCCAAGTTGAGGCAGCCTTGGACCCTTTACGGTTGCTGAGAGGGCGGTGGGAGAACACGATTGGAAGGGAATTATCTGACTCAGAGTGGAATAGAGTACTGGCATACCCCCGGATGATATCACGTAACACACGGTTAAGATACATCCAATATAACTACTTGCACAGGACGTATCTCACGCCCCACAGACTGTTCCGCATATACGGAGGGGCCCCTGGGACTTGCCCGAGATGCGGAGGAGGAGGGGCGGATTTTGACCACATGGTCTGGACATGTCCAGTGATACAGGCTGGCTGGAGGGGAATATTGCCCATACTAACTGAACTGTTTGAGTTTGAGTTGAGGCCTTCCCCTGAACTGTGCCTGCTGGGCCTCAGACCAGCTGCTCTTGGTGGAAGAGTGAGGGGACGCTTCCTGGACCTTTCCCTGGCCCTGTATAAGAGACTAATCTCGAGGGGCTGGAAGGCTACTGGTCACCCTGTACTGACTGACTGGAAAAGGGATATCTCAACATGGTCTAGATCTGAACTACAGGTCCTAAAAGCAGAAGAAGCCAGGAATATCCGCCAGGTTCCTATTGCCCCGGGGTGGGAAGATTTAGTGACGAACTGGGATAGTATAAATAAGAGGCTGGCAAGCCCAGTCGGAGAAACAAGTGAAATCCAACCCACACTGAAGATAGCGCCAAACGGGGGACATACATAAACAGACACCAAAAAATGACCCAAAATCACAAATAGACCGCACCGAGAGTATGGATGTGAAGACAATTAGCCCCCCGACCCCCACTCTGCCAACAGTGGTAGCAAGAAGCATGAAGGACCTGCCGCCCGCACTGTGTGCCGGTACGCCCTGGGTTGACCCTTTCTCCCGCCCAAAAATTGATACACTATCGTTCCTTAAATATTACCAACTATAAAAACTACTCACACAAAGCCGTAAAGTTGACCGCTTAGGGTCTTTTCCCCCTTTCTCCTTTCCCTACCTCCAATTAGATCAACATTAGTGTCACTTGGAGTTGTGTACCCTCCAGTTCATGTTTTCCCCTCCTTTGCTATTCCCTCCCCAATCCCACATTACCCTTGTCCACCCACCTGTAACAATCCTAACTCCCTCCCAAGTTACAAGAGAGAAGGGGTTTAAGTTATTGTTTGATTGTTAATTATACAAAACAGCGAAATGCAAGAAGGAAATACACATTAGTAGGTAAATGAACACAATTTATAAAATAAAGAACAAAATGATTAACAGCAATAAAAGTAACAAACAATAAGTAAAGAGCAAAGTATAGTATAAAAGCGAAATGTGTACCAAAAGTGGAAATGCAATAAGAATGAACATGTAAATGTATAATAACAAAATGTTAATAAAAATATATTTTAAAAAAATCAGACCATTTCTGATGTCCATATTTTGATGTTATTTCCTCTTCTTGTACCTTACCCATGTCTGCTCATCTAGATGACCCTTGCACATCATGTTTCTTTCCAGACATATGGCCACACCTGTCAGTTGCATGTGTCTGTTTATTCGATGCAAAGGTGACCCCCCAATTACGTCCCATAACTCATTCGACCTCGCCTGGTAACTGGAATCAGAGAGGAGGGGCGGATTCTTAGTAATTATTACAAGTTGGAATTTCATTTTTTACATCACCATCTGCCCATTTCCGCTCCATGACTGAAGTGCTTATGAACCTTTTCACGGATTTCCGTACTTTATACGAGAGCTATGTGCAGTTTAGGACTTTCTCCTGAGTTCCGAAAGTATTATTAACGGAAGTGACCGACTGCACTAGATTATAAAATGTTTGTTTCGTCTGGAGTTCTTGGCTGCTTAAATCAGCTGAAATATCAGGGTGGAACACCACGAGATAACGTAGGAATCTGTGTTGAAACACTGATTCCCACATGTTATACCTTCAAATCACATCATGTAGAGTATTTCACCCCCTGGTGTTAACAATGCCCTTGGTTTCAGTAACAATAGATAGGAAGAGCAGGCTCCATTTTGTCTAACTAGGAATAGAGCTCTACATCTGCTGTATGTTTGTGAACAGCAGATTCTCTTTTCACGTACACCAGAGGATAACCAAATGTCAGGAGAGTGATGGGAGCTGGAACAATGGATTACCGACAAGCAAAAGCAAAAACATTGTTTTTTCAATAGCAACTCCATATTGCACCAAGCAACCATAGATATTATGCACGTCCTTCTGTGATGGCTTTGCAGGGTTTAAAATATTTTGAAAATCTAGGTCAAAGGGCACATTTGAATTTGAGAGTCTCCCCAAATTTCTAAGAACATTATTTATATTCAACAGTAAAACCATCCCACCACCATCCATGATCAGGACATTCTTGCCTTCCCTGTATCACCATCCAACCTGCGATTAGAGCTTGAAAATCCAGGTTTTATTGACTTTTTAGAAGGTACAGTTGTCTATCATATCTCAATGTTCGCTAGAAGTTGGATCCACGGTATTACCATGTGATGGTGAATGGATGCCCCCTAATTGGTACAAGCAAATGTGGCTTACTTAGAGGAGTCTGCAGTTTTAGCAACTGTGAGCTTCATTGATGAGATCCAGTGGTTTGTAGATAAAACTGCACTTGCAGGATCATGTAGTCATGCCAGGAGCCAGGGCCTCAGTGGTTGACAAGACCCACTTGATGGTGTAGGTGTAAAACTTTAGACATCAGAGTTACAACTGAGATGTTCAATGTTCATTAGTATTTTCATATATTTCACAGTCCATGCTCAAACACTCACACAAGGTCATTGTTGGACGATAGTGACCATAACCATCACAAAAGTCATTGCAAAAGGTTGCCAATTGTCTGTTCTGTAGTTTAAGTGCATGATTGTACCATAATTAGTTCTGCATTTATATTCACAATAATAGTTTGCTGTGCTGGTAGACCTGATATGTCATGGCATTGTGTAAAACATGTTCTTCCCAGTGCAAGTTTGCATACCTCATTACCAGCCTCATGTCTTGTTCTCACTTACCAGTGGATGCTTCATGACAATGGGCTTTTGGCCTTTAAGTTCGAAGTAGATGTCACTTCACTATGGATGAGAGAGTTGGAGGGGTGCAAATAACATAATGCATTATCATTGTTGCCCGTGATGCACCTGTCTGAAAGATGAAGAAAGTTAACACTGCCATATATTACACAGCAGATTGGTGTTGTGTCTAATTGGAAATGGGAATAAAGGGGGCATTTGAGGAGGTTTAATGGTTGAATGTATAAGCAGACTAACATGTCTTTTATGTGTGATAGATTTCCAGAGGATAGGGAATCCTCCTGCTTATCAAGATCATGGATTAAGGAGTTGTTCCAACAAATTAGGTGCAGCATGGAGTAACAGCAGGTCTAAATCAATCACAATCTGGACAGTGATGACACATTGATACTACAGATATGTGATTGCAGTCAGTGGCCATTTTTACACTTTGAAAGCCATCAATGACATAAAACTGACCTGTTAGAAATGGGGTCTTTGGTTGGTAGTCAGGTTATCCCCTGTATAAGGCACTCTAGTCAGGGTAAAGGAGAAATACCCTCAGGTAGCCCCCGCTCACCCTTTGGTAGCTTGGCACGAGCAGGCAGGCTTAACTTCAGAAGCAATGTGTACGGTAATACAATGATAAAACAGACACCACAATAGTTTAGAAAAATAGGTAATATTTATCTAAATCAAACAAGGCCAAAACGACAAAAATCCAACATATACAAGTCAAGATATGAATTTCAAAAAGAATAAGAGTTTTAATCCATACAAAACAGTGAGAATGCTGTTGTTACACAAAGTACATGGTAAGTGTAAAAAATAAAGCTGCATGGATGAGTGTGCGTTGAAAAAGGCCAGCGATGCGTCGATTACTCATTCACAAGTGGGACCGCGCGTTGTTCCTTCAGGCAGTCGGGTCAGCGTCCGTTGTTTTTCTCTCTCCCGCAAAAGAGCAATGCATTGAATCCCAGATGGCCACCTCAGGTCCAGACAGGTTTTGCATACATTTTTCACAGCCAGCAATGTTACGTTTGAAATCCGGTCGCACGGTGTCAGGAAACCATGCTGCATGGGGCTTGCTTCATTATCAGCAGCTGCTAGCCGGTGTTGTGCGTCATTTCCCCAGCCGTAATGCGTCGATCTCCCAGCCGAAATGCAGGTGCAGCATTGATTTTAGCTGCAAGACCGGCGGTGTGTCATTTATCAGCCGCGTTGCGGATGGTGCATCAAAAGTTTTTCCGCACGGCGGACTGTGCGTAGATCTCTGTCCTTTTCCACCAGCTTCACCTTTCAAGGGCCCAGAGACAGGTTAGTGCACCACTTGTCAGGACAGGAGTCTCACCAGAGTGTCCAGGTGCAGACAGAGAGAAGTCTTTGATGCCCGTGAGTCTTGAACAACAGGAGACAAGCTCAGTTCAAACCCTTGGAGATTCTTCACCCATGGGAAGTCTCACAAAAGTCAGTCTTTGTCCTCTCTCAGGCAGAAGCAGCTACTGCAGACCAACCCTGCAAAGCACAGTCTCAGGCAAAGGGGCAGTACTCCTCCTCCAGCTCTCCAGCTCTTCTCCTTGGCAGAGGTTCCCCTTGGTTCCAGATGTAATCTAATCTTCGGGGGATTTGAGTTCAATACTTATACTCCTTTCTGCCTTTGAAGATGCCCTACTTCAAAGGAAAGTCTATGTTGTTCACAGGATCCTGCCTTGCCAAGGCCAGGCCCCAGACACACACCAGAGGGTTGGAGACTACTTTGTGAGAGGGCAGGCACAGCCCATTCAGGTGTAAGTGACCACTCCTCCCTGCATTCTAGCACAGATGGCTCATCAGGATATGCAGGCTACACCACAGCTCCCTTTGTGTCACTGACTATAGGAGAGGTGCAAACAGCCCAACTGTCAAACTGAACCAAACAGGGAATCCACAAACAGGCAGGGTCACAGAATGGTTTAAGCAAGAAAATGCCTACTTTCTAAAAGTGGCATTTTCAAACTAACATTCTAAAAACCAGCTTCACTAAAATGTAAGATTTATTTTTAAATTATGAGATCAGAGACCCTAAACACCTCGTTTCTATCTGCTCCCAAAGGGAATCTGCACTTTAATAATATTTGAAGGCAGCCTCCATGTTAACCTATGAGAGAGATAGGCGTTGCAACAGTGAACACTTAATTTAGCAGATGTCCCACCTTTAACATACACTACATCCTGCCCAGGGGGCTACCTAGGGCCTACCTTAGAGGTGCCTTACATGTTTAAAAAGGGAAGGTTTAGGCCTGGCAAGATGGTACACTTGCCATGTTAATTGGCAGTTTAAAACTGCACACACAGATATTGCAGTGTCAGGTCTGAGCCATGTTTACAGGGCTACTAATGTGGGTGGCACAACCAGTTCTGCAGGCCCACTAGTAGCAATTGATTTACAGGACCTGGGCACCTCTAGTGCACTTGAGGAGGGACTTACTAGTAAATCAAATATGCCACTCATGGATAAGCCAATTACACATACCTTTTAGATAGGATCACTTGCACTTTAGCACTGGTTAGCAGTGGTAAAGTGCCCAGAGCATCACAAACAACACAAAACAGAATCAAGCACACATCAACAACCTGGGAAGCAAAGACAAAAAGTTAGAGGAGACCACGCCAAGGATGGCAAGTCTAACATGAAAAAAATTTGACTGTCAATATGATAGTAGAAAATACAATGTGTTGGTGAATACAGGGAGGAGCACCTCAGTGCCTTGCAGAAGGTTAGCTTTACATTGTCTGAGGATGTCCTACCAGACTCTGTTCTCCACTTGTGGCCAAAACAAGTAATACCGCCCAGAGTTTCAGTAAGGAGCGGGGTCTGCAGTTCAGATGGCAAATGTCCCAATTCAAACTAAAGAGATACTGGATAGTGTCTATTGCCAGCTGACAGTGTTGTAAAATATAAGCCAGACTAGTGTTTAGGGGTTAAGGCAAGTCCTCTGAATCCTGGGCCCTCTCCTGTGATTATGGGCGGAAATGGCCCTTTGTGCTACTCTTATTGTACCTCCCCGAGGACTTGCAGTATCATATTGTCTCATGTAGGTGGTAGTAAAGACCAAAACATGCTTGCTCTGTGGAACAAGTCAAGGGCATAGCTGCATATAGCTGCCTCCAGTCTGTAGTTGCATGGTTGCAAAACACAATGGCCCAGAGTCAATACCAGTGGATGAGATTAGTTCAAGCAATCCACCAATCACTTTTTTGGTCCTGTGCCCGCTGTGCCATAGGACTCAATATGCGCCATAATGATAAGGGCCAGAAATGCTGAAAACAGTGAGGAGTTACATGTGTTCCTGCTCAGATGAGACTTGACTTGGCAGTTCCGGCTGCAGTGTTCCAATTGTAGCTGGACCAAGGCTGACTGAACATGGCCAGTTCCTGTCTGAGGTGGCATTGTGGCCAAAAAGAATGATGAACTGGATTGTTGCCCAGAGTAATTGTCAGTGGCTGAGTAATTCATCACTCCTGTTGTTTTCCTCTGTGGTCTGTGGAGGTCATTAGATGAATTGTTCATGTGCCTCATTGTTTAGGAAGATGAGTGTCTAGTAGTAGCCAAGGGCCAGATGCGAATCGCAATTACATAACCGCTATTTGAATGTATGAAACTACAGGAGTTTCATTTAGTGAATCCCAATGGCTCGCAAATTGACCTACCTCATTAATATTCGTGAGGTAGGTCGTAATTTGCAACCCATTGTGAATGGCTATAATCACAGGGATGGTGGCCTACTGGGCTCAGCAGACCACCATGTCTGTGACTGCTTTCAAATAAAGCAATGTTTTTGTTTTTAAGGCAAACGGGATGCATTCAAAAAATAAATAATAAATGTTTTCTTTTCATTTTATAAGAGTGGGCAGCGGTCAGGGGGACCACTGCCTGCTCTTAACAAATGATTTTGCATGCATTCACAAAGGGGAAGGGGTCCCTTGGGGCCCTCTTACCATTTGCGAATGGGTTGACACCTACTTGAAGAAGGTAGTAAAATGCAAATGTTTTGTGACCCCATTTCAGTCACAAAACATTCCTGCATACCGCTGCAATTCGATATTAGGAAAGGACGCCTTTGACATGCCCCTTCCTAATATCGAATTGGTATGTAGTCGCAATAACATGTTACCGAATCGCAAATTCGAATTCACACATACCAAAATGCATTTTTGCAATCACAAACGGCCCGACTGGGCCATTTGCAATGACAAAAATGCATGATACATTTGGCCCCAAGTTCCCTGAACAGCACCAACGCAGTAATAGGAGTTGTTTAGTTTATTCCTTATGTGAAAGTAGCTTCCATGTAATTGGTATTTTCCATTTCCTGCATGCACAATTATCACCCAGTATTTCATGCCGAAAATCTTCAGGTGGAGATTTTGTTATCAGGCTCAACAAAATGCATGAAACCAGGAAATACTTTTGCTCCATCCGACTCATAACTAGGGCTTTATTGTGTAGTGATCGTAATAGCAAATGGTGGCAAAACAGGCAATGGCATCAAGGCAGATCCATACATTTTGCCCATTTGCACTAGTGATTAGAAGCAGCCCAGATGGATTGACAAGGAAAACGAGCTAACAAATTAAATAATTCAAAAATTACATTTAAATTAATTCCAACGTAGTCTAATTGACCCTCGTGTGTAGGTTCCTCTCTGGGGTAATAGTCTTTAGTTTTGTCAAAGACTCAGTAAAGTCTTTTGTATACATGCACCAGAGAAATTAGTTTGGTTTCCAGATCGAAGTGTAATTGAATCACATCTATTTAACACATTTCTAAATGTTGGCCCCTCATCTTAGAGATGCTAAAGGAGCATTTTTAGTATAGATGAAAATGATAGTCGTTTGATTATTTGATTAGTCAACAGTACACAGAAAAGACAAAAGCAATTTGGAATGCTTTTTTAGCTGAAATGTCAGCTCCTTTTAAACGAAGTGCACTGTAATGAGACATGTTTTTTGTTTTTAATGTGTTTTGTTCTGCTGATTAGAAAGCACCTAATCTGAGCAGGTAATATTCATGCATCCTATCACCCACTAAAATGATGCACTGGAACAAAGTACTAGACTTTTGGCACTCACAGGTTGTTACGCATAAAGGAACTGGATGTTAAGATTGATTGTTAATATCAAGTTTTCCTTGCTTCTTTGCTACGATGCCATACAATGTTTAGGAGATCCTTCACTATATCATTTATTTAAATGTTAGTCAAAGAAGTCAGAATGATTATTTCTTTTGTGAGCCTTAAAGATACTGTTGATCATCTGCCAAATAAGAAAAGTGATTAGAAACGCAAAATAAACTGTTCTAAAAAAATCAGTATGCCAGAAAAAATTACTCTTCAACGTTTTAATTAACCTCTCTGGTGTCTCAATTACATAGTAGCAGATATTCCTGAGAACCTGAGACCACAATCACTTTAAATTTTACATTATCTTATTTCTCCAAGCAATTAGTTTCTTTCTTGGTTTAACAACTCAAATTAAGAGCAGCAGACGCGAGGAAAGAAACAATATGTGAACGTGTGAATTGTGCTCTGTGAAGATGGAATATGTGCAGGCTCTCCATCTGGCTGGGAGTCCCTTTGCTAAGGTAATGTGAAAAGTTAAGAGAGTTCTTATATCTGGGATGAAGCAGCCATCCCACGAGAACTGGATATGGTCTACTTAGTACAGCAAGATAAATGCGATTAAAAACTTACTCTATTGAATGGGTTAGGATTGCAGGTTTGATAAATTGTTTTTTTTATATTTAGCACTATAGCGTAGAGAAACTAGGGAAAGATGTATTAGCCATTTAGTAGTCTCAAAGTCTGTCATTTGGTAAAGTACAGGATTTGCAAAATCTAAAAGGCTTTTGTAAATATACCAAATCCATTTTTCAATTAAGTAAGTGGTTAGTGAATTGGTTAATAGTCTTAGAAATGCATAACCAACTGCAATTTGTAAGGGACATATTTAAGCTGTCCCTTCACACTTAGTGATCTGCTGACCCAAGCAGGACACCATACCTGTGATGCTATCCAATCGGTTGAGTTGCAAATTGCGATCTACCGCATAAAATGTAATGAGGAATGCCAACTTGAGACCCACTCTTAATGGTGATTTTGCAAATATAGGTTGGTTCGCAAATTCAGAATCAATACCCAAGAGGTCAGTGCACAATTTGCAACCACGTTTTGTGAATTGATTCTTTACACTTCTGGTTTAAAACCATCAATTAGGAAAAACTCCTGTTCTTGTCGGGGCTTAGTAATTATAATGGATTATTTTACTTTATGCATTGCTATTGTAGTATTTTCTAATCACTAGCTTAGTGATCCATTGAATCTACCTTTCTATTCCTCGAGTTGCATTTCTCCATTTAATAAAAGAGAGTGTCTCCTGTGTAATTGTGTACTCTTACTTCCCTAGTTTCTCTCGCATTCTGTATGTGTGTGCCAAAGTATTATATTGATTGACAGCTACTTCTAAGATTATTACTGAGTTTAATTTAAAAAACATATCCCAAGTAAATACTTTATTCAAAATCGCTAATAGAATCTGAGGTCACAGCATAGTCCCTAACATCTTGGTCAACAAGCTGATTTGATAATAGTGAAAATATCAATTCATTGAAGCTGATTTCAGGTAATGTGAATAGTGTTAACAATGCCGATAAAAGAAAAATATGTTGCAAGTTCAAGGATAAGGAAACAAGCATTGTATTACTGCAGGAAACCCACCTAAGGAAATCAGAAGCTGAAAAATGTAAAAAAGACTGGTTAGGACTAGAAGTGCATGGATTCTATACAAATAAAGTTTGCAGTGTGGATACTATTTTTTCACAAACCCTTGAATGGTTCTATCAAAAAGAAAATGTAGATTTTTTAGTTAAAGCTGTTGAGCAGTTGTGTGAAAGTACTTCTACTCAATGGTGAGACTAAATGGAATAAACGGTCTTTTTTATTGAGAGACCAATAGCAAAGGATGATCTCTCTACCCTGACAGAACAACTTTGTTCCCTCTGCGGAGTGCATGGCATCTCAAGATGGTTACTCCTATGCCTGATTAGACAAATCTCAGCCACCAGCACAGTCCTCTCTCGGCTGGGAGTGGAGAAATCCAAAGGCTCACAAAGTTCTCGCCATCTGCACTGGCAAGCCCTGCTACCAGGGAAAGCTCAGCGATGATTAACTAAAGTAGCCAACAGACACTTCCAAGAGAAATAAATAAATCTGTTAAGGTCCTTATCGGAACTCTAGGAGCAGAGATAGCTCAACAGCAGACAGGATTGCAAGCTGTCCTCATAGAAGTCACCTGCTCCCCCCAGGGCCAGCAGTACTATTGCGCATAGCAAGTGCTACCACTATCAAAGTAGTTGACCCCCATTGACCTGCCAACTGCCAAAATGGACCTGTCCTCTTGTGCACACACCCTAAATAGGGGTAGATCCATTGGCACATCAGCTAGGTCACCAGTACAACATGCTTTCTGAGATTGGGTAAGATGTAAGAGGCCTAATTGGCAGAGTGTAACACTATACAGTTACGGTAGAAGCCCGGCTGACACTGTCAATGTAATCAGGAAATCCTAGGTCAGAAAGCAATAACTGTGAGCACACTAGCAACAGGCCCAGAGAGCATCTGTAACCAGAACCAACTCCTTCAGATTTGTAACCACTGCCTATGGCTAGAAATAAAGGAGCTGAGAGAGTACTGGATCGAGATAAAGACTTGTTATATCTGAGAGAGCGTAGTTTAAATATTACATATTATAGACGTGAAATGCTTATGTTTAACAATGCTGCATTAATAATATTATTCATTTCATAAACGTGGAGAATTGTTCACCTGTGTAAACTAATGTCAACTATAAGAAATAATCATTTATATTATGCCTAACTGAGCACATTAACACGTATAAAACTGCATTCATTAGAACTCGTATATCTTAAGTTAGCGTGAGTCGAGAACTAGCTGTGTAACTCTCATATTAAAGCGTATTATTCTGTTTCTCCAGTGTGCTGACTTGCAAAAGACCATGACCCAGCGATTGTTCTTTTTCCTTACTTATTTGCAACAGTACCAAATTCTCCCATTTGCATGCTAGTAGCTTTTAGTATAAATTATGAGACTTCGAAACAAACATGGACACTTTCAAGGACAATAAAGCGTGGAGAAGAGAACTCTTGACCCGAAGTGTGTGCCAAGGAAATGAAGTAACCCCGGATGTGCCACCTACGAAAAACGTCAATTATGAAGACCAATTAGGATTTAGAGAAATATCGTGAAATGACAAATGCATTACTTAATGTATAATTTGATTGGTTACCGATAGTGGGGTGTAGTGACTGACCAATAGAATTTTGGGGGAATGTATTTTGGAAAAAGGTATAAAAACCCATGACACAAGAGACAAAGGGCATTAGGTAGGGAATGATATCAATTGCATCCAGAAACTCTGTCACTCTATTTGGTGACTTGAGACTTAGACAACCATCCTTGCCCATAGACTGCCCCATTACACTTTCCTCCTTAAGGGGAGAGTGTCCCTTGCCTTTAACTTAGATAGACTGACGGTGATCTAGCTGATGTCCTGAAGATGAAGACTGATCCTGTGTGCTGACCTATCTCGAGGAGGGTAATTATTTGCTAATGAAATCTATTTTGCCTTTTCTTTCTAGGTACCAACTGCTGTATGTTTTGATTAGAGATCTTAGTTAGATGTTTTTCCAAATTAATGTTCTAAATTGTTTTGCATGAAGCCCAACATGCTAATGCTAATTTGAGGATAGATAAGGTACTCATTATGACTGACGGAACTGACGTGACTGACGTGGTGCTATGCTGAACTAAACCTTTAGGAGGTATTATGCATTGCGATCTGTTTCTTATTCGCATGATTGTCTTATGTTCCTGATTTTTACATTATTGAAAGCTCATCATAGTTGTCATCTTGTGATTATGTTTATATGCTTCTTGGTTTTGAGATTAATGCATTTGCTATTAGATTGTAATCAATAGGGAATACAATTCACTAATCTCCATTAAGGTGTGGTTATTCGTGACTGAAAGGTCATGATTGCGCCGAAGGTTTATTAATGACTAAAGTGAAATATATTTTGGTGTTAACTGTTGACAATGTTATTGACATATTGATTGACATATTGATCAGTTATCTCGTCTTACGGTGTCTCATCACTGGGTCCAAAGATTCATCGGCCTAAAACGAGTCCTGATGTGTATAAATTAACATAGACGGACGCGTTAACAGTTCTGGTAGCAGAGCGACGGTTAGGCCCTTGGGGGCCCTAGGACGGAGTTTTCATTGTTTAATTTGTTTTCTGTGATAATGCAATTTGGAGAGATGATGAGTGGCTAGGTTCGCCATGGCTTTCCTGGGATCTCGGAGCCTGCCTAAATGAGTTGGGAATGTTCTCGGCGCCATAGTATGCGTGGTTAGGGTCTTTGCTCTTATTAAATCTTATGCATCTTGCAGGTGGTTGTGAAAATTTGCGTGTGTCTGGGACAAATTAGGTGTTGATTAGAAGGAGTGGGCGTACTCCACAGTATGAGAGTAGGGAAGTCGGCGTACTTCATGTGAATGCAGCGCTTATTGCTCAAAATTATCCACGTGGTTGGTTGTTGCATACGGACCTATTGAGGTCTAAGACTCTGGAAGATGATGGTAAATGTGGTTTATGTTGTAATCTGTGCGGTTTAATAGGTCAATCGGGCGTGGTTGACAAGTCAAGTTTCGAGTTATAATGCATGTGTGAAACCTTTGATGGAGATTTGACAAGTTCTAAAGTGCACTAGAAGGAGTCACTGACAAGTCCAGAGTAGGATTTGCAGGTCAAATTCTGCTTGCGTATGTGGGAACTGAGAAGGAGAAAGTATCGGCCGAGGCTTCAAGTGAAATCTCTGTAAAGTTCTGAAGCGAATGTGTTACCCTTCCTGTAGTACACCAGCAGATTTGTGTTGTCATTTTAAGGTGCTCGCAATAATTCGCATTAGTTTGTATGAGTTGTAAGAGTTAGTGAGGTGTGGACAAGCCGCAAGACTTTGTCAGCTGCAGTGTGTGTGAGTGTGACGTCAGTGGTGCCGCGCTGAGATAGGTCAGATGCCGAGAGGGGTCGCGCACGGATTGGCTGCCGTCCGTGAGAGGCAATAGGTTGAGAAAAGGGTAGGTGAAGAGTGTCCTGGGAACAAAGCCGTTTTCTGATTAAATACGAAATAAAAGAATTGCAAAAATGAATTTTGTTAAGGCATTCAAAAGCGCTTTGAAAGGAGATGTATATATTGTTGCAGCCGATGGGGAACCTACACCACCTGAGGGTACTCCAGCTTATACAGTAATGGAGGAAAAGGGTGTTGCACCTTGTTTATGGATAAAACAATGGCGCAAAATTAACAGAGAAAGAGGGGTGTCTAGCGTTTCCAGAACATGGGACATTCAATACAAAGGTATTGGAAAATTTGAGGTGGATGTTAAGTACACAGAAACCACCTCCGAGACAGGCACAATACGAGGCTTTGGCGATTTGGGACCTGATGGCTCTTAAACTTAGGCAAGAAAGGTTTCACAGAAGATTGACAAGAGCAGAAAAATCCTATGCAGAGGCTAGATGGGACAATGAGAATAAAATGTGGAGACGAGGAATAGTAGATGGGTTAAAGCTGTTTCCAGCAATAACACAGGGAGAAGAGACACAGGGAAAGAAAGCTTCTTGCAAAACCGACAAAGATTCAGGCAAAATTAAAGAGAACAAAAGGTCCTGGGAAGAAGAGGATGATTCAGATGATGAGGCGTTTATGGATAGATTGTTACATGATCGTCCACCACCGTATGCGGTGAGTGACAGTGTTCCGAGTACTAGCTTGGATCCTGGGAACCAGACACAGGAGAAGGGAGTTACTGATACGGTACAGACTAGCGATACAGCCTCGATACAGAATGGTGTCAGTGTACCCACTGCACCAGACTTGCCGATACAGTTGCAGCCTCCACCGCAGATAAAAAGAATTTATCCTGATGTTCCAGTGCTTGAGACTACTACAAACTTGGTGGTGCCGCCAGACCCGATATATACAAAGCCAAAGCTGATTCAGATTGAGTCAACTCCAAAGCTAGTGTCTCAACCGTCACAGCTGATACCTGGGTACAACCCTGTAGCAGGACCACCGTTAGTACCTGTACCTGGTACACTAGAGCAGACTTATGGTGTTGGAGCTCCAAGAAGCTTGGACCAGGGCAGACACCTGCCGCTATATCACTACCTATTACTGTCGGTCCCCCGGTGCCGTTATATGCACAGGAGAAAACAAGGACATGTGAACAGGGAGTTATGACTCATGAAGCGACAAGAGGAGGGCCTATTAGAACTCCACAAATAATGGCCCAGGGAGGACAGGTATGCGAACAACCGAGACCCTTAATGGACCTTGGTCCAATAGGGGCACCTCTTGAAGCAATGCGGCAAACAGGGTTGGGAGTCTTGACTCCCCAAACTATGAGTACGAATACCTCCCACACTCCAATGATACATGCAGGGAACATTTCACTGCAAGGTTTTACAGTACAACAGTTAAATGAGTGGTTAGAGAAAACCTGTACTTCACAAAAGACTACAGTGACCACGATTGATCCTGAAAAGGAAAAACAAGATGAATATCTGAATCTTGTACGATTAGGGACAGAAGCTGCTGAGTTGGTGGAAGGAACAATGGGAGTGAATAGGTTGGAATCATACACTGAGGCAGAATTGAGGTACCTATGCCCTAAGATTACCAAAGAGGTAGGCAAAGTACACCAGAGATTAACGAATTTGGCAGACAAATACAATATTGATATTGGGAACACGAAACATTTGAAAAGGAGCTACAGATTAGATTTTGACACTAAAGATTTTGAACACATGAGATCTGCAGGCATGAAGACACACTTGAAAGAGTTGTTGCAAAGTGCACAAATTTGGGGAGCACTAGAGAAATGGGAAGGCCGGTGGGCAAAGAAAAGAGATAAGGGAAAAAGAGATAGCCTAGGGTCTAATGAAGTAACAACCACACCCAATTTAGACACTGTAAAAATCCTACCTATGAGAGAAACAGCTGGTGGTATCTTAGTGCATGTGTCTTGGTCTAGGGGAGACATTTTGTCCTTTACGAATGATTACCCTAGGTTAAAAGAAAAACCGATCGAGTGGTATCAACAGACAGATAGATTCGTGAAGCTTGCGAAGTGTCTTTGGGAAGACTTGAATACTTTGTTTGAGATCATTGTTCCGCCAGATTTGTGGCTCGAGTGCAAGAGAGGGGTAGATTGGCCCACAGAGGAGCCGGCAAGGGATAAGGTGACTGGAGCACCTTCTGAAGAGGTGATGAAATATTATCATAAAGTAATTGAGTTTTTGAAACAAAAGGTGTCGCCGAAGGTGACCGATTGGCAGAAAATCGACCGGACCTCTCAAGAGGTTAAAGAGTCAATACATGCGTATTACGAGAGATTGTTGAAAGCATTCAAACATTACAGTGGTACTGAGACAATCGAACCGAAGGACATGAATCATCTTGTGTTTAGGTTCGTCGAAGGGCTGAGACCGGAGGTCAGCCAGATGATTAAAAATCATTTGATTTGTTGGCAAGCTAAACCGATTGATGAAGTGTTACAGTATGCGAAATACTGTAGTGATGAAATTGAGTTGAAGCAGAAAAAGTTGAAGGAGAAAGTGATGGTGATGCAGATAAGAGCTGCACAAGCTGGAATACAGGGAAATGGTGTTCAGCAAATGATACAGCAACAACCGCAAATTAATGGTGTGTTTCAGGCACACCCGAGAGGCAGAGGTCGAGGTTTTGTGAACCGTAATTCTGATATGACTAATGTTGTTATTCAAAATGACGGTCAGGTGATGAAGAAGATGTCACCATGTCATGCGTGCGGGGGCATGGGGCATTGGAAACTGGATTGTCCGAATGTGGTGCAGGATGGTACAGTTCAGCAGAGCATTAATGCCGGTACACTACAAAATTCACGAGGTCCAAGAATGAGACACCAGAACCCGAAATTTCAGAATAATTTGGTGCAAATGCCAGGGGTACAACCCATGCAGCAAATGCAAATGCTGCGTTTCCAAACAGTGTCAGTACAAACAATACAACAGCAGATCCCTATGGTGCCTAGACAGCAAATGCAGTTACCCCTAGCTCCGATGGGACAGCAACAGGTGACGCTTCCTCAGCAGGTCACAGGCCAGGTAACAAACCAAAACAACACTGTACAACAATTCCCATTATGAGGTGAAAGTGACATGAATGAAGAATGGTCAGACAACAGCTCAGACAGTGAAGAGTGCAGGCTTGCAGCATCTTTAGAGGTAGATCAGAGAGGCCCATATGTAGAGGGAAAAGTAATGGGCTATAAGGTTTAATTTCTAGTTGACACAGGAGCTACACGCTCTACAGTTCGCAGTGCAGAAGTACCGAGATTACCTCTTTCAGGGCGTACCATACGAGTGGTCGGAGTGGCTAACCAGTACCTGACAAATCCAATTACTGATCCAGTGCAGGTTGAAATTGGAAATTTCCAAGGCCTGCATAGATTTGTTGTATGTGACTCAAACCCAGTGTCCTTACTAGGGAGAGACTTACTATGTAAGACCAAATGTTCGATTACCTGTTCCAACGATGGAATAGAAGTACAGACAAACAGTGATGATGAAGGAGATGAGGGTCAATTCATAGAAGGAGGAGAGACAAATGAAGATTACCCTCTAATTACTCTATTCCCAGTGTTTACCTTGATCGATCTACCTGCTGATCTACAAGGGTCTGTAACAGAGAAAGTGTGGGATTTGACTGGAAAAGAGGTTGGATTAATCAAGGAAGTAGGACCAGTCAAGGTGCAAATAAAGCCAAATGCAGTGTTCCCACAAGTGCCACAATACCACATGACTCAGGATGTCCTCATTGAAGTGACACAGATAATTGCAGATTTTCTCAGACAGGGAGTTTTGAAAGAAGTTCTGAGCAGTCCGTGTAACTCACCTATTATGGGTTTAAAGAAGCCCTGTGGAAAGATTTGAATTGTGCAGGATTTGAGAAAAATAAACAAAATTGTGATAAAATGCTGCCCTGTGGTACCTAGCCCAGCGGTAATAATGTTCCAGGTTCCTTGTGATGCTGAATGGTTTACTGTAGTAGACCTATCACAAGCATTTTTCTCAATACCTCTTCATGAAGATAGCCAATTTTTGTTCAGTTTCAAATTCCTGGATAAGGTGTACAGTTGGTGCAGAATTCCTCAGGGGTTTTCTGAGTCACCATCCATCTTCAATCAGATATTGAAGAAGGATTTGGAACCTCTTGTGCTGCCTTTCAATTCAACTCTTGTGCAGTACATTGATGATTTGTTGATTGCATCTAAAACCAGAGACAGCTGTAAATATGATACCATTGCATTGTTGAACCATTTGGGAAACAATGGGCACAAGGTGTCACCTAAGAAGTTGCAATACTGTCAAAAAGAAGGGAAATATTTGGGGCATCTGATTGAGAAAGGGTCCCGAAGAATATCAAAAGAAAGAATAACAGCTGTTTTACAAATGAATCCCCCAACAACAAAGAGAGATGCCAGGATGTTTCTGGGAATGGTGGGTTACTGTCGCCAGTGGATACCCAATTTCTCGATCATTTCAAAACCCTTAATAAAATTGACAGGAAAAGAGGTCAAGGATGAACCATACACAATCACTTTGACAAAAGAAGAGCTTGAGTCATTTTTAGAGCTGAAGGAGTGCATGTGCAGGGCTCCAGCACTAGGAATGCCTGATTATGAGAAACCTTTTCTGTTGTTCTGTCATGAACGTGATGCTTGTTCTTTGTCTGTTTTAACACAGGTCCACGGAGATGCAAATCGCCCTGTAGCATATTTTTCAGCTACTTTGGACCCTGTCGCAGCAGCCTTACCGGGTTGTTTGCGAGCAGTCGCAGCAGTTGGTCAAAGCCTTTCACAATGTGAGGGCATAGTCATGGGATACCCTTTGACAGTATTAGTTCCACATTCTGTCGAAATTCTGTTGACACGAACTAAGACGCAACACATGACAAATGCACGACTTACCAAATATGAGACGATCATTCTGGGGTCACCAAATGTTACATTAAAAAGATGCACTGTGCTGAACCCGGCAACTCTACTTCCCAATGAGAATACAGAAATCAAAGATGGGGAAGAATTTGAGCATGATTGTCTTGAGGTGACTGAGCTCTGTACCAAACCTCGCCCAGACATACAGGATACTCGGTTAAAAGAAAACGATTGCATTATGTTCGTTGATTGGTCCTGTTTAAGAGATTCAACAGGAACATTGAGAGCTGGTTATGCAATATGTACCATATCTGGCATAGTCGAGGCCTCTTGGCTCGAGAAAGTGTTTTCTGCACAGGTGGCAGAATTAATAGCTCTTACAAAAGCCTGCCACGCTGCTGTGAATTTGAAAGTCACGATCTATACTGACAGCAGAAATGGATTTGGAATTGTGCATGATTTTGGCCAACTCTGGTCACAGAGGGGTTTCATGACATCCTCTGGTTCACCAGTGAAAAATGGAGAACAAATAAGAGATTTGTTACATGCGATTCAGTTGCCTCTTGAAATTGCCGTGGTGAAGTGCAGTGCTCACACCAGATCACAAGACTTTGTGTCAATGGGGAATGGTTACGCAGACCAAGTTGCAAGATTTTGTGCATTAAACTGTATATCATTTAAAGAGCAGTGGGAATTGTTACCACAACCTGAGAACGACACGACCTTAAGCCTAGCATTACGAGTGGTTGATACCTTAGACGAATTAAAGACATTACAAAGCTGTGCTAGCAAAGAAGAAAAGCGTTCCTGGCAGAAAATGCAGTGTGTACAAAGAGCAGATGATATGTGGGTTTCAGAGGAAGGAAAATTGGTTCTGCCAAATAGTCTTCTGTCACAATTTGCCCGATTATATCATGGACAGGCACATTTAGGAAGAGATGCCATGATCAGATCTTTTAAAATTGATTGATTCAATCCAAAATTCAGACATGCCGCAGAAATTACTTGTCACAGGTGCGTCATCTGTCAACAGATGAACGCTGGAAAAGGAACAGTGGTAACTTTGAGCCACATTGGAAGAGCTGGAGGTCCATTTAACAAAATGCAAATGGATTTCATTGAAATGCCTGTTTGTGGAGGATTGAAGTACGTGTTGGTGATTGTGTGTGTTTTCAGACATTGGATTGAGGCATATCCCACACGTAGGAATGCCAGTCTTACAGTTGCAAAACTACTACTCAGAGAGTTAATACCAAGGTTCGGGTTTCCGGTTTCTATAGAATCAGATAGGGGAAGACACTTCGACAATGAGGTGATTAAACTTCTGTGTGCCGCACTCAACATTGAGCAGAAGTTGCACTGTAGCTATCGCCCTGAAGCATCAGGACTAGTTGAACAGATGAATGGTACCTTAAAATCAAGAATAGCAAAAATGTGTGCAGCAACAAACATGAAATGGCCAGATGCATTACCTCTAGTACTGATGTCTATAAGAAACACGCCAGATAAGAAAACGGGACTGTCCCCCCATGAAATCCTCATGGGTAGAGCAATGAGGTTACCAGCGGTACCTGCAAATGCACTAGTGAATATTACAGATGATATGGTGTTGGATTACTGCAAAGGTTTGGCTGACGTGATTCGCTCTTTCTCTCACCAGGTGGAAACTAACACATTGCCACCAATCGGCGAACCAGGACACTCTTTGCAAGCTGGAGATTGGGTGGTTGTCAAGAAGCACGTGAGGAAATCGTGTCTTGAGCCACGTTGGAAGGGGCCATATCAAGTAATATTGACAACCACTACTGCTGTGAAGTGTGCCGGGGTTCCCAACTGGATACATGCCAGTCACACAAAGAGGGTAACGTGTCCTGTTGAAGAGGAACTTGAAGATTCCGGTACAGCAACTTCAGGAGGAGAAGTCTCAGAGTCAGAGATTAGTCAAGAAAGATCTGAGACTACAGTAGAGCCCACTGAGAACAGCCTTGTCCCTCAAGCTGACAGTGAGTTCGAGAGAGGTGACAGAGTGCCTATCTCAGTTGAGGCAGCAGGAGAACTAAGACAAGGAGAGGTTCTCCCAGAAGTAGACGAATACAATTCAGAGCCTGAATACAGTGTAGAACCGGAAGACGACAGAGAAAGAGAAGTTGCAAATTCAAATCGAAACGAATCAGAGTCTTCTGAACCGGTTGCAAGTCCGTCAAGAGAAAACACCATATCACAAGAGGAGGGCGCTGTCCAACGTCCTGAAGGAAAACACCGAAACAAGACACACAGAGGTGATAATTGGCCAGACAAGTCGCATCTTAGAATAAGAGAAATAGCAAACGAGACAATAATAGAAGAAAGTGATACTTCACAGGCAGATGATCTGAGTGAAGGAGAACAACAAGGTGAACGAAAATTAAAAAGAAAGAGAATAGCAAACCGAAGATATACAGGTCCTGAATGGGCATATGCTACAACCTCTGAATGGCAACAAGAATTCTTAGCATTCTGCTTTGATCGAGAAGTGCCAGGCCAATACTACGGTACCTGAAGGTATTCTACAAGAAAACTCAGATAAAATTGAAATCGTGAAAGCTGAAAAGAGAAAGAGTCTTTAGAAAATTACCGGAAAGTGACACTAAACCTGGATTTGACTTCAAGAAACCTGATTACGACAAGCTGCTAACCTGAATTGACGAAAAGGGTCCTGGAGTGAGTGAAGACGCTGCAAAATACGCAGAAAGAGTTTGCCTTCTTGAGTTGATTGTTGATCTGCTATTCTGATTCTATACAAACATGGCTTATAGTAGCAAAGGAAGTAAGGTGTGTGGTTGGTTAGGACTTATGATAGGTGTTGTATGCGCAATAATGATTGTGGGAGTGATTGTAGGAATGCCATGGAGAGAGAGTGAAACTATTAATGCAACTTCAAAACCTGAGACTACTACTGCTAATAAACTATCACCGTGGGAGAAATTTGAGCAAGATGCCAGACATCTGCATGAGGGAAGTAATGCAAAAGGGGAACTTTCTACTAATGTCTTCTATCGCTTACTAAATGAGCATGTGGAAACTATGGATGCGAAAGATTGTTATGTGTGTACTAAAATTCCTTCATCTGTGCAGGAGGGAGTTACTTATGATAGCCTCCCTCTTACTTACGGAATTAGCTGCAACTAGCTATTAACAAGATTGTATGATCAAGAGCATGTGCAATACTTTTATTAAAATTTGGATGTTGTGTTTTCTTTTGTGCCTGTGATTGAATTCTTAAATAAGTTAGCTAAAGAGCATGATATTAAAGTAGTTAGAGGATTCTTTGAGCCAACACTTACATTTGGAACTGCTTATGCATATCGCAATAATTTGACTTGCTTACTGTCTCCTGTAGAGAAAAGCTTTTTAGATCACACAGATGATAGACGCAAAGCATTGAAAGAAAGGTTAGAAAAAGGCTTAGAAAAACGTACTTATGCAAATGATTATGCTTACACGGCAATTAAAACACAAGGCAAATTAGCTATAGATGCATTACACGTAGGTAGACTGTGTATATATAGGCCAAAGTCTGATCAAGACAATCTGTTTGTAGGTACGAGTGAATGTAGACATGTGTTTCTGTTTCAGAGTAAATGGACCTTTATGTTAAATGGACAAGACCCAGCGATTCCTGGAATCTATTACATCTGTGGGTTGAATGCGTATTACCGTCTCCCTAAGGGATGGTATGGGACATGTTATTTGTGAATAGTATTCCCAAAGATATACCAGATTGATGACTTAAAACAAATACCTAAAACGTCTGAATTACAACATACTAGACAAAAGCGAGAATCAGTGGCGGCTGTCATTGGTGACATATTTGGAGCCATAATCCCATCAGTAGGGGTTATTCTAAATTCCATGAAAATTCTAAAGTTGTCTACTATTGTGGATAACATGCTGACAAATTTTACAGGAGCTATACTTCTGATGGATACTGAACTTGCTGCAGAAAGAGCTATGACTCTTCAAAATCGGCTTGCTTTAGACATTCTTTTAGCAAAGAGTGGAGGTGTGTGCAAAATGCTTAATGAACGACATTGTTGTTCATTTATTCCAGATAACAGTAAGAAAATTAGAAGCATGCTTACTAACCTTACTAGAGATAGTACAGATTTGAAGGATCTAAAAGAACCTGGTGTTTGGGAAAAATTTGGAAAAGGAATTGCCCGAGTGGGAAGCTGGTTTACCAACATTTGGAATGGGGTACTTGCAAAAATTATGATAGGTCTATTAATTGTTTTGATTTGCCTATTAGGATTATGGGGGGCATGCAAAATTAATGACAAAATAAAAAGAAATTGGTCTAAAAGAGCACGACAAAATGAAGAAAGTGAAAGAGAGAAAATGTTCAATGAAATATGGGAAAGCTCACATAAAGGGCAAGATGTTGAAATGCGTATCATGCGCAAGGTGAAAAATTAAGATCAAAAGATTGTGTGATGACGAGCGTCATCAGAGGAGGGACTGAGAGAGCGTAGTTTAAATATTACATATTATAGACGTGAAATGCTTATGTTTAACAATGCTGCATTAATAATATTATTCATTTCATAAACGTGGAGAATTGTTCACCTGTGTAAACTAATGTCAACTATAAGAAATAATCATTTATATTATGCCTAACTGAGCACATTAACACGTATAAAACTGCATTCATTAGAACTCGTATATCTTAAGTTAGCGTGAGTCGAGAACTAGCTGTGTAACTCTCATATTAAAGCGTATTATTCTGTTTCTCCAGTGTGCTGACTTGCAAAAGACCATGACCCAGCGATTGTTCTTTTTCCTTACTTATTTGCAACAATACCAAATTCTCCCATTTGCATGCTAGTAGCTTTTAGTATAAATTATGAGACTTCGAAACAAACATGGACACTTTCAAGGACAATAAAGCGTGGAGAAGAGAACTCTTGACCCGAAGTGTGTGCCAAGGAAATGAAGTAACCCCGGATGTGCCACCTACGAAAAACGTCAATTATGAAGACCAATTAGGATTTAGAGAAATATCGTGAAATGACAAATGCATTACTTAATGTATAATTTGATTGGTTACCGATAGTGGGGTGTAGTGACTGACCAATAGAATTTTGGGGGAATGTATTTTGGAAAAAGGTATAAAAACCCATGACACAAGAGACAAAGGGCATTAGGTAGGGAATGATATCAATTGCATCCAGAAACTCTGTCACTCTATTTGGTGACTTGAGACTTAGACAACCATCCTTGCCCATAGACTGCCCCATTACACTTTCCTCCTTAAGGGGAGAGTGTCCCTTGCCTTTAACTTAGATAGACTGACGGTGATCTAGCTGATGTCCTGAAGATGAAGACTGATCCTGTGTGCTGACCTATCTCGAGGAGGGTAATTATTTGCTAATGAAATCTATTTTGCCTTTTCTTTCTAGGTACCAACTGCTGTATGTTTTGATTAGAGATCTTAGTTAGATGTTTTTCCAAATTAATGTTCTAAATTGTTTTGCATGAAGCCCAACATGCTAATGCTAATTTGAGGATAGATAAGGTACTCATTATGACTGACGGAACTGACGTGACTGACGTGGTGCTATGCTGAACTAAACCTTTAGGAAGTATTATGCATTGCGATCTGTTTCTTATTCGCATGATTGTCTTATGTTCCTGATTTTTACATTATTGAAAGCTCATCATAGTTGTCATCTTGTGATTATGTTTATATGCTTCTTGGTTTTGAGATTAATGCATTTGCTATTAGATTGTAATCAATAGGGAATAAAATTCACTAATCTCCATTAAGGTGTGGTTATTCGTGACTGAAAGGTCATGATTGCGCCAAAGGTTTATTAATGACTAAAGTGAAATATATTTTGGTGTTAACTGTTGACAATATTATTGACATATTGATTGACATATTGATCAGGTATCTCGTCTTACGGTGTCTCACCACTGGGTCCAAAGATTCATCGGCCTAAAACGAGTCCTGATGTGTATAAATTAACATAGACGAACGCGTTAACATATCTAACACATTCCAGAAGAAAAACTACAGGTCAGATTTTCACAGACAACATGAAACTGTGAGTTGAGGAAGGCTACAGAGAAAGCTAGAAAGGAACAAAGAGTAAAAGATATGCTTTAAAATCCCATAAATCCCAAAACATACCAATTTGATAGTCCTTTATCATGTCTTTCCCCATAGCTATATGGAACCGACTGATAATATAGATAATATAGAGGAACTTGATAAAGAAAGGCCTATTACAAAGCAACTTCTGGCCTACATATTTAGAGATCTGAAAGAGAACATCTCAACAGTGTTAACAGACCTCACAAAGAATGTGAGAACATTAAACAAAATCTAAATGACTTGAAATAAAGACTCCTCTAGCTAGGAGAAACAAGAAATACTAGAGGTGAGGAACAGGAATTTCTTCACCAGGAGTGATTCAAGCTGAAAGAACAGAGCACGGCCCTGCAATCACATTTGGAGATCTAGAAAACGGTCATGTACTAATAATATTTGAATTATGAGTCTGCCCAGTAGAACACACAGGCTTTCATACAGAAACCGCTTTAAGTCTTGATAGAAAAAACTGCTTGACCTCTGACCATGTGCAATCAACCTTCAGATACTCTAACACAACAACACTTCTGAAATCAAAAAGAGAATATTCTGGTTACTGCCAGACAATAGAACATTTTGCATGATCACACAATCCTCTTCTTTCAAGATCTCTTCCAATTAATTCTGCAGAAAAGAAGGTAATATAACCCAGTTCTCGACTTCCTATGCAAAAATTATATTTCATCTTCAACTGGCAAACTGTACACTGCATATTTCCTGGCTCAAAAAAGGAAACATGCTACTTCAAATTACGGATGAATGCCCAGATGAAAATGGAACTCAAGATGATCTAGATGACTACTCTCGGCCTATCCGCTTAATCAAAAGGTGGAGGAAAATCGCAAACAAAAAAACTAAGTCAAGCTACAAAACAACACATGCATCATAGACAAAAAGAGAAAGCTATACTTAGAAAATTAATGAACTCAGGTCCTACAGACCCTCTTTCCACCCATCAGCAAACAATACAGCTGAGTTGTCTGGATAGGGGCCCTGTAAGAAGTCTTGAACAAACAAGATAGAATGAACCAGAAGCCAGACTCAACTACTTTTTACCGAACGTCTAAAGAGAGGCCACTGATTCTTGCACCAGCTCCAAAGAAAACATGTGAGAGAACAGGGCTGATTGCAGAGGTCCCCTAACGTTTTGCCCCCATTTTCCACTTTTTGCTGGTGTTTTCCTGACTCTGATGGTGCCCTGGGTACTTCTAACCAGTCCCAGGGCCTGTGCTCTGTGTAAAATCAGTATGCAAATTAGGCTAATTATAATTGGCTAAGTCAACCTACCTATAAGTCCCTCGTATATGGTATGGCATGTAGGTTTAGGGACACCAGCATAGGTAGTGCACCAATAGGTGCACTGCTGAGGTGCCCAGTGTCATTTTAAAGGCAGGCCTGCCTTGCTGGCTGCTTTTAAATTAAGGTTATATGCAAATTCGACTTTGGAATTAAAAGACGTTCCAAAGTCTTAAACTACCTTATTTTTACATATAAGTCAACCCTAAGGTGTGCCCTGTGTGCCCCTAGGGCTGGGTGCCATGTAACTATAAGCAGGTACCTTATAAAAATAGTTTTATAAGCCCTGGTGAGGTAAAACAGCCAAATTCATTTTTCCCTCATTGTAGTGAATGGCCACCACAGGCTAGAATGGGGAGACTTTATTTTAATTTTTAAAGTCCCCTTAAGTAACAGATACCAGAAGTTTGGTATCAAATTAATTGTTATAATAAATCCCACAACTTCCAGTTGTGGGATTTAATATAACTTGTTCAGGTAAAGAGTTTTAAACTTTACCTGAAAAGTTGCCAACTTCAGCCCTGCAGTGTTTTTGCTGCTGTGATCAGATTGGCCAGCCTCAGGCAGCCTGGCCAGGCTGCCTTGATGAGGTGTGAAGTGGCCTGGCTTCATACAGAGAGATGTGCCTGTGGGAGGAGATCTCCCCTCAGCAGATGGTGAGGAAGGAAGAGGGAGGGCTGCCAAACTGGTCTTCAAAGGCAGAGAAGGACATTTGGAGCAACACAGCAACAGCCCCACATCCTGCAAACCCAGACAATTAGGTGTCCCCTTGATTAGATTAGGAGAGGGCAGGAGAGGGGTGTGTTTAGGATTTTTAGTCACACCAGTGGGTGGGCTCAACCAGATGTAACCTCCAAAAATCACTTTCAGCCATGATAGATTTTTGAGGAATGTTGTTCCCTGGGATTGATTTTTGCCACACTTCCTAGGAAGTGGTCATCACAGGGGGAATGACCCTGCCCCTGATTGGAGCACCAGGACCCTCCTGTTTTTCACCCAGGAGCAGAGATAAAACTGGCAGACCTGCATCCACACCTTAGTTCCCTACCAGATCCCTATCAGGAAGAACTACAGAAGAAGAAGGACTGCCCTGCTGGACTCCTGACCTGCACCTGGACACTGCAATCTAAAGGACTGCACCAGCTGCACACTTGGGTTTCACCACCAGAAGGACTTTGCCTGGCTTCAACTGGTTCAAGGAGGGACTCCCTGTTTGCTACAGGTGAAAAATTGCTAACCAGAGTCCCCTGCACCAACTCCTGAAGAAACCAACCAGCTGACCACTGTCCAGTGGCCAAAAAGGAGTTTGCGTCAGGTGCATTCTGGGAGTTGTAGTCCACACCCCTAAGGATCATCTCCGAACTTCTGGAACCTTGGGGTGAGCTGTGGACCCCAAAAGAACCTTGAAGGAACATCTGGAAGAAGATCCAGAAGTTTGGAGAAGTTTGGAGAACTTTTGAAAAAAAGCTCCATAGAGGGACCGACCCGCCGCGGCAACTCTAGCCAGCTTGCCTCAACCGTGACCCGGCCTGACTTGCAGGTTTGTCCCGTGAAGAAAATCTCCCAAAAAAGAGACTAAGTCCGAACGTAGGAAGTTGACCGGGACCTCCCAGCCAGCGTATCCGAGGAGGGCTCCAAGGACGTCGGATCAAGATCCAGGTTTACCCCGGTGAAAGGATTTTCACCTCGAAAAAAACAACTAAGTCCGAAGGTAAAAATCTCCACCGAGGGCTCCCGCGACACGTATCCGAGGAAGAGGTCCAGGAGGTCGGATTGGACTGGCAGGTTCGTTCCGCTTAAGAAAATCTTCAGAAAAACAACTAAGTCCGAAGGTAAACTTTTGATCGAGGCCTCCCGCGGGCTGTAACCGAGCCGGGCTTCATCGCGGTCGGCCTTAAACTTTGTCTTTGCCCCGGCCGAGGTGCGACCAGATGACCAGATTGGCGCTTTTTGTTTCGAGGCGCTAGAAAACAATATTCATATCTCCGGTTCCCCTTATCCGATTTTATTCGTTTTTGTGTCGTTTTAAAGATAAAAATATAATCTATTTTTATAAATTGGTTTTGGATTTTTAAACTGTTTCCTGTCTTTTATTTAATTACTGTTTTGTGATATTTGAATGCTTTACACTCTGTCTCCTAAGTTAAGCCTTGTCGCTCGTTGCCAAGCTGCCAAGGGTTGAGCTGGGTTTAATTTACAGAGACCTAACTGGACCTAAGTTTAGGTTAGTGGCCTATTGCTAAGTGTAGGTACTTACCTGCCCTTACCAATAGCCCATTTTCCAGCAGCACATAACTATCATAAGTTACTAAATTGATTACTCCCCATGTCACATAAAATTTTAAGCAAGGCTTAAGAGCAGGTTTATTGGGAGGGGTATGAGATAGCTAAGAAATACAGGCCAGGGCAAGGAGACAGCCATGGCATTTGCTCATCACATCTCCATCGACAAGTGTCAACAGGTCGAGTCAGAGAACTCAAAGACTTTGAGTTGCTTCATGTTTGGAATTGTTGATGACAGATGGGATGAAAAAAGGAAGGGGACACCAACACCAAACTTTCATCACAAAGTTGATCCTGTCAATACCCATATTACTCTAAAATGGTCAAACTAGTTAGGCTAAACATAAGAAGTGGTCTGAACTCACAAAGTAAATGGGTAAAAATTCTGAATTTGTTATATTTCTTGTTTGCTACATGGAAAAAAGATTTGCATAGACTCAAGTGGTTTACCAGGTAGTATTTTGCCTTCAGGTTCTAATTAAACAGAAGGGGTGGCAATCATCCTGAATTCAGATTTCCTAGGATTAAACAGTAGAATGGAGAATTCGGGATACCGGTGGCTATTACAGACAAGGAGTGTCTCTATATCTACTCCTTAGCCTCACTTTGTACGCCAAATATGGTCACTGATCATTATATCAAGAAATCAGAAAAAGAGGGGACATAATCATAAGGGGGAATCTGAAAGTATTGATGGATAAGACACAGTGCTGAACAGTACAAAGGAAAGATCAGACGATGGCTTATTCCCCCCCAAAACCACAACTTGACAGCAGCAAATAGGGCTCACTGATATTTGGTGCAAGCAACACTCTTCTCCCCTTAATTACTCTCATTACTCTGCAGCAAGTAAGATGAATGCATGCATAGATCACATTCTGATAACAAGCTCCATGTCTTTTAAAATAGATTCAAGAACAATTGAACATATCACATTTAAAATCATGACACTGCAGTCTCGCATTAGTCGAAAAATTCTCAGACAATATGGCATAAATTAACAACAATAAGGTTCCAGGAGAAGGCATATGACATGGACAAAGCTGAATTGTTTAGATCAGGAGAAAGGAGATTCCATTAGTCAATACAATAACAAATGTCGGAGGATAAGAGATACAGTGCTATATAGTTACAGATGATATAAAAAAGACCATCTCAAACATTCTTGCACAGAATGACGAAAGAGATACAGACGTGAATATTAAATTAGATTTCCTAAAGGCATTAAATAGGGAACAGACCAAATCATACATTAAGAATAAGCAGGGAAAGAAGAGAAAAGTCTACCCAATTAGAAGACAAAATAAATGAACTAGAAACTATATCCCAAAGGAACAATTCTCAGACAATATGGCATAAATTAACAACAATAAGGTTCCAGGAGAAGGCATAGCACATGGACAAAGCTGGGTTGTTGAGATCAGGAGATAGGAGATTTCATCCCAGATGTTTCATAAAGATGTGTCCCTGCAAGAAGTAATTCCCTCCATGATAATACAGAAATACATAGAAGCTGCCCCCATGCCTAAACTTACACCAAACAAACTCATCCCCTATATTAACCAATTCAAGTAAGCCAGGTAATACGGGCCATTGGTAGTCTTTGGTCAAACAAAGCCCCATGGATTATTGGCTTCTTACCTCTAATTTACAAACCTTTTGTGAGGCAACTTGCCCCATTCCTAACACACTTATACAGCACATTTGTGTGACGTTATCGACATATAAGCCTCAATGTGCATCCATTCATTTTGGTCATTCCAAACGCTGAAAAACAAACAATTGTGCAGCTTATATAGGGCTATATTCCTGTTGAATGTTGTTAGAAATGGGGTTTCTGGTTGGCTAGGGTATGCACCTAAGCCCGGCAGAACCCACCCACTCTAGTCAGGGCAAGGGAGTTACATGTCCAAGATAACCCCTGCTCACCCCCTTGGTAGCTTGGCATGAGCAGTCAGGCCTATCCCAGAGGCAATGTGTAAAGCGCTTGCAAAACACACACAACACACATGACACACTATCCCCACCACAAAGGAAACACAACACCAATTTATATGAAAATATACCGTATTGTACACAACACAATTATTGGACCAAACATCACATATCAGTACTATCCTGCCACCTTAGCAGTTGTCAGAACGTTACACATTAGTTACTCTGCAAACTAGCAGTAGTCACATATAACACACAGGTTGCTCAGTATTCTGCAACATAAGCAGTAGTCAGTAAACACGTTATTACACCAAAGCTCTTGTCATAAGAATATCATAAATGCCCATAGTAGGAACATAATAAACCATAGGGCAAGTCATAAAAACATATTAGTATAGTATCCCCATAATAGGAAAATTTGTATTCACATATAAAACATCATAAGCAGGTAGGCAATATATGTATCCACAAAGTCTGTAGCAAGAACTTAGAATATATATATGGTTCCTTTAGGGAGTACCTGTTCTGGTGGTAAAGGCACCTCCAGTGCCTGGGAAACGGAAAATGGGGCCCCCGGCGCTCCTTTGCGCCAAACGGGGGCCTCTGGTATCTTTGGAGGCAGAGGGGGTGGCATGCACCTCCTCTGTGCTGTGGACAGCCCCCTCCAGGGCCTGCGAATACTGGGGGGCCCCCAGGCCCCAACCGGCCCTCACAAGGGGGGGACAAAGTCCACAAGATAGTGTAGGGGGAGGGGGTGCCACGCACCCTCTCCGATCTGTGACGGGCCCCTCCCAGGGCCTGCGATTGCTTGGGGTCCCCCCCCGTTCTACACTGGCACCGGCCCTCGAGGGGCCAACAAGGGGTCTGCAGCGCAGGCGAGCCACCGGTGAGGCTGCCGCCCCGCCCACAGATCCACAACAAGCCCTCCGGGGCTCGGCAGGCGAAGAAGAGGCGTCCTCCTCTCCTTCCTGCCTCTGATGACGTTCCGGCCTGAATCAGGGCCTTCTGGTGCCCCGGGGGTGTCTACAGAGTGGACCTTGCCCCACTGGCACCAATAGGAGCACGCTTGCTGCGGTCTTTGAAAGAAAGGTTTTCTTCATGCCCCTGGGGCACCGTGAAGCGCGCTTCACGTGCGCTCGAGTTGAACAGCCTACCCGGGCTGCGGCGGTGATGTCTGCCACCACAACGCACTTTTAAAAGCGCTTGAGCACTAAATTACGCCTGGGTCGCGGCAGTGAATTTCAGGCACTAAGAAAGCTGGAGAGCGCTTTTCCAAGGCGCTGGATGAAGAGCAGAGGAAGCACTCCTCGTGTGAAAAATAAATGGATGCAGGGGTCAGGGGCCACAGCATCCTGCCCCTGGGGGCAACTTTCTGGAGAAAGGCCTACAGGTGGAGTGGCCCACCAACAGGCCAGCACAAAGAAGATGCAGCAGGTGACAAGACCTTCACAGTGACCCAGTAGGTCACAGGTCAGCACAGAAGCAGTCCTTGGCGGTACCTGGTGAGCTATTCCAGCCTTCTGTGTCCAGTTCCAAGATGATTCAAAGAGTCTCCCAATTGAGAGGAAAATTCTCCTGTACTTATACTCAGTCCTTAGAGTGCTTTACAATGACTGGGAGAGGAGGTTCCAATCAGTTACAACTGGTTCTGGGAGTGCCCCCTCTCTCCTTCAGCACAGGCTCCAAACATCAGTGGGGGGTAAACAACCCTATTGTGTGAGGGCACAGCCTTTACAAATGTAGGTGTGCCCCGCCTCTCCCTTCTCTCAGCCCAGGAAGACTATTCAGTATGTGGATATGCCTCTGTGACGCCTCCACCCTCCCTGTGTACAGGCTGTCTGAAAAGTATGCACAAAGCCCCAACTGTCACTCTGCCCAGACGTGGATTGGAGTCAAGCTGTAAAAACACTAGAGTCATAAGCACAGAGAAATTCACACTTTCTGTCATAGTAATAAAAAATACACATACATCAGTAAGCAGCATTTAGTATCACCATCACAACCATACGAAACAAGCCTAACCTACCCCTCATAAATCAGACAATACCCCTTTCACATAAGGTAGGGCATTTCTAATGCAATCCTATGAGAAGGCAGCACTCACAGCAGTGAGACACCAAGTTAGGCTGTTTGTCACTACCAGGACAGGCCACGCAACCTGGCACATGTCCTGCCTTCTACATACATGGCACCCTGCCCATAGGGCTAGCTAGGCGTACCTTAAGGGTGACTTACATGTAGTAAAAGGGGAGTTCTGGGCCTGGCAAGTAAATTTAGATGCCAGGTCCCTGTGGCAGAAAACTGTGCACACAGGCCTTGTGCTAGCAGGCCTGAGACAGGTTTCAAACTCTACTTCAGTGGGTGGCGCAAGCAGCGCTGCAGGCCCACTAGTAGTATTTAATTTACAGGCCCTGGTTATAGAGATACCACTGTACAAGGGACTTATAGGTAAATTAAATATGCCAATTAGGTATAAGCCAATCATACCAACTTTAGATAGGAGAACACCTGCACTTTAGCACTGATCAGCAATGATAAAGTGCTCAGAGTCCTAGAGTCAACAGCGACAGGTCAGAAAAAATAGGAAACAGGAGGCAAAAAGACTGGGGATGACCCTGCATAAGGAAAAAAGTCCAACATATGTTGATATCAAAATATTAACAGGTATCTTAACAGACAGATGGGGAAGCTTTATCAGGCCTCATCAAGCCAAAGCAGGATTTGTTCCAGGTAGAAGCTGACACGGCAATAGCAAAACAAGGATGCATCATATTGATAATACTCTGGGAAGGAAGAATTTCTTTTTTTGCTTGACACCGAAAAGAATTTCCATCAGGTTATATGGAAATTCCTCATTAAACTTCGGAAGCAGTAGAGCTTGGTCCTCACTTTAGAGGGCGGGGGCTTAGCTGTTATAAAAATCTTACAGGAAGGGTGGGATTTAATGATTGCATCTTGAAGCAGTTTGGAATTGGATGTGGTGCACATCAAAGATACCCTTACTCCCCACTACTATTTGACTTGACGGTAGAATCGCTAGCATTCCGAGTCAGGAATATACACTGATAATATAATGGTAATAGTAACATAATCTGAAATCTCCATCCCATCTTTAATGGAAGAGGTTGAATGGTATGGTAGTGTCTCAATTTATACTCATCTTTGGAACCAACTACAAGTTCACATAAGGAACCAGCCAAATGTGCTACCTTTCAGGAAACTCCTAAAAACCTGGCTTTTTAACCACTCTTTGCAGCACTAAGTGGCTGATCTCTGTCCCAGGCATTTGTGGCAGCACCAAGACGTCCACGGGCATTTGATCATGCTTTAAAAAATGGAAAAATCAAACTCTAATTGATAAACTTATACTCAATTTATAAAGTAAATGTCACCAAATTACAGATCTGGGACCTCCTCCTAATGAGAGACCAGGTTACAGCCCTTCAGAACCAGTTACAGTAGTCAAATAATACTGCCCCGTACTTAAGGTTCAAAACAGCATTCACACTAGAGTGCATAGTGCGAATAAACTGTAGCACAGAACTCAGTCACAACTCACACTCAATTGCCCTAACACATGGGAGGTCTAACATGGTGGCCACAAACAGCCACAGTAAAAATGATCCCGTACATGACTATCCCTTTAATGGTAAAGGTGTTCCATCTTGCAGACTACAGAAAGTTAATGATGACTATGTGTGTGTTGAGGATAAGAATAGGATTGCCGCACACATATTGCAGAAACCCAACAAAGAAGGGAAAGTTGGGTCACCAAGCAAAAAAGATACTATCAAGCATGCCGATGTAGATAAATGGTTGATGCTTTGTAGACCAGATGTGAGCTGAGGCATGCATTGGGTAGGTGCTGTGAACATATGCCCTAGATATAAGGGTGCCCGAGTTGCTGCAGCACCCTCAAAATAACCATGCCGTAGTTCATGAGGTGAATGAGGAATAAAGATGCCTTCAAAGACACATTTACAATGTGTTTAGAAACAGAGGTCAAATGCCAGGCAGTGGCTTCTGACAAATTGCGCTTATGCTAAAAAAGGGATATTGGTGTTTACTTTTCTTTCTTGACGACAATGTGAGAGGAGTTTATCTTCTGAACTATGTGATATTCTTGTTAGGGTACAGGAAGCATGAAAGGAAAGTCTGAAGGTTGCCATTTGTTTCTACATCCACAACAAAATTTAAATACTTGTAAATGAACTACAGAGATGCTTCTAAATGTATCAGCAGCAAGGAAAGAATTAATGAGGCACATGTTTAATTCTGAAGTGAAATATAAACGAAGATTTAAATAGGATTCAAACAAATCAAGACACTTTACTCCCCAAAAATGGGAGGGCAGAAGATTCCATGTTTTTTATTTGCTGACAACACTCTGCTAATATCCCAAACAGCCATAGGCCTCTCAAACCTGCTTGCGAGGTTCATGGACTTCTGCAAAGATCACGGTCTGCAAATCAATTCATTAACAACAAAATACATGGTGTTTGGAGACAAAAAGTATAAGATGAGAAGACCCATTTGCTTGGAGGGTGTCACATTGGAAAGAGTGGGCACCTTTGATTATCTAGGCCTCAAACTTGAAGACTCACACAAATGGCAAGCCCACCTTCAGAAATCAACAACGTGTCTGAAACAAAGGGCGGGTGGTATTGTGAGATTTGCAGCTAGATCCCCCAGATTTGCTTTGACTCGTGATCTTGAAATATACAAATCTCAAGCCGAGGGGGGGTGGCTTTACATGGGGCTGAGTTATGGGGCCATTGCAATCTGGAGGATTTGGTAAGGGTGGAAAACTTGTTTTTAAAGATGTTGTTAAGAGTTCCTCCAAGTACCCCTTCCTTGCCCATTCGAATGGACTTAAATCATCTCCCAATTAACCAGATTGCCACCCTAAGGACTCTGTTGTTTCGCTTATGGTCACTAGACGCTCTTATTCCATTCAGATGTGGGCTAACTAATTTGGTGGGCTCTGACTTTACTACTAGAATTAAGTGGTGTGCCTATGTTGAACGGTCTTTATCTCAACTTGGTTTGGGGTTTTATTGGGGGATCCTTCCTCTATTCCCAAAAACACCACTCAGATTTTGAAGGACGCATTCTGGCTTAATGTCCAAACTGTGCAATTGGCTGAAGTTTCGCCCTTCTCTATGACTGATAGTTTTCTTCAAATCACACGCCATTATGAGTTTGAGTTCTACATGGATGTAGTACTCTCTCCATTCGCGCGTGCCCTTTACACTAGATTTAGAATAGGGTCTCTTCCTCTGCGCACCCTAACTTATAAATGGTCCAACATAAACAACAGGTCCAAGCTATGTCCGATGGGCTGTGAGAATGAAGAGACTGCTACCCATGTTCTTTTTCAATGTCCTGCATATCGCAAACAGAGGGCACTCTGGATTATCCCTTTATGCAAGCAATTGGGCTTTAGGAACTGCTTACCTGCTTTGAGAGTAGTAAAGTCTGACTCATCTGCACAAATTGTGTGCCCTTTGGCTAAATTCTTTGAATCTATTTGGCATTTTAGACTTGGGTTTTTAAAGAACAAACCTCAGTAGTAGACACTGGAAGCGAGCATAGCTGTAATACATAAGTTTGTGGACACCTGCTTATTGCATTTATTATCTAGCTGAGGTTGCATATTTCCTCCATATTTTATATTCATGGGAATTTTTATTTTTTTTAGCTACTGTTTTATCCTGTCTTAAACTTCCCTGATTTTAGAGTTTGATTCCAATTTTACTTATTTTTATTCCTATTTTACTTCCTGGATTATTTTGTACTGTACTTTTATGGTATGTTTTTAACAAAATAAAGTGATGATGATGATGAAGACACTTTACTCGGTGGTACGCAAAGGATAAACATTCGCTGGAACAATTTTTCTACACATCAATTGTGAGCTACAGTCTTATCAGTAAAATTGTATCGATGCACAGATTTAATGGAAATTGTGCTGTAATTACAATACCACATAATGCTTTAGTAATATGTTTGCAAGTGTGCTCCAAAATGTATCACCAGACATACACCACACCCTTACCACTCTCCCGCTGAATGGGCATGACTCATTTGCTATATTCGTTCTTTGAGTGATGCTTAGATTTTTCACAATCCAATGACTTCTGTTATCTAACATTGATGGCAGCACCACCACTCTGAAAAGTGTCCCAGTACCACTGGCTGTGATTCCTAACCGGTCGTATGGCCATGTTCCAATTATAGGATAAAGTGTCAGTGAGAGGGAAACTCACTATATTCCCATTCCCCTTGACCTCTATCTAATGTACCCTTGAGTTTGATCTAGCTCAACATGACTGGCATTTTGAGATCTGGCTGCAGGAGGGCTGCAAAAGAACAGTAGATATGTTTGAGGGTACAGAGATTAGACCATATAGTGAACATATAGTCACAATAAAATATACCTATGCTTTGTTATGCTCAAATTAGACATTAGGGGCCAGATGTACGAAAGTTTTGCGAGTCGCAAATGGGTTGCAGTGCTATTTACGACCTCGCAAAAAGTGAAATGGTATGTACAATGCGATGCGACCCATTACCGACTCGCAAAAATTGCGACCTGATTTTGCGACTTGCAATTACGAAGTCGCAAATTGTGAGTAGCAAACCGAATGCACAAGGCAATCGCAAATTGCGACTAGTCGCAAATAGCCCATTTTGCACACCCAGATTAGATCTGATTCCGAACAGGTGGTAACCAGAACCAAAGTATAAAAGGAGACCCAGAAGGCATCTGGCATTCTCAAAATGGCTGCATTATACATGATTGCATGGAGGAGGAGAGTCCAGGAGCAGAGGAGGAGGACACAGATACAGGAGAGGATATACCAAACCAGGCAGACACTATTTCAACAAACTGAGGATGAGATTTATGATAAATACAGACTAAGCAGCGCAGTTATCCTAGAGATCATTGAACTGATGAAACCTCAGCTTGAACGCCAGACAATGCACGTCTGCTCCATCCCCACACATGTGCAAGTGCTCTGCTCACTGCACCTCTTGGCCTTGGGTAGCTGTCAGGGGGTGATTGCAGTGGCAGGTGGGGTATCTGAAAGTGCCCTCTCAAGATTATTCAGACGTTTCCTAGATGCCATACTCGCACACATGTCCAGATATATTTACCTTCCCAGGAATGAGGCGGAAATTAACAGCACCAAGTTGGACTTCTATAGAATTGCCAACTTCCACCATGTAATGGGGTGTGTGGACAGGACACATATACCAATTTGCCCACCATCAAATCTGGAATATGTGTTCCGCAATAGGAAATGTACTCACTCACTAAACATCCAGGTGGTATGTGATGCCCATAATGTCATTACTGACATTGTGGCTAAATATCCAGGGAGTACACATGATGCATACATATTCAGGCACAGTGGGATACACCAACGCCTAGAACGTGGGGAGTTTGGCGAAGGATATTTATTAGGTACTGTTGAGTACACTCTGATGCCTTAAATACATGTCACTGCGTAACCCTGTGATGCCCTGCTAATTGTGGCTCTTTTGTCACACAGGTGACAGTGCATATGCCCTGAGACCATTTATACTCACCCCATACCTAACACCTGGCAATCAGAATGAGAGGCGATACAACATAGGACATCGGCGGACCAGAGCTGTCATAGAGAGGACGTTTGGCTTGTTGAAGTCACGTTTCCGATGCCTGCACAAAAGTGGAGGGGCACTGCATGTAAGATCATTGCAACTTGTGCCATCCTCCACAGAATTGCCACCAGATGTGGGCTATATCTCACCCCCGACGACACAGATTCGGAGAATGAGGAGCAAGAGCTACCACATCGACAGCCTGGGGATGGAAGCATTGCAATGGAGGGCAGACAGAGACGAAACCACATTGCAACCCACTACTTTGACAGGTACGTGGCAACTGTGACAACACTCACTAATGTAAGTCACACATAGCCCAGTTGTGTAGTACAACAAATTATCCCTTTAATTTCAGGAATATAATGCAGAAAATATTGTCAACTTAACTGCACGAAGAAAGCAAAAAGTAATGTCTGACACATTAAGTTCATGTGCCTCAGTCAAAACACAGATTGGTAGCTCACAGACTCCTGCGACTACGGCCACCATGGCCCAATCCAGGTTGGTCCACTAATCCTTGCCGGGCACTGCTAATCTGCAGGATCCGTGCATCAGAGGCAGACACACTGCTGACACTGGAGATCTCCTCACTATCCTGAGGGGTATCGCCAATGCCCCTTGCTGCCTGGCTGGTCTCTATCAGGTCCACTGCATGGCTGATGCGCCCTAGTCCTCTTGCCACATCACCAGCAAAATGGCCAAGTTCCACCTGCAGCTTTACTGTGCGCCTTGACAGGCAGGTTATTGTGGTTACAAGATGCCCATTTGATACACTCAGTCTGTCCAAACGGGCAGCAGTGTTGCGCTCTCTGAGCCTTGCATGTGCCCTATCTGCCACCATTTCCCTGACCAAGTCATTTATGGAGCTTGTAAGGTTTGCCATGGTTGTGTTCATGGCAGTTAACTGGTTGTCCACATTGGCAAAACCCTGGGAGAGTGTCTGCTGCAGTCTGATCAGTTTCCTATTCATCACCCGCATGTGTCTGTTTTGTAGCCGGTGACTTTGCAGTAAGGATGTCTCCAGTCCTAAAAATTGTTCATCAGTGACATCCTCCTCACTCGCTGACTGCATTGGGTGTTGCCGTCTCCGCACAGAGCCAGCTGACCTATGTGGCCGACTCTCCCTCATCAGTGGCCCCGGTGTCAGGTTGCCTGCCTCAAGACCCAGATCAGTCTCATCCATGTTCTCTGGTGCATGTTGGACGGGTGGTGTAGTTATGCACTCCCCAGCAGTTTCTGTGACTGCCTCATCTGCTGTGTGTGTGGCTGGTTCATCTCCCTGCACAGTGGGGTTGTTGATGGGTCCTTGTGGGAGACCTGTGGGACACAGGGGATACACTGTCAGTGCCTCACATATGTTTGATGTCTCAGAATAAATATTTCTCAAACTTTGGGCTATTGTACTACATTTCCCATAATTCACTGTTCTATAGGTTGCAACATAGGCATGGAGCAATTTGGAGGATGCATGCTTATGTGTACTGTGGTTGTGTGCATGGTGCATATAGTTGTGTAAATACGTTCATTTTGATACTTACTTTTGGATGTTCCCGGAGCAGAACTGTCAAGGTCTCCAATTCCGATTACTGCCTCCGGCTCCAGAGTGGCCTCCACCATGGTCTTTATGGCTCTAGGGGGTGGTACTGTAGATGGTCCTCCTCCAGTGCCATGCATCTCCCTCATACCCTCGGCCACCCTTTCCTTGGTCCTGGACAGGAGGTCATACCACCTTTTGCAGACCTCATCTATTGTGCGATGGCTGACTCCAATGGCATTTATCTTGGTAAGGATATCCTGCCAGATTTTCTTCTTTTGGGTGTCAGGGACACTCATTGCTGCCTTTTCAAACAAGACATCCTGGTGCAGGCAGCACTCCTCTGTTAGGACCTCCAGCTCCTTTTCAGAAAACGTCAGTTTCCTTTCCCTGCCAGCACTGGGTGTCTCCTTGTCATGAGATGCCATGGTTGTAGTAGCTCTTCTCAGCTGGGTCTGACTCTGCTGTTTGTGCTGGGTAGGCTCCTCCCTGTTCCATGGGGTACTTCCTGATGTCATCACTCAGAACCAGGAAGTGTGTTTTTAACTATTTTGTTTGCACCTGCGTGCAATTTGTGACCCAGTCGCAATTTGAGACTCCGGGCCACACCCTTGTGCAATTTGCGACCTCGCAAATTGCGAACACGTATATAGCGATTTCGCAAATTGCGAGGTCACAAATTGCGGTGCGATTCAGCACCGAATCGCAATTTGGTATTACGATTTTTTTATGCATCTCGTTTTGCGAGTCGGAAACAGCGATTCGCAAGGAGTCGCTATTTCCGACTTGCAATTATTTTTCTTCCTACATCTGGCCCTAGGTGTTGAACCCTGCAATGAGTATGATGGCCTGTAGACCTCTGTAATTTGTTTTTGCTTAAAGCAATTTTTAGTGAGCTTTTCATTCCCATTACAGAAAGAACCGATGTAGCAAAAAAGGTCAGTGGAATAATATCTTTGGACATTAAAGATCATGCAAACAAAGCTTTGTCAAATTATACAGCATGCAAGAACAGAGAAAACAGTAGTTTAAACCATTGTTCAAACAATAAAACAGTCAATAAATAAACAATTTAATTATAGTATTCTGTTTTCCAGCAACACATTTTCTGAAAGAAGTGCACAAAGAGCAAGTTGGCATAAGATGCCAAAGGATGTTTCACCATCTCTTCAGAAACACTTGTGGAGTCCTGGAATAGTTACCACCCCTTGCATGTTTCCTGACTGTTAGAAATGGATTTCTGGGTGCCAGAGGCATGCACCCTGTGCAAGGAGGAGACACATTCCTAGTCAGGGTAAGTCACAAACACATCGTAAATTAACCTGTGCTCACCCCCTTGTAGCTTGGCACCGAGCAGGAAGGCTTAACTTCAGAGGCAATATGTAAAGTGTTTGTGCAACACTTCAAACAGTAAAACAGTGAAAACACCATACAAAAAGATACCACACATGATTAGAAAAATATAAATTAGTTTAATTTAAAAAAAGCCTGAAACAACACAATTGAATCACTAGAACATGTATTATGATTTTTTAATGAATAAACTGTTGAAAAGTGCTTAGAAGCTAAATTTGCCAACTGGGACTATCTGGCCACATCGGTCCAGGACAAAGTCAAAAGTTCAGGCCGACCGCGATGGAATGCAGGCTGGCTACAAGGGACCCAGTTGGGCCCTTTGTACAAAAGTACTTTAAATGTAATACAGGAATGTTGCGCTGGTTCTGAATCATGTCGTTGAGGATATGCATCAATTTTCCCCATGCAGTCAAGGAGATGCATTAAAGTTCCCCATGTAGTGGTGATGATGTCCCCGAGACTAGATGCAATGGAGTTCAGGTGTCTGTGCAGGCTGCATCAACATCGTGGCGATGCACTAGTTCCGATGAGCAAAGTGGCTGTGATGCAGAGTTCGATGTCATCATCAAGGTTGTAGTTGATTGGTGTGCAGGGATCTTGTGTGGAGGAAACCACCGTAATGCTGGTTCCAAATTCAATGCATCGGTTTTATCCATGCAGTGGCAAACATGCCAGTTCGGTCCACGCAACTACAGAGATGTGGTGGTTCTGCTGGACCAGTGCCTAAGGATCCAGATACAAAGGCCCAGGATGGAGTTGACACCACTTAGCATGTCAGAATCACAGCTGGCAGAGTCCAGTTGCAATATTGGGTTGGTTGGAAGTTTTTTATAGCCTGAGACTTTTTATCAGACTAGTCAGCTGGCCCTTGGAGTCCCTCTGGGTTCTGGGCTGGACAGTTGCAGGTCCAGTTCTTCTCACCCAGACAAGGAGGGCAGCAGGGCAGCACAGCCAGGCAGCAGTTATTCAAGATCAGTAGTCCAGCAGATTTGCAGTCCTTGTAGCAGCACAACAGTCCTTCTTCCTGGCAGGGTGTCCACAGGTCCAGAAGTGTACTTCAGTGGTAGGCTCTCAGGTCAAGTTCTTATACCAAGTGGTGCCTTTGATGTGGGGGAGAATTCAAAGAAGTCTTTGAAGTGCACAGAGGTCCTCCCTTCCTGACCTGGCTCCAGAATCCCCTCGGGTGGAGTTATGTAGCCCTGTGTGTGAAGACAGTACACAGCCAATTCAGGTCTAAATGTGAGGCTGTGGCCAGCTTCTCCCTCACATCCTGTCAGGATGCCCAATTAGGAACCATCAAGTCAAACCTAAGCCCCCAGTGTGTTTTGCTGCCTAGAGGGAATATACAATGTCCAGTTGTCACTCACCCAAGACAAGTGGTCAGAGACAGGCTCCAAGCACACAGAGCTAAAAGCAGGAAAATGCCGACTTGCCAAAGTGTTGTTTTCAAAATTGTAACAATAAATCTGACTTTCCACTTAAAGAGGATTTATCATTACAATTCCATTGGTACTAAACATGACGGATCTACCTCCTTCCAGTCAGGAATTACAGTTTAAAAAATGTAATAAGGAAGGCTCAATGTTATCTTATGAAAGGGAAGGACCTCACAGTAGTGAAAAACAAATTTGGGAGATTTTCATTGCCAAGACATGTAAAGTGTAGAAGCATATGTCCTACCTTTTAAGTACATCACACTCAGCCTTATGGGCTACCCAGGGCCTACCTTAGTGGTGACTTGAATGTAATGAAAGGATTGTAATAATAAGGCTGGGCAAGAGGTTTTAAATGCCAAGTCAACATGGAAGTGTGACCATGCACTTAAGCTGAAATGGGCAGCTTGGGACATGATTAAAGTGTTACTTGAATGGGTGGTACATTCAGCACTATATGCCCACCAGCAGCATTTCATTTGCGGGCCCAGGGCACATGTAGTACAGTTCACTAGGAGCTTATGAGTAAATTAAATATGCAGATTAGGTGTATATTAATCAAACCATGTTTAGGGGAGCAAGCACAAGCACTTGAGCACTGATTAGCAGTGGTAAAGAGCACAGAGTCCCAAGGCCAACAAAAACAAATTCAGAAAAATAGGAGGCAAGCAAGCAAAAAGTTTGGGAAAGACCACCCTAAGTCTGACAGTTCTAACATCACCCTTTCACTTCTAGTTCACTAATGTAGTGGCTTCCCACCCAACAGCCATGTCTACCATCAAGACCCATGTCTGGGTTAGCCCCAGACAGTGGAGTACTACAATGAAATATGAAATTTAGAGATTGCTGCAGGGTGTATTATAATCCAATTAGATATATAGCAGCCCAATGTGGACAAGCACAGTAAGGGCATATGGTAGGAAGCAGCCTCCCACCCCACATCTCTAGCTTTAGACATGTGGAAGAAGGCCCATAGTGTGTGATCTTTGGGTGGGCACTACCAATTGTGCAATACCTTAAAATGTGGAATTTCATTTTGTCTTCTAAGAGGAAGTTGTCATGGGTATGTAAGAGTATTGACCAGTCCTCTGTGGTGTAGTCTCGAGAGGAAGAGGATTTGCAATCATTGCCTGACCTGACCCCGACAAGTGAGAAGAATGTGTTGTCTATCCACAGGTTGAATTAGTCAGATAGGACTTGTAAGTCCCTCAAGCCTTGAGGTACTGGTGCATGTATGGGCAAATGGGAAGACGCTGTTGTGTCATTTGCCAGGCACACTTGAAGACAGTGTTTCAGTTAAGTATGGGACCTTCACTGAGATCTAGGGAGGCCAAATTCTGAGCACAGTGTCTGGAAAGTGGAAACAGTTGCTCTACATAAACGATCACTAAAGACTTCCATAGTAACCAGGGCACAGTGTGGCCCCTATGTGTGTCCCTTATTGCACCGTCGAAAGCAGAGGCATGGAACCATGGTTCACTTTTCAGAAGGCCATGTGTGTAATACCACAGGAATATCGTAGCTCTAATCACAGTTTATTGTCCTGTGGTGGGTGGGCATCACATTTATAAAGAACATCAACCGGCCTGTCAGATTATGGCAAAGCCCCCTCAATGGTAATCCAAATGGGTGATTTTGGGGTCTTAGCAATTCAATGAGTGAGTTGTGCGAGTTGGTGGCCAGTGTAGTAGGATGAAATATGGGGGAGGTGTACATCTCATTATTCAGTGTGAGTGTGAAGCTTGTACATTTTTAATTACATACTCACTCCTCTAATAAAAGACTTAAAGATCTAGTCCAGTTTGTGGTAAAAGAGTTTTTTGAAATTAGAACTAGAAACATTCCAAAACACATCCAAATAGGTGTGCTACAACCATTTTCACGGCCTGCGTCCATCCACAAAGAGAAAGTTGGAGTACCGAACATCTGCAAAAGTTGGATGGGGTTTTCGCTAATAGAGGAGACAAATTATCTTCCACCATGTGAACTAGCCCACTATTGAGAACTATTCCAAGGCATCTCACTCCTATAGGCATCCTTCAAAAGTTATAACCTTCAACACAAGCTCTGGTGGTAACCCAAGGTATAGGCAGCACCTCACATTTTCACCAATTAACCTTGTACCTAGAGAACTGAGAGGACGTTTCCAAAAGTTGTGTAAGGGCTGGAGAGTTTTTCCTGGATGGGTTACGGTCATGAGAATATCTTTCACATAGAGGAGAGCCTTTATCGTGCTTTCCCCAACTGTGGTGCCATCTATATGGTTGGAGTTTCTACGTGCCTGGGCTAACAGTTCTAAAGCCATCAGGAAGAATAATGGGGATAGGGGACATCCCTAGTGTGCCCCTGGCCATATGGGAAAGTTGTGCAAAAGGAAACCAACACAGTTAAATTGAGTCTCTGAGGCTTTGTACAACCACTTGACCTTTTCTATGAACTTCTGACCCAGCCCAAACTTACTAGGACTTTGAACAAATATTACCACTCCACTCAATCAAAGATTTTCTCTGCATTGAGGGACATGGCTAAGGCCTCTTGTTCTGACTTATAGGAAGCTCATATAGGTGCACCAATATCCTAAGGTGCTTCCGGGCAGAGCTCTGCAGCACAAACCTGACATGAGATGGGTGTATTAGTGATGGCATGATCTTGCCTGGTCTATTTGCCAGGAATTTGGCCAATGTCTTGACATCTGCATTGATGAGGGATATGGCATCTAACTCCCACAGTCTAAGGGGTCCTCCTTATTAGCTTTCGGTAACAAGGTGCTGATGGCCTCAGTCGAGCTCCTACCCAAGGAGTCTGAGGTTTCTGCCTCCTTAAAGGCTTTAGAAAGCATCAGAGTTATGAGAGGCTCACCCTTAGGGTACCAGATGTATAGGTCAATGTACAGACAGCTGTCTGTAGTGAAAGAGGGTCCATACAGGCCAGATACAGATAACATAGAAGTGGGTCCTGCCCTAGTTGTAGGCACTTGTGGCAGATTCAAGGAAGTAAAAGTGATGAACTTGCACCCAACATAATGCCACTATGTTCGGGTCACTAATGGCCTCATCAGCTGCTGGGTGCTTAGTCACAAAATGTCCTCTGTTACTATTGGCACCCCCCCTGGATAAGAACTATAGGGGAAAGGCCCCTATGTAGTGTCATGCAAGAGTCAATGCATGAGGAAGCTACTCACTGTGTTGCCAATGCTAGATGAGGCCCAGATTTATGCCAGTTAGGACAAGCATGTGAAAGGTGGTGGGGGGGACGAGCAGGTACTTATTGCCAGAGAGGCTGGCCATGCACTGGCTATTCTGGTCCTTAAGTTCATGAGGCAATAAGGGGGTTAATGGGCTGCCATGGCAGCAGGATTACAGTGACTAAGAAATCCCCAACTGCCCCGTATTTGATATGCTTATCTTTCCTGGGGTCCCTACTATAAGCACTCCTCCAGAGAGCCTCGAGGCATGGGGAGTAGGACACTCATTGATCTGTGCCTCTGATGTGCTATCAGACATGTTGGCTGGCCCGCCACAATTGAAGGTGGGGGCCAGAATGTGAAAACAGCAATCAGTTCCCAGGGGTGAACTTTGCTGTTCACCTACATCTCTGTGGTTTGCTGTGAGTAGGGAGATCTCCTCCAAGAGCTCCTGGGAGATGACCAGGAAGGCATGCCAACTCCAAGTCGGTCTGGCTGTTGATGAGCCACTCAGCACACCCTTGCCCACCGTTGATTGTCATGTGGGATTCCGTTCTCCAGGAAAGGCTCCAATGTAGAGCAGTTTATGGAGCCACTATCTTGCTCTATGGCTGGATCCACTTAAAAAAAACTGATGTCTGATATTTATAAGTAGCTCATACAGGAGACCGAAATGCTAAAATCCTAGGGACAAAGATGGTTGGAGATAGAACTAGGTAGGAAGCTATCAGAAAATGACTGAAAGGATGAATACAAAAGAAAACATAACACAGCAAAAAGGCCACACCAAAAGGTGCCCTGTTTAAACTAACATCATACTAGTATCATACCCCACAAAAAAAATTGCAATGGGATAAACAACATCTGAAGAATCACTATCGGGTCTGTGACTCTGATTGTACTGTCATTTACATGACAGTGTTCCAAACTACAAACTTGAAAAAGGTCCTGTAAGTAATATCCAGTATATTTAAAAACAGTATTCTCAGATTCCTGGCATATGTACTATTGGGCATTGCCATCTCACAAATGTATCCACAACCGTTGACAAATGGCAACTTGCTGTCACTCATCGTTTGTGCAATGATTCAAGCAATAAAAGAGCTATGGGGGAAGTATAGAGGACTTGTTTTTTTAGATTGATTATATAAGTAATGACATATTTTGGGAATAGAAAAAATAGCGAACACTATCATTAGAATGATAAAATATTGCAAACCTTAACATTTTACCCACAGATATAAGGGAATTTATGGCCCCAGTGTTTGTGGACCTTGAGAATATCCCTGAACAAATCTTGTAATATTTTGTTGAGCAGTAGGGGAGATGTAGATGTTCATTGCAACAGTGAGAATAGTCCTCAAGCTTGTTAATATGGCTATATAAAACTATTTTTTTCATAATTGCCTGAAATTTTGAGATAATTACATGGAATTAAACCTAATAGGCCATTTAGCCCTAGATTTTAGAGCAACATTTTGATGCAAGAACACATTTTGCACTACAAATACAGCATAAAAATCATTCCCTGCAAACAACAGTCACTAGTGTTATGGTTGTCCACATTCTTACCTTACTTCCAGTTTATAATCTTGCCTTTGAATAGAGATATAATTACACCATGTGGTGTAATGATATGATTTACGGGCTTTCTCATAAGAAGCTAATGCAAAATTCATGTAATTACGCAAATGACACTGTCTGAATATAAATTTTGTCCAGACCTACCTGTTAAAGCTTAGTTTGGTGTTGATTTTTGGGAGGGCTAAGTTTAAAGGGGTTTAGGATTATGGTTTCATAAAAGTAAATAAGAACCTTCCTGGCAGATCTCTACAGGAGTTGCCAAATTGGCCCCAGGGGAAAGTCGTCCCCGGGGGCAGATCATAGACCATGCCCTAATCTCCTTCACTTGGGAGATAGAGTCAGAGGGTAAGCTGGTGATCTCTGAGGGTGGGAGTAAATGGGGTCCCAGTCACTGCTCTGAGGGACACATGGGCTAGTCATACCATGAAGCTGGAGAGATTAGTTTCCCCAGAGCAGTACACTGGTCAGGTGTAGGGTGACTCCAGCCCACGGGGAGGGTTTCTTCTGCCCTATGGCCCTTTTATCCCTCGAGTGGGGTGGGGAGGTGATCCAGAGAAGGGTCATAGTTAGTCCCCAGATGCCCATTGATTGCATTCTATGGAATGAGTTACCCCTGGTGACAGGAGAACTGCGAAGGGTGACCCCTAAGGGCACCCTGACAGTTCAGTTGTCTGGCAGTACCACTGTCCAGAGAAGGGTCAGGGAGCCCAGATGTAGGGGCAAGGTGAGGGAGGACTCACTCCTGTCCCCTGTTCAGCCTCAGGGTACAGACACTGGGTTGATGGACCAGTATCAGGGTATCACCACTGAACTGGAGGGAGGTAGGGTGGAAGTAGGGTATAAAACCCCTGGGGCTACTGCCCTCCACTCTGAGATGCATCGGAGGTCAGGGAAACCTCAGGAGCCCATAAGGGACTCCCTGCCAGCTTCAAGGCTGGAGGAGAAGCTTACCCAATGGCCCCACTCAGGGCCTCCGCTTAGCAGTGGATGGCCCAGGGCCTGGCTCTTGACACTGACAGCAGTGGAAATAGTTTTCCCTGGGTGGGGGACAGAAGTCAGACCCAAGAAGTAGAATGTCCACATCACTATTTTGGCCATGGTGGTACTGTCTGCCTTCTGGGATGTATCTGTGAGCAAATTAAGGTTAGGAAATTCACAGATGGGGTCCCCAGATGAGGAGAAGGGTTCCCCTGGGTCAGTTCAGTGGCCCCAGAGAGTATAGACAGAGAAGCCCAACTGATTTAAGAAGAGCATAGAATTGGCAAGTGCCCCCGTAGTGAGCCATTGTCCATGTTCTATTGCTCTAAGCAGGGAAGTCCATCAATGTATTGATTAGCCTACTCTGGCTTTAGGCTGGAAGAAGGATATGTTGAAAATGGCCTCTCTGCAGGGTCACCCCCAAACTTTTTGCCTTCCTCCTATTCTTTTTCTGACCTCATTTTTGTTGGTTTTAGGACTTTGAACACTTTACCACTGCTCGTCAGTGCTAAAGTGCATATGCTCTCTCCCTTAAACATGGTAACATTGGTTCATACCCAATTGGGACATTTTATCTACTTGTAAGCTCCTGATAAAGTGCATTGCATGTGCCCAGGGACAGTAGAATGAATGTTACTAGTGAGCCTGCAGCACTGGTTGTGTCACCCACATAAGTAGCCCCTTAGCCATGTCTCAGGCCTGCCATTGCATGGCCTGTGTGTGCAGTTTCACTGCCACTTTGACTTGGCATTTAAAAGTACTTGCCAAGCCTTAACCCCCCCTTTTCTACATATAAGTCACCCCTAAGGTAGGCCCTAGGTAAGCCGCAGAGTGCTACGTAGGTAAAAGGCAGGACAACAACATGTGTGTTTTATATGTCCCAGTAGTGTAAAACCCCTAAATTCATTTTCCACTACTGTGAGACCTGCTCCTTTCTTAGGCTAGCATTATGGCTACCCTCATATACTGTTTGAGTGGTAGATTCTGATCAGAAAGGGGTAACCAGGTGATATTTAGCATAGTCTGAATGGTAATACAAAATCCTGCTTATTGGTGAGGTTGGATTTTATATTCCTAATTTAGAAATGCCACTTTTAGAAAGTGAGCATTTCTCTTTACTAAAATCCCTTTGTGCCTTGCAGCCTGTCTCCAATCCATGTCTGGACTGGGATGGTTGACAGCTCCCTTATGCATTCTACCCAGACAAGCACAAACACAGGACACTCAGACACATCTGCATTCATCTGCATACTGAATGGGTTTTCCTGGGCTGGAAGGGTGGAGGTCCTGACACTTACATTTCAAAGGTTAGTGGCCTGCCCTCACACAATGGACTGCCAAACCCCCTACTGAGTCCCTGGCAGACAGACATGGAATGAAAGGGGACCTTGTGCACTTCAAAACCACTCTTTGAAGTCTCCCCCACTTCCAAGGCATTTCTGGGTATATAATCTGGACCTGAACCTAAAACCCGTTAAGAGAAAGTGCCTGGCTGCCCAAAGGACTCACCTAGACTGCTTTGTTGTGAAGGACTTCTCCCTTGCTGTTGCCCTGCTGCCTTGCTGGCATCTGACTTTGCTGAGAAGTGCTCTCCAAGGGCTTGGATTGAGCTTGCCTCCTGTTTTCTGAAGTCTCAGGGCCAAAAAACGTCAACTCTTCAAGGAAACGCCTTGTGCCTGCCGGAAACAACACACAGTCTGCCTTGTGACGAGAAAATTGATGCAAAGCCGAACCAGAATGACGCAGCCCACCTTCCAGACTGAAGATTGACAGGGCGCCTGCATTGCAACAGGAAATTTGACGCACAGCTCTACCGAATCAATGCACAGCCAAGCCGGAATGACGCAGCCTGTCTTCCTGAGTAAAGAATCGATGCAGCGATTGCCGCGTGACAGAAACTTTGACGCAACGCTTACCGGATTGACGCAATGCCTGTGACTTCATCCCGCACACCCACAATTTACATGCATTGCCCCTGGGCGTCAAAAGAACCCCGCATCGCAGTGAGAACCCAAGACTCTGCCCTGGAAATCATTGCAAAGACCCTGCAGCGTGGAAAGAAACGATGCACACTTTATTTTTTCACGCATCTCTTCCTCTGCGGTCTCCATGCGTGTCATTTTGATGCAAACCTGACTAGGATTGTGGTCCCTATTTGGACAAGGGGGAATACCTCTGCCAGCCAGAGACCCCATTGCTAACAATAGACATTTGTGAAGTTTCATCAGAGTAGAAAACATGCATACCATTGAGGTGTTGCAACATTTCAATGGACACACATATATTGGTATCAGAGGCTAGGAATGTTACTGCCTTGCTAATGTTCTGTTAGTGGAAAGTGGCTATACAGCATTGTCCTTGGGCATACTGCTGTAAGCATGACATATAGGCAATGGTAGCCCACTCACCATTACATTCTTGATAGATATGTATCAACATCATGTAATAATTGAAAGGTCCAATAATGAATCAACATCGGATATAGTTGTGTCTACTTGCTGTTGCTATAAAGGATGTAGCAAATGAGTGCTGGCTGTTATGTTAGCAATGACACATATGTGGTACAGGTGTGGTGGTTCACATGTGAGTAGTATTGTAAGTGTATCTAGGCTTATGGCTTGCATCTTGGTAGGTGTACCTGTCATGTTAGCAACACATGTGCTTTGGCCCTGAGAGTCCTCCATGGACAGATGTAAGGCTTGCCATGTCTGACGTGTGTGTAGTGATGTACCTACTCAGTCAGTGGCCCGTTGATGGACTAATTGAATGATAAGGTAGGTCTGATTGTCATCTTACTGCACTGTATACTAGTCCATATGTAAAGCACACTTTTTTTGACATCTTATGCCTGTGTGTAGGACAAAGATCTTACTTGACTGATAAAGTTTGTTTCAGAAGACCAATGACCTAGATGACTTGGTCCACATTGTATTTTCAATCCTTGATACATCACTATTGGTGCATGTGGGTGACACGTGTTCTGACTTCTTAATAGTTTCTTGAAATGTATAAAAATTTGAGTTGTTGCATATGTCCATTGTGTATGGTTGTAAGTATGTGAAATGAAGAAGGTATGGCTTGTCTACACTAGAATTGCTTGCCTTTACTTTACTTTACAACACATGTCATAGCCTGGTACATGACATCAGAGTGAAATATTTGTATGTGTTGAGTATGTGTTTTTGATTTGTGATAAGCAACGTCACATTCCTAAACTGTTGCTTGATTGGCGCTTGACTATGTTGTTGTGGATAAGGAACCTGTATCATGTGGTAACGTCACCTTGTCATGGTGTGGTCAGTGTGAATGGTCAACTTCATTCATGGTATTGCAGGTGTCAAGTAGCTTAGCTGGTGTTTAACAATGTTCATATTGAGGGACATACATCATATTTGACATCGCTATGTTGGCAGTTTACTGGCACTACCTGGGGGTGTTGTTGAACAGGATGTAATGAAACTTATGTGTACTGTATTGTCAGAGTCACCAGATCATCGGGGTCTGTGTACGTTCCCAACACGTCCACCACTGAACAGCTCCAAGACTCTGATAGATAAATCACAGAGACTGAGAGAGTTCAAGAGGGGAAGAGGGAATTAGGAAGGGAACAGCTGGGAAGGAGACCTGTAGTAAAAAAAAGGTTAGAACACACAATATGAAAATTATATCTCCTGAAATCAATACTAGACTATGATTCTAAGCCTATTCACTCTGAAAACATGAACAATCTAAGAGTTAAGTTTAAAATGACTACGTTTCAAGATGGCCGGATACCTGTAGGGGAATCAAGATGAATTAAATAAAAACTTTCTTATTCAAGTACTTTCCTTTACATGAGAATCAGAAAACTCATTCTGACTAAATTTTAAACCAGTCATATAAATCCTGTTTTGAGAATGTATACTAGGACCATACAATATTGCATCTAGAAACTCTGGCCTTCTGTGTACTCTTAAAATGTTTCAACACAAATTGCGCATATTGCAGATATATATAGATATATATATATAGTAAACACCATAAAAGGATTGTGCACCATGAATAACACAATATGGATTCAGGAAACAAATCACATAACTTGTCAACTCGAATATTACACAATAAATATCTTAGAAAAGTAGCATACAATAAACAACATGAATTAAACTTGAGGAGAGAATTGTGCGTCTTGCCAATTCGAGTGTTACCATGTTAAATACCAAGAAATGGTAGCACGCAATGAATATCAAAGTCAAATCATCATTAATCGAATCGAGCGTCTTGCCGATTCGTATCACACGATGTAAATGTCAAGGAATAACAGCTCACAATAAATAACAAGATCAAAGTACAATGAAACGAATAGCGCTTCTTTTGCCGATTCTTAAGCCACCATGTAAAATGTCAAGAAATGGTAGCGTGCAATGAACAACAAAGTTAAATGCTCATGAAACGAGTTTTGCGTCTTGCCAATTCGTAAAACATCATGTAAATGTCAAGAAATAGTAGCGCGCAATGGACAACAATGTTTAAACACCATAAAACGAATTGCACGTCTTGCAGATTCTTAAGCCACCATGTGAATGTCAAGAAATGGTAGCATGCAACGAATAACAAAGTCAAACCTTTATGAAATAAATCGCGCGTCTTGCCTATTTGTAAACTACCATATCAATGTCAAGAAATGGTAGCGCCAAGTAATCTGTTACTCATTTAAGAATTTAAACCAAGAATATGAAAATTCTAAATAACGGTGTTGGGACAGTCCAACCACCGTCTTACTGCCTGGAACAATGATCACCAATGAAGGATTAGGGCAGAAGACTGGAAGATCCAAATAGGCCGCCGGGACAGGAGCTCAGGAAGAAGCTGCTGCTCTGCACCGGGACCTCTGAATAGTGAGCACTGGGAGTTGGGCTGGCTCTCTTTTATGAAGTCTTGGCCCAGCCCAGAACCACGCCCAGGCATGTTGCAGGGAAAGTCTCTGGAAGGCCCTGAAAAGGGGCCACACCCTAACACACTCTGAAAACCTGCAGCAATACATTGCAAAGGAACAGTACTTGTAAGCATATTAAAAATAAGTTTTCAGGATTGAAATCTGCAATGCAAAAGGTTAAACCACAACATATCAGCACAATGCATAAATTACTTTGTTTTGAGAGTGCTGGGTTTTTGCATTTTTGTCACCAATAGAGCGCGTACTGCTCTGGTGTTGACATGTATGATGGAAGTGTTATCTTGTGAATCTGATTAACATACCTGACTTTCTTTTTTTCAGCATCAGCACTGGCAGGCCAAGGAGACGGGGCACAGCTGAGTGGGGAAGCTTCTGGCCATGGGACCTCCAGTCACGAGATCACCAACAGCAAGGGAGCCAGTGCCCTGGAGGGTGAGGGGAGTGCCACAGGGTAGACTGAATCCACTACATATTCTTTGGAATTCTCCTCCGATGGCCACGTCCTGCTGGTGGTGGACCCATCTAGGACCACCCCAGTACCATCTCTGTCCACCACCCCCATTCTATCACTGCCACCCGTGTTGCGCCCCACCAAGTTGACTGTTCCCACCTATCCAAGAGGGTGGGCATCTCCGTCGCCGCAGGCACCTCTGCTCCAGCCCCTGTTAGCTCTGCTGCCCTCAGTGAGGAGGCTATTGACTTTGTGAGGTATATTTCTGTGGGTCCATCAACCATTGTGCATGCCATTCAGGGACTGGCAAATCAAATCCAACAAAGCAATGCTTTCCTGGAGGGCATTCATGGAACACTGGATGACCTACAAAGATCATTTCAGGCTCTGGCCTCCACACTGGTGGCAGCCATTCACCCCTTTTCTACCGTCCTCCACCACCTTCCTCTTCCTAGTCCGAATCTCCCTTCCCTGACCAAGCCAATGCTCACAGACAGGCAGGTATCCACCTCAACATCCAAGGGTTGCGCACACAAACATATGTACCGCAAGACACACCACTGGCACGCACACAGACAACATCCACCTGCAGACATAGCAACAGTCATGACCGGCCCTGACAGCACCCCCCAACACCCAGCACCACAGACACAACACCTGGAGCACATGCAGATACCACACCAACATTCAGTGATCCAGCCACCACACTTATCCTACCCGCAGGCAGCACCCCAGCAGACACTCAGACATCCACCAGTCACTACACCGGCAGACACCACAACCACTGACATGCCTACGTGCAGCACATCTACCATACCTGCAGTCACCACCCCAACAGACAGCTACCTACCCACCACAGCATCCCCAACACCATTACCCACCTCATCCCAAGACACATAAGCGCCTTCACTCACCCATCCAACAGACACCCACTACCCTTAAGCATACCTCCCACAAACATGCACCCAAGACATCCACACCTAAACATCAGACAGCCACTCCCTTGCCTCCCACACCCAAACCCCCTTCTGACAACCATCAGCGTGTGTCTAATAATTGTTTCCTTTCCGAGTTTGACCTTTCCCAACTACTTCCCCCGTGACACCCCTAAGAGAACTGTTTCCCTTCCCAAGGCCATCCCTTCCTCCTCCAAGGCCTCCCCAACCCCCCTGCCAGCACCCATGCCCTCTTCTGCCAAAAAGAAGTCCACCCCTACCAAAAAGGTCCAACCCCCTCCCAAGCCAAAGCCTAAACCTCGCTCTCAAGCCTGAGCCCAACCAACCCCTCTGGTACTGCTCCCCAATTATCTCTGAGGTGCCTGCATGCCTGCCCACTTGATGCCCCTACCTGTGGAGGTTACATGGCAGTCAGGAGTCAAGTTGGGGCACCATTGTGTGCCTTTGGTGCATATTGTATATATGGACTTGCCAATGGCCTTTTGTAAAAAAAATAATCATATATCATAACCAATCAGTTGCTGGGTTTCTGGTTGCATTTCCTTTCCTAGGTTTGAGATGTTCCTGGCTGACATTGGTTGTGTGGCAGTATTTGTGTGTGTGTGAGCTGCTTGATGCTTCCAGTATTGTCTGAGCAGTGTGTGAGGTTGTATGTAGTGCTGTTATCTCCCAGGGATGGGGTGTGTTTTGTGTGATGGGTATCTGTATGTAGCTGAATTATTGTTGTCATGGTAGTGTGTTGTGTTAATGTTGATATGTGTTTGTAGTACAACTTGTGGCTTTGTGTGTTTAGACTGTTTGAGTCTGTATGCATTGTGCATGGCATAATAGTTTTGGTCCGACCGTGGCGGAAATCTTGGCACTGTGTAATCTCATAATGAGTTCGGCAGAAACATGATCTCCACCTGACTGGTGGTGGCTCCAATCAACCACGGCAGTCTGACCGCACTGGCAGTGCCGGTAGTGCTTTGGTGGGATTCTGTATGCATCACCGCCTATGTCATAATTTGGCAGTCTTCTCTGCCAGCCTGTTGGTGGTCGGACCGCCACTGCCAACATAGCAGTCCTCGGACCGCCAAACTCATAATGAGGCCCTAAATGTCTCTGAAGTAATATGAAGGATAAGTTCTATGGCCTGATGTACTAACGCATTTTGCAGTTACAAAGCCTGTGATTCATAAAACCTCAGAGTTTGCAAGAATAAAATTACTTTTTTACAATTTATTATACCCTTTTACAATTTGGAAGAGCCTTTCTAAATTACAAAGGAGTTTTGCAACTCATTCCATATTGCAGTTAGCAGGGGGCATACAACTCAGTGCCTTTTCCTAATGGCGAATCATAATGAGTTGTATCAATAATTTCAACTGCTATTGTGTAACTGTTACTGAATCCGCAAAATAAATGGTAACAGATTAATAAATTGGAAGCCATCCCCATTCAGCAGCTCCCCTTCTGGAATCATGTCAGGCAGTCTGGGGTGGGGCCCTACATACTCACCCAGAAATCTTCCCAAAGAGGAAGTATTGTCTTACAGCATCATTGGTAAATTTAAAGAAAAGGGGCTACTTTGAAAAAAAAACTGATTGCAAACACAGGGATGGTTGTCTGCTTTTCCTTGTGTTCCTGTGTGTGTAGCTAATCATAGGGTGTCACACATAGCTACCTAATTAATATTCATTAGGAATATTCTGTAACTACATATTCTGTTACATAGGTCACATTGTAAAATTGCACAGGTGTCACAAATAGTTGATGCATTACTTGAGATCTCTCTGTTCGTACATTGGTCCCCTAACAAGGTTATGTGAAATTAAACGCAAGTAAATAATCATGCTGAAGAGTTTCCCACAAAGGAAAAATATGGGTTCATCTCAATCTAGTGCAGAGGTGATGGAAATGAGAACATACATATAACAGGATCCCAGCGCTGATCCTCAGGATGCCAAGGAGCAGGAGACTCTTAACAGCAACAGGCACATGGCAGAGACAAACAACAGCTAAACAAATAAGGACAAAAAGCCAATTAGAAAGTGCTCAAGCAAGGATTTAGCATGAAAAGGGAACCTAAATGGAAGAAAAAGAGAAAGGTGGGGTAATGTGAGGCCGAGTGAGAGGAACAAAGAGCCAGATGTGTCAAGCTCTTTTACTGGGCTGTTGGCTACCGGTAAAAGGCTTATTGATATGTACGATGCCTATTTTGTGAGTTGGTAACCTGTTACCGACTTTTGAAATAGGGATTAGGACTCACTATTAGAAGGGGTGTTCCAAGGGTGTCCCTTCCTAATAGCGACTTGCATGCCCATTTATGATTGTTTTGTGACCGTTAATACTGTCACACAACAATCGTAGTTACCACCAATTTCAAATTGGTGGTAACTCATTCGTAAACTTCTGCCTACCCTGAAATTTTTTTATCTAAATGTATTTTTTTTTTAATGCATCCCGTTTTCCTTTAAATGGGCTGCATTAAAAAGAAATGCTCTATTTAAAAACAGTCACAGACATGGCCACCATCCCTGTGAGTACGGCCATTCACGAACGGGTCACACATTGCAACGTGCCTCATGAATAGTAATGAGGCAGGTCTCTTGCGACCCATTTGGGAATACCAAACAGCATTAAACACACTGTTGTACATAGCAGTTTACGATTTTGTAATAGCAATTTGCAAACCTCAAGCTACATACATCTGTCCCCAATAGAGAATAGGAGCCAGTCGAAGAAAGAATTGCTGTAAAGATAAATTAACTATGGGAATATTTTGAGTGGCCTAATTGCCTACTGATGGGCACAGCATATTCTCAGGGACAGATTTCTTGCTGGTTCCCAAGGCTAGACACTTTTCAAGCTGTAACCTAGCCCTGACACACGTTCCTGATGTGATTTAGCCACTTGGATCTTCATACTCGGGGAACAAAATGCTTCTATTGCTACCTTTCAGATGTATAATGAGAAGCTGTTTTCCCCACTAGGTTATTATTTTTTTTTTTTTACCTAGGCATTCCTCTTCTGTTTTCCTATACAAGTTAAGCTCTTTCACAAGAAATGTCAGAGTTAAAAAAGCATGCAAAATCATCTCAACTCGTTTAGCATTTTTGCATGTGGCAGAATTGCTATGAGCTCCCCTTCTGCTTGAGGTGCTGGGATGTTCGTACATGTTTTATCCTTGGCGTTTCTGGTTTTTTTATGAATCTTTTTATTCAACATTTCCAGTTATGAGTGGTTCCTATTCCAATTTCATAATCCTAATATTGCTTCTCTTCAGGTTCGAATCCCCGATAAATAAATGAATTATTTATATGAACTGCAAATGTATTTATCAATTAAACTGAGACTAGACGGGTTGAAGTGGTGCTTGCGCGTCAGACCTTAATAAGTAAACTTACAAGGGGACGCAAATAGGTCTATGAACCTTTTGACTCTCAATTGAGATGATCCCACCATAACTCCAGTGTATGCAGATCAATAATCAATAACCTCAATATTCAGTGATAATCAATAGCATTAGTAATCAATGAAGTCAGTAATTGTCACACACCATGACCTTTCAGTCATGAATAACCACACCTTTAGTAAAAGTTAGAATATTTATTTCCCTATATTAACAATTCTAAGGTCACATAAGTTATCTCAAATTCAAATGATACACATACAGAAACAACTCTGGCTGTCCAAAGCGACAGAAGAAACACAGTCTAATCGAAGCTTGAACTGCTACACATTTTAAGGTTACAGTGCAAATCAATAATAAGAACAATTGTGCAAATGATACCACATACATTTAGATTCAGCAAAGAAAGACATCAAACATTATCCCCCATAGCAAACTTTCATTAGTAAGAATCCCTCAACTAACACCAGATTAGCTTCAGCATGTTGGGCTTCCATGCAAAACAATTTAGTAAACACAAATTTGGAAAACATCTGGCTATGGCTCTATAAAAACAGCACGGTTGGTACCTCGAAAGAAAAAGCAAACATTGCATTGCAAGTCACAATTAGTAATTCATGTAACTCTCCTTAATTGGATCAGCAAGCTAAGATAGTCTTCGTCAGCAGGACATCAGTTCGGTCAATAAAGCATCAGGATTCAGCATCAAAGTTCAGAAAACGCAAAGACTTTAAGCAATTCGAAAGAATAGAGGTAAACCCTCAAGAAGAATGGGGAGAATAGCTTATGCACAATGGCAAAATGTTCAATGCTCAATGCTGCTTTCTTCTCAGTGCAGTCCTGTTGAGTTAAATTTCCTAAAACTAATTCCCAAGTCCCTATTTGTCAAGGTATCGCATGTTCACACTTTGTCCAATAAAACTAAAACTTAAAATCTATGAATTCTACTACTACTCCATTCACATGTCGCTGATTGGCTTCCCTTGTAATGTCCTCATCATCCGGCTCATCAGGTAACAATATTGTTGCAGCTTATACTCCAGTCAGTGTCTTCATTGTTCTCCACCTGAGATGGTCAGTCTCACACACATTACACTCATAATGTTACATTCAGCAAGGACAGCATCTTCTAGCAGTCAGTTCTCATGAGAAAAGACTTTTAGCTACAAGCACATTTAGACAGTACAGTGGAAAATCACAGTTTAATTCCGTGAACAGCCATTTTATTAAATGTTAAGAAATACAGCTTGACATGAGGCCGTGCAACTGGGCCAAGACCTCCCCTAAGTTAAGGCCTACAATTAATAAAGCTAATACATAATGCATAACCCTTAATATGACATATTGCTACATTATTCAAACAAATGATCAACATTTCATATTATTAAGCCATTAATAAGTACACTTCGTGAAAAATGACAGCCACTCATTGTGATCACATTTTCAAACGTGTGCATTATTTTTCAATGTTATTACCTTTTCTATGCCAATCCATTGCTCAGAATACATGAACACTCATTTATACTTTTATTAAAACACCTGCGCCAGCAGTAGGTACTGATTAGTGGGACAGTGGAAGTGATTCAACGGTATTAAGAATGAAAGTAGTGCTGTTCATGGAATGGAATGAGCATTAGAGAGTGACATAATGGGGGAGAAGGAATGGGAGAGAAGTTGGATTATGGGAAGTAAAGTATTTGCTTGTGTCATAAGAAGGAGGATTAACAGATTTGCTTATGTGAGCACTTTTTATAGCACGTACATGACGAGAGGGTATCAACACGTTCTACATACAGTAAAACACAATTTTTCACTGATAAAAATAGGTACATCGATTGAAAGGTTATATATGAAGTTAAGTATATGTTACATCATCTGAAGTATGCCTGGTACATTTTATATGAAGGTTACATTGTTTAATATATATTGGACACTCTCAGTAGGAAGTCGTTGGCGCTTACCAGCGATTCCCTCTAGTGAGAGCTAGGGACAGTGTTTCTATGACCTGTATGAGATTCTACCAAGGAGACCTATAGTACAGTAGGAGTCTGTGATTGTTTCAATGCTTGAATTTACTAGGATGAAGAACGGTAGAGCTTGGGTTTGAATATGTTAATGGAGCAGTACTCAATTCTCATTTGTGCCTGCGTGTCTTTTGAGAACTGTAATCATATGTGTTATTACTCAATCTCCTATGGATTCTAGTATGAAAGATTATGTCCAGACTTCTATTTTAGTGTTTCCTACTGCCGCAGATAAATTTAAATTTCTTAAATTAGTAATCTTCCTTTATTCAATTAAATAGTATCAACCATGAATCACATAAATACATAACACATAATCAAAATAAGCTAAAAATATACATGTTTAAAGCTTAAAATTCTACCAAGTTCATTTGTCAGCCAAAATCCAATAAATAAAATCCTATAAATAATAAACAATTTGCCCTATTCCGCCAAGTTATGGCTCCCCTTAAAAAAGACCCCATGCCCCGGCACACCAGTACATCAGGGACCATGCGCAGCCACACAAAGGCTGGCCGATACTGCACAAAGCCCCTTTTCCTCAGCAGGGGGAGTAAAAATTGTCGCCTAAATGGTGCATAAAAATCACAGTAAAATGGATCAACAACTGTGAGGACACCCCATCACAAGGGAAAATTTGTATGGATTTCAGGTCATATTGTCCAAGTGGGAAGCACAAATTACTTCTAATTACTCCTAAAGCGGAAGCGCGAAATGAGTGTACTTTCCCATATATTCTGTACAGTCAGGAGATACATCTCTGGACCCATCAACATCTTTAACATTAGGAAATTCCTCACTGATTGTTTCCTTAGTTCCACTGCCTCCCTCTTGGCTCCTAGAATATTAAGAAGGTTCTCCTTTGCCCAGCGTACATCAGAATGTGTTACACACTCTAGGGCATTAAACATTTCTGTTAAAAATATATTTGTTTATTGATTTTGTACTGCATACAACATATTCTCATAACAAGTTGAGCAATAAACTCATAGGAATAATCAACACAATTAAAACAATTAACATCCAACAACTCGTCCGAGTCCCACCCCATCCAAATGAAACAGTCATACAGCATCAGGACTTCCAGATACAATAAGGTCCATTCATCGTTAGCCCATCTCACACGATATAAGTGTACGGGGAACTGGTCGAATGTTTCGCCCCTATGTCCCACACTCCCCCACCCCTCGCCTGCATGACTCTATTGTTGACGGCCCATCCTCGGGCCCCGAGCCCCCGTATCCTAGTGGTCTCGCATCTCTCAAAGGCAGCTCACTGGTGCCATATCATCATACAATTCTGATTGCCGGTGCAGAAATATGTCCAATGGGGCCCAAACATCCCTAGGGCGAGATGAGGGCGGCAGCAGCACAGCATATGTCTCAAGTTGCATCCTACCGTATACGAAGTCAGAAAGCCAGTCTTTGAACTTCGGGGCTCTTCCCCTGCCCCAGCGGCACGCCACACTACGTTTAGCTAATAACAGTGTAAAATCAACATATCTACAGAAATCTGGTGCAATCTTCTCAGTGTATCCTAAGAGTGCAATCAGCAGCGTAAGTGTCAGTGGTGCAGAAGCAATAATAGACATTGCTCCCTCCACCTCCCTCCAGTACTCCAGCACCCTCAGACAGGTCCAGGCCAGGTGTAGGAAGTCTGCCCACCTTGGCCCCGCATCTATCACAGTTGTCAGTAGCTCGGAGGTTATGCATGTGGAGCTTCACCAGGGTGTAGCAGAAACAGTGTAGGTATTTATAGTGTATGATCCATAACCTGCTGCTAGCGGTAATATTTCCGGTTTGCTGGCAGCAATATGCCCACTGGGCCTCCGTAATCTAGAGTTGCAGGTCCTCCCCCCCTTCTAGTACGTGCCACTCCCTCAATGCCCGGCTGGTCTCGCTGTACCAAGCAATACAGGGTCGACACCAAGTGTCGCGGGGCATTTGATTGCAGCAGAATATGAAATGCTTGCATGTATGGCAGCTCCCCAGGGAAGGAGGGTGACAGGGTCCTTATAGAGCATCGAAGACGGATATACAAAAAAGACCTCCAAGGGGGTAAGGCGACCCCCCGGCCCGGCTTCATCCTGTTCTTTAAAGCAGGAGTTTACATACAAGTCACCCCAAGTGTGAGCCTTCATCACAGCAAGCAGTCGCACCCCAGCCGGTTCACAAGTCATCAAGATAATTTTTTGGCCTGCAAGCAGCATCAGCGGCGAGTATAGTAATTCACTACCCACTCTAGTGGCTAATTTGTTCCAGGCTAGTTGTGTACACCTCACGGATGAATTGCGAGGCCATCCACCGCCAGGTCAGGCCTAAGGTAGGCGGTGCTGAGCCCCGGCTCCATATATCCCTGCTCCACTGCAAGATGTGCCATGTGTGGGGGAGAATGGTACCAATAATACGCAAAATGCACCTGTGCACAGTTATAATATAGTTCATAATCTGGGGCTTCAAAGCCTTCGCGCTCAAAGGGTTGCATCATGATTTCCCACTTAAGGCGCAGCTGTTTACCAGCCCAAGCCAGTCTGATCATCTGTGTTCTTAGTGCCTTGAAAAAGGGACGGGCCGGGGGGTGCGGTATGTTGAGAAACAAATAGAGAAGCTTAGGGAGCACAATCATCTTCATCAATGATATGCGCCCTGCCAGAGACAATTTAAGCTATCCTCAGGGTTTCTTAAATACAATGTGACGTCATCCGCATATAGTGAAATTAGGATGTGCTGGGAGGGGGTACGAATTGCAGAAGTGGCATGGTTTTGATGCAGCAACGCCGCCAGCGGCTCCATCGCCAGGGCGAAGAGAAACGGCGACAGCGGACACCCCTGCCTCGTGCCTCTGTCAATGCGGACTGAGGCAGGCCGGCGACCATTAATCTGCACCGTGGCCACCAGATCCGTATACAGAAGGGCAATCCACTCCATAAACATGCGGGGAAAGCCCATGCGCCTCAATATTGCCTGCAGAGAATCCCATTCTAGGGTGTTGAAGGTCTTAGCGGCATCTAAAAATACTGCTACTGCCGTGATCTCAGGATCTATACTCTGCTGTACAGTAAAGAAGGTGCGCAGGTTATGTGAGGTAGATTTACCCAGTATAAATCCAGATTGATCCGGCCTAACCAAGAAAGACATCAAAAGACTCAACCGATTCGCCAGTACCTTCGCTAGTATCTTGGCATCGCAATTAATAAGGGACAACGGGCGATATGAATCACAACTCGTCGCAGGTTTACCTGGTTTCAATATAGTAGTTAACAGAGCCTCTCTCATAGTGGGCGGGAGGACTCCCTCCTGTCTCGCCTCCCGATAGACCAGTCCCAGCCATGGGGCAAGTATGTCCACATAGGTTTTATAGAGCTCGGCTGGAATGCCGTCAGGGCCCGGGGCTTTACCCAATTGCAGCTGCATCACAGCCTCCCGGATCTCGTCCTGTTCAAGTTCAGCCACCAAGAAGGCCTGCTGTGCATCTCTAAGCCAGGCCAGTGCCACCCCCTCCAAATACCCGTGAAAATCTGGGGGATCCGATCTAGTAGAGAAGTACAAACGCTGGTAATAATCTGTGAAGGTGTTAAGTATCCCTCACCAGATGGCCAGTTACATCTAGTATCTCAGGTACAGAATTTTCGGTTCTGGCTGTACGTTGAGTATGTATTAGAGATTTACCCGGTCTTTCTCCCTCCCATAGGAGCGGGCCCTCGCATATTTGCCTTTGAATAGTACCTCCCGCTCCAAGACTTCCTGATATTCAGTGAGTGGTTCCCGCAGGCGACGTGCAACGTCTGCCGATGGCTCCCCCACCTGCTCCATCTCCAGCCATTTAATCTCTAGCTCTAAGCCCGCCAAGGTAGCTCGGAGTTCTCATAGAATACCTACACCTTTAGCCAGACTATACCCTCTAAGAGTAACCTTAAATGCCTCCCAGATCGTGACCACTCTGTCTACTGTATTCTTATTTCGGTCAAAGAATTCTGCTATTTCAGTACGTAACTCACCACGGAAGACGTCATCTATCAAATTGCCAGGGGACAGATGCCAGGACAAGAGGGGAGGGGACTCAAGAGGGACCCTCAGCTCCAGTACGACCGGGGAATGGTCAGAATATGTTCGTGCGATATATGTGACATCTACAATCCAGGGTATCATGGGGTGTGATATAAGCCAGTAGTCTAGTTTGGACCAGCTTGCATGCACTGCCGAGTAAAAAGTACCCTCCTCAGCACTAGGATGTAGCCTGCGCCACCCGTCCACCACGTCCTGTGCCTCCATGTCAGCCCCCAGTCTCTCCGCCGCTCTACATCTATGAGTCATAGCCTTAGTCCCTCTGTCCCTATGAGCATCTAGAGTAAGATTGAAGTCTCTACCCCACAGTATATATCTCGAGCCTATTTTCGCAATACTGCCCCAGAGAGCATCAAAGAAAGAGGGGTCATCGGTATGAGGTGCATAACAATTAACTATTGTCACAGAGTATTGTGCCATTCGGCCCCAGATTATGGTGTACCTCCCCTTTGTATTATTTTTTAAATCCTAGCGGTGTAAAGGGGTTACCCCTACGGACCAGGATAGATGTGCCTCTAGAGTAGGAGGAGTAGGCAACAGTGCAGCTCAGATCGAGTAAAAAACTTCCCCATCCACCCTCCCTCCCACATTAGCATCCCAATCCCGCCCGGAATGTCCCTCCCTTTAACTCCCAAACATACATCCAACCAAAAACAGGTTGACATTACAAAAAAATACATGAAAACCACAGTTAGATGGGGATTTCCCATTGGAAGGCCTCCAGAGGGCTGCCTTGAAACTCCCCCTGTTGTCAAGGGGGGTGCCCGGAAGGTTATATTAGCCCAGATGCGCCGGAAACCACCAGTCCCCCAAAGGGGCGCACATCAGGACCAGTCACTGAATGACTATTACGTGTGGACGCCACAGAGAGTGTATTTAGGTCCCAACTTCAAGGAGAAATTCACAGTAGCTCAAGGGGCAGGTTCATTCTGGGTCCAATAGAGTGAAGGGAGAGTCTGTCGGGCTCTCCTCAGGGGTTCTCAAATTGTCTTTTCTCCGAATCCCCTTTATGTAGTCATGTACCTGTTGGGGTGCTGTGAATGTCATACTTCTGTCATGATGTGTAATCCTCAGCCTTGCTGGATATAGCATAGCATATTGTATGTTAAGTTGTCGTAGTTTTTGCTTTACAATGGTAAATTTTTCTGAGCTTCCCGAGCGACGATCGGACTAGGCCGGGCGCCGGGCGGGGGTCTAGCCATCAGAGTCCTGTGTGCTCTCGCCACTATTAGTAGCCACGAAAAAGCGTCTTCTCCAAATAGCGTAAAGAGTAATCGCTCCACGAATTGTTTCATCTGGCCAGTATTCGTCAATTCTGGTATACCCACTATGCGTATGTTGTTCCGCCTAGACCTAGCTTCTAAGTCTTCATTCTTTATCGCTATGACTTTGAGGAGTTTATCCATTTGCGACAGTTGTTCTTGTCTTTTCTGCATTACATCCTCTACATTAGAAATTAGTTGTTCAGCTTCAGTTATCCGTCCTGAAGGTTTCTCTAGCCCAGCAGTGAGTAGGTCTAGTCTTGTGGTCATAGTGTCCATTTTGCCATCAATGGAGGATAGACTAGACTACATAGCAAGCAGAAGCGCCTTCATCTTGCCAAGGCCAGACTGTGCATCCTGCGGGGGCGGTGAAGCGTCCTCCTCCACTTGGTCTAGGGGGGCCCTGCTGTGTCTTTTGGCTCCAAAGTGCAGCTTCTGCTGCTTTGCATCAGTTCTGCTCATTATGGACACGATAGGGGAACTCAGCTGGCCTCCCTCCGGCATTCCCCCCTCGTATTTCTGTCAATAAGGCAAACTATGCGTCACGTAAGACGGGTGCACCAGCGACAATAGAGCAATAGAAGGCCTGAGGGGAGAGGGGGGCACCAGACCACGTACCTCTCCCAGCGCCGCAATCAAATGTCTCGGTGGTGCCTTTACCTTTCCGGGCAAGGGCGCTTCTCACCTTCAAAGTCCCATCCGGTTTTGGCCAGTCACCCTCTCAGGCCCAAAAAGCCCTGACATTCCGTAGTTCACCGTCCTCCTGACACGCTCTCTCCTTCACGATAATCTAGGCCCCACCTCGCTCCATGTTTGGTCCAGCTTTCCTGTACTCCCATGTGCAGTCAAGAGGCTCTCACCCCCAGCATCGCTTCTGATTCTCCCCCATCCAGCTCGTCAGGCCTGCCAGGCCTCGGCCCTCCACCGCGCGTTCATCTCCCGGCCCCGGGCCACGCGACTCCGCACTGCAACCCAGGCCGTGCCTCACAGCTTGTCTGGTGCGCTTCTCGTATGTCCTTACCTCCACAGCGCTGCATACGTTGCACCCAGGGTGTCTGCTTCTCCCTCAGCCGCTGTCGTGCACTGGGGCTGGCTGCCACCACAATCTAGTCGGCAGGGAGCGCAGCAGCGCCCAGGCAGACTGCCCAGAGTCAGCAGGCCCACCTAACGCATTACGTTCTCTCGTCGCCGTGCAGCGGCGTCCCGCTAATATCGGCGCATATAGCGAAGGTCTGACATCCCCGCACACCCCTCCGGCAATCCCAGGGCCCGGCACCCGAGTCTTGGGCAGGATATTGGTGAATTGTTCTTCCGAGCAGCAGGAGCCTCAAGTTAGTGCGGCCATCTTGCTCGCCCGCCCTCTAGCGCCCCCCGGCATTAAACATTTCTGGGCAGCCAAGGGATGTAGCGAGTTCTTTTATACATGACAGCCAAGAAATCTCTAAAGCATGATCGCATACCATACAGTCATGCAGGATGTCTCTGTTTAGGGAGGCACACTCATTTGACCAAATTGAAATCCATAGCAGAAAGGGCACCATCTTAATAGCATCATCTATGAACTCCAGATTCAATTCCTCATGTATGCAGAAACCGGAGGTATAAATAGTAGTTAGTCACACTTCATGGTTTGTGGCAAACCACTGATTAAAGTGGGTGCGGTAAAGATCAATGGCCAGTGTATCAGCCTTCTACAGAAGTGATTTTCCTCTGACAAGGGAACCTTGCTTCCCAAAAGATTCCTCGCATTCTCCCTCCGTCCCAAACCTCACAATTGCATTTGTTCCTGAATGTAAGTAACGGAGCAATGCCACAAATTGGTGCTCCAAGCCCATCAAGGTTAGCCTTTCCCATAACTTACTACGATTCACTTTATCGAATGCACACCTACGATCCATAAATGCAAGATACAGGGTGCCCTTCTTGATTGGGCAGTAGGATTTGGGATCACTCCAGTCCCTTTTTTTATAAATGGGGATAATACACGCCAATTTTCAAGAAGAAGGGATCCCTACATTGACTGCTGCATTTAGGACATTGAGCAGTATGGGTGCCCACAGCTGAGGACAGCATTTGTATAGATCAATAGGAATGGTATCCAGTCCCGGTGCTTTGTGGCTAGTGCTGTCCTGCATCGCTTCCAACACCTCATCAAGAGTAAATCTAATAACCAAATTAGGGGTGTGTCCATGCAGCTCATCCATTTTCCTCCCCTTGGGTACCCCCTATAAAAACCCTGCAGAAATGGCTCACCCAGACATCAGGTAGGTTATTACAGCCTAGCCCTTCAGTCTTTTCTGTCCCAAAAGTGCCCCTATTTACAATCTTCCAGAACAGGCCTGAGTTCTTAATGCACAACGCATGTTACAGATCCTCCCAGACCAGCTCCTTGAGCTGCTGTTTTCTTTCTTTTAAGACAGATTTATACTGAGCTTGAACACTGCTCACATAGGCCTTATCTCTCGACTGTGCCTTTAAAGCCTTCTTCAGGGATGTCCTTGCTTCACAACAGGGCTTACTGACTGAACCACCCTGATGCTTAGGAGTGGGCTTTTCAGTTTTGGTCATACATTGTTTAATGGCTTAATTTACTGTGGTCACAGCAGCAATTACATCCCCCAGTGGGGGGGACTTAGCCATCTCTATTATCAAAGTTAGGTTTTGGCTCACCACCCTCTCCAGTACCTGTGGGATGCTCACCTGTCTCTATCCAATTCTCCTTCCCTGATCCTTTATTCTCAAAGCTACCGGTCCTCCAAACACAGGTTTGCACATGTTGTATGGGAAGTTTATAGAAACCGTAAGAGGGTTATGATCACTAAAATACTACCTTACGACCTCACCATGCTGGACCAGATTTCTCAATGAAGGGGATGCAAAGATATAGTCAATTATCACCCTGGCCCCTCTCCCCACAAAGGCTGGTACCTGATATTCACCTGCAGACTCCTGGTCACCTATATTCAGCAATCACAGATTCAGTATCCCCTTGATAAGGGACCTTCCCCTTGCATCCTGTATTCCCTCAGATACATGCACACTGTTGTCCTGCTCAAAGGGATTCACAGCTGTATCATACCCCCCTATCTTCGCATTGAAGTCCCCAGAAACAATGGCACAAGATTCCATATCACACACCTCCATTCTTCCCCTCAATAACGGCAACACTGAAAAAAGGGCCCCAATTTGGCATCCAGAGTCCCATACTGCTTTGTAGAAATTTATCAAAAAGACATTAACCTTGTTTGGAAAGATCACCCATATAATGAGGAGATTCCGATGGTTACAATCTATTTGATATGCTTTTGCTATCTTGGAGGACCGAACCAAGGTGACTAAACCCCCTTGTGGGCGATCACCAAGAAACCGCTCAGCCAGAACTGCAAACCTTTGAAAACCATCCCAAACCACTCCTCCTTCTGACCAAGTCTCCTGGAGCAAAATCAAATCATGATTTACCATGAACTTAATCCATTGCCTATCTTGGAGTTTGGTGTCATACCCTGCCACATTCCAGGAAATTAAAAGGGTCTGGGAAGTTATCTCACCCACACCTCCCAAACCTAAGCTTGCATTGAAGGGCCACAATGGAGCCACCATTTCCTCCTGTGCTATCAGAAACCCCCATTAGTACCGTCAATCATTCTCTTCCAGATCATGGCTTCTGGTAAATCTGCATTCCAATCTAGATGACTGCAGTTTCTCCTGCAGATTGCTGGACCCCCTGGCTTGACACCCATCCATGGGCCGAGTATGCCTATAGGAAAAACTCAGGGGGACCATACCAATTTCCTCATTTACCTGGGGAGCCGTGTAACATATCGAGAGAAGTAGTTGTGCCAACCCTGGGTATCTACAATTTACAATGGTACAATCCCCTTTACCTTCCATTTCCCGGGGGCCCACCCAATCCTTCCGACAAACAAAATAGTCCTAAAATTCTTGCAATTGAAATCAAAATTTTTGCCCAACCTGTGTCCTGCCTTGTTTTTTAGTTGATCAATAGATTCACTTGCTCCCGGCCCTAGGGGTAGGACATTTGTAAGTACCACAACATAGGGGGCACAGTCAGGAGGAAGGTCCAAACAGATAAGTGGGAGGCCATTGTCAGGATACGAATTTTGCCTCTGTTCTTGGGACACCACTGCTTTCTCTCCAGTCCCACTCCAGGATCTCCCTCCATCTCCAAGTCTGCCTATATCCCTTGCATCTGTCCACAAATTTGCATGGGCCATCTTTGTGCACTTTACCAGGATCCCTAACTTAGAGTGATACAGGGGCGTAGGGTATCTCTCTCCTGAGCTCCCGGACTTTCCTCTGACAAAGTCTCCTTCTCGTCTGTGGGACCATGACACACGGGATCCAAAGGCCCAAGGTTTGTTGGTACTGTATATGGCCCCCCTGCCGTTCATAAGGAAAACTGCAGCTTCCAAGGCCTGCAGTGTTTCTTTTACCAGGACCAAGCTAGCCTCAGTCAGTTCCTTAATTTTTACCAAAAGATTCTCAAGACCGGGACCTTGGCACTGGCCGGCATCAATGCCCTCCTGGGTACCAGAGTAACTCAGATTTTCAGGTATTGGCAATTTGGATTTTTTCCCGGGTTTCTTCAGAGGTTTTTTTCTTCTTGGGTGGGGGACTACTGCCACCAGGTGGAGAGTCAGACAGAATCCTCTTGCTATTCCTTGATAAGTCATCCAACCCATTTTTCCACACTACTGGGGGGATTTGGACAGAACCTCCACCCTACCAATGGCTGCCCATCTTCATTAACAGAAGACTCCAAAACCTCAACATTGGGTGGCACTCATTGCAGGTCACTTATTTCTAATAAAAGCCATTTGTCTGCCAGGTCTATCTCCTTTGCAACCACCCCAACCGCCCGGGCAAGAAAGGAGTCTAGCATTGAATTGGATGATCCCTTCCCCCCTGCACCTTGTTCTCCATTCTACAGGGTCCTCTTCCTACCCATCCTGTTGGTTTGGCCAGCTGTCTCACAAATACTTTTCACCCAATTGAGTAATTACTGCTGTGGGAGGGAGAGACAAAGCATCCTCTCTGGCACAAAGTTAGGGGGAATAGTAGTACTAGAAGGTTTTAAACACTCACCCTACTTTGCCAGGGCTTTGCCCGGGCTTGTCCCACACTGCGGGGCTCGCTCTGTGCTTTTATAGCACTGCCTCGTGGTGATGGTGCACCGCCCCTTTCCCTGGGGCCTGCTGGGACTTCGAGTCCCCACTCACATTGTAGAAGGGCGTCCCCTTGAATTTGTTTTCATCGGTTGGCACTGCTCCACAATATTTAAGATACAGACCCCATTTTTTTACTAAAACAGTCTGATCCCATAGTCAATATACATATCTTGGTAGAGTTTGAGGTGTTGTGCTAATTTGCTAGTTTAGCTGAAGGTGTGAAATGACAATCACTAGTATTTTGCAACATATGCCAATTCCCTGGAAATATCAAATCAGGCTGTGGCGCAGCCTAAAGATGTGCAAAAGATCACGAATGGGTTTTGCACCTCCAACATAGGTCACTTGTGGTTAGTTTTGCTTTGAATAGTTTAGCAGGTATCAAAGAGTGTAACATTTTAAAGTATAAATATTTTAAGCATGCCTCACTTAACTATTTGTTGGGCACAATGAGAAGAGACCCACAACTTTCTTTCATGTTTTTCTCTCCTATCATGGTTTACCAGTGAGTCCTGGTCTCTTTTATTACTGCTATCGAATTTAGGAATGATATAAGTATATTGCAAGACCTGAAATAATGCGTTTGTATTTGCTCTACTTAAGTAAACAAGAAAGTACTGGAGATTCTTTAGTGTAAACGAAACAGGTCAGATTAATCCTGTTCAGTAATGTCTAAGTTGATGGCACTCCAAAATTTGGATGTTTGGTAAGTGAAATTCATGTCTTAAGCACACAAACAATTTCACATTTTCTTCCTGCATTGGATTGTCTAGTGTGGTTATGCCATGTACCGCCCCTATTCATCAGTTGTGGGGACGATCCCCAACTGACAGCGTGTGTTCATCTTTAATTTCTTATGAGATAGATTCAAAATTTCTAACATTTCTTCATCTGTGGGGATGTGAGTGTCAAAATTAGTTATTTACCCAGTTATGCTCTCTTGATGTTGGTTCACACTGGAGTTTTTTCACCCCTGGGTATGATACAAGTTAGTTGGGTTAGGGGGTGCTTTAATTGGAAAGAGGGCATGTCAGGGAGCACTAAACTTAGAGCTGTAGTGGTGGAGTGTAATTTTGAAAGCTTGAGTCCAGGTTTCTTACCCACCCACACAATATTTTATCCTGAGAGTGATTGTTTGCATGACTGCATTTAGACTTAGAGAGGTAGCATCCCCAACAAGGAATTTAATCTTAGAGTCATCACCATTTTGATCACTTGTAGTCTCCATTATACAGTGAGTGGTATCAACAACCAGCATGTAAAATAATTTTCCCTTTTGAGTTGACGGAGTTGTACATCATCTAGTACCATGTTCTGTAGACTTGAGTTGATCAGAATGTCCAGATACTTCTTGTTGATGGTCAACCATTTGAAGTTCTGACCATCTATGTACACAGTGTCAGTACCTTGGGATAAAGGGAGCATTTAGCTCCTGTCCCAGTTCATTGTTTGTCCAGAGAAATGTGGATCACTTGTCATTTAGTGTCACCAGTGTCATTATAGTTTTGTTTAGGCTTTTGAGAGTGAGCAGTGTATTGTCTGTGTACAACATGATTACGGAGTGCCTTGAAATCCTATCTATATCCCTGATTGTGCTGGTGAGTCATATTGCTACTGCTAGTAGTTTGAGTACAATAAGAAACAAGCTAGTGGGTGCTTATGTTATGTTCCTTTTCAATGTTATAGGCTGTGTTTTATCTCTAGTGCTGGACGGATACTAAGTAAGATTTACTATTCCCACTACCTTCTCTGCATCAGTGGGGAAAGCAATGGACCTCAGAGGGGTGTGCTATATTACCCCAGTAGGGAAAACATTGTAGTTCAGAGGGGTTACATTTACTATTCAGTCTGTGCAACAGTAGGGAAAGTGTGGCACCTTGGAGGGGTAATGTTTACTCCAGTCTTTGCAACAGCAGGGGAAAGCATTGGACTTTGGAGGACTCAATTTTACTATTCCTAGTCTAGTCTATGGAACAGTACAGAAATCACTGAGCTTCAGGGGGATTCAGTCTAGTATTTTCACTCCAGTCTGTGCAACAGTAGGGAAAGTATTAGACTTTGGAAGGGGGTAAATTTAGAATTGCCATTCCATTCTAACCAACAGTATGGAATTACTTCACTTCAAACACACCACATTTTCTATTTTAAAAAAAACCCAATTTACAGGATTATTAAAAAAAATGTATAATTATCAATGTAATAATGATATTTATTACTTAATTAATTAATATATACTTAATACAATTCCCACACTAAATCCATGCAAACCTAGCAGCCCACACTTGAAATATAACTATAATAAATAACACAATTTACTAAATGTATAATTAATTAACTAATAAATGTATTATTTGTTAATTAATTATTACTTGATTAATGCCCATCATAAATCTTTACAAATATAGCAACTTATAAACTAAATATAAGTAAAATACATCGGATAATAATTATCAATTGAACAATTAATAATATATTAATAATTAATTATTACTTTATTAACTTCCCAACCTATACCCCTAAAACCCAGCAGCCGGCACCTAAAATATAACAAAAATATATTTATTACACAATTTACATAAGTAATAATCAAACAAATGTTTAACTATACATGAATAATTAATTGTTAAATAACTATTACTTAATTAACTTTCCACCCTATACCACTAAAACCTTAGCTAGCCACTACAATACTATAAATTACTGATACCATTTAACATAAATAATATAGCAGTAAAAATTACAAAATATATTTTAAAATGTTATTAACAATTATACAGATAAAAATTACACATAAAATGTATATATCAACTAACACACATTAAAATAATTAAAAAACAATATTTTTTACAATTACATTATTGAAAACAATCGCAACAATAAAACATTTGTTCATAATGATATAACGTACCTGCAAAAGTGGTATTTCTGCACAACAGTTTTTTTGTATCACAATATTGTTTTCGATATTTCTGTTCCCAATATGGAAAAAAAAAATGTTGTCCAAGTACTACATCAACCACATTTTAGAATTTCATGTTTTGTTTTGACAGTGGAAATAAAATTACAAGCACCTACAGCTCAAAGAACTTTTCGACACGTGTTTGCTACATTTGCTAGAATGTGATAACATATGCATGTGTGTCTGTATGTGTGTTGTGCATGGACCTTGTGTGGCATGGGGCAAGATGAGTTATGTATGGCTGTTGGTTGTTGAGACAGAGTTTGTGATGATGTGTAGATTGTGCTCCTTTAATATTGACACATGAATATTAATGGTCAATAACATTGTGGAAAAATATCCGTATGTCAAGAATATTGTTGGACCATTTAATAAGGGTGTGATTCTTTTTACTTAGTTAAAAATATGGATGTAATTATTGTTTACTTTACTAATGTTAAATATTTTTCTTTCTTAGAGTATGTATTTCTGCTTATTTTTTGGTTTATTTATTGTGTATAAAAGTATTAACAATTTCAATTAATTTTGAATCTTTTTTTATAGTATTTTGTTATAGGTTGTTATATTTTTGCAGCAGATTGTTTAGTTTGTAGGGAAATGTAGTGGGAAGTGTTTGATGATGTATATGTATATTTAGGTTTTTTTTCTATTGTTAATTGGTTGTTTAATTGTGTCACTAATTAAATAATTATTTAATTAATTTATTAACATTTTTATTTGTAATTGTTTTCATTTATATTATTTAATTTATTTTTTTCACAATTGTTGATACTAGTATTTTTTGTTATAATCTAAGAAATCAATATTTTTAATATGTAATTTTTTTAGCAGGTTGATGGGTTTGCAGGAGATTAGGGTGTGAAGTATTGTTACTAATGTATTTGTTATATATTTTAAATTGTCAATTAGTTAATTGAGTATTTGGCATGTTGCTGGGTTTGTAGAGGAAATGGGTGGGAAATAGATTTTAAATATATGTTACATTTCTTGCATTAGACATGAAATTATTTCTTCATTAAATAATTAGAATAGTTGTTAGTTACTTTTTCAAAGGATTTTGGTCTGAGTTTTTAATGAAGATGTCAGGTCAGCTACTTTTTATTGTTAAATAATAGTTATTCATTTAGTTTGTTAATTATGTCAACAACTGTATTAATCACATGCGTATATGTATTAAGCAATTTCCAATTATTTATTAATATATATTTTTGATCTAGTTGATAGAGTTGAGATGGTAACAGTGTATTTAATCTAGTCAATGTCAAACTCTTGAGGATACACTTGCAGTGGGAATTGTAAATGTGACCTCTTCATAGTTCACACTTTCACTAAAGTAGCTACATTTAGAGGGAGACTAGTAAATCTGCCCCTCCAAAGTCAAACACTTTCCACAATGTTAGTAAATTTGGAATGAGAATAGTAAATTTGATAATCCATCTCTGTACCCGAGTCTGACGCTTGTTTCAGTGTGGCTAAAGGTGGAACTAGAATAGTAAATTTGCCCCCCACTAAGGTTCTAAACTATGCTCAATATGGCTGAGTTTGATGTGTCAATAACTAACTATATCTAACTGGCACGCACTTTGATAAGTGGATTTAAAAAACAAAAAGGCATTGGTGCAAAGTAAAAGTAAAACACAAAAAAACGTTTCAGGCATAAAGTTTAAGAATAGTTTTTCCCTTTACTTTGCCTTATTTTCAAATTCAACAGTATAAATAAAACCTTCCATCTTCACCCACAACAGGCCCACCTCTCTCCCGAAACAAATCACCCTGTCCCCAACCAATGACCAGAAAATGTTCACAGTAAACTAGTTCAAGCTCCTAAGTCCGGTCCCTTCCCAATTCACTACCCGCAAATGTCCTTCCCCCAAATAAAAAAATAAAAAAGGGCTTTTAAAAAGGGCATCATCGATGCAGGTCTGTGGTCTTTGCGCCAACACACACTGCATGTAGCATTGGAAGCAGCCTGGGTACTGGTAGGTGGAGGGGTACTGGTAGTGGTGTTTCAGGCAGCTCCCAGCTGGTGGTGGCACTACCAGTGACGTGGCTGGGATAGAGACACTGGCAGATGTTTGGAGGAACTGGGGCAGGGGACAGAGGCAGATGCCATCTCAGCCTCTCCCTCTGCCTTCAGAACTACCAACCTACGTTATTGTGCCTGGATGGCCTCCATCCTCTTCCCAGGCACAGCTATCTCCTGCTGAGTAGATTTTGATGGTAGAGCAGCAGGTGCAGCTATGTAAAGAAAGAAAAAAAAATAAAAAGGCAAATTATAAACAATGCTCTGTGCAAACACTTGTATAAAATTATATAGTGGCACAGTTGCAGTTCATTGCTTTTCCCCTCGGGATTTTAATGTGATTAGGAGTCACATGGTAATTTTGTTACCCAAACATGCCTCAAATAAAAGCACTGACTAGCTGCAAGGAATTAAGCCAGAATAATACCACCAGATTAAAAAAAATAAAGGATTTCCTAATAAAAAACTAAAAACAGAAACTTTGTGTGTAAAAAGAAAAAATCAATTATCTCTCATTAATGAGTAAGACATTATTCAGTATGCATTATGTCTATTCTTGTTGCGCTAAATTAATGGAGGTATGCTAGCGCATTGATTACTTTTTTGCTCTCTGCAGCTGGGGCAACTGTAATGGACAATTATCATGTCTTTATGTAATGACCCTGCTCTTCTCCAAATGTCTTTCAGTTGTACCCTAGCTCCAAAGATGCTGATGATCAACAATAATAATGCTAAATCACACACATCAGGTGTAAAATGTGGATTTCCTGTGTGCCATAAGTAGAAGATGGAAAAACGAATGCACTCTAGTACAGGGTAAGGAACAGGATATGCATTTTTTGGCACGATCATCACAGAGTATCCCATCCACAAACTTCAAAATCAGGCACCTAGGCGGTCATTATGAACATGGCGGTAAACCCCGTTCCCCACCGGGGCAACGCTGAACAGAATTCCGTCATTGGCGGTGAACAGAAACCCACCATATAAAGATGCAACAATCTGAATCCGTCAATTTTTTCCCAGCCACCAGTCACCGCCAGGACCTTGTCAGTGGAAATGCAGGACATCCCACACCACCACCGCAAAGCACACAAACTCCCCACCCTCCAAATAATGATGCACAAATCACTGCGGTGGTCAGTGGAAGTCAAACCACCATTGGCGGTACAGGCTGCCACAGCCAGCAATGGGACCCAACAGTAAGAAATACACACATTGGCAAGTTTGAAACCCACACACCTGACACACATCCACAACACTATAAAACACACACAGACACACCCCACAATCCTTTGCAATGTCATTAGGACAACTGAGATTGACAACTCACCTAACCACACAACAGCACCCTCACCTAGATCCACACAACACACCACTCACAACACACACCATGGCACCCCTCAAACACTCACGCTTCACAGAAAGGGAGCTAAGGACTCTTGTGGACGACATACTGAAGGTTGAGCCACAATTATTCGGGGCACAGGTCCAGCACACACCCATCGCCAGGAAGATGGAGTTATGGCAGACAATTGTCATCTAGGTCAACGCAGTGGGACACCATCCACGCACGAGGGACGACATCCGCAAGAGAAGGAACGACCTGCGTGGGAAGGTTGAGGTCCATGGCATCCCAGCACAACATTGCAGTCCAGAAGACTGGGGGAGGACCTCCACCAACACCACCCGACTACACTGACTGGGAGGAAAAGGTACTGGCCATCCTGCACCCTGGGGGCCTCACTGGACTCACTGGAGGAATGGACTCGAGTAAGTTGTCTACAATTACCCCTTAACCACCACACCTGTAATGCATGCACCACCCCATCCCTCAAACATCCACCAGGACCACTACCCCTCCCAGGCCACAATCACTACATCCAGTCACCCTGTATGCCCACAAATCCACCAACAGGGCCACATACCTCGCTCTGTGCACAGCCACCCACCCCTGCAAGGAATTTCAAAGGCACTACACCACCCACAATGCACCTCCACATCCTAAGCAAAATGCAATGGCAACCTCACAAAGGCACCCTTCATGGCCCAAAAGTGGAAAACCAGCACAAAACAGCCCTGCCCTGTGCCCCCATCCAATTACGAAACAGTAACAGACACGTCCATTCCCCCCAATAGACAACATCACACTTGCCACCCTGAAGGACAGGAAAAGGAGTGGCAGTGCGCCACATGGAGACAGAGGCACCACTGGAGAGGGAACCCTGGACAGTGAGGAATACCCTTACCCCTCACACAGTCCTGGACCATCATCATCCAGCAGCCCCACCCAGGACACCACTGACACCCCTACCATACATCCATCAACATCAGGCCAGGGCAACCAGACCCACACCTGTGTATCCAGGCCACAGACTCGTGGAACACAAGGACAGAGGCCACAGTCACCACCTACCAACAGGCAGAAGGACGATGGCCCCAGTGCAAGTGGTACCATCAGACCTGTGCAGGGGACACAGGCACAGGGGGCTAGGTCTAGTAGGAGGGCATCAGTGGCCCAGGGGGGAGGGCACAGGATGGATGCTGCAGCCCAGGACATGATTTCAAAGGTCCTGGGAGCATACCACCATACCCAGGACAGATTGGACCAGATTGTTGCCACCCTGGAGCAGCGTCAAAGCCTGCAGAGAACCCAACACCAGGAGACAATGGAGCAGTGGGAACTGCACAATGCCACCATGGCCGCCATAGCAGGTGCGCTGCTGCACCTTGTCCCAACCCAGCCTGAGACCCCCACAGACCAGGAAGCCCCTACTACAGGCCAAGATACAGACCAGCCAACAACAGCAGCAGCAGCAAATGGACTTGTGCCACCATCTCAGGACACAGGAGACCTACGCCTCAACCCGTACAGCCAACACCAGGCACCCAAACGGTCCCTCATGCCCAGATATGGCACTGGAACACCTGCCAAGACCAAGGCCCCCTCTAAGAAGTGACTCTGACAAGAATTGTCCTCCAAGTGTGCCACTGAACCACTGTCCACACCGTGCAATAACAACCCCAAAAACTGTAAATAACAGATGGACATATTTCCACTGCCAACAATCGCTGAGACCATGTAGCCAATATCGACATCCACCAGTAGCCCACTCCCATCACTGTAAAGAGCACCATGGCATCCCTGACACCAAATAAAACACCTGTTAACCAATGTAAATGTCCCCTGTCATTATGTTGAATTAAATCGAAGTGCGCATGCAATTGTCTTTGAAATCATTTAGTCATATCTTAATAGCAGGAATGGCACCCCACGCATAACATGTGGTTGTGCCAACAGAATTGTCAAACAAGTTGTCCATAATGTCACATGTCCCATGCAAACCTGGTCACAGTGACAATGTCTATAGACCCAACAACCCCATAGAGGATAAGGCATGCTGACAGTATGCTGCACAGACAGCAACAGCATTAAATAGTACCACTTAGTTACTGGAAGTACAGTTGGATCAGTTGGTTCCTGGAGTGTACACCTCCCCCCTCCTCATCATCACCATCACTCTCATCCCCTCTCTGAGGAAGCTGGTCTGGATTACAGCCCCTCCTCCTCCAAGAGGGGAATAGATTTCCTCACAGCCACGTTGTGCAACATGCAGCAGGCCACCACTATTCTACACACCTTTCAGGCTCATAGGCCAGGGATCCCCCAGAGATAGGGAGGCAACGGAATCTAACCTTAAGGACACCTATTGTGCACTCTATCACCCTCCTAGTACGTACGTGGGCCTCATTGTAATTCCTCTCTGCATCTGTCCTAGGATTCCTCACTGCTGTCAAGAGCCATCGCATGTTGGGGTAGCTAGAATCTCCTGAAAAAGGGGGCAAACAGGACTGTCACTGACAAACCTCAGTTGCAGACGGCCTGGCTATCTGCTATGTGCCAAAAAGTGTCAGAAACACTTACCTTTGATCCATCCTCTGTCCCCTTGTAGTTGTTCCATAATGTGTGGCACACTGCTGTTCCTCAGCAAAAAAGGAATCATGGAGTGATCCAGGAAACATGGCATTCACATGTGAGATGTACTGGTCTGCAGTACACACCAATTGAATGTTCATGGAGTGAAAGTTCTTCCTGTTTCTGTACACATGTTCACTTACTCATGGGGGGATGAGAGCTATGTGGGTTCCATCGATGGCACCTATCATCTGGGGAATGTTGGCACAGGCATAGAAGTCAGACTTGATGGCAGGGAGGTCAGCACTTTGGGGAAACCTCACATAGGACTGCAGGTATTGTACAAATGCATTCAAGAATCTGAACAGTATAATGCTAAACATTGGGTGTAAAAACCCTGCACCCATGCCCACTGTCACTTGGCCAGGAACTGGAGTGCAGAGAGCACCTGCACTTCAGTAGGGATGGCATGTTGATTCTGATTACCCGGGCTCAGTGCTGGATCCAGTAATGCACAAAGTTCAAGAACTGTAGCACGGTTGAGTCTGTACTTGATAGTGATGTGACGCTCCACCATCATCCCCAAATCAGTAAGTGGTCTGTACACCGATGGGGCCCTCCCTCGCCACATGGGTCTGTACCTAGGAGGAGTTGAGAACACATGTGAGGAACACACATACATCTACCCAACATGTTAAATATTCAGCACTGCTGGCATACAAGTCGACGACACATAAGCATAGTAGGATGTTAAACTGGAGTGACATGTCCTCAATGAGACATGAGGACTGTTGTGGTGAGTAAATGTATATTTGTTCATGCCTATGGGAGTTGGAGACAATAGGGCCTGCATGGGCCAAATGAGGAATTAATAACTGTGAAGTAATGGCCAAAATGTCTGCCCCCTGTAATCCAGAAATGTTGTAATGGAAGTGACCTCATACCGCTAGTGGTTGTCGTATTAGCGTAAGGCGGTGTTCATCGCCGTGCGATCATTCATTGGTTAACATGGTTGTCAATAGGGATTTTTAGCGTATCATGATCGTGGCCAGCGGTGACGGTGCACACTGCCGCGGAGCGTATGCCATCTCGTCACCCAAACTTCACTTGACTCCCAGATTACGTGCATGTAGGTACTCCACTGAGTGTGCTGTTGTGTCCTGCCTCTGGTCCTCGATATGGCACGAGAGGCAGGGGAAAGGGCCCCGGCCTTCACCAGCAAGGAACTGGACAAGCTCGTGTATGGGGCCTGCCCCTGTACGCCAAGCTCTACGGTCGACCAGAGGTACAGGTAAATATGTGGATTGGGGGACATGGATTTGTATAATGGTGGTAGATGGCTCTAAACATTTGTGCACGTTTAACAGTGTACAGTAATGGGACTCATGACATGCTGCGTGTGTGAGGTCCTGTTATGCTATTCTGAGTGTCCGGCCCATGGGGGACGTATAGCCAGCTGTATAAAATGGCCATAGTCTTACCTCTGTGTTCCTTTTTCTGTGTGTCTCATAAGGGTTAGTGCCCATCAGAAGAGGGGACTCTGGCATGCCATCGTCAGGGAGGTGCGGACCCTGGGGGTCTACAACCAGCGGAGCAACCACTGCAGGAAGCGGTGGGAGTACCTGCTGCGCTGGGCGAGGAAGACCTGCAAGGCCCAGCTGGGGAAGTCCTCCCAACGAGGAAGGAGTGCCCGTCTGGCACTGACCCCCATAATGTGCCGCCATCTGGCGGTGGCGTATCTGGAATTGGATGGGCGCTTGAAGGCCGCACAGCAGACGCATGGGGGTGAGTACAGAAACCATTGTATGCCTCCTTGGTGGATGTGTAAGTGTGCTGTGGTATGTATGCTGTCTAGTGGCAGGGACTCTGACTGATGTCCTTTTACATAATGGCCCCCGTGGGGAGTTGGGTTATAATGGTCAGGTCTGCAGTACTTCAGGTCCTTCAGTGATGTACGGAATGGCTGTAGAGCAGGGTTGTGGCCACTTGTCAGGGGCATAGCCATGTGTATAGCGGTAGGTGCTGCATGGTGGAATATTTGCAGGGTGGGTGTATGTGTGAACCAGTTATGTAACTCCATTCAGCTATTTACAAGTGCCTCTCCTGTTTTGTCTTCCCATCCCTGTTCCCTAGTGTTGTCTGTGTACATCAGCATTATCTGGCGAGGGACCTGAGGCACCGGCGAGTGGGAATGCAGCGGCCCACGGTTCCACGGAGGCAGAGTCGAGTGACACCAAGGGGACCAGTGGATTGGAGGGTGAGGGGAGTACCAAGGGGGAGGCAACTACCACTGGAGGTAGTGACTCTGATACCTCCTCCGAAGGGAGCTCCCTGGCGGTGGCGGACCCTAGTGGGCCCACCCATTCTCTGTCATCATCCGCCACCCCCATACCATCACCGCCCTCCCATTTGCTCCCCACCGAGTTGCCCATGCCCACTCACCCAGAAGGATGGGTGTCTCCTTCGTCCCAGGCACCTCATCCCCTGCCACAGTCAGCCCTGCTGCCCTCATGGAGGAGGCTATTAACCTCCTGAGGACCATCTCTGTAGGGTAGACAACCATTGTCAATGCCATCCAGGAGCTAGCATCAGAGGTGCAGCAGACCAATGCCTACCTGGATGGCATTCACCGTGCCGTGTCTGGCCTACAGAGATCTTTTCAGGCTCTGGCCTCCTCTTTGACGGCAGCCACTGTCCCTGGTCAATCCGTCCCCCCTCTAACCACCTCTACCCCTTCCAGCATCCCACTCCCCTCACCCATCACAAGCACACATTCTGACAGCCATACACACATCTCAACACACAAGAAGCACACTGCAAAACAGAAGCACCACACTTCCCACCACAGGCATACACACAGCCAACATACAAAGGCACACACCCCAACATCTACTTCCCCCAGTGCGTCTACCTCTTCCGCCTCACTGTCTGTCACCTCTACATGCACACTCACAGGCACTGCACCCTCATCTACTGTTGCTGACCCCATTCTTGCAGTCACCACAAAATCAGACATCCATTCGTGCACCACAGACACCACACCTGCACTCACCACAACGACTGTGTGTGCAGGAGGCCTCCAATGTGCAGTTCACGCTGATCATGATCTTTTAATGGATCATGATATTTGCCTGAAAAAAAAAAAAGTGAATGGGCAGACAAGCACTTCCACATGCTTGCAGAGATCCTCAGTACTGCCCAGGTCTAGTTGTTTTCTGCACTTTGATCGTGTTGAGTACTGCTTGAACCTATCATGTTTTTCTCTGGAGTAAAGTCTGCTTATACCTTTACTACCTGTGGGTGAGCACATGACTGTCAGTGAACTCTGAGTGACCTAACAAGATTGTGTTTGATTAAATTGGTAGAGTCACTTCTCCCAAAATTGATAACACACTTTGTATGAGAATGCCTACATTTCTTGATTTCGCTGAGTTGCTACTTAGCAACTATGCCCTTTCAAAACAAGACGCTTCTTTGTAGCTACAAAGCTTAGTGGTGAGGAATGAGCGTCTTGTGACAAGATTTAGTTTTTTAAGCCTCAATGAATTTTGTCCCCTTACTTGAGTAATTGAGGCCAGGTCTGTTCCATGATTTCTATCTCAACCCTGAATTCATAATACTGGACAATGGAAAATCAACTGAACCGATGCAAATGTATAAAATTCAGTAATATAGAGACACACCATTGACAAAAAATGTGAAGGAAAACAGCACAGTAAACAAGGTTAATGATGTTTATGACAGGTCATTAAAAAACTAGTAATGTCAGAAGAGTAGTGGTACATAATATCACTAACATTAATATTAAAATGTTATATTAAAGAATGGCTAATTAGCTGGAGAAGAAGATTTATTCTAACCAGTCACAAGATGATCCTCTTATCAGTAAAAGCATATTCATGTTAAAAATTAAGCATCTAGGGGTGGGCCTGTAAACACTGAACATTGACCACTAGTTTGATAGCTGACATTCAGTGCATATCCACAACAAAAAAGTATTGTATACTTACAAATAACAGACTGTATGCCAACTATCTGGCATTATTGCAAAGGAAGTGCATACACAAACACGTATTCTTGGGAAACAGATAAATCATGCCAAAAAAATTCAAGGAACATTTTACATTTTGCATTCCTCAATTTAATTTAATTTAATTTTCACCCACCAGACACAAGTTTGTGCAGGGAACATTTTCTGCTCAAACAGGTTGCCTCCCCCTTTCTCTCATTAATTTTATTACGTAAGGTCTGTCCTCATAAGAAGAAATACAGGCATATAACATGTCACTCTAGATTCTAGAAGCATATTTTTACACAATTTCTTGAAGCTTTCATGAATTTCTTGAGATTTTGTAAAACAATACATAATTTTACACACCCATCGTAATAACTGGCAGCCCGATTCCCCAGTAAATTGCTGTATTTCCTAAGTACATGAATTGTTGGACTTGGGAACCAATGCTATGTCCTATGCCCAAATATTTCTTCCAAGGATTCACTATCAGGGAAGATAGGTGCACACTGGCTTCTATATGATAATATTTTGTAGAGACCATGGTCTGATATACATTTTGGGGGTCATTCCAACCCTGGGGGTCATCGACCGCCAGTGTGGATGACCACGGAAGCACCGCCAACAGGCTGGTGGTGCTTCCCTGCCCATTCTGACCGCGGCGGTAAAGCCGCGATCAGAAAAGGGGATCCGGTGGTTTCCCGCCAGATTTCCCCTGTCTGGGCTGAATCTCCATGGCGGCGCTTCAAGCAGCGCCGCCATGGAGATTCCGACCCCCTTCCCGCCACCCTGTTTCTGGCGGTTTTTACCGCCAGGAACAGGATGGCGGGAACGGGTGTCGTGGGGCCCCTGGGGGCCCCTACACTGCCCATGCCACTGGCATGGGCAGTGCAGGGGCCCCCAAACAGGGCCCCAGCATGATTTTAACTGTCTGCTTATCAGACAGTAAAAATTGCGACGGGTGCAACTGCACCCGTCGCACCCCTGCAACACCGCCGGCTCCATTCGGAGCCGGCTTCTGGGATGCAGGGCCTTTCCCGCTGGGCCGGCGGGCGGTCCCTTGGTGGGCGCCCGCTGGCCCAGCGGGAAAGCCAGAGTGGCCTCCGCGGTCTTTTGACCGCGGAACGGCCAATTGGCCGTTTCCGCTTTGCGGGCGGCGCCCGCCGCCCGCCAATCTCGGAATGACCCCCTTTGTCTCTTAGATATTGGTTCAAAAAAATTATCCCTTTGGGTGTAAGAATAACTCCAATGAGTTGACATTTTTGAACATGATATTTAGAAAATTAAATGTATCTCAGGCAATATCCTGACAATGATATTTGTGTTACCACACTGTATAGGAGATCTACCATTCAACCGTTGTACAGTAGTTCAAGTCACAGGGTGACAGAGGGAGATGGGATGAGTAGTCTTCCTCTTTCATCAGTCATTCACACTTTTTTATTCATAAAGTTGTCTTGATAGGACCAGGAGGGTTCTGGGGAGGTGGTGGTGAGGTGCCAGTTGTACCCTGTGTTCTGCCTAAAGGAGCTCTGATTGTTCCCCTAACTAGTCTTGTGTGAAAATGAGGTATCCTCCAATCTGTCCAGTCCAAAACTGGTTCTGCTTCCTGTTGGAATTTAAGCCAGATACTCAGAAATAATTAGAAATCTGTGAGGAGAACCAGAGAGAATTGGAAGAACAAGCAAAAACCTTAACACTTCTTCTTTTGACTTGCTGATTCAAAATTGTGGAAGACATGATCCACTCCCATTCCTTCCGAGCCATATTAGCCTCTTTGTCTTAAACCCCCGCAGTAGCAATATAGGTTTTGGATCACAACATAGATCATGTGATTTCATCTAACCAGAGGAATGCTAGCCATCTGCCTGCAGTGTCAGCTGGTGGAATTTAAAAGTGGTGCGGATGGGGACAAGTAAATACTTTTTTATGTGTGAGCAAGTTAAGTGAGTAATTCTCTTCATGAGAAACGTTTTACAAATTGTGGTTTAGTAGTGCAATTTTCAGCACTATTTCTGTGATAAAGGAACAAAAAATACAGGTCTTATAAGCATTTATAAAGGCCAACACAAAGGCTTGATTTAAAGTGCCATGGCCCACATTTTGTTGGAGTCTCATCGTGGCTGATAAAGCAGTAAAAGTGAAAACACCAACTCATGTTTGGGTACTCAAAGAGAAGTGTAAAAATGGAGGTGCAGAGGGGCTGTCATAAAGGTGCAGTAACAATTATTAAAAATGTATAAAAATACCAGGTTTGTTTCCTTACAAGCCTGGAACATGAGCTTTAACTTATCAATATCCTGGCCTTTCAGGCATAGAAACTAGAAAACAGATTAATCACAGGACTGCTTTAAACAACAAGAACCTCATCTGATACACTTTAAAATGAATAAATAAACCAAATTCCTCTTTTATTTGTATGCTGCAGTCTACAGATTTGGTATAATCTTGCAGGCTACAAATCAGTGTTGTATAAACAATGCATGGTAGTTTGACAGGATCTTGCAGGCCAAGAAGCAATTATATTACACAAGCTTACATTACAGTGCTGTAACAATATTTTTGAGGAACTTGGAGAGAAAGGGCCTCATTACGAGGCTGGCGGTCGGACCGCCACATAAAGACCCTGGTGTTCAGACCGCCAGGGTTCTGCCAGCACTGCCAGGATCCATGATCCTGACAGCCAGGCAGTGGCAGAGATTGTACTCCACCAGGGCAGCGCTGCATGCACCGCCATGAAAAGGCTGGTGGAGAACAGGTGCAGGGGGGCACAGCTGGGCCCCTGCACTGCCCATGAACTTGGCATGAGCTGTTCAGGGGTTCCCCTACCCAGAATCGTCGCAATGTTCACTGTCTGCTAGTAAACATTGTGAGGGTGCTGCTGCACACTGCGGGCTACAGTATTTCCACCAGCTCGATTAGGAACCAGAGACAATGCTGTAGTCTGTTTCCTGCTATGCTGGCTGGCTGAAACCAAGGTTTCTGCCCCTCAACCTAGCGGGAAACTCCTAAAAGGTCCAGCTGGGTGGTCGCCAGAATTGTATGGATAAAAAGAGGAATAGATGGAAAGGGAAAGAGTGAGGGTGGTTGAAGAAAACAAGCACAAAGAAAAGGATAAAGAGAGAGAACAGGAGAGGTAAAGAGAGTTTACTCACCCACCTTCAGTTTTGTACTCCGCTCCATCCAGGTCCTGGATAGAGAGATCCTCTTCAACGGTTGGTCAGGGTTTGTTTTCCAGACTGAGGTACTGCCCATCAATCAAACCTGATTCCACTAGGCACTTGATTTGATAGCTGCTGATTCCTAACAGAAGTCTGTGCAGTTAATATGAATTCAGGAAGTTAGAGTCTGCAGTATAGCTTTCTTCAATCAACCTCTCTTGCGTCCCACAACCTTTCACAACTGAGCCAACTTGTGCACACTACAGCACACTGGCTGGAATTAGGTGCTGCTGTGTGCTTCCACAGCCCACTCCCTCAGTTTCCATTATCCAATTGGGAAGTTTAAACAGTAGTGCGGAAACAAAGGGACTGCTTCAGTTGACACCACGCACTACACTGTGTCAAAATAGGCCAGCCCTGCCCTTTAAGCTTTTTGTGAATGGCACTCTGCTGACCTAGTTCTGGGCCACAGAATAAGCACCCCCTTTCAACTCTCACCATTGCAACTTTGTGCAGCCACTCCCATCAAGCTAATGTCACTCTCCTCACTTGTGCCTCAAGTGTGAGGATTAGGTCTTACCTGCTGGCACATGCACAGGAGGACTCTGACATTGTCCCCTTCTTACCAAAAAATTGAACATTTAATCAGTTTCACAGGGAGGACCAAGCAGTGAGCACTTCTGAAGCTGCTCTATGGTGTTTATTCTCTCCCTTTTGTCTTCTTCCAGATGCTGATAGGGAAACACCCGCCTCACCCATTAAAAGCAGCCACCAGTGTTTGCCTGGTGCTTTTTCATATGAAAAAGGTTCAGCCATCTTGAAATTAGGGCTCTAGGAAGTTTTACAGCAAAACAAAGAGGAAGTGCTGCAGAGGTAGATATAGGGCAAGAACGTAGCCGAGATGGGCAGGGTCAATTTTTCAACTATTGGCTAGTGCATAGGATGCACCTCACCATCACACCCGGAGAACATTCCTGGACCTGGGAATACTGTAAGTGAAGAAGGCTGCATTGCCAGAAAAGATCTCAAGGCCTTCTGCCTTCTGCCTCCTGCTAGAAGTAGTGGTGTGTTAGAAATGAGGTCTCTAGTTGGCAGTCAGTTTATACCCTGTCCAAGTAGGGACCCTCATTCTAGTCAGGTGAGGGGGATACACAACTCAGATAACTCCTGTTAACTCACTTGGTAGCTTGGCACAAGCAGTCAGGCTTATATCAGAGGCAATGTGTAAAGTATTTGTACAAACACACACAGTAACGCAGTGAAAACACCATAAAAGGACACCACACCATTTTAGAAAAATAGCCAATAATTATCTAAATCAAACAAGACCAAAATGACAAATGTCTAACATACACAAGCAAAGATCTGAATTTTTAAAGTTAAAAGAGTCTTAATCCAATTAAATCAATGGATGCGTTGTTTTAGCACAAAGTGCCTGGTATGAGTCAAAAATAAAGGCAGTCAGGCATGTGTGCATTGGAAAAGCAAGCAATAATTCATTAATCGCAAGTGAGGCCGTGTGTCGATTCTTTCTCTTCTGGGCAAGTGATGCAGTGATTCTTTCCTCGCAGGAAAGAGATGCTTTGCTTCCCAGATAGGCAGCCTCAGGTCTGTGCACTGATGTTGTAGGTTTGGATGCCCAGGGATGATGCTTGGAAAATCCAGATGCACAGCAGTGATTAATCCACGCTGAGCTGGCAATGCATCAATTTCACTGGTGCTGCATCGATTTTTCAGCCGCGGTCAGGCGCTGCATGGATTTTTCTGCCGCTCAGCTCTGGTGTGTGGATTTTCACCTTGGGTTCATCAGCTTCTCCTTTAAATGGCCCTAGAGCTGGATGTGGCACCACTTGACAGGGTAGGGGTCTCAGCAAGAGAGCCCAGATGCTGCAAGATGTTGTCTTTGATGTCCCTGAGACTTCAGAATGGGGGCAAGCTTAGTCCAAGCCGTTTGAGAAACTTCACAAGCAGATTTTCAGAAAGCAAAGTCCAGTTCTTTCCCTCTGCAGTCAGAAGCAGCAGCAGACCACCACAGCAAAGCAACAGGCAGAGTGGCAGGTCCTCTTCAAGTATCAGATCTTCTTTGCAGAGGTTAATCTTGATCCAGAAGTAATCTGAAAATCTGGGGCATTGGGTCCACTGCATATAATCATTTCTGCCTTTGAAGAAGGCAAACTTCAAAGGGAAGTCTCTGTTGTTCACAAAATCATGCCTTGCCAACGCCTGGCCCCATGCACAACCCAGAGGGTTGGAGACTGCATTATGGGAGGACAGGCACAGCCCTTTCAAGTGCAGGTGTCAGCTCCTTCTTACCCACTCTAGTCCAGAAAAACTCATCAGGACATGCAGGACACTCTTCAGCTCCCTTTGTGTCACTGCCTAGAAGGAATTCACAAACAGCCCAACTGTCAGTCTCACCCAGATGTGGATTCCACAGGCAGGCAGAGGCACAGAGCCCACTTTCTAAAAGTGGCATTCTCAAACTGACAATCCAAAAAACAACTTAACCAAAATATGTTTTTTTTAAATTGTGAGTACAGAAACCCCAAACTCCATATCTCTATCTGCTCCCAATGGGAAACTAAACGTAAAAGGTATTTAAAGACAATCCCCATGTTAACCTGCAGGAGAGATAGGCCTTGCAATAATGAAAACCAAATTTGGCAGTATTTCACTATCAGGACATGTAAAACACACCAGTTCATGTCCTACCTTTCAAATACGCTGTACCCTGCCCAAGGGGCTACCTAGGGCCTGCCTTAGGGGTGACTTACATTTAGTAAATGAGAAGGTTTGGCCCTGGTAAGTGGGTACCCTTGCCAGGTCGAATTTGCAGCGCACAACTGCACACACAGACACTGCAGTGGCCGGTCTGAGATATGTTTACAGAGCTACCCATGTGGGTGGCAAAACCAGCTCTGCAGGTCCACTAGTAGCATTTGATTTACAGGCCCTGGGCACCTCTAGTGCACTTAAAGACATGCTTGCAAATTAAATATGCCAATCATGGATAAAACAATGACCAATCCAATTAAGACAGAGAGCCTATGAACGTTAGCACTGGGTAGCAGTGTTAACGTGCCCAGAGTCCTAAAGCCAACAAAAACTGGTCAGAAACATTTGGGGATGACCCTGCAAAAACAGCCAGGTTCAACAAGGTGTTTGAGGCTGTGTATTGGTAGGGGTAAGTACACACCTACCACTAGCAATACATCTCCAACACAGGGTTGTGCCCAGTCACGGTTCCACAAAGTAGCCCCTGGCTGAACCCCTGTTAGCCTGGCAAGGACCAGTTGGGCTTAACTCAGGAGACAGGTATGTAAACCATTTAAATACACCAATACAGTACATAAGTCAGACACAGCACACAATAAAAATCCCACACCAATACATATACTATTTATAAAAATAGTACATGACACCATCATGACAAACGTCCAGTATAGGGAACCAAATATATGACTTTTTAAACATTAAAAGTAAAACGAGCGCTTAGAAGCAAATAGCGCTCAAAGGGAAGGTTGCACTGAACCGGGATAGAGTCAAGAGTTCCAGCCGCCTGCAATGTAACACTTTTACATTTACTTCAAGAAGTGTTTCTTGATGCAGGAAAGTGGTCCACAATCGCAGTCCGAGGTTCCAGAATCTCTGAGTTGCTCTTTTGGATCTTGGGACTGCAATTCCCACAGTGCACCTGGCCAAGTCCGCTGGACGCACTCCAAGCTGGGGACTTTTGTCAAAGTTGGTGCAGGGAAGCTTTTTTAACCTGTTGCTTTCAGGGAGACCACTCCTGAGTCCTTTTGAAAGTAAGGCAAAGTCCTTTGGATTATTGCTCCAAGGTGTAAAAGGAGCAAACCTTCAGTTTGCAGTCCTTGCAGACCAGGGTTCCAGCAGGGCAGTCCATCTTCTTGTAGTTTCAGGCAGCAGATCTGAATACTAATGCAGATCATATACTTTTATTCAGTCATCTTGAAGGAGAGTCAGTGGGCATCCTTGTCCAGTGAGCTGCAGGGTGCCACCCAGAAGTATAACAACTTCCTCCAAAGTGTGGCATCTGCTTGTCCCATAAAACACTGCAATTTAACATTCCAAGATGGATGATTTTCCTCCATAGGAGTGAGATCTTGCTAAACCAACCACTTGGTATATCTCATTTCCATCTGCAAATTCCTTTCCTAAACCCAAGAGGGCAGGCCCGGCTGCATTCCTTTCTGACTGGCTTCCTTTTGAAGACCCAGCTTGATTTACCCAGTCTCCTTCCTGGCCTGGCTTCATTATCTGCCTTCCTCCCCCATCAGATAACCTCTGCTCAGTGCAGGTTACTCACCACCTCATGAAAGCAGTGCCTGGCTAATCCTGTTAAGGCTGATCAACCAGGAGAGACCAGTAGCAGGCTAGAATTTGGTTTACAGTCAAGATCGTGTTATACCGTATTTTCTGTATCCGTTATGATTAATTCAACAATGGCAAGTTGTTGCATTTATCATTATCATTCATTTGAGTCCTTTCATGGCATTTTAGCTTCTTCTTAGCCATACTTAGGCTTTTGAAAAATATTTCCATTTTAGCCTAAGGGACTAACCTTCTGCAATGGGGGTAAATAAATAAATAACAGCATATAAAACAACTTTTATAATGTCCTTGCGTATAGTTACATGGCATCCCATCCCTGGAGCATCTAGGGGAGACAAAAAGAATTGCAAAGTTACTTCTATATCTTTGGGTTTTATAATTTCATCTGTACATCCTTTGATTTGATTTCCATGGCCCAAATAGTGTAATCCTTCTTATGCTTTATCTTTGAAATTGGCGACATGCCAAATTTAGGAGTAGATATTTGAAATCTATGTTGCAAACTATCATGTGCAAACTGCATTCCAACTCTTTTATTACTGGCTTTCATTTCGTGGTGCAATATATATGGACTAGGTGATATTCCATTTTCATCACACATCTGTTTCTGTTATAACTGCATTTAAATAAAAAAATGTCTTCAGTGGAAAGTGTGTGTATGCGTCAAAGGGTCAGTGGTGGCTGTTGACCTTAGAAAGGGATGGGACGTAGATACGTACCTGGAATAGGAAGGAGTAAGCAAAGTGAGCCAGAATGACCCTCTTTAGGAGAGTTTCGGGGATTCTGCAACCCAGAAAAGTTTGAAAAAACACCGGGGGAAAGACTGCATTTGGCAGCCCAGCTTTCCCATAAATTGGATAAACACTCCAGAGATTTTGAATGAACTTATCAAATATTTTTCTGGCATACCAGGCTAGTCTTAAACTCACCAAGTGTGGTGGGGTTCTCCAAGAAATGTTTTTAATGGAGAAACAAATTGACTTTTTATGCATAGTTTCCCTAAATCTTTACCAAAGAGCTGTATTTAGTGGAGGAATTTAAACAAATCTGGTCATGCAAAATAACGACTCATCATTTTTCAAAGAGTATACATTATCTTTCTTCACTTCATGCTTCTATCCTGTGTGGTAGATTCTTATTTATATGTGATAACTGAGTTGTTACTTGAAAAAGCCCGAGCGCTGAAATGAAAAGTAATCCAACTCTCACAGTCACAGTTAAAAGGCACACAGGGAGGACCGATCCTATGGGCTCGTGTAGCAATGCTGTTGCTCAGTTTCACAGAACAAGATCAGACAGGATACAACAACATGCACAAACGGACAGAGTGATATAGAAAGCTTTATCAAGTGCCCACACGAAATATGAGTGCCGTCTAGTACCAAGCGAACAAAATCAAATTCAGTGTGCTTTAGAATATATATCATGAATGCAATAATTGAAACATTAGCAAGCCAGTTTCTAAAAAATAGATCTTTAGAATGAAAGTTTAATTTTGCATAAATAAGCACAATTCTCCAAACCGGTTTATTTTCACCAAGCTCTTACCTGTACGTCTAACACACTTACCCTTTCTGCCTTTGGTGCATTCTTAACCTTTACAGATAACAAACATCAAATGGCAGGGATTTTCTCCGTCAATATGTAAAGAAAGTCAGATTTATAGAAGGGGGTGAGGCGACCTGTATAGATGGCTGACAGGATGTGACGCTAAGAAGCTCCGTCCTGCTCCGGTTTTATCCTGTGATATCCGGTGCTTTTGGGTGCTCTGCACAGCCAGTTGGTGACCAGGTCCCTGAACAAAGGTAAAGTGAAAATAAATGCCCACAAGCAGTGCACGAGCTGTCCCTGGAGACATGCACTGCAGCTGTGAATCCAAGGCCTGGAAGGTGCGGTGGAGGGATGCAACTGATTCTTCATTCAGCTTAGGTTGTGATGTGGCCTAGAGGAGTGCGGATAGTCCAAGGCCGGTGACAAGGTGCGTCTGGGTCCAGTCTGCATTGGAGGGAAGAAGGCTAACGGGGACTGCATTGGCACTGCAGAGACTGCCGCCTAATCACTGTGGGCAGATTTCCTGCATCTACCCCGTGAGTGGTGGAGATTAATGGTAGAATGACAGAACCTCACAATAGCTGAGGCGGAGATACACAGAACACACTGGTTGCAATGGATGCAGGCAAGAGCCACATGTGAAGGCAGCACACACTGGGGCAATAATGGGACCGTGAACAGAGGCCTGGCCTGGGACATTTATGAGATAGGAGTGGGGATGACCCTCTCTCGCACTGAAGACACCCCAGAACCATGCAACTGGGATGGATGCGCCACCACTAGGCATAAGTGCTGCCATGGCACACAATTACCAAAAACAAGGGGCGGACCCTATCACCCTAACCTGCCTAGGGTCAATACAATGTCAAAAAATATATAGGCGACAGGTAGGGACAAATCTGATCCTAAGTTTAAAGAACAGTACTTGGTTCTGTTACTTTTGAGTTCATTTCTTTCTCGTATTTATTTCAAACAATTTGAAAAAAGGAGCTATGGTTGTTCAATACATAAATAAATAAACACCACATCAAATGAAAACACACATAATTAAAACATAAACAATAGACGGAACATTACTCACATTACTAACAAATGATTAAGGTTTAACAGTATAAGAAACACACAGAGGGTTATGCCCTACACATTTAATCAGTGGTCACTATTGTGTGAATACACTTGTGATCCACTCCTACTTGCTAAGGTTAATGGGCTTTAAATGCACTTAAATATCAAAACGCTGTGTATTTCTTTCCCACAGGCGTTATATAGTGCATCTCAAGTCTTTGAATTATAATCCATTGTTTAACAAGCCCACACACTTGCAAGGAAAGAAGTCAACGCGTTTCGGCCTTCTGATTTAGGGCCTCATCAGGACTGGAAAAGGGCAATATCATCTCTAGAAAAACAATTAAAAAAATATATATTTTTTTTTTTCAACTAAACGTCCAATACCTTTCAAGTGGTGTTATAGTTATATAAACAGCAGTATAAGTCATGCCAGTAACAACAGAATGCATTATGTGACTTCTTTTCCATTATTTCATTATTTCATTATTTTCCTTATTAAACTGACAGTGGAGCACCCAAAAGAATTCACAATTTCTACCGTTATTAATATACACCTGACTATGGCATAATGTTTAACCATATTTACTAATACATCTATTAACAATTATATTACACGTTATATGTCAAACCACAAGCTTTACCTGAACTATAGGCGAAGGGGGGAGTTGCTGCCTACCATCCTCTATTGTCTTTTTATATATGGTCCTGGTTACTCGGATTGTTTTCAAATAAACATTGCGCCGGGGCTCAAACCGTTTACCTAGGAAGAGGGAAAACGATATAGCATACAGCGATGTTTCAACTAAAACTCGCACTCGATTATACTAACTAAAGTCCCAGAATTATCGCAGTCTTACAGCGAACGGCATTAGATCGTGTACACATCCATTACGGCACCTCTGCCTCAAGCCGTGTCTTCCGGATTGTATGGTTGCTAAGCAACGTAGCGCTCTCTATGGCGCGCTCACGTCTCCCTTATCACGGCCCACCGAACGTAAAGGAAATGCCTATGTGGGTCACCTTCCTTATAGTAGTACACGGGGAAAGTGAGGCAGCCATCTTAGTCGATGCACATTTCTACAACCTTCCCTTCTAAGAAGTGTTTGTTTAGTGTCTGACGTTATCTACCTGGCTGCCTAATGATATCAACGATGCAAACTATAGGTGTAAAAACAACCCTGGACTACCAGTCAAGTAGCGGCTATTCTTTCTAATTCTTAGTCAAGAGCGTCGGCCATCTTGAATGTACCACAATCATACATTATTTATACTTGAAGTATCTGTTCTAAAACAAGTGGCATTATCCTCTAACCACTTCGGCCATCTTGAATGTCCCACACTCATCCATTATTTATACTAGAAGTATCTATTCTAAAACAAGTGGTATCAGCATCTAACCAATAGTCACATGCTGTATGTATATATACAAGATGGAAGCAACTGACTATAGTCTCCAACCTTATCAAGAACTATTGTTATAATTATTTTAAACACAAGGAGCATACTCTTTCCTAGAAGTGAACTAGACCATTTTGTTCAAAAGCCTACTCAGCGTCCTTGGCACTATATTATTAGTTGTTAAGAATAGTGCAATATCATTCTGTGAGTGCGCGCATGTATATCTAACACTTATCTTTTGAAAATGCAATATGTACAGTGTAAAACACAAGATGGAATAAATTAAACTAAAATCAAATAAATTACAATAAAATGAGAGTCTCAATTAATTAGAGCCCACATTTCATCAACGTCATTTAGTCCAGTTTTGGCTGTATGGCTCTCTCAATGAGTCTCGCTTCCAATTTCAATAGTTTCCTTGTCATTGTGGATCCGTCCGATTTAGATTGTATTACCGCTAATACTGTCCACCAGATATCTTCTGCTGTATGCGAACAATCCAGAAAATGCTCGACTAATGGTGCTCCTTTAACTGCACATTTAATTCTGGACCGGTGCTGGAGGATCCGAGTCTTTACTGGTTGCGAAGTCTGTCCAACACACACACAACACAAGCAGCTTGAAGGCACACTATTAATGGAGGGCTGGCACCAGTGAAGAAAAAGGGTGCCCCAAGAGCACTGTGGGTACTGGAGGGTATGTTCCCCATCCGCTTTACTCCCCCTACTGCATATGTATCTAATTGATGACTGGGAGATCAAGGGTGGATGTGAGTAAGCTGCAAAGACAGCACAGATTATTCCCTCAATGGTGCTTAAGGGACACAGAAGAGAGAATCAAAAACACCATTGTGATGAAGGCAATCACCATCATCGAGATTGAGAGATCAGGGGTTGGCTCTGACCCACAAAGAGTGTGTGTGGCAAGAGGTCAGAAGCTGAGAGTACTCCATAGCGGGCAGAGGAGAGGCCTTACCAAGAGGGGAGTACAGCCCTGGGAGACTCAGCAGAGACAGTGGATAGGACCTTGACTCAGATAGTAGACGGAGTCAAAAAGTCTTGAGAGGTATTGGAACACAAAATAGAAAAAATTGCCATTGACCTGGGAGTGCTGCAAGACGATCATCGTAAACTGGCCTCACGTATTTCCTGTACTGAACCAGTTATAGTGATGATAATATAGGGTCTGATCAAGGAGCTTATATAATGAGTAGATATGATGGAGGATGAGGAAGGGCATAGCCGTAAAAATAATATTAGAGTTGTGAGGATACCCAAGAAGGTGGAAGGAGCAGATATGGTGGCTTATCTCAAAAAGCGGCTGGCCGGTGAACTGGCACCACAGAGATTGTCACCTTTCTTTGCCCTGGAGAGGGCATACCAATTGCCAGCTAGGCCTCCACTTCCAGGTGCAGGGCCAAGACCAGTGATGGCATGCCTGCTCCACTACAAAGACAGATACTATTTTGTGACAGTCTCGCATGAAAGACTGTCTACAGGTTTACAATGCTACAGTGGCCATGTTTCCACGCTATACTTTGGAGACCACCTAAAAGTAACCTATGAAAAAAGAATTATACATTTCTCAGCCCCCAGAAATAATCTAACCATCACCCAAAGCACAATCTGTATGATCATGGGACTTTTAAACCATGCCCCTCATCAGTCACATTAGTTTACAAAATTCACCATTACCTCAACATCACAATACACACCACAATACCTAACAACGTTCAAGTTACCAATAACTGCTAAAAATTATAGGAGAAAAAACAAACTTTATCTACTATCAAATAATTGTTAACTTTGAGTAAAACATGTTAAATATAAAATAAAAGGCTTTGCATTATCAGCATGCCAGAAGATCACTCTTTTTGAGCTCCCTATGTATTGCTACATAGTATTGCTGGTGTTTTAACTCTACTCTCTGAGTCATGGCTGACCAGAATCCAGTGTACCTGTTCTGAACCCCTACAAGGTGGAAAAATATGCTAATCTCCATGTGTGTATATTTAACTTTCATGTTTGCATGTTGCTATTGTGACTAGCCCCTAAAAGCTAATTTCTCTGTAAGAGACTGTAGCTGATCCTTTGAGAAGAACTAAAGGTCAAATCAAATACTATTGATTTGAACTTTAGCTGCAGTAGATACAGGGACAGTGAGGAGTTGTTGTTTGTTAGAGCGGATGTCAGAGGGCTTACGTGAGAAAGAGAAGAAGAGAAGAGAGAGGAAAGAAAGAACAAATTTGGAGCATGGCTGGTTTTGTTTTGTTTTTCGTAAGTTTTAGACTGTAAACTTTCCATGCAGAGGCAAATAGAGGACTCTCTGTGCCGGATGAAGCGATATCCCACTTGTAGAATGCAGCTGCAACCACACTCTTGGTTTTCACTTTTGATCGGAGACAGTGCACACAACAAATCTAAATTGAGCCCGACACGTTAAAAAAGATCCCTAGTTAGGTAAGAGAAGATGCCTCAGCAGAATTCTGCATCCAGGGCTTAAAATCAACAGCTTCTTTGAACAAATCTGCTGCTAAGCCTGTGGTTCCACCCCCTCGTCTGTTCCCGTTTTGGACTGTCAAAGTGAGACTTCAATCACTTACAAATGGAGTTACAATGGCAGAAAGTACAGCAGTTGGGAGACCCACAGATGGAGGAGCCTCAAATGTACTGCCTCCAACTGTTTCACAACTTGCGACTCCACAGATAGAAGACAGAGGGGATGGATGTTTAGGAATTAATGCAGAAGAGTGCAATGGCTAAATAGTTGGTGTAAATGGAAACTTTAAAAGTGTCACACTACCTCTCTTTACCGGTTGCTGCAATGTCCACCAATATCCGATCTTTAAATCCAGAGCAGATAGCATACCTCCATCTCAGGAAGCCTTTGAGTCAACAGAGCACTTTGACTCTGAGAAAAGAAGTGCCCAACTTGATAAAACACATGAAGCATTTACAGCAGCAACAACATGTCAGCTTCACATATTAAGTCCAGTATCTCTCAGCTGTTGAAGGATAATGAGACACATGTATGCCTGAAAAAGACAGGTGCAAACAGGACCAAACGAGCATACCCCACTGGACGAACCAGCTGAACCCTGTATTAAGGTACTCCCAAAGCTTCAGCGCTTGAATACAGAAATAGAGGAGATAAAAGCAACGCAAACAGAGATGGCAGGTAGAATAGGACATAATATATAAATGATCACAAGACTTAAATACACACTTTGAGGAAGTCGAAGAGAGAGTCTCAGCCATAGAATATACACAAGCTGCACAGTCTGAAACAGTATTGCAACTCCATAAGGAGATAAAAACTGCTAATTGTGAATTGTAATATCTTGCAAATTGATTGCAGACATCTAATCTACATTTGGTAGGTGTGCTCAAAAAGTTGCAAAAATATGGAAAGGATCGATGATGTATCTAAACTTATTTCAAACCCTGTTCTTAAAGACATCAAAAAGACCTTCCAATCACTACAGCTTCTGGGGGTGCCCTTTACCACATCTGAAAAGGAGAAAAACTTAGTTTATTGTAAAAATTTCATTATTCGAGAAACTTGTACGTAAGGTACTTCAACTTAAAACTATTAATGTAGAGAATGATTTTTCTTTCAACATTATCCTGATGTCTCTTTTGAGACTTTCTGGCTTCAGTGGAAACCTAAGAAAATAATGGAAAATATTAAGGTAAATGGATTTAAAGCACAGATTATTCAACCAGTCAAAATGCCGGTGCTCTGAACTGGCTGATTTTCCACATTTTAGGAAGATCTGAGGCTGAGATGTTATTGACTGTGATATGTAACTCTAAGAATTAGAGTTGTGACTTCAGGTCCCTATTGGTGCAAAGTGAGCGCACAAATTAAAATGTGAGATGGTGGTGGACTCTGCTTGTGAGGGCTAGGCACAGCTAAAGGGTCACACAGGTTTATTTGGAAAGGTAGGTGTTGGCGTAAGAGCAGAGATTTTCCTGATAAAATGTTGAGTCTTTACATAATTATACTTACAGATTAATGAGTGAATTAATTAGATAATAATATTTTGTTTACAGAACTATGACTAATTGAATGGCCATCATCTTATGTAAGGCCTATATTTTGTCCATGCTAACCTACGATGTTGGAAATATTCTGTCCTTACAAGAGAGTGTGTTTCTTAACTGAAAGTAATGGAAGAAATAAATGTGTATTTAGAGACCTCTGCTGGACTGAAGTAGAAGCAGATCCAAGGTCATTGTGTAATGCAAGCTTTATAAAATGTTTCTAGTGTGTTCCATAGTTTGACTGACTTCATTGTTTGAAGATGTGTTTCTAACTTGTATGTCTTTCCTCAAGGGTAAAGAAATGGTGAAGTAACATATTTTGTAATCGTTCTTCCTGTGACTTCGTATTTCGGTGGAGTGGAAACAAAGGATCCACAGATGAGGCAGAAGAAGAGGAAGTATAGGATAAAATGTATTAGTTTAGATTTCGTCAATGGAATAACAGCAAATAGAAGAGCTTGGAGTAAACTAATTGTATAATTTTGATATCTGTTAATGTTCTGATTGGTCATAATTTTCTCACCTCATGCTTTCTCCAATCATTTTCATTCAGCAAGTTTAATTTAATGTTCAGTCACCATTGTTTGGGGGTCATTTTCTTCTTTGGGATTTTCATGTATCCTGCGATCTAAAGATTATATTTTTTCATGAAGAACCTAAGCTTAAATGTTTTAGTGTGTCTTATAGTCCAAATTCTAAACCATTACCCCTGTCCTAATTTCTCTTCCTATCCTGATGTTGGTGTCTGATGTTGCAGTCCCACTGACGAAGTAGATGTTGTTGCTGATTACTCTATTGATTTGGTAATGTATTAATCATGAATTGTTATTTGTCTTTTGTTTTTCAGGTACCAGCTGCAATTGTTTATTTACTGCTGCTTATTTTTGATAGAACCATAGTTAGATGTTTGTGTTACTAACATTTTTACATGAAGCCCACCATGTCAGTGCTAATTAGTGGTTAGTGAGGTGTACTCACATGCTCATGAATTGTTTTTGATAATTTCTTGTCATAACATTATTCAGATTTCTCTTGCTCAGATTCTATTGTTATGGTTTTGTGTTATAACCATTGAGATAATCTTTTTGTGTTAATTAAACTCAGATACATAGGGTGCTTGAATCAACCTTTATTGTTTCTCTATATGTATCATTAGAGTTTGAGAATTATTTTAGTGACCTTTGCGTTGTTAACATAGGGAAAAACAATATGAACTTCTTAATAAACTGGGGTCGTATCATATGTTATAAGCGATATTTATGATGTATTCAGAATGACATTTTCTCAAAACAAATTTGGTTCATTGAGCTAGTGTGTGAAATTCACTATTCAGTCCTAGGTGACTAAAAATATATCTAGGGTTTCTCTGTGTTAACATTGGCGAGGAGTGAGACAGGGTGATACAGGATAAGAGCTATGCAAAAGAGGGGAGGAGGGTGGATGGTTAACCTTTATGACAGCAATAACGATCTGGGATGTATTTATCATTACTGAGGGTCACATTTCTATAATTTCACAGAATGCAGTGCAGCAAGGCAACTTGCTGCACTTAGTCCTGGCTGCCTTGATATACCCCCGTAGGTAAATTGTGGTCCTGAGATTTTAATTTTTGATTTGTATTTTTGTATCATTAGAAAAGTAATTTAGGGTAGACATTGCTAATCTGGGCCGATTTTTTCTTGAGAACATTTTTGAAAATGGCAGATGTGTTGCAGTGATGAAGTAATATTTCAGGAACCATGAGATCTATATACTGCATTTTGATGTCAATACATGCCAATCTACGCAAAGTGGCTTAGTAATTGTGAAAAAGGATTTTGCATTGGGGCTGCATCATACCCCAATAGAAAATCATAGTAAATCTGGGCCTTAGAGTATTAGCAGGAACTTTCATTGACTTATGGCAAAATTAATGCTTGTTAGTTTTCGTGCATTCATAATAAGGAGCTTAAGAGGGATGTTATTTTTGCCTGTTTTAAACAATTTACTCGAAGAAGTATTTTCTTTCCAAGAGATTCACTTTATTGAAGGAAAGGAAAAAACTAAGTTTAAATACCCATAGATCTGTGAAGGTTCTTCCCTTCTGAAAATATTACTCAAAGAGAGGTGGTGATTCTGATACAAAAACCTCTAAATGAAGTTCCAGCCCCTTATTCAGGATATATGGATAAAGACGGGTCCTGGGTTATTCTCCCAATGGAAAGTGGGGGTCTGAGAATTAATATTACCTCCTAATATGGCCGGGCATATGACAGTGAGAAGCAGCTCCAGGAGTTAGGAGGGGAATTGTGCAGTCTACCGGGTGATATTATCTCAAGGAGAGTTTGATTTTACTACCAGGCCCACTCATCAAACTCAGCATAAATAAAATACTGAAAAGGTTTTTAAAGATTTATGCTTTTGATTAGGGATTTGCGACATCTGGAAACAGAAGAACCACACAATTAGTTCTTACATCTGTTTTTCAAAGTGGGTTTGCTCTGCCTTTAGAATCAACATGTTTCTAGGGCCAAGCTTCTTCTCTGGCATAGATATAGTAGTTTCTCATATCATAGGCAGTAGTTTTTAGCAGTGCTTTATCTATACCTGCTGAATTGTTCAGGTGGTTTATAGTTAAGACTCTGTTTTAAGCGGATATTATAAAGTTAATTAATTTAAAAATCCATTTTACACATAATAGGGTAACCACATATGAGGCCACTGTGAAGAAAGCTTTTAAAAGCACTATTGGGGGAGTTGTAATGTCACTAAGAGTATTTAGATCTAAAAAAGAGAAGAAAGTAATACACTGGTGGGGGATAAACACTGCTTGTCAAGCCATGATAATATGTAGATCTCATATTTCTTTCAAAAGGTGGTGGAGATGAGGGAGAAATGAGAGTGTATTATCTCTGAAGAGAAGTTCTAAATAACCAACCATTTCAGCAGCAGGTTTATTAGAAAGGAAGAGAGTGAGGTGAGCGTGGAGCTCAAAGGCAAAGAAGAATTATAAGAATCAAAATGTAATCTTTCAAAGTAAAGATCTACATTTCAAACAATTAACTCAAAATGCAGGAAAAATAAAAAAAAATAGGTTGCTGCGCTAGAGTATATCAAGATTCACAGGCAGATAATTCATGTTTAGAATGTCAGATAGATTAATTCCTTAAAGAGATAAAGCTTCCCTTGATACCATCTTAATAAACCCTATATAAAAAGGAGCTAAGGGAAGTTCTACAATAGCGACTAAGCTGTACAACTGCAGAAGTAGTTCATTTTGAACTTGAATTCTATTAAATAATTATTCCCTTCTTTAATAGGCCTCTGAACACTCTTTTTAACTGTATACTGGGAGGCTGGCAGCTACCTTATTCATCCCGCAAAGGAGCATTAATCAACTTTCTTAAAAAGGGGAAATCACCAATTGAGTCTAAATCATGTAAGCCAATGACACTCTCAAAGTCTGTTTATAAGACCTAAAATAAGATTATAATAAATGGATGAATATTGTTGCTCTCACTTCTCAAAGAAAAGAATGGGTTTATCAGCGGATAGTGCATATATGTCAAAACGCATTTTATGTCACAATTTATTCATCTGGTTACTGCTGATGTAACACCACCAGCTATCATCTTGCTCAATGCGAAAAGGCTTTTGACCTTGTAAACTGGAGATTGTTATTTCAAATAATGGAAACATTTTAACATGCCTCCAGCTCATGAAGTCAATACATGCTCTATATCAGGGGCCACAGCACAAGTGATTATTCACAAGTGACCTTCTACTCAAATAACCCGCAAGAGAAGCACCCACCAATGATGTCCCCTTTCTCCGTGATTGTTTGCTTTTCTATTGAACAGTTGATACAGTATACACTTCAGAACATCTCCATCTCTGCTCCCCTTACCAGTATTTCAAAGACAAAAATGTATGCACATGGTATTGCTTTATTTTGAACTCAAAATTTAATTAATGCAAATTCCACCTTCCAAGTAATTAAAACATTTACTGTACTGGGGCTTTTAACATTAACACGACAAAGACAAAATGCTCAATATTCAATACCACCTCAGAGATTATCCTACCAGTGCTAAAAAAAGACCATAGAAGGGCTTAAAAGTAACAGCCAGGCGATCTATTTTTAAATAATTATCTCACTGTAAGGAGAAAAACTACTAATATTCTTGAAGTACAGAAGACTTTTCCAATGTTATTTATTCTCATGTGGGATAATTGTCAATGTCAAATCCTGCCTCTATTGTTATTCCACTTTTGGCCTTCTTCTGTAGCATAAATTCTTCTTTCTTTGTTAAATTGGAGCAGGCTCTGGTCTCTTGTGTTTGAAGCCAGATACCGTAAGTCAAGTTAAAAATGTTACAAATGAAGAAGATGAGGGTGGACTAGGCTTCACAGATTCCTGTTTATACTATGGGCATTACTTCATATTAAAGCTGCTCTGTTTCTTCATGAAGAACTCTAATTTTGATACTTTTATTTTAACAATTCAGCTTGATCAATATGACATACAAGCCCAACTCATTGTATTAAAAACCACAAATTTCCAAAACAAGTGTCTGAATTATATCTTGTCTGTGAGATGGAAGATTTTTACTCATTATAAAATCTCTTAATACTTGCAGAAAGATCTCTGTGAAGTTTTTCTCACTTATTGCCAGTTTGAGAGAAAGGACAACCTACAAATGGTCTGATCTAGCACAAACAGAAAATAGGGGACTTCTTTGAAGTTTTAGAATAAACACTTTCCTGAATCTTTTCCCAACTAACTTAATTCACAGTCATCATCATCATTTTATATGTTTTCAAAAAAATTCAATTTTAAATAGTGTAGCAAGTGCAAACGTTAGCCCTTCAAGCAACATTTAAAAAAGATGAAAGAATTAATTAATCTCTCAGTTTTTTGTATAAAGACTCTGCCTGAAATCAAACGTTATATTGAGTGCAATGAGATTACAATGGGAACAATTTACCAGAGTATGCTTAGGGAAATTGCAAGGGACTTGGCGACTGATTTCAATTTTGCCAGAGGGGTTACTCTGTCGACAACAAGGACAGATAAGCAGTCCACCAAAGTATAAATCCCAAAGGATATAATGGGATTTATATTTTAGCGGACAGGGTATCTGTCACATTGTGATGAAGTAACCCCTCCGCCAAACTCTAAATCAAGCCCATAGTTACTCCAGTCCGAGAGGGGTGAATTTTCATCATATGGCTTTTTTCAATGGGTGAATGCTAAATATCATACTGCATTTTGTGAATAAAATGTACCCTTCTGTAGCAGGTAAATTCCCAAAATGTAGTTCAGAAGGGAACTGGCTACATATGTTCTAGTGCCGTAGTACTAATGACATTTTGGAACAATATATTTAGGGGTGTGAGTATAACAATTTAGTTTTTTTTTTTTCAGCTTCCCCAAAAACAGTGTTTCACGGGCGTTGTTGTGGGTTTTACCACACAACACCCATAGATTTTGACACTGCCTCAGATTTACTCAGTTACGTAAATGTGAGGCAGTGCTAAAATCTTGTGCCTCCCCAGAGCAGGCGTAATGAAGAGAAATATTTTCATTTCTCCTCATTTTTCCTTTTTCTATGTGTGCTGCATTTTGCAGCACACATGGAAAGAGATAACTGCCTCTCAGGATTGTTTTTCTGAAAAACAATCATGCATGCTATGCAGGCATCCTTACACCATGGTGCAAGGGTGCCTGCGTTTGCTATAGGCAGACAATTGTGTGCTCGGTGCATTTCTGACCTTTCACATTGGCATAGGGCAGAGCAGCAAGAATAGTTGTGGCACTGCCCTATGCCAATGGCTCAGCAATATGGGCCATTATTTTTGTGTTTTTGTTGTTAACACAGGTGTTCATTACAACTTACTGGAATTCGTTGATTAGCCCCAGATATTACAAATGGGTAAATAAAATAGGAAGAGTTAGTCAGCATGCATCCAGGTGAATTATGCATGTGCACTAGTTTATATGAAGAAACCTTGTCACCTTATTAGTATTATAGACTTCATTATAATTTGGCAGTATATGTCTTAAGTTAATTAGATGGCATAACTGATTAGTTTCAATATAATCGATGAATTACATTTGACTAATGGTTTACATTACAGTGGGGTGCCACTTTATTAGTGTAAATGACATGATATGTATATGAGTAAGCACCACCACTTTATTGATATGTGTGATAATATTCCTTGTTTAGGCAGTGAGAATTTATTTTGAACTGGAGATAGATGCACAAGCCTGCTGTGTCAACAAAAGTCAAAACGTCCTCCTGATAACATTTCACCCCTTCTAAATCTTTCAGAACCTTGCTCATAACACGTTGAAACACAGACGCAATTGAAACATGACCAAACGGCATTCTTTTAAACTTAATTGCAGCAAAAGGCATTATAAATGCTCCTGTGAACTTTCCTCCAACTCCACCTGACGATAGGCAGATGCTAAAGTGGTGAAATATTTTGCCCCTCCTATCACCAAGACTATTTCTTCTATATTGGGTAGAGGAAACTTGTCAACCACCATTTCCCTTTTCAATGCTCTGAGGTCCACACACAATCTAATCTCACCATTGCCCTTCTTGGCAACAACTATGGGAGCTAGCCATTCCATCGCTTCTACTTCTTCAATCACACCTGACATTTCTAGCCTCTTAAGTTATGCAACCACTGACTCTTGTAAAGACAAAGGAACCCTTCTCACCTTTGCACGGGTACTGCATCTTTCTTCAACCTGATCTTATGTTTGTACCTTTGAGATAGCCCAAGGAATCAGAGAGTACATCTGGATATTTATGTACAAATTCCCACTCATGACTTTGTACATCTTGAATCTGCACTTGCGGCTGGGCATTTGGGTTGAGTACAACACCTAACAATCTCTATGTGTTCAACTTAGAAGATTGTCACCTTTATTTGAAACATACATTTTCCCACAATATGTCTTCCTCCTAACTCCAAACATCCTTCAAAGAAACCCAACATCTTAATAGGCTGACCTCCATATCCTCCAGGACACACATCCATTTCTTGTAATTTCCAGCCCTTTGTACATACACTATCAAAACTCTGTTTGGAAATGATGGTTAATGTGAACACGAGTCAAAAACGCATTAACAGTCTAACGCCATCCACAAGAACAATTTCACTGGGGTGCCCGGTCTTATCTGATTGCATGTCAACTAGAAAACAATTTCTTGAGAAACCGCCTTAACTTCTTTCATCACATTCATATTTTTTTTCTTTCTACCACAACAACACCTGTAAAAATGCCCTTTTTTCCCCACACCCGTTGCAAACTTCATCCAAAGCTGGACAACTACTTGCATTCGCCTTATGTCTATTATTATCACACTTAAAACACTCACCTTTGAATTTCCCATGCATATCTTTTTCTTTTTCACTCATCATCCTCTTGTTTCTCATCTCACATACCACTTCTTCAAACTTCCCTACTTCACTTGACCAAACTCAACTCTATGACACATTTCAACATGTGTTCAACTCTCTTTGCCACCATAACAACCTCTTCTAAAGGTGGCTCATCCTTCAACCACAGCTCTTCTGGAATCTTATCACTACTACACTTCAGCACAAATTGATCACAAATCCTTTCATCCACTAAAGCCCCAAACTTGCACGAAGCTGCTAACTTCCTCAGACTTGTTATGTACTCTTCTACAGACTCTTCCTTCCCTTGCTCCCTTTTCCCAAAATATTATCTCTCCATAATCGTGCTTACTCTTGGTAAATAGTGTTTGTTCAATTTCAAGACACATATTTCAAATTCATTTAAATTCCTCACTTCCTCACTATTCAGATCGAGTACATTTTCCAACACCTCTTGTCCTTCCCCACCAAGGCAATGCATTAATAATGCATGTTTTCTCTCTGCACTCAGAGTGGGACCACACACTCTTGCATAATGATTAAACATTTTCTTCCATTTGGCCCACGGAAAAAAACGTTTTCCAGGAATACTTAGAAAAAATGGGGGTGGTGTAACATTTTGCATTTTAACTATTTTCTTTGCGCTGGACACAAATATTATAACACTTACTTTTGACACCGTTTATTTTATTGTAATGTCCTTCGCTTTCGTTGCACACCCAAAACAACAGGACCAAGTGACAGACTGCGGTGTGCCTATCCCAGTTTATTCCCAAGTGTACATCAGATCTTCATATAAACATTCCTCCCTCCAATGTTTATGATGATGACCATTATTGAAAACTCCGCAGTACAGTGTAAAAACAAATTGAGAACTAAAAAAACAAAAAAGTTTTTTAATAGCCTCCTTAACAACCTTTCCTCATCTGAATCCTTTTCTAAAATGGCTGCCACACTCTGGGCATCCGGTTTCCACAGCAACAGTACAAGCTCTCTCTGTTGGAACGCAATGTGTTCCAGTGACGAGGATACTTGTGGCCGGCACCTTGCTGAAGATTAAAATGGCCTCCACACTCTGGGCGTCTGGTCTCCACAGTAACCATACAGGCTCTCTCTGCTAAAACGCAATGCGTTTCAGTGATGCGAATACCTGTGGGCGGCACCTCATTGAAGCTCTGTCTGTACGGGAACTTGGACTCACCGTACAGGCTTCCTCAGCAGTCCAGTGACATGAACCCTTGCATTCCACTGACGATTACGTTTCCCAATCCAGACTCAAATCCAAACCGTGCCACCAGGATGAATCAATTTTAGCACGTTGTTTTTCCAACTCTGTTCAAACGGTGATGTGGCTGTCATTCTCTTTAATCTGTAAGTGCCGTTCAGTTATTCAAATGTGCCGCCATCCGACCCTGCTATGATGAGTTGCTACCTACGCATTGCTGGTCTCCAATGTGAAGTTGTCATTAAATAACAGGAAATGCACAGGTAAAGCTTTAAGAGGGTTTCCATAACACCTCATCCTTAAACAGCATCTACAGCATCGTCTCTCCAGCCATCCTTCTCCACCCTCCACGTTGCTGATGGTAAAGTAAAATGAAAATTAATAATGTTTATTCATTCAACAGTGTATTTATTGCTTGGCTGACCACCATATTGTTATTTGAATGTGAATGTAAAATTAATGTTTAAATAAATATTATCAAAACGGACCCAATAAAATAAAATGTGCAGCACATCCACTCAACAAATTAAATCCCATGCACCCTAGCATATAATATGTAATGAATAATTGTGAAATTTAATCACGTTATTTATTTAATATATGTTAAATGAGTTTATTCATTTTAAGTATATAAATGTATCTGTTAAATATTACCTTTATTTATTTACATAATTTTCTATGCAATTTTTAACTCAATGTCTCTATTGTTTGGATGTGCAGTATCTGTAAGAGGCAATATGCTGTGGTAGACTTAATCCAAGACAGGGTTGCATTAAGTTTACAAATGTTTTGTTGCCTTTTGGGCTTAGGAACTTTAGAGTGTAGTTTGTTATTAGCAATGGCTTAGGGCCTTATTATGAGTTTGGCAGTCGTTCCGCCAGACCATCATGTTGGCGGTCGGTCCTAAAAAGACCACCATGTTGGCGGTCTTCAAGACGGCCCTATTACAACTCATACATGCAGGACCGCCAACCAAAAAAGGCAGACCAGCATCAATGAGTAGGCCTGGAAATAGGCGGTCCAAACTCCAGCACCAACAGCACTGCGACCAACCACTGACAGTTTGCAAGCACGCAGTTGTCATGGTGGACCCCTGTGGCGATCAGCCAATAGCAGTCTGAATCATGGCGGTTCGCGGTCACCAAAGTAATATACAAAAGCACATTGGATCAGCTGACATGCATTGCCACACTGGACAAACATGCACAGGACACTATAAGACACACCCCTTCACACACCATAATCAGTTGCATTTACACTGCAACACACAGAAGCCAGAGAGAATTTTTTCCTCACAGTACAGGCACCTCTTTTTTTTACCATCCCATACAACACCTTGCGCACACTTTTGTCCAGTCACACCCTTTTGTACTTCCCCTGTCACTGTTGTCTGTTTTTTTTCCCACAGTGTCACTTTAAAAAAATCCTTGTTTCTCAGAAGATCAGTTAAGAGTCATAGTCGATGAAATCATAAGAGTAGAGCCACAATTGTTTGGAGCACAAGACCAGCATTCTCCTCTCAGTAGGTAGGAAAATGGAAAACGTGTGACAGAGTCCACAACAGAGTCAATGCAGTAGGCTCCACCCTGCGTACCAGGGAGGACATTAGAAAGAGGTGGAATCACCCTAGGGGCAAGGTCCATTCCCTGGTCTCCCAGCACCAGCTGCAGGCCAAGAAAACTGGCATCTATTTCCCTGGGAGGAGAATGTCTAGGCCATCCTGCAGCCCAAGGGCTTGACAGGAATACCTAGGGAAGTGGAGTCTGGTAAGTTACAAGACTGAAAATGCCATAAAAATGCAGTGTCATGCATGCTCACAGATCAGCTTATGCCACTTTTACTGTCACTCCTCTCACCAGCCTCTCACCAGGCCACTGTCCACTAGTCCAAAGACCTCTATTAGGCAACTCACATTGGAAGCATACTCACTTGGGGAGATGACATTTATACAGTGTGTGTGTAGTACAGGGACAGACATGACTACAACTCCCAGCAGGCACTGTTCTATAACTCCAAACACCAGACCAGTGGTCACTTTTCCAAATACCCCTGTTTGGTACCTATCAATTTAAGGGTACACACCTGGGGAGATAGCATTGTCACGTGTGTGTGGCACAGGCACTGACATGACTACAACTCCCAGGAGGCACTATTCCTGTAACTGCAAACACTAGCACAATGGTCACATACTACAATACATATGTAAGTGAACTCTCAATTGAAATATACTCACCTGGGGGGAGATCCTGGGCCAAGTGTGCGTACTAGAGAGAGTAATCTGACTGCAACTCACAGGAGGCATTATACCAGCAACTCCAAACACCAGAACAGTGTTCACTTGTCCAAGACCACTGTCTGGCAACTCACAATTTAAGTTTACTCAGCTGGGTGGATAATATTTGTCAAATGTGGGAAGTAGAGGGAGTGCCATGACTACTATAGCCAGGAAGGCCCTGTGTCTATAGAGCCAACCATCATCCCAGTTTCTCTTCTCTAAATACCATCGTTTGTGATCTCTCAGTTGAAGTGGACTCACCTTGGAGGTTAACATCTGTATAGTGTGTGTAGTACAGGCAGTTACTTGACTGAAACTCCAATCAGCTCTTGTGTATGTAACTCCAAATACCAGCACAGGGTTCACTTGCTCAAATACACCTGTTTGTAATCTTTCCAATGTTTTTCACTCACCTGGGAGTATACCATTTGTCAAGTGTTGGAAACTAGAGGGAGTGACATGACTGCAACTCGCAGCAGGCCCTGTATCTGTAACATCAAATACTGATCAGTGTTCTCTTGTTCAAAGACCCCTGTGTCTTAACTTTCAATTGAAGTGTACTCACATGGGAGGATGATATTTGTATAGTGTGTGTAGTACAGAGAGTTGCATGACTGCAACTCCCAGGAGGCACTTTTTCACTAACTCAAAACACCATTCTAATGTCCTCTCCCTTAACGACTCCTGTCTGGTAACCCACAAATGAAGTGAACTCATCTAGGGGGATAATATTTGTATAGTATGTGTAGTACAGCTACTGACATGACTCAAACTCCCAGCATGTCCTGTTTTTCTAACTCCAAATACCAGTACAGTGTTCAGTTGCCCACATACCCCAGTTTGTCAACTCACAAATGAAGTGTACTCACCTGGGGGGAGAACAATGGAAAAGAGTATGAACTAGATGGAATAATCTGATTGCAACTCACAGGAAGCACTGTTTCAGCAATTCAAAGCACCAGAACAGTGTTCATTCATCACAAGAGCCCTGTTTGGCAACCCTCAAAGTATGTTTACTCAGCTGGGTGGATACCATTTGTATAATGTGTATAGCAGAGCGACTGACATGACTGCTAAGGATAGGAGGGTCCACCACTGTTACTTCACTCAATAGCCCAGTGTCCTCTTCTCCAAAGTCTCCTGTTTGGTATCTAATGCATGAAGTGTACTCACCTTGGGGATAACATTTGTATGGTGTGTGTACTAGAGAGTGTGACATGACTGCAACTCCCAGCAAGCTTTATTTCAGTAACTTCAAACACCAGCCTAGAGTTCTCTTCTCCAAAAACCCCTGTTTGGGAACTCACTTCAAAATTATCTTTACTCACCTAGGGGGATACTATTTGTCAAGTATTTGGGAGTGGTGAGAGTACCCTGACTGCAACTCCCAGGAGGCACTGTCTCTGTAACTCCAACCACCATCACAGTGGTCACATGCCCCAATACATCTGTTGGTGAACTCTCAAATGAAGTTTACTCATCTGGAAAATTGGCCATGTGTGTGTACTAGAGAAAAAGACATGACAGCAACTCCAAGCAGGCACTGTTTCTGTAACTCAAACCACCAGCCCAGTGTTCTCTTGTCCAAATACTCCTGTGTCTTAGTACTCACGTGGGAGTATGGTATTTATATAGTGTGTGTAGTACAGGGAGTTGCATGACTGCTAAGGCCAGGAGGGAGTGTTTCATTAATTCGAAACACTAGCCCAGTGTTCAACTCTCCAAATACCCTTCTTTCTAAACTCACTAATGAAGTGTATTCACCTGTGGGGATGACATTAATCAAGTATATGAAGTAGAGGGAGTGACATGACTGCTAATGACAGAAGGCTCTGTACATCCAACTCCAAACACAAGCCCAGTGTTCTCATGTCCAAATACTCCTGTGTCTTAACTCTGAAATTAATACGCCCAATAGTGTCTGTGTCTATGTATCTAACTCCAACCACAAAAACAATGTTCAATTGCCCAATTCTATCTATTTATGAACTCTCAACTGAAGTTTATTAACCCGGGATGGGCCAAGATACAGATCATGCACAACGAAGAGTGGTGTCTGGCCACCTAGCTCCAACATAACCAGCTGACATAAGATGAAAAAATTGAGGACAGGAAGGACAGCTTACCCAGTGTGCAAAGCAGTGATTCCAAAGTCCTGGGTCTGACTGCATACCAATCAACTAGGCCTTAAAATGGCCAAAGACATATCTTGCTGAGCCACTGTTTTGCCTGCACTGGTGGCAAGATGGCCTTCTCAGGCCATCCTCCCGAAGGCTAATGATCTACACATTTTACCAGCTGCTTGGATTAGATGGAATTGGCATGCTGCACAAATGTCAGGTCAATAAAACCAATATCATGGGTACTTGTCACATAAGAATAACTGCAAAATAACTTTTTACAATGTATATGCTTAATATAAGACTAAATTGTTGGAGGTAGATGTCACAGTACAACCAGTAACATTGTATCTTTCACATCAACAGGTCCAGCTGCCACTGGGCACACAGAGGCCACAGGAGAGACTGCCACTACCCTCCTGGATGAAGCTCTCAGTGAAGAAGACACTCCTGGACGTCTGGACATGGAGGACAGTTCTGGCCTACCTGAGCTTCCTGGTCAGACATTATCAGTGAGTCTCCCTGTGGCACATCATCGCCTCTCAGCCCGGTTGCATCAACATCACAGGCCACCATTCGCTCCCCCCCAACCTGTGTCCCGAGCCCAGTGTCGACGATCTTGTGCCCCCATTCCTAGATCCTGAGTTACAACACAAAAATTCGGACAATGAGGGTCCAGGACCCAGTGGGAGAGGGTACCCTTGGCAAGGGCACAGCTCCGTGGGCTTAGGGTGCATAGAAGTGATGCTGTGGGCCAACGGGGTAAGGCTACTGGGGCTGATTGTGGCCAGGACACATTCAGCCACATCTTGGGGGTCTATCAGGAGCCCCAAGACATTGTGGGCCAGGTAGTGACCGAACTCCAGGAAATAAAGCAGCAACAGAGGGACATCCATATGGATATGTGTGAACAGTGGGAGGTTCGCAGTACCAACATGGCCTCTGTAACAGGGATGATGAGGAACATTAACACCACCCTGAGCAGGGCTCTACAACATCACTCAACCCCTTCAACACCAGGCCTTGTCAGAGGAACAAGCCCTAGACACTCTGTAGAGACAGCCCACCCCCCATCAGGCAAGCGGGGACATCCGATGAAGAATCCAGGATGTGTAGATGGCAAGACACGGACCACTGTCAGCAAGTGACCTCTTCCTAAAGTAATTCCTTTGAGTGCCACACATTCACTATGTTGACTGATCCTGAACTACCCACCAGTTCCAATGGAAGGAGTACTCTGGACTTTGGACTCCCAGTGGTGTGGAATCTACTCCAATTATTTCATTCACCATGACTGGCACCTTCACTTTATTATTTTTTTCTTTTCTGTCAAAATTGTATCCACTGCATCAGAACTGTAATAAATTCACCCATCACAAACTCATTGTCTGCTTGCTTAATTTCCACATTTTGCTATGTAGAGATGTAAGACCATGTGAACCATATGATGAAGACATAACTTCCTTGTACAAGGAGGGATATGTTACAGGTACACATACATACGTGTCCGGTCATACCAACATTTTATTGCAGTGTACAGCATATAGGCTGTCCATATGTCTGATCCTTTGTGACACAAGAATGTGTGACTCATACTGAGTCAAAGTACACATTCCAGGCTACAGCACCCCAGACTACGGAAGGGAGGGATTTGTCCGACATTGTCCTTTAGAATAGGCAAAACATTAAAGTGGATGATGTCAGCAGCTTGAGCTTGCATACCACACCAAAGTAATCCAGCATCACATAATCCAAGATACAGACAGATGGCAGTACAACAGTCACTGATCACAGGCCTATCATAATTCAATGACCATGCATCTGGTGGTGTGACATAAATATATGCCAGTGTTGTGGCACAGGCACCACGGCCTTCAATGATGAAACACATCTACAGCTACATACAGGTCATACAAGAATAGTGTTTAGCCAATGTGAAGGGTTAATGACTTGCTCGCAATCGATTACTACATATTTCGTGCCCACATGATGACACACATGATGCAATCGGCCCAACACAGCACACAAAATAAGTCTAATGTGCACTTCAGACCTTCCACCCAAACACTGTAAATCTGCCTTGGCACAGGTCTCATACCCCAAATCTGTGACCTACCTTACCTTGGAACAACCCATGTCCACGTTGTATGTCAGAACAGAATCAGATACCTGCCAGTGTCACAACTCTGAAATGTCCACATGAGGATGTCATGATGAAGGTACCTGTATAAAGACACAACAAGAAGTATTGGTTTGAAAACATGCCTATTATGCAAATCACATAGCAAGCTACTGGAAATGTAATTACATTGCAATGAAAGTGCAAACAGAGCAATGTCATCAAGGTTGGGACATGTTAAAGAGTAACTCTTCAAGCAGCCTTTGTCTGAATATTGAAGACTATCAGCTCTCTCGTCATTGGTAAAAAATTCAACTTCACACATTCTCACAACTGTAGTTCATTCTACAGTCACAGTCATTACATCACCTGACATATTTACACTCATGAAAAGCAGCTATTGATGAGCTGTTTCTGCAAGGGAGCTCTTTCCTCTTCACCACTGTCATCCTCACTTGGCATTTCAGGAATCTCACCCATTTCCATTGCAGGCACCCCAAACTCTAGGATGTGCAGGATATTCTTCCACAGGATGATGTTGTGGAGCATGCAGCATGCCACCGTGATCGGACACACGTTTACAGGTGAGTAGAGGAGGGCTCCACCAGTCTAGTCAAGACACCTACATCTGGACTTCAGAAGCCCAAAAGCCTCCTCCACTACCCTTGTTCTTCCATGGGCCTCATTGAAGCAGACTTCCCCTGGCTTAGTTGGATTCCTTAGTGGTGTCAACCACCAAGGGTGGTTTGGATATGCAGAGTCTCTAGTTTAGGAATGGGACATATGTACAACAATGAGTCACTCACTTCATGATCGTAGCACCAGACATTGCACACACACAAACAGGACAGATGTGACTTACCAACCAGCCAGTCCCTCTCTGGGTACAGTTGTGACATCATCTGGAGTATGGTGCAATTCTGCATTATAAAGGAATCATGAGTTGAACTCTGTAACAGGCACAGACGTGAAATGTAGAAATCTACCAAAAAGACAAATTGCACGTTGCTGGAATGGAAGTTCTTTCTGTTGTGATATACTTGTTCATTGGCCTGTAGTGGGACCAAGCCAACAAGTGTGCCATCAATGGCCCCTACCACATGTGGATACATGCCAAACCACAAAAGTCATCCTTCACATAGGCTAAATACTCACGTTGGGGAAATCGGATAGAGGTGTCACGGTGTTTCAACATTGCTGAGAGGACATCTTTCAACACCAGACTGAACATAGGTTGGAACAAACCAGCAGATAGGTCCACTGTATGTTAGAAGGACCCTGAGCAATACTGACATGACTTGAACAATGGATGGTATGCTGGTTGGATAATTAATTGCTGGCAAATATGGCTCCAAATGACAGCATATGTCTTCTATTGTTTGCCTATTCAGAAGGTAAAGGAGGATAATGTGATGTTCTTCCATGGTCTGAAGGTCTGGCAGTAGATGGTAGACCGGAGGTTGTCGCATCCTCCCTCTCTCAGGGTACCTATGTAGTACAAGACATGATTTCTAACATTAGTCATTGTGTCCACAGCAATGATAGAGCCCCAGCCTTCACAACAGAGGAGTTGGAGAGGCAGGTGACTGAGGTCCTACCCCTCTATGGCCCACCAGAGGAGCAGGTAAGTTCCTCATGTGCATAATTGTCTCTGTACATCACCATCCTTTCCCTCCTCTTAGGGTAGAATGTGCCCATGTGTGCCAGTCAGTCTACTCTTGTGCCTGTTGTTGCAGTTTGTGTGGCATCAATGGGATGGACAATGTGCAGAAATTGGTGGCTAGTGCCATATGTTAATTTCAATCACATTGTGTTGTGTGAGGTTTTTGGGGTCCTAGATCCTCCTTGAATCGGACACACATAACTAGGTGAGGAGACATTACTACCATCCACTGACATTTCTTTCCTAATGATCGTTATAAGTGTCAGACAACAAGTATGTGCATGACAGCATGAGCTGTCCATGCATGTTGTATGAGTCAGTTGAGAGTCATGTGAGCAATCTGTATAGTGCCACATATCTTTCAAACCACATCTGTCCTTGCCAAACTGTTGTGTGGAAGGCATGTCGTGAGTCACTCTGGCCTTCAGGTTGCCAACATACCACATGAGAAATTGTTGTTGGCTACAGGGTGTACTATCATGCATGGAAGTGATGGAAATGGAGTGCCATGTAGGTTCTGTATGCCCAGCCTGCAGAGACCAAGGCCTGTCAAATGTATTTCTCAATATGGGGCCTAATATAGACTGTGGTAGAGTCATTGTGGCTATGCAACTTTGGCACTGTGCCCAATCCCTGTACCCCAGCAGATCCTGTCATGTGGCCAATTTAAGGCTCTGGTGGGAAAATGTGCCCGGAATGCCTCATTCCTTTAACTAGATTAGAAAAGGGTTCAGAGGTAAATCCATAATCTAGTCCATATGTGCATTTAACATAATTGTCAATGTGTGTCTTAGACTCATGACATGTTCTTTACTCCCAAAGCGGTATTGTCACCTTCACCTAGGTCATGTTTGTCCTATACATGCTTAGTGCACTTATGACAGTCCCAAAGTGCAGGAGGCCATGATATGTGACTCAGTGCTTAGCAACATAGCAGAAACTATACAATTCATGCCTTTGTTTGTTGGATGCCATCTCTGTAGGATAGACACACATGTCCAAAGGAGGGTTCTGTGGTACAGATACATACCACAGAACCCCACCCCCTGAAGAAGGATGAGTCTGCATTTGTTAGGCCACATGTCCACAAATGCAGAAGGAAGACACTTTCTGTACCCACCATGCCAGCCCCTTGATTAATATTCATGTGTAATGTTGAAGTTTGTACTCTGGCAGTTGCCTGTATGGACTACATGCAGTGAGTCATTTTCACAGAGGGTGAATGGGTTGCTCCATTCAAGCCTAAGGAGTTTCCCCTTCAGAAGCCACATAGGTATGTAGTGTTTCATAGTGGCTCACATCACAGTACAGGCTGCTAGAGCATGGGCTATCCGATGTCAGTAAGATTGCTTAGTGACTGTAGGCCATGAGCAGAGTAGTGAGTTAGTCTGCAGATGCAGATACATATGTCTGTAGTCATATCCCTGTACTTATTGGCTTGTGTGTTTCTCACTTGGGAAGGGTTGACAAATAAGAAAGTCCTATCTTGGTGTTACTGACATGTATGTGACTCAACCATTTGTGATAAAACCTGTGATTATAATCTCTTGATTTGTCTTTTACATCCATGCAGGTGAACACCCATCACAAAAAGGAACTAAGGAGAGCCATCTCCAAGAAGGTGCGGACCCTGGGGGTCCACAGCCAGCGGAGCACCCACTGTAGGAAAAGGTGGAAGGACCTGAAACACTGGGCCCAGAAAATCACAGAGGTCCAGCCGGAGCTGTCCTCCCAACATGGGTGGGGTACCCGTCGGACCATAACCCCCCTAATTGCCCACATTCTGGCAGTGACCTACCAAGACCTTGAAGGGTGGTTGAGGACAGCATAGCAGCCACAGCACAGCAGCCTGTAACATTTCCAAGTGAATGTGTTAGGTTCTGACAGTGCCCCGATGATAAGAGATGAGCCATGTGTAACACAGTAGATGAGTGAGTGTTTGAGTTGGCATGTCATGTGTTGTATACTGATGTGCCTTGCCTATTGGCCCAGTGACCTAGGACAAAACTGTGTACAATCAGAAAAAAATTGCTCTCGAGGGACAACATAAGGCTGTATGCAGTGATCAATAAAGTACTGTTTGTTGTTGTAGTGTTTGTAAATTCTATTCAACAGACCACTATTCCTCAATGGTACAGCCCAAAGGTTCAGAAGTGATAGATCACTGTCCTCAGGCATGTGTCTGGGTAAATGCGTATTTCGACATCTGCCACCTAGAGACTAGTTGTCTTCAGCGTATGACAGGTGCCAGTGCATCACTACAGTCTGTAATTTGAAGATGGCCATCATACATGTGCTAGAGCATACATTGTACTTTTAGTGCATCTACCGATCACTACTTTCCTTGGCAAGTGAGGAATGTCCATTGGAATGATTTATGTCAGCATCTGTCCCTTTCTCATTAGCAAAACATTTGTAAGTTGGTGTTTCATGTATGGTCTACTTGTGTTGATAGGATGATGTCTGAATTACCTCACATGTATGTGCATGGCAACCTATGTGTGGAATATGACATTTCCAATGGGGGTAACCTTTCATGTTGTGCCACATGCAAGAGTGTGTCACCATTGTTTATTGCCTGACATATACCCTCATGCATCATAGAATGTCAACCTGTCCAGTTTCAAATCAGGCCTTAGCAGGCGCTGGTGCTCTTGTTAATAAGCTGTCTCAACTGCCTTTTCTCTTTCTTTGTTGCCACACAACCACTCTCATCTGTCCTTGCTAAACTGTTGTGTGGAAGGCATGTCGTGAGTCACTCTGGCCTTCAGGTTGCCACTCATACCACATGAGAAATTGCTGTTGGCTACAGGGTGTACTATCCTGCATGGAAGTGATGGAAATGGAGTGCCATGTAAGTTCTGTATGCCCAACCTGCAGAGACCAAGGCCTGTCAAATGTATTTCTCAATATGGGGCCTAGCATAGACTGTGGTAGAGTCATTGTGGCTATGCAACTTTGGCACTGTGTCCAATCCCTGTACCCCAGCAGATCCTGTCATGTGGCCTATATGAGGCTCTGGTGGGAAAATGTGCCCTGAATGCCTCATTCCTTTAACTAGATTAGAAAAGGGTTCAGAGGTAAATCCATAATCTAGTCCATATGTGCATTTAACATAATTGTCAATGTGTGTCTTAGACTCATGACACGTTCTTTACTCCCAAAGCTGTGTTGTCTCCTTCACACAGGTCATGTTTGTCCTATACATGCTTAGTGCAGTTATGACAGTCCCAAAGTGCAGGAGGCCATGATATGTGATTCAGTGCTTAGCAACATAGCAGAAACTGTACAATACATGCCTTTGTCTATTGGATGCCATCTCTGTAGGATAGACACATATGTCCAAAGGAGGGTTCTGTGGTACAGATACATACCACAGAACCCCACCCCCTGAAGAGGCATGAGTCTGCATTTGTTAGGCCACATGTCCACAAATGCAGAAGGAAGACACTTTCTGTACCCACCATGCCAGCCCCTTGATTAATATTCATGTGTAATGTTGAAGTTTGTACTCTGGCAGTTGCCTGTATGGACTACATGCAGTGAGTCATTCTCACAGAGGGTGAATGGGTTGCTCCATTCAAGCCTAAGGAGTTTCCCCTTCAGAAGCCACATAGGTATGTAGTGTTTCATAGTGGCTCACATCACAGTACAGGCTGCTAGAGCATGGGCTACCCGATGTCAGTAAGATTGCTTAGTGACTGTTGGCCATGAGCAGAGTAGTGAGTTAGTCTGCAGATGCAGATACATATGTCTGTAGTCATATCCCTGTACTTATTGGCTTGTGTGTTTCTCACTTGGGAAGTGTTGACAAATAAGAAAGTCCTATCTTGGTGTTACTGACATGTATGTGACTCAACCATTTGTGATAAAACCTGTGATTATAATCTCTTGATTTGTCTTTTACATACATGCAGGTTAACACCCATCAAAAAAAGGAACTAAGGAGAGCCATCTCCAAGAAGGTGCGGACCCCGGGGGTCCACAGCCAGCGGAGCACCCACTGTAGGAAAAGGTGGAAGGACCTGAAACACTGGGCCCAGAAAATCACAGAGGTCCAGCCGGAGCTGTCCTCCCAACATGGGTGGGGTACCCGTCGGACCATAACCCCCCTAATTGCCCACATTCTGGCAGTGACCTACCCAGACCTTGAAGTGTGGTTGAGGACAGCATAGCAGCCACAGCACAGCAGCCTGTAACATTTCCAAGTGAATGTGTTAGGTTCTGACAGTGCCCCGATGATAAGAGATGAGCCATGTGTAACACAGTAGATGAGTGAGTGTTTGTGTTGGCATGTCATGTGTTGTATACTGATGTGCCTTGCCTATTGGCCCAGTGACCTAGGACAAAACTGTGTACAATCAGAAAAAAATTGCTCTCGAGGGACAACATAAGGCTGTATGCAGTGATCAATAAAGTACTGTTTGTTGTTGTAGTGTTTGTAGATTCTATTCAACAGACCACTATTCCTCAATGGTACAGCCCAAAGGTTCAGAAGTGATAGATCACTGTCCTCAGCCATGTGTCTGGGTAAATGCGTATTTCGACATCTGCCACCTAGAGACTAGTTGTCTTCAGCGTATGACAGGTGCCAGTGCATCACTACAGTCTGTAATTTGAAGATGGCCATCATACATGTGCTAGAGCATACATTGTACTTTTAGTGCATCTACCGATCACTACTTTCCTTGGCAAGTGAGGAATGTCCATTGGAATGTTTTATGTCAGCATGTGTCCCTTTCTCATTAGCAAAACATTTGTAAGTTGGTGTTTCATGTATGGTCTACTTGTGTTGATAGGATGATGTCTGAATTACCTCACATGTATGTGCATGGCAACCTGTGTGTGGAATATGACATTTCCAATGGGGGTAACCTTTCATGTTGTGCCACATGCAAGAGTGTGTCACCATTGTTTATTGCCTGACATATACCCTCATGCATCATAGAATGTCAACCTGTCCAGTTTCAAATCAGGCATTAGCAGGCGCTGGTGCTCTTGTTAATAAGCTGTCTCAACTGCCTTTTCTCTTTCTTTGTTGCCACACAACCACTCTCATCTGTCCTTGCTAAACTGTTGTGTGGAAGGCATGTCGTGAGTCACTCTGGCCTTCAGGTTGCCACTCATACCACATGAGAAATTGCTGTTGGCTACAGGGTGTACTATCATGCATGGAAGTGATGGAAATGGAGTGCCATGTAAGTTCTGTATGCCCAACCTGCAGAGACCAAGGCCTGTCAAATGTATTTCTCAATATGGGGCCTAGCATAGACTGTGGTAGAGTCATTGTGGCTATGCAACTTTGGCACTGTGTCCAATCCCTGTACCCCAGCAGATCCTGTCATGTGGCCTATATGAGGCTCTGGTGGGAAAATGTGCCCTGAATGCCTCATTCCTTTAACTAGATTAGAAAAGGGTTCAGAGGTAAATCCATAATCTAGTCCATATGTGCATTTAACATAATTGTCAATGTGTGTCTTAGACTCATGACACGTTCTTTACTCAAAAAGCTGTGTTGTCACCTTCACACAGGTCATGTTTGTCCTATACATGCTTAGTGCAGTTATGACAGTCCCAAAGTGCAGGAGGCCATGATATGTGATTCAGTGCTTAGCAACATAGCAGAAACTGTACAATGCATGCCTTTGTCTATTGGATGCCATCTCTGTAGGATAGACACATATGTCCAAAGGAGGGTTCTGTGGTACAGATACATACCACAGAACCCCACCCCCTGAAGAGGCATGAGTCTACATTTGTTAGGCCACATGTCCACAAATGCACAAGGAAGACACTTTCTGTACCCACCATGCCAGCCCCTTGATTAATATTCATGTGTAATGTTGAAGTTTGTACTCTGGCAGTTGCCTGTATGGACTTCATGCAGTGAGTCATTCTCACAGAGGATGAATGGGTTGTTCCATTCAAGCCTAAGGAGTTTCCCCTTCAGAAGCCACATATGCATGTAGTGTTTCATAGTGGCTCACATCACAGTACAGGCTGCTAGAGCATGGGCTACCCGATGTCAGTAAGAATGCTTAGTGATTGTAGGCCATGAGCAGAGTAGTGATTTAGTCTGCAGATGCAGATACATATGTCTGTAGTCATATCCCTGTACTTATTGGCTTGTGTGTTTCTCACTTGGGAAGTGTTGACAAATAAGAAAGTCCTATCTTGGTGTTACTGACATGTATGTGACTCAACCATTTGTGATAAAACTTGTGATTATAATCTCTTGATTTGTCTTTTACATCCATGCAGGTTAACACCCATCAAAAAAAGGAACTAAGGAGAGCCATCTCCAAGAAGGTGCGGACCCTGGGGGTACACAGCCAGCGGAGCACCCACTGTAGGAAAAGGTGGAAGGACCTGAAACACTGGGTCCAGAAAATCACAGAGGTCCAGCCGGAGCTGTCCTCCCAACATGGGTGGGGTACCCGTCGGACCATTACCCCACTAATTGCCCACATTCTGGCAGTGACCTACCCAGACCTTGAAGGGTGGTTGAGGACAGCATAGCAGCCACAGCACAGCAGCCTGTAACATTGCCAAGTGAATGTGTTAGGTTCTGACAGTGCCCCGATGATTAGGGATGAGCCATGTGTAACACAGTAGATGAGTGAGTGTTTGTGTTGGCATGTCATGTGTTGTATACTGATGTGCCTTGCCTATTGGCCCAGTGACCTAGGACAAAACTGTGTACAATCACAAAAAAAATTGCTCTCAAGGGACAACATAAGGCTGTATGCAGTGATCAATAAAGTACTGTTTGTTGTTGTAGTGTTTGTAGATTCTATTCAACAGACCACTATTCCTCAATGGTACAGCCCAAAGGTTCAGAAGTGATAGATCACTGTCCTCAGCCATGTGTCTGGGTAAATGCGTATTTTGACATCTGCCACCTAGAGACTAGTTGTCTTCAGCGCATGACAGGTGCAGTGCATCACTACAGTCTGTAATTTGAAGATGGCCATCATACATGTGCTAGAGCATACATTGTACTTTTAGTGCATCTATCGATCACTACTTTTCATTGGCAAGTGAGGAATGTCCATTGGAATGATTTATGTCAGCATGTGTCCCTTTCTCATTAGCAAAACATTTGTAAGTTGGTGTTTCATGTATGGTCTACTTGTGTTGATAGGATGATGTCTGAATTACCTCACATGTATGTGCATGGCAACCTGTGTGTGGAATATGACATTTACAATGGGGGTAACCTTTCATGTTGTGCCACATGCAACAGTGTGTCACCATTGTTTACTGCCTGACACATACCCTCATGCATCATAGAATGTCAACCTATCCAGTTTCAAATCAGGCCTTAGCATGCGCTGGTGCTCAAGTTCTAAAGCTGTCCCAACTGCCTTTTCTCTTTCTTTGTTGCCACACAACCACTCTCAGTTCAGGACCATGATCAAGCCTCTAGTGACCAAAACAGGCTGTAGCACATTTTTATGTGTTCCCTTTTTAGCCAGCCCATCTCGCATATAGCCTCTGCATATCTAGCATCAATAACATGTGAAGCAGTGACCATTTTGTTTTTTTGCAGTTGCAAGATATCCACCTGTTTCAACATTACAGTGTAGCAACTGTGGCGCTAGTTGCTTTGGTCCGTCTACATTCCTCTGCTTGGACCAACAACGACATTCCAACCCTCTTTATTTTTATTAACTCTATGGAAGTTCATGTAGATCTAATATCACTAGGTGTCCATTTAATCTGAATAATGTAGTTTTTTTGCACCTTTACAGACCACTGTAATAACACTGTTTCTACTCCACCCCACTGTAATCGATTGCATACAAAAGGGGTTCATATAGAGAAAAATAAGGGAGGTGTAAAACACCCTCCTTATCTCTAGACCTAAATTAATTTAAATTAGCATAGCAAGCAAGCATACCTTGCTTCAACCTCAGCCCTTCAGATATTCTTGTTGTAGGGCACAAACAATGGCGACTCCTCTTCCTCTTCCCGCCAGCCGCCAGTCTCACATTGCCAGCAGCAAATTACAACTGATGGTCAGTACTTTGTCTTTAAATACCATGGATCCTTCCACATCCATTTCAATTCCAACTGCCTCCACAACTCCCGTCATGGATTCACCAAGTGAGCCCGTGTTTAACTCATCAGAGATACGTCATCCTAACTACAGGGAATGTCATACTTTTACCACACAGCAGGGTTTACAAAACATTGATACTCAGCTCCTTAAAAAAAACACATTATGGTGTGATCCAAGTATACCTGTGTGTCGAATATTGTGCTCCCCTCATGCATGAGAGTGGGTTGAGCCTGAAACACTGTCAAAACCTAATGCTGAACAATTCAGGTCTCTTCATTCTCCTCTTCAAAGCCATTGAAAAAGAAGGTGTCTCACCTGATAAAATAGACATAGCCACCAACTGAAACTGGGCCAGTGTGCTATAGTGTTCCTGGGAAATCCCCACTCCTCCATTATGGCCAAAGGGGCTGGCTCTGTTCTCCTGCACCTAGACCCCTTACCTTCCAACCCCATTCTAGATCCCACCACTTTTAGATAGACACCACTTTTGGGATAGGTTTATAAAATCCCTGTTGAAATTCATAATCAAATTTCAACTTTTTGGATACGGCTCATTCCAGCATAAAGTGAGACTACCCAAGACCTACCTTTCTGCCTTTTTTGACAACATCAGACCCATTTATCCAGCTGTTTGAGAGGTTAGGTTACCTCCTGCCATCAACTCCAAAGATGTATGGACCTCTTCTTTGACTCCACACTTTTGTCTGCAATCCTAGAGGATTCTGTATCTCCAGAGTCACCAGCTGTAACCTCAAGCAGCCAAGTCTACCACCTCCAGCTCAAGGTGAATCGATCTGTGAGTCAATCTCTTATTTATTCTTCACCTCTTCTTCCTGATCCTGTTGAGGAAAATATTGCCCTGTATCTCCCAGCATGGCTCTCTTTTACCTCCAACTCTTGGGTCAGACAACATCTGGGCATAGTATAGATTACTGGACTACTCCATTCTTAACCTGCAGACCTCCTCCTATTTCTTATCGACCTTGGTAGATTAAGGCACCTCAGACATGGTGAAAAAATGCACTATTGTTCTCTCTTCATTCCAAGGAGGGTGTTAGTGAGCTTGATTTTTCTCATCCGTAAGAAGAAGGGCCCTCAATCACTACGTTTGTACAAACAATTCAAGATTTTGTATATTCCGATCTGCCAAGACTATTGAGACATTCCTGAAATTCAAACAAAAACATTGGATATGGCAATTTTGTTGCATTTTCTGAGGCCTATCTTCTGCCATTTGGTGCTCCACAAGGGGTCTTTGTGTGGTGGTTGCCCACCTAAGGCCAACATAGGACCAGGCCTTTCATCTACCTGCATCTTTCACTCTTTTTTGGTCAACTTGGAGAAATTGTCCCAGACAGCCTACTTCTTATGTCTTATCATGAACACAGTCTCTTGTATGTTCAAATTACCAGATAAAAGGCACTGCTTCATCGAATGGGAACTGATGTTTGCCTTGTAACGCCCCTCCTTTCATCTACGATCCTAAGTGCACCTCATTGTGCTCTTAGCAGCCTCCATCTAAGCAGGCTTCCTGATGCTGCTTCTTTTTTGGGTGTTTGAAGACTCACATTGAAGTTCTTTCTTATTCAGACCTTATTTCTCTGCTCAATGGATCTCATTCGGTGGTCATTGGTGGTTTCTAAACATTGGAACTCTAAACATCAAGGACTTTTTCAGTTCTTCTCCAGACTTGGGGATCTGATTTTGAGTTTGGCGGATGGAGTAGTGTCAGATAGCATAGTCATCAGTTTATCACGGCTGTACACCAATTTTTTGACATTGTTTTAAAAAACAAACAGTCAAAGTGGGAGATTACTTTTGGAAAACTAAAAACACTAATGAGCCCCACACCCTGGGAGGCTATTCCCAGGGTGTGGAGATAATTACTGTTTATTTCTCTCCCTCACCGCAAGGTTTTTTCCTACCCAAAATAGGGCAGATGGTATAATGTCCTTTTTCTGGCAGATCCTACTGTGCTTGTCGACTGGAAGAAGTATTCCTTTGATGATGTCAATGGGGGCTTTGTCAACAGAATACTAAAGCTCCACCCATCTCTAAATGAGGCAGGCAGACAAAGGAATTGGCATGCAGGGTATTCCATTGCATTTGTGGCGGCATTCCCCCTCTGCCATACTCTAAATCAAGCTATTATTCATCAATTTAGAAGCAAGTGAAAAAGGCTGGGGTGCCACTTTTAGGCCAATGAAAACCAGGACCATTGGTCTCCAGCCAAGAAAAAACTCCACATCAACACCTGATAACTCTTCGCAGGCATCTTTGTCACAGCAAAGCTTCACATAGAACAGGTCTAACAGTTGAATTCTATTCCAAATGAAAAATGTGTGGTAAGGTATGTCAATAATTTGGGAGGCTCAAGATTCAAGTCCTTGGCTAACCTCTCTGGAGACCTATAGGAGCACTGCATCCACTACAACCTTTCTGTGATTGCGCAACACCTTCCATCTCTTTCTAATTCTAGTGTAGATTGGATCTTCACATACCTTAGGGACTCCAGCAACTGGAGACTAGATCTGATCATTGTTCTTTCATTGACATATGTTTTGGATCCCCTAAACAAAGGCATCTTTGCTTCCCACTTCAATTTCTACCTCCCCTTTTTGGGAGCTGAAGCCCTCGCCTGCAGGTGTGATCAACAGATGCCTTCCTCCAGAATTGGCCCTGCTTCTGCCCTTATGTCTTCTCCCTGTTAACTCTTCTCTCCAAAGTTCTTCTGTTTGCAAGGCACTTCTTATGCAAACTGGTTATCACCACCCTTCATTTGCCTTCTCAGGTTTGGGTCTCCCACCTCCAGAACCTAGCAACCTCCTTCAGGTCCCTTCGTCTGGACCTAGAAAGCCATCCTCATCACCTCATCCTGCAGAGTCTTCTTTAACCTTTGGCTTTGGGACATCTACAGGGAACCTCAAGCTGGCTAGACATTGCAGAGGTTGCTGTACTCCTAATTGATAACTTCTGGGTCCCAGACACCTGTTCTGCATCTAATTCTGCTTGGAAGACCTGGCTTCATTGGTGTTTGTGCTGGATCTTAGATCCCTCTGGAAATTCAGCATTTATAGTTATGTTAACTCAAGTAACTATAACATGTGCCCTAAGGTAACTATAACTCATGCCTTTAATGCACAGCTAATTACTCCACATATTACATCTTTGATGACACCTTATAGAATTATTGATATTATTACTTCAACATTTGCAATAAAATCATTGAAGAGAAAACTTTGCATGGCAGGGACGTGAGTTATAGTTACCTTAGGGTGCGAGTTATAGTTGCTTGAGTTACCCATAAATATAACTGCTGAATTTCTATGGTTTTGTGCAAGTAAATTCAGAACCTAACTATACTGCCCCTGTAATCTTTTGTTTCTTTTAAGTAAATATCTCTCTCTCTCTCTCTCTATATATATATATATATATATATATAAAATATATATTTAGATTGTTATATGATATATAATGTAATATAATATAATATAATATAATATAATAGTGTGTGTGTGTGAGTGTGTATATATGTTGACCTTGACAAAGGCTGGTTACAGCCAAAACGTGTCGGAGTGGGTGGATAGGTCCTTATGTCCTGGATTGCCCGTGTTTCCGACTGGGACGTTGTCGGAGTGGGTGAGGATAATACATATATTTGCATCCAGGTCCTGCCTTCCTTCCTTACCTCGCCAACTGGAATCGGTGCACGGCTACGGGTGCAGGACCCGTCAATATGTGGCACACGTTAAAAAATATAGAACGCCAGCACTCCAGACAGCTCCAATAGTTCTTTAATAGCTTTTAAGTAACTGTAAATTAACTTGCATCAATGGCTACGCGTTTCAATCATTACGGTCTTCTTCCTAGCCCAATTCTTTTACAGAAGCCCCATCCCCCATAGAAAATATACTATTTGGTTTACTAAACATAAAAGAAATATAAGTACCAAAGGAATACTATACAACCCCTTAGTATATTTTCTATGGGGCTTCTGTAAAAGAATTGGGCTAGGAAGAAGACCGTAATGGTTGAAACGCGTAGCCGTTGATGCAACTTAATAGACTTAAAAGCTATTAAAGAACTATTGGAGCTGTCTGGAGTGCCAGCATTCTATATTTTTTAAAGTGTGTCACATATATATATATATATATGCACATTTAGATTATAACATGGACCAAAAGATCAATAGATCTGATTGTTTTTAATTGGAGTTTTTGTAACACTTCTATGCACTTTAGATGCTCTTTTGCACTTATCAGTAGCTTAGTTTTTCAGCACATTGCACTTTATGCCAAGGCCTCATTTTAATACAACATATTTATATGTATGTTTATGGAATTACCTAGTATACAGATAAGGACAGTGAGGAACTAGATTTGATTATACGGGCATCCGATAAAAACCATGGTATTAAAACATAACTATTGTCACCACCTAAACATGATTTTAATACAAGATACTAACTAATTATTAATAATTATATGTATATATAACGAATGATAATTTAAACATTGTAAAATTGAAAAATTGATATTACCGTTTCTTCGTTTATATTTACACTATTAGCGTTCTTGTTATTTAATTAATGTTTTTATATGATCAAATATTATGAATTATTGGAAGCAATTGTCCTTTTTTCTATTATATTTATTATTCAATATTTATTCCTTAGGACTGTCTAATCTTAACTTTGATGTTATCTATAAATATTGGCATCAATGTAGGTTTATTCCTCCATTAATTGTTGTATCTATAATAATTATAATTACACACTTCAAAATGGCCGCCGCGTTTGTAGTACATCACAGTGTTATAGAAATAAATGTAGGACGTAATAGCTATATGTAAATGATGTCGGCTGATTAGCCAAACTGTCCAGTAGAAGGCGTTTTGCCGAAACGCGTTGACAGACATCTCATTCGGGACTCTGAATTACCTATATAAGCTAAATAAATAAATTCATCAACTAAATACGAGCGCTTTGGACTCAATTGACTTCGACACTTGGGAGATACGTGATGGGATCGGTGCAGCTGTCAGATGGCTATCAGTCCATCTGTTGAAGAAATAATATATATATATATATATGTGTGTATAAATGTACAGATTTATATGCAAATTCTCTAAAAACGTGTAGAAGTCTGTTCATTAATACTTTTAGGTATGCCACATGTCTGTGTAAAGCACCATTGTAGACAATATGGATGCTATATCTTCTACTCACGCTGCTTTCCCTTCATGTGTGCATCCTCTTCCCACAGGATCAGAGGCACACAGCCAAACTGAGGTCATATTAGTTTATTTTCATTGTTGCATTGTCTTGCTCATGATAAACACTACATGGTTCAGATGTAAGATTGAAGAAGTATTTATGTTTTATGTTCCTTCTCTTGATATATTCACTGAGAGAAAGTCTTATTGACAGATGTTTCATAATTGTTCAAACATCTCCGGATGATTTTAGCATAGTGGGTGTTGAATAATTATTCAAAGGGTAAGGATGGTGCTTATGTGATAATGTAAGGATGTTTATTATTCTTGTGTTCTGATTTGCTTATGAAAATATATTTTTGCTCACACCGTGATGATGTTGTTGAATTGCTCATTTCCTATGCAAGAAGCTTGCATTAGAACCCCTAAATTTTGGAGGTGAGCCAGAAGACTTTTCTATTATACTAGGGATGATGCCCAAATAAATTTTGATTTTGCTACTCATTTCTGACATAATATTTTCTGATTTTATATACTCTTTATTATTTTACATCTGAGAGCCTTCATGGCATTGACTTTGTACAGCTTCTTTTCAATTTTTGTAATAAAACTGTTTAACTTTCCGTTGATCTAGAAGTCAATTATTGGCTGGACCCCATTACTTATTAATTTATTGAGATGTTCAGAGAGGTGCCTTAATAGGGGGAAACTTTTCCTCATGAAATTAAGGTTTAATATCTTCACCAATAGAGTAAATTGTGGGTGAACCGAATTAAATAAATTTTTAGGGTGTAAAAATTCTGGGGTATTGTTTTGCTCCAACAGTTGTAAAGCACAAGAGGGCCTTGTTCCCATATACACAAAGGCTTTATTTCCATAACATATACTAAATCACAACTTGAGATCAAGCAAGTGTATATTTCGATTAGTGGTCACCAGGAGTCAAACCTGTGAACCCCTGCCTTGCCTCCTGTGACCCCTAGCACGGTCCTTGCTACCCCTGACCTCAGAAGTGGTGAGGCCAGTGTCAGGAACCAAAATTAAAAAAGGCTCTATTGATTCTTGTTTACTTTCTGTGTTCCTCAGCTACATCATGCATCTGGGAGTCTCCTGCAGCCCCTGAACATGTGAAAGGAACATTAAATACAGGAGAATGAGAGAGTCAAAGGGGCTAGAAAAGAAAGACTGGGGGAAGAAATAAGGAAAAGGAGAACAGGAAGACAAAGACAGGTGCATTTGTCTATGTATGAGAGAAAGAGAGTGGGATTAAAGAGACACCATAGAGGGGCTGACAGTTGTATGAGATATGGAAATATTAAAGAGACTGAGACAATTGCGAGTGAGAGGCACTTCGACAGGTGAGAAAGAGATAGACAAGATTCTGAGAGGAGAGAAGACCAGTACGAGGGGATGACTTTGTGAGAGGTTTAATAGAGAAAAAGGTAGTGATAATAAGAAGATAGAGACAGGTGTGATAGGGCAGAGGGGTTAGAAAAACAAGATGTGGGGGGATATGGAGGTGATATTGAGACATAGACAGGTGAGAAGGAGCAAAACAGAGAGTAAAAGAGGTAGGAAAACGGGTGAGAGAGTGGAAAATGTGACCTGTTATAACCTGTTATAAGAAGAGCAGTGCGGTAGAGGAAGAGACAGGAAGGAAGAGAAGAGAAAACTACAGGAGAGAGAGATAATAAATATTGACATGAGAAACATAAAGCTATGTCGAGGGTGAAAACTTGTAAAAAATAAATTGACATTTTTCCTGTGATGACATTGGGTCATATGACATATGATGTCACTTTTGCTACTTGTGGTGTTTAGGAGGATTGATATCCATGCAACCAAGTCAAATATTATGTTAGTTTCAACCACAAGAAGCATGAAGCAAGAAGGAACTTGTGTGCCTTGACATCAGGAACCTTTTCAATCCGTTTGTGCTCAAGAACAAACTAAAAATAATTCTGTTCAGAGGGGCCTCCCCCTGCTTTTTCAAACCTCCTAACTCCAATACTTTCCTCCCTGATTGTCGAAGACTGATGAGTGCATAAAAGGTGAGCGAAGTTTGTAACCAACTACCCATCAGTGATTCTCAGACCCACTTGAATAAAATATCCTTTGGTGATGGGGAACAGGACAGAACTTTTCACAATCTGTCTCACAAACTTTGACCTCCCGAAAAGCCAGCAATTTCAAAAACAATTTGTAAAATAGAAACTTCATATACGATATTCAAACAGTGTTTTCCTTTATTTCGTTATCCTGTAGTAAAACAGCTCAATCATCCAAAACACACTTCTTAAACACTGCTCCTCGCAGGCGCTCCCTCTCCAACTGACTCACACCCCGTTTAGCCGGCCATGAACAATGACCTTCCAATTCTAGAATAGAATACTACATTCCCCCCTCTCTACAACACACACAAAAAAACATAAAGAGTTAAACATTGTCTCTCCAGTAAGCAGGGCTCTGCAATTTCCTGTTAGACCTCCTCGGATAGCTCCTTTCTCTCACCTCCTCTGAGTCACTTTTAACTTTGGACGAAACATCCTGCAGAGCTCCACCCTTATACACAACAACCCTATAAAGATTCCACACACGATGATCATTGGTTTTGACAGCACTGGTAAAAATCTTGATTACTCTCATGGGTTTAGACAACTTGTTACCATGACGTTTTATCAAAACCAAGTCACCAACATTCACTTTAGTCATTTTGACCGCATGACCACGATAAAAATATTGTTTGTTAGTCCTCATCTTGAAAAGTTCTCTCTCCTCTGATCGTTTCTGGCAGGACGTTCATCTGCATTCAAAAATGCATTTACCCAACCTGGTTCAAGAATTGTGTTAGGACATCTTCCACGAAACAATACAAAAGGAGAAAAACTGGTGGTCGTATGAGGCGTAAACCTGTACACCCTAACTCTCTTGATGACTTCATCTTTCCAGTGCTTGTTGTCATTTTTAGCCAATGTTATAGTCTCCTTCAATACTCTGTTAAATCTTTCTATCATACCATTTGTCTCTGAATGATACAATGCACATTTTTTGTGTTTGACCCCACACAGCTGAAGAAAATCCTCCATTTCTCTGGAAACAAGCTGAACTCCATTATCAGTAAGCAATGTTTCAGGCATACCTTCTCTCAAAAACAGATCCTTCAGAAAACTTATGACATTTTGTGATCCGATACCTCTAGAAAAATGAATTACAGGCCAACAAGAAAACATATCAATAACCACAATGATATATGATTCTTGACCATTACCATGTATCGGCCCCAAAATGTCCAGAGCAATATCTCTCCATGGTTTCTCTGGACGAGCTCTCAACAGCATAGGTTGAACTCTTGGTTTCATGCTTTTCTCACTCACGGCACATTGAATACATTCCCTCACCAGACGTTCAATTTAGATATCCATCCCAGGCCACCAATAATTAGATCGCAATCTCTCCTTGGTTTTAGAAACGCCTAAGTGACCACTATGAGCCATGTCCACTAACTCCTTTCTTAGTTTATCCGGAGGTATCAACCTAGTGCCACGTAACAGTAACCCATCCCTGGTTGCCAACTGATCCTTGACAAACCAAAAATCCTTACATAGGTCTGCACCCTGATGTATGCACTTCCAACCACCATTTATAAGTCCTACTCTGTCCTACTCTGCAGAGTAGAGTCTCCTTCCAATTCTTGGCGCGATCTGTCTTATGAAATCACAGCATGGTTAATTTCACAAACAAAATCCATATACTCATCACAAATATCATCATCCATTTGTTCAGTTCCATTCTTAGAAACTAATCTAGATAAAGTCTCAACAATCACATTCTCAACCCCGGGAATGTACTTTACCTCAAAATTAAATTCTTGGAAATCAACTACCCACTTGGATATCCTCGATGAAATTGAGTCAATCCCTTTCCTGTTGAAAACCTCACACAACGGCTTATGATCAGTTTTTACAGTGAAAGTAGTGCCCCATAATAGTGTTTGTTTTCAACTTCTTGATGGCCCAATGAACAGCAAGTGCCTCTCTTTCGATTACAGAATATTTATCTTCTGAGCCTTTGAGACTCCTTGATAAAAACATAATGGTGTTCTGTGGACCACATCCACCTTGCTGCAAAACCACCCAAGACCTTTGAGACTGGCATCAGTAGTAATGATAGAACTCTTTTTCAGATCAAAATTTCTCAGACAGGGGGCCAAAGATAACTTATCTTTGATCGCCTTAAACTCCTTTTCACACACATCACTCCACACAAAATCCACACCTTTTCTCAAAAGACCCCTTATTTGTAAGTTATTTCAGCAAACTTTTTAACGAATTTATGATAATACTCAACCATACCCAAAGACTGCATGAGCTCTTCCTTCGTAGTAAGAGAAACCATCGCTTGAATGGTACAAACAAGATCAGATTTAGGAGTCACGCCCTCACCAGTTATAGTGTGGCCTAAATTATCAATAGTCTTAGTACCAAACTTGAACTTCTCCAATTTCACAGTTAACTTGTGATCACTCACCCTCTTTAACACCTGCCTGACCCTTGTACCATGTTCAACATGATCCTTCCCATACACTGAGATATCATCCTGATAAACACAAACTCCTTCCAACCCCTTAACACTCTCTCCATAACTCTCTGAAACACAGAAGCAGCCAAGATTAAGCCAAAAGGAAGTCTGGTATACCTGAACATACCAAAAAGTGTTCTAAAGGCAGTAAGAGCCATAACATTTTTATCAAGCTGAGTCTGTTGATACGCTGAGGCCAGATCAATAGTGCTGAAAATGTTCGCATCACCAATCATCATGAGCAATTGAGCAATGTTAGGTAATGGGTACCTATCCACCAGAACACATCTGTTTAATTGCCTGTGGTCAACAAATAACCTAAGAGAACCATTGGATTTCCTGGCTGCAACTACTGGGGCCAACATGCAGTACTCTCCACCTCCTCAATAATGCTTTGATCCTTGAGTTTATTCAACTCACTTTGCATTTCTTCCCTGACGCTGACAGGAACATCCCTAACCTTACTGTAAAGTGGAGCTGAACCTGGAACAACTTTGATGTTATGTTGATAACCCTATAAGCAGCCTAATTAATTCCTAAAAACTCTGGGAAACTCTTGAGACAAAGCTTGCTGTAACTCTGAATCAGCTCCAGAAGCTTTGTGTGAAACACAACTGACAGGAGTAACATCTTTCAAGATAATGGGATTTTCATTATTAGGATCCAACATCACCCCAAGATCTCTTTGATGCAAAGAAATCATTAGATATGATCATAATCTTCGCATCGGAATCAAACAACAACTGAGTTCTTTTCCCCTCAACAAGGATAAAGTCCAGAGGGCCACTACTTTTACCTACTTGTAACACAATCTGTCCACAATCTAAATCACCAGCAGCCAAACCCTCATCATCACCACTATGAACATCATGAACACTCTGTTTGGACTTTCTTAATCTGCACACAGAGAAAAAATGTCCTTGTTTCTTGCAGTATGTACATACAGCTCTAAGAGCTGGACACTTTTTGTCATTAGCAAAATGCCCCAATTTGTCACACCTAAAACATCTCCTCTCTACTAGCTGAGGAAGAATTAATTTCCTTCTTCTTTGTACCAAGCACTTTCTTGCTACTATCTGAAACAGCGCAAACCACACTAGACGATTCTTTCTTAATTACATCCACACATTTAAGTGTATGCTCAATTCTTTTCTCAGCCATCAACACATCTTCTAGAGAGGGTTCATCCCTGAGCCATAACTCCTCACAGACTTTCTCAATGTTATAGCCTAGCATAAACTGATCCTAATTCTCTCATCAGTCAGAGAAGAAAATTTTCATGAAGGAGAAAGCCGTCTGAGATCTGTCACATAGTCCTCAATGGATTCACCTTCTCTTTGCAACCTTTTCCCAAAGTTCTAAAATGGTGCTCACCTTGGGAAGATAATGAATGTCTAATTTCCGTATGCAAATGTCATACTTATTGAGGTCTATTGCTTCACTGTCCGGAACGTCAGGAAGATGATCAAATAGTTCTTGACCTTCTGACCCCAAGCAGTGAAGCAATAAGGCGGTTCGTCGTTCAGCACTCAAAGAGGTCCCACATACTTTAGCATAATGTTCAAACACCTTTTTCCACTTTGCTCATTTAATAGGAGGCTCCCCCAGGGAAGAAAGAAAAAACGGAGGTTCTGTGACATTTTGCATTTTGGTACCTCTTCAACACACACACACAACGTTATAATGCCCAACAGTATAAAAGCAACACAAACAGCAAAACCACATAAACTCCTTATTACAAAGAATACATCAAGCACATCAGCGGCGTTTTAAGCCTGCAAATTTGTTGAACAATCAACAGATGTGGACAATAGCTAATCTGTGTTCTTTTGAGATGCTGAGCACATTAGCGACGTATATGTTTCAAAGCTGTGCACACCAGCGATTCAGCAAGCAAAAGTTTATTGTATGAACAGTATTATTCAGCAGAGCTGGACTATACTGTGCACATCAGCGATGCACAAGAGATGCATTTTAACTTGGATGAGCTGTGAGCATCAGCGATGTACACAAATCCATTTCAAACCTTTGATGCACAGGGAATGGCACTGAAGCAGATGTAAAATCTTTATGCTGTGCACATCAGCGATGCACACAAATCCATCCCAAACCTTTAGGAATGGCAACAAAATCAAATGTATACAACCTAATTAACTATGAAACTTGCATGTATAGCTCCGTTGTTACATATGTGTCAATAACACAGGAAATTGACGGAGCTTGGCTTTGATGGCACAGCAGCATAAAATCCACTTGAAAGAAAATACGTGCAGGCAGAGCAAGAGACAATACATTACCAATCACGCACTGTCAATTACGGCAGTAGGAGACTGACTCCGTTGCCAAAGGGACATGTAAACAGATCCAGGATATCGACGTATGCAGAAACGTCCATGCGTCCAACGAAAACCACGTCAGAACTCATGTGACTCCCTCGAGAACCTCCAAACAACAACAGCGGAGCTTCACAAGCAATAACCATCCCCGCTAACAGGAACGTAATGAAGAAGCCAAAGCGAAAAAAAGAAATCTGGTACAGTACCTTGTTGGCTCCAAACACGCACAGTTTGAAAATGTTACAGAGTAGTCCAGAACAGAAGCGTCACAAATAATGCGTGAAAATTCACCGTACAGGGATGTTGGGCTGTACGGTCCGCTCACTCGTCACCAGTGTAAAATAGAAACTTCACATACGATATTTAAACAGTGTTTTCCTTTATTTCGTTATCCAGTAGTAAAACAAGCCAACCATCCAAGACACACTTCTTAAACACCGCTCCTCGCAGGCGCTCTCTCTCCAACTGACTCACACACCGTTTAGCCGGCCACGAGCACCGACCTTTCCAATTCTAGAATAGAATACTACACAATTGTAAGTATGTAAATAAATTAAAGTGTTCTGTAATGCTGACTTAGAGCAGTTGCCAATTTATCTGCCCTTCCCTTATCATCTAAATCAAATAAAGGCTCCTGGTGCAGCAGTAGCAGCAATCTTCAGAGAGAAATCAGAGCATTTAACCTGGATTATCAGGTTTTTATTTTTGCAGTTTTATGTAGTGCAAACTTGAATCGAAGATATTGGAGTGTTTTACATGAGCACCTGTTACATTATACAAGGACCCACTTATTTTTTGTTTTTTAAAAGATGGTAAAATTAAGGGAATATAATGGGATTTAGATTTCTGCAGATGGGATATCCATCACCGTTCTGATGGAGTAATTCATCCACCAAGATCTAAATCAGGCTACAAGTGGTCTGCGCGGAATCACAGAATGTTGAGATGAGACTCAAACCCTAGTTCCCAAGATCCAAAGTCAATAGTTCTGTAAAATTACACCACCCAGTTTCACCGTAGATCTCACCAACTATTTGCTTCCAAAACATTCCTTATTCTCAAGTGTAGAAGCTCGTATTTGGTGGAACACTGAAATGGTTCTCTTGGTTTCCACCTACTTTCCTTCCTGCCCTGCCACTGTTGGTTTTCTGAAAAATGCAGAAGTCAACTCCTATTACAATTAGGACAGTGTTTTTTTAGGACAGCACAATAAGGCCCATATTTATCCTTTTTTAGCGCCCCATTTGCCCCGCGTTTTGACGCAAAAACGGCGCAAACTTACAAAATACAATTGTATTTTGCAAGTTTGCGCCGCTTTTGTGTAAACAAATTACGCAAATGCGGCGCTAAATAAGTAGAAATATGGGCCTAAATGTCCTTGCGAGATTCCCAAAACTCCCATGGCACACTGCACTCAGATCTCTGCATTCCAGGCACTTTTTCTTTCCCTGGTCATATTTCACCAAGTTTGTCATCCAAAATTTATGTGGGGAAGGCAACTCCAGAATACAATTTTCCATGTTTATGGCTGACCATAGCTTGCCATAAATCCTGCCATAAGGGATTGAATATTCAAGCCTATTGGGATTGTAAATCATTTATGAGCAGGCTCCATTCATAGTACATGCCTGAATATGGACATGGTTCATTGCAATGTTTATAAGACTTTCTATAGACCTGGTAAATGTGTAACCTGCAGAGATGGGGTTTAGACAGTGAAGTAGCTATCCACTCCTCAATGCCCAGAAGCCTCAGGGGTCCACAGCACCTTCTACTGAAACCCAATATCAAAATCTCATCAAATTCCAAGGTGCTGACTGCATGTGATAAGGGGATGGCCTTTGTTTTGAAGCATGTCAAACATGCATAAGGGGAAGTCCTTTGTTCAGAACCTGTTAATGCATAACAAAAGGAACGAAAAAGGGATCCTGAAGTCATCATTTACCTTCAGCAATTATGGGGATCAACTAGTTCACTACTTATATAAAGATTAGAAACTTTAAATCCTCTTGCCTCTCTTAGAGCAAAAAAGCATTTCTTCTTTTCTTGAAAGACACCCCAGAACTAATGGACCTTTGGGAAGTCCCACGCAGCTCATCATGACCGTTGTCTGGATGCTGCCACCATGGTGCTTACTAGCTTGATTTAAACTCTCTGAAGATAATTGGTTTTGTCATCCATTGCCTTTTTGGGCTACAAGGCATAGATTACCCACAATAGCATCACTGAGTGTGGGCTTAACCCATAATGGTTTACCTTAGGTTAAGATTGGTGTCAGGAATGCCAGGAAAGAGCATATTACCAAAGTTCCTTCACCCAGGCATAAAAGATTTAGATCACTCTTTAAGTCCAAAAGAGGCCTGGCTTGTAAAGTCTGGTGACGGCAAGATAGGCTTCCGGATTGTGGACTGGATGTCTGGAGTCTTATGGAACAGTGGCTTTAAAAGGCCAGTGCAGGCACTGGTAGGTGCCTGGTAACATCCAGTTGTTTTAGCTTCCTTCACTTCCATCAATTCTTCACTCAGCATTTGCAATGCCTCTCTCTTTTTTTGTTTTTGGCCTTCTCAGTTCCCTGCCAGTGCTTAGTGTGTAAAATAATAAATGCCACCCACGGGCCAGCATATTTCTCAGGAGGTCACTGCTTCTTGAGACCCTTCAAGTGCCTTCCACCACTGCTAAATACCAGTACCAGAGACACCTGATTCCCTACAAATGTTACAATTTGGACTACACTAAGTGACCCAACGTTGTAAGAATGGCATGAGCACCCTAGTATGATTATTTTTAATTGTACATTTATTTATTAAAAACTTTTTGTTAATGTGTGTTCAAACAAATAGATTGACAGCACCACCATGTGGCGGCCTGCCTTACAAAGTAAGTGTTATGAAGCAAGTGTTGTCAACAAGTGCCAATAAACATCAGCACAAATTAAGCCCTGTTCTCCACCTTGGCTCATCCTCTAAACACATTCTTTAACCACTTCTGTGCCTTGGACGAGATGATCTCGTCCAAGGCTACAGTTCCCCTGTGCCTTGGACGAGATCATCTCGTCCATGGCACAGGGGAACTTGGGGGCGCGCTAGCGCGCCCCCCGTGCACCCTCCCTCCCCCCCATGTCGGGGATGGAAGGGGAAGACCTTCCCCTTCCACCTCCGACCCCCCCAACCCCCCCCCTGTGACGTCAGCGCGCGCGCGCGCGCTGATTAGTCACAGGGGCCTCCCTCGTCGCGCTGGAAGCTCTGCTTCCAGCGCGATTGAAAAAGAAATGCAAAAGCATTTCTCTTTCAATCACTTGGGAGGCCCGGAGGGGCTTCAAAGGGAAGGAAAAGTATTTCCTTCCCTTTGAAGTCTCTCCGAGGGTTTCAAAAGCCAGATTGCTTGCAATCCGGCTTTTGAAACCCCACTAGACACCAGGGATTTTTTTTTTTTTTTACTAATCTTCACATAAGGGAGCGACCCCTTGGGCAAGGGTCGCTCCCATGGGGGGCATTTTTTTCAGGAAGGCCTTTTCTGCCCCCCTGGGGGCAGAAACCTCTAGGCACCAGGGACCATTTTTTTTTTTTTTTTTTTTTTATGTTTCATTTTTTTTTTTTTAGGTGGGGAGCGACCCCTTAGGCAAGGGTCGCTCCCCTTTGGGGAAAATTATATTTAGGCCATTTCTGCTACCCTTGGGGGCAGATTGGCCTATTTTGATGAGGCCAATCTGCCCCCAAGGGGGGCAGAAACCACTAGACACCAGGGAGCTTTTTCTTTGCATGAATTTCACGCAAGGGGAGCGACCCCTTAGGCAAGGGCAGATGCCCCCGGGGGGGCAGAAACCTCTAGGCGCCAGGGCAATTTTTTTTTTTTTTTTTGTTTCTTTTTTTAGGGATGGGGATCGACCCATCAGGCAAGGGTCGCTCCCCAGGGGGGGCAAATTGTATTTAGACCATTTCTGCCCCCCTGGAGGCAGATTGGCAGAGTTTAGGTCAATCTGCCCCCAAGGGGGCAGTACCACTAGGCACCGGGGATTTGTTTTTTGGCGCCAATGTCACGCAGGGGGAGCGACCCCGTAGGCAACGGTCGCTCCCGTGGGGGGGGGGGAGGGGTGGGGGTTGGGGGGCAAATTCATTTTAGGCCATTTCTGCCCCCCCTGGGGGCAGATCGGCCTATTGGTAGGCCGATCTGCCCCCGGGGGGGCAGAAACCTATAGGCACCAGGGGAATTATTATTATTTTTTTTTGTTTTTCTTTGTTTGTTTTTTTAGAGATGGGGAGCGACCCATCAGGCAAGAGTCGCTCCCCTGGGGGACAAATTGTATTTAGGCCATTTCTGCCCCCCTTGGGGGCAGATTGGCCGATTTTAGGTCAATCTGCCCCCAAGGGGGCAGAAACCACTAGGCACCTGGGATTTGTTTTTTGGCGCCAATGTCACGCAGGGGGAGCGACCCCGTAGGCAAGGGTCGCTCCCGGGGGGGGTGGGGGCTGGGGGGGGCAAATTTATTTTAGGCCATTTCTGCCCCCGGGGGGGGGCAGAACCCTCTGGGCACCAGGGCAAATTTTTCTTTTTTTTGGTTTGTTTGTTTTTTAGAGATGGGAAGTGACCCATCAGGCAAGGGTCGCTCCCCTTGGGGGGCAAATTGTATTTAGGCCATGGCTGATTTTAGGTCAATCTGCCCCCAAGTCGGCAGAAACCACTAGGCACCGGGGATTTGTTTTTTGGCGCCAATGTCACGCAGGGGGAGCGACCCCGTAGGCAAGGGTCGCTCCCGGGGGGTGGGGGTTGGGGGGGGGAGACATTTATTTTAGGCCATTATTAGGCCGATCTGCCCCCGGGGGGGGGCAGAAACCTCTAGGCGCCAGGGCAAATTTTTTTTTGTGTTTTTTTTTTGTTTGTTTGTTTTTTTAGAGATGGGGAGCAACCCATCAGGCAAGGATCGCTCCCCTGGGGGGCAAATTGTATTTAGACCATTTCTGCCACCCTGGGGGCAGATTGGCCGATTTTAGGTCAATCTGCCCCCAAGGGGGCAGAAACCACTAGGCACCGGGGATTTGTTTTTTGGCGCCAATGTCATGCAGGGGGAGCGACCCCGTAGGCAAGGGTTGCTCCCGGGGGGGGTAGGGTCTGGGGGGGGCAAATTTATTTTAGGGCATTTCTGCCCCCCCCTCCCGGGGCCGGCTGAGCTAGAGGCCAAACTCCACAGGTGGGGACTTTGCAAAAAACACCTCCGTTTTCTGTGAAAAAATATGTTCTGTCCACGTTGTGTTTTGGGCCATTTCCTTTCGTGGGCGCTAGGCCTACCCACAGAAGTGAGGTACCATTTTTATTGAGAGACTTAGGGGAACGCTGGGTGGAAGGAAATTTGTGGCTCCTCTCAGATTCCAGAACTTTCTGCCACTGAAATGTGAGTGCAAGTCACCCCATCTTGGATTCCCCTAGGTCTCTAGTTTTCAGAAATGCACAGGTTTGGTAGGTTTCCCTGGGTGCCGGCTGAGCTAGAGGCCAAAATCTACAGGTAGGCACTTCGCAAAAAACACCTCTGTTTTCTTCCAAAATTTTGGATGTGTCCACGTTGCACTTTGGGGTGTTTCCTGTCGCCGGCGCTAGGCCTACCCACGCAAGTGAGGTATCATTTTTATCGGGAGACTTGGGGGAACGCTGGGTGGAAGGAAATTTGTGGCTCCTCTCAGATTCCAGAACTTTCTGCCACAGAAATGTGAGGAACATGTGTTTTTTTAGCCAAATTTTGAGGTTTGCAAAGGATTCTGGGTAACAGAACCTGGTCCGAGCCCCGCAAGTCACCCCATCTTGGATTCCCCTAGGTCTCTAGTTTTCAGAAATGCACAGGTTTGGTAGGTTTCCCTAGATGCCGGCTGAGCTAGAGGCCAAAATCTACAGGTAGGCACTTCGCAAAAAACACCTCTGTTTTCTTCCAAAATTTTGGACGTGTCCACGTTGCGCTTTGCGGTGTTTCCTGTCGCCGGCGCTAGGCCTACCCACGCAAGTGAGGTATCATATTTATCGGGAGACTTGGGGGAACGCTGGGTGGAAGGAAATTTGTGGCTCCTCTCCGATTCCAGAACTTTCTGCCACAGAAATGTGAGGAACATGTGTTTTTTTAGCCAAATTTTGAGGTTTGCAAAGGATTCTGGGTAACAGAACCTGGTCCGAGCCCCGCAAGTCACCCCTCCTTGGATTCCCCTAGGTCTCTAGTTTTCAGAAATGCACAGGTTTGGTAGGTTTCCCTAGGTGCCGGCTGAGCTAGAGGCCAAAATCTACAGGTAGGCACTTCGCAAAAAACACCTCTGTTTTCTTCCAAAATTTTGGACGTGTCCACGTTGCGCTTTGGGGTGTTTCCTGTCGCCGGCGCTAGGCCTACTCAAGCAAGTGAGGTATCATTTTTATCGGGAGACTTGGGGGAACGCTGGGTGGAAGGAAATTTGTGTCTCCTCTCAGATTTCAGAACTTTCTGCCACAGAAATGTGAGGAACATGTGTTTTTTTAGCCAAATTTTGAGGTTTGCAAAGGATTCTGGGTAACAGAACCTGGTCCGAGCCCCGCAAGTCACCCCTCCTTGGATTCCCCTAGGTCTCTAGTTTTCAGAAATGAACAGGTTTGGTAGGTTTCCCAAGGTGCCGGCTGAGCTACAGGCCAAAATCCACAGGTAGGCACTGTTTTCTTTCAAAAAATGGGATGTGTCCACGTTGCGCTTTGGGGCGTTTCCTGTCGCGGGCGCTAGGCCTACCCACACAAGTGAGGTATCATTTTTATCGGGAGGCTTGGGGGAACGCTGGGTGGCAGGAAATTTGTGGCTCCTCTCAGATTCCAGAACTTTCTGCCACAGAAATGTGAGGAACATGTGTTTTTTTAGCCAGATTTTGAGGTTTGCAAAGGATTCTGGGTAACAGAACCTGGTCTGAGCCCCGCAAGTCACCCCTCCTTGGATTCCCCTAGGTCTCTAGCTTTCAGAAATGCACAGGTTTGGTAGGTTTCCCTAGGTGCCGGCTGAGCTAGAGGCCAAAATCTACAGGTAGGCACTTCGCAAAAAACACCTCTGTTTTCTTCAAAAATTTTGGACGTGTCCACGTTGCGCTTTGGGGTGTTTCCTGTCGCCGGCGCTAGGCCTACCCACGCAAGTGAGGTATCATTTTTATCGGGAGACTTGGGGGAACGCTGGGTGGAAGGAAATTTGTGGCTCCTCTCAGATTCCAGAACTTTCTGCCACAGAAATGTGAGGAACATGTGTTTTTTTAGCCAAATTTTGAGGTTTGCAAAGGATTCTGGGTAACAGAACCTGGTCCGAGCCCCGCAAGTCACCCCATCTTGGATTCCCCTAGGTCTCTAGTTTTCAGAAATGCACAGGTTTGGTAGGTTTCCCTGGGTGCCGGCTGAGCTAGAGGCCAAAATCTACAGGTAGGCACTTCGCAAAAAACACCTCTGTTTTCTTCCAAAATTTTGGATGTGTCCACGTTGCGCTTTGGGGTGTTTCCTGTCGCCGGCGCTAGGCCTACCCACGCAAGTGAGGTATCATTTTTATCGGGAGACTTGGGGGAACGCTGGGTGGAAGGAAATTTGTGGCTCCTCTCAGATTCCAGAACTTTCTGCCACAGAAATGTGAGGAACATGTGTTTTTTTAGCCAAATTTTGAGGTTTGCAAAGGATTCTGGGTAACAGAACCTGGTCCGAGCCCCGCAAGTCACCCCATCTTGGATTCCCCTTGGTCTCTAGTTTTCAGAAATGCACAGGATTGGTAGGTTTCCCTAGGTGCCGGCTGAGCTAGAGGCCAAAATCTACAGGTAGGCACTTCGCAAAAAACACCTCTGTTTTCTTCCAAAATTTTGGACGTGTCCACGTTGCGCTTTGGGGTGTTTCCTGTCGCCGGCGCTAGGCCTACCCACGCAAGTGAGGTATCATATTTATCGGGAGACTTGGGGGAACGCTGGGTGGAAGGAAATTTGTGGCTCCTCTCCGATTCCAGAACTTTCTGCCACAGAAATGTGAGGAACATGTGTTTTTTTAGCCAAATTTTGAGGTTTGCAAAGGATTCTGGGTAACAGAACCTGGTCCGAGCCCCGCAAGTCACCCCTCCTTGGATTCCCCTAGGTCTCTAGTTTTCAGAAATGCACAGGTTTGGTAGGTTTCCCTAGGTGCCGGCTGAGCTAGAGGCCAAAATCTACAGGTAGGCACTTCGCAAAAAACACCTCTGTTTTCTTCCAAAATTTTGGACGTGTCCACGTTGCGCTTTGGGGTGTTTCCTGTCGCCGGCGCTAGGCCTACTCAAGCAAGTGAGGTATCATTTTTATCGGGAGACTTGGGGGAACACTGGGTGGAAGGAAATTTGTTTCTCCTCTCCGATTCCAGAACTTTCTGCCACAGAAATGTGAGGAACATGTGTTTTTTTAGCCAAATTTTGAGGTTTGCAAAGGATTCTGGGTCACAGAACCTGGTCCGAGCCCCGCAAGTCACCCCATCTTGGATTCCCCTAGGTCTCTAGTTTTCAGAAATGCACAGGTTTGGTAGGTTTCCCTAGGTGCCGGCTGAGCTAGAGGCCAAAATCGACAGGTAGGCACTTCGCAAAAAACACCTCTGTTTTCTTCCAAAATTTTGGATGTGTCCATGTTGCGCTTTGGGGTGTTTCCTGTCGCCGGCGCTAGGCCTACCCATGCAAGTGAGGTATCATTGTTATCGGAAGACCTGGGGGAACGCTGGGTGGAAGGAAATTTGTGGCTCCTCTGAGATTCCAGAACTTTCTGCCACCGAAATGTGAGGAACATGTGTTTTTTTTCGCCAAATTTTGAGGTTTGCAAAGGATTCTGGGTAACAGAGCCTGGTCCGAGCCCTGCAAGCCACCCCTCCTTGGTTTCCCCTAGGTCTCTAGTTTTCAGAAATGCACAGGTTTGGTAGGTTTCCCTAGGTGCCGGCTGAGCTAGAGGCCAAAATCTACAGGTAGGCACTTCGCAAAAAACACCTCTGTTTTCTTCCAAAATTTTGGATGTGTCCACGTTGCGCTTTGGGGTGTTTCCTGTCGCCGGCGCTAGGCCTACCCACGGAAGTGAGGTATCATTTTTATCGGGAGACTTGGGGGAACGCTGGGTGGAAGGAAATTTGTGGCTCCTCTCACATTCCAGAACTTTCTGCCACAGAAATGTGAGGAGCATGTGTTTTTTTAGCCAAATTTTGAGGTTTGCAAAGGATTCTGGGTAACAGAACCTGGTCCGAGCCCCGCAAGTCACCCCATCTTGGATTCCCCTAGGTCTCTAGTTTTCAGAAATGCACAGGTTTGGTAGGTTTCCCTAGGTGCCGGCTGAGCTAGAGGCCAAAATCTACAGGTAGGCACTTCGCAAAAAACACCTCTGTTTTCTTCCAAATTTTTGGACGTGTCCACGTTGCGCTTTGGGGTGTTTCCTGTCGCGGGCGCTAGGCCTACCCACGCAAGTGAGGTATCATTTTTATCGGGAGACTTGGGGGAACGCTGGGTGGAAGGAAATGTGTGGCTCCTCTCGGATTCCAGAACTTTCTGCCACAGAAATGTGAGGAACATGTGTTTTTTTAGCCAAATTTTGAGGTTTGCAAAGGATTCTGGGTAACAGAACCTGGTCCGAGCCCCGCAAGTCACCCCTCCTTGGATTCCCCTAGGTCTCTAGTTTTCAGAAATGCACAGGTTTGTTAGGTTTCCCTAGATGCCGGCTGAGCTAGAGGCCAAAATCTACAGGTAGGCACTTCGCAAAAAACACCTCTGTTTTCTTCCAAAATTTTGGATGTGTCCACGTTGCGCTTTGGGGTGTTTCCTGTCGCCGGCGCTAGGCCTACCCACGCAAGTGAGGTATCATTTTTATCGGGAGACTTGGGGGAACGCTGGGTGGAAGGAAATTTGTGGCTCCTCTCAGATTTCAGAACTTTCTGCCACAGAAATGTGAGGAACATGTGTTTTTTTAGCCAAATTTTGAGGTTTGCAAAGGATTCTGGGTAACAGAACCTGGTCCGAGCCCCGCAAGTCACCCCATCTTGGATTCCCCTTGTTCTCTAGTTTTCAGAAATGCACAGGATTGGTATGTTTCCCTAGGTGACGGCTGAGCTAGAGGCCAAAATCTACAGGTAGGCACTTCGCAAAAAACACCTCTGTTTTCTTCCAAAATTTTGGACGTGTCCACGTTGCGCTTTGGGGTGTTTCCTGTCGCCGGCGCTAGGCCTACCCACGCAAGTGAGGTATCATATTTATCGGGAGACTTGGGGGAACGCTGGGTGGAAGGAAATTTGTGGCTCCTCTCCGATTCCAGAACTTTCTGCCACAGAAATGTGAGGAACATGTGTTTTTTTAGCCAAATTTTGAGGTTTGCAAAGGATTCTGGGTAACAGAACCTGGTCCGAGCCCTGCAAGTCACCCCTCCTTGGATTCCCCTAGGTCTCTAGTTTTCAGAAATGCACAGGTTTGGTAGGTTTCCCTAGGTGCCGGCTGAGCTAGAGGCCAAAATCTACAGGTAGGCACTTCGCAAAAAACACCTCTGTTTTCTTCCAAAATTTTGGACGTGTCCACGTTGCGCTTTGGGGTGTTTCCTGTCACCGGCGCTAGGCCTACTCAAGCAAGTGAGGTATCATTTTTATCGGGAGACTTGGGGGAACGCTGGGTGGAAGGAAATTTGTTTCTCCTCTCAGATTCCAGAACTTTCTGCCACAGAAATGTGAGGAACATGTGTTTTTTTAGCCAAATTTTGAGGTTTGCAAAGGATTCTGGGTAACAGAACCTGGTCCGAGCCCCGCAAGTCACCCCTCCTTGGATTCCCCTAGGTCTCTAGTTTTCAGAAATGCACAGGTTTGTTAGGTTTCCCTAGGTGCCGGCTGAGCTAGAGGCCAAAATCTACAGGTAGGCACTTCGCAAAAAACACCTCTGTTTTCTTCCAAAATTTTGGACGTGTCCACGTTGCGCTTTGGGGTGTTTCCTGTCGCCGGCGCTAGGCCTACCCACGCAAGTGAGGTATCATTTTTATCGGGAGACTTGGGGGAACGCTGGGTGGAAGGAAATTTGTGGCTCCTCTCAGATTCCAGAACTTTCTGCCACAGAAATGTGAGGAACATGTGTTTTTTTAGCCAAATTTTGAGGTTTGCAAAGGATTCTGGGTAACAGAACCTGGTCCGAGCCCCGCAAGTCACCCCATCTTGGATTCCCCTTGTTCTCTAGTTTTCAGAAATGCACAGGATTGGTATGTTTCCCTAGGTGACGGCTGAGCTAGAGGCCAAAATCTACAGGTAGGCACTTCGCAAAAAACACCTCTGTTTTCTTCCAAAATTTTGGACGTGTCCACGTTGCGCTTTGGGGTGTTTCCTGTCGCCGGCGCTAGGCCTACCCACGCAAGTGAGGTATCATTTTTATCGGGAGACTTGGGGGAACGCTGGGTGGAAGGAAATTTGTGGCTCCTCTCCGATTCCAGAACTTTCTGCCACAGAAATGTGAGGAACATGTGTTTTTTTAGCCAAATTTTGAGGTTTGCAAAGGATTCTGGGTAACAGAACCTGGTCCGAGCCCCGCAAGTCACCCCTCCTTGGATTCCCCTAGGTCTCTAGTTTTCAGAAATGCACAGGTTTGGTAGGTTTCCCTAGGTGCCGGCTGAGCTACAGGCCAAAATCTACAGGTAGGCACTTCGCAAAAAACACCTCTGTTTTCTTCCAAAATTTTGGACGTGTCCACGTTGCGCTTTGGGGTGTTTCCTGTCACCGGCGCTAGGCCTACTCAAGCAAGTGAGGTATCATTTTTATCGGGAGGCTTGGGGGAACGCTGGGTGGCAGGAAATTTGTGGCTCCTCTCAGATTCCAGAACTTTCTGCAACAGAAATGTGAGGAACATGTGTTTTTTTAGCCAGATTTTGAGGTTTGCAAAGGATTCTGGGTCACAGAACCTGGTCCGAGCCCCGCAAGTCACCCCATCTTGGATTCCCCTAGGTCTCTAGTTTTCAGAAATGCACAGGTTTGGTAGGTTTCCCTAGGTGCCGGCTGAGCTAGAGGCCAAAATCGACAGGTAGGCACTTCGCAAAAAACACCTCTGTTTTCTTCCAAAATTTTGGATGTGTCCATGTTGCGCTTTGGGGTGTTTCCTGTCGCCGGCGCTAGGCCTACCCATGCAAGTGAGGTATCATTGTTATCGGGAGACCTGGGGGAACGCTGGGTGGAAGGAAATTTGTGGCTCCTCTGAGATTCCAGAACTTTCTGCCACCGAAATGTGGGGAACATGTGGTTTTTTTCGCCAAATTTTGAGGTTTGCAAAGGATTCTGGGTAACAGAGCCTGGTCCGAGCCCTGCAAGCCACCCCTCCTTGGATTCCCCTAGGTCTCTAGTTTTCAGAAATGCACAGGTTTGGTAGGTTTCCCTAGGTGCCGGCTGAGCTAGAGGCCAAAATCTACAGGTAGGCACTTTGCTAAAAACACCTCTGTTTTCTTCAAAAATTTTGGATGTGTCCACGTTGCGCTTTGGGGTGTTTCCTGTCGCCGGCGCTAGGCCTACCCACGCAAGTGAGGTATCATTTTTATCGGGAGACTTGGGGGAACGCTGGGTGGAAGGAAATTTGTGGCTCCTCTCACATTCCAGAACTTTCTGCCACAGAAATGTGAGGAACATTTGTTTTTTTAGCCAAATTTTGAGGTTTGCAAAGGATTCTGGGTAACAGAACCTGGTCCGAGCCCCGCAAGTCACCCCTCCTTGGATTCCCCTAGGTCTCTAGTTTTCAGAAATGCACAGGTTTGGTAGGTTTCCCTAGATGCCGGCTGAGCTAGAGGCCAAAATCTACAGGTAGGCACTTCGCAAAAAACACCTCTGTTTTCTTCCAAAATTTTGGATGTGTCCACGTTGCGCTTTGGGGTGTTTCCTGTCGCCGGCGCTAGGCCTACCCACGCAAGTGAGGTATCATTTTTATCGGGAGACTTGGGGGAACGCTGGGTGGAAGGAAATTTGTGGCTCCTCTCAGATTTCAGAACTTTCTGCCACAGAAATGTGAGGAACATGTGTTTTTTTAGCCAAATTTTGAGGTTTGCAAAGGATTCTGGGTAACAGAACCTCGTCCGAGCCCCGCAAGTCACCCCATCTTGGATTCCCCTTGGTCTCTAGTTTTCAGAAATGCACAGGATTGGTAGGTTTCCCTAGGTGCCGGCTGAGCTAGAGGCCAAAATCTACAGGTAGGCACTTCGCAAAAAACACCTCTGTTTTCTTCCAAAATTTTGGACGTGTCCACGTTGCGCTTTGCGGTGTTTCCTGTCGCCGGCGCTAGGCCTACCCACGCAAGTGAGGTATCATATTTATCGGGAGACTTGGGGGAACGCTGGGTGGAAGGAAATTTGTGGCTCCTCTCCGATTCCAGAACTTTCTGCCACAGAAATGTGAGGAACATGTGTTTTTTTAGCCAAATTTTGAGGTTTGCAAAGGATTCTGGGTAACAGAACCTGGTCCGAGCCCCGCAAGTCACCCCTCCTTGGATTCCCCTAGGTCTCTAGTTTTCAGAAATGCACAGGTTTGGTAGGTTTCCCTAGGTGCCGGCTGAGCTAGAGGCCAAAATCTACAGGTAGGCACTTCGCAAAAAACACCTCTGTTTTCTTCCAAAATTTTGGACGTGTCCACGTTGCGCTTTGGGGTGTTTCCTGTCGCCGGCGCTAGGCCTACTCAAGCAAGTGAGGTATCATTTTTATCGGGAGACTTGGGGGAACGCTGGGTGGAAGGAAATTTGTGGCTCCTCTGAGATTCCAGAACTTTCTGCCACCGAAATGTGAGGAACATGTGTTTTTTTTCCCCAAATTTTGAGGTTTGCAAAGGATTCTGGGTAACAGAGCCTGGTCCGAGCCCCACAAGTCACCCCTCCTTGGATTCCCCTAGGTCTCTAGTTTTCAGAAATGCACAGGTTTGGTAGGTTTCCCTAGGTGCCGGCTGAGCTAGAGGCCAAAATCTACAGGTAGGCACTTCGCAAAAAACGCCTCTGATTTCTTCCAAAATTTTGGATGTGTCCACGTTGCGCTTTGGGGCGTTTCCTGTCGCTGGCACTAGGCCTACCCACGCATGTGAGGTATCATTTTTATCGGGAGACTAGGGGGAACGCTGGGTGGAAGGAAATTTGTGGCTCCTCTCAGATTCCAGAACTTTCTGCTACAGAAATGTGAGGAACATGTGTTTTTTTAGCCAAATTTTGAGGTTTGCAAAGGATTCTGGGTAACAGAACCTGGTCCGAGCCCTGCAAGCCACCCCTCCTTGGATTCCCCTAGGTCTCTAGTTTTCAGAAATGCACAGGTTTGGTAGGTTTCCCTAGGTGCCGGCTGAGCTAGAGGCCAAAATCTACAGGTAGGCACTTTGCAAAAAACACCTCTGTTTTCTTCAAAAATTTTGGACGTGTCCACGTTGCGCTTTGGGGTGTTTCCTGTCGCCGGCGCTAGGCCTACCCACGCAAGTGAGGTATCATTTTTATCGGGAGACTTGGGGGAACGCTGGGTGGAAGGAAATCTGTGGCTCCTCTCAGATTCCAGAACTTTCTGCCACAGAAATGTGAGGAACATGTGTTTTTTTAGCAAAATTTTGAGGTTTGCAAAGGATTCTGGGTAACAGAACCTGGTCCGAGCCCCGCAAGTCACCCCATCTTGGATTCCCCTAGGTCTCTAGTTTTCAGAAATGCACAGGTTTGGTAGGTTTCCTTAGGTGCCGGCTGAGCTAGAGGCCAAAATCTACAGGTAGGCACTTCGCAAAAAACACCTCTGTTTTCTTCCAAAAATTTGGCTGTGTCCACTTTGCGCTTTGGGGTGTTTCCTGTCGCCGGCGCTAGGCCTACCCACGCAAGTGAGGTATAATTTTTATCGGGAGACTTGGGGGAACGCTGGGTGGAAGGAAATTTGTGGCTCCTCTCAGATTCCAGAACTTTCTGCCACAGAAATGTGAGGAACATGTGTTTTTTTAGCCAAATTTTGAGGTTTGCAAAGGATTCTGGGTAACAGAACCTGGTCCGAGCCCCACAAGTCACCCCTCCTTGGATTCCCCTAGGTCTCTAGTTTTCAGAGATGCACAGGTTTGGTAGGTTTCCCTAGGTGCCGGCGGAGCTAGAGGCCAAAATCTACAGGTAGGCACTTCACAAAAAACACCTCTGTTTTCTTCCAAAATTTTGGATGTGTCCACGTTACGCTTTGGGGTGTTTCCTGTCGCGGGCGCTAGGCCTACCCACACAAGTGAGGTATCATTTTTATCGGGAGACTTGGGGAACGCTGGGTGGAAGGAAATTTGTGGCTCCTCTCAGATTACAGAACTTTCTGCCACAGAAATGTGAGGAACATGTGTTTTTTTAGCCAAATTTTGAGGTTTGCAAAGGATTCTGGGTAACAGAGCCTGGTCCGAGCCCTGCAAGTCACCCCTCCTTGGATTCCCCTAGGTCTCTAGTTTTCAGAAATGCACTGGTTTGGTCGGGTTTCCTAGGTGCCGAGCTAAAGGCCAAAATCTACAGGTAGGCACTTCACAAAAAACACCTCTGTTTTCTTCCAAAATTGTGGATGTGTCCACGTTGCGCTTTGGGGCGTTTCCTGTCGCGGGCGCTAGGCCTACCCACACAAGTGAGGTATCTTTTTTATCGGGAGACTTGGGGGAACGCTGGGTGGAAGGAAATTTGTGGCTCCTCTCACATTCCAGAACTTTCTGCCACAGAAATGTGAGGAACATGTGTTTTTTTAGCCAAATTTTGAGGTTTGCAAAGGATTCTGGGTAACAGAACCTGGTCCGAGCCCCGCAAGTCACCCCATCTTGGATTCCCCTAGGTCTCTAGTTTTCAGAAATGCACAGGTTTGGTAGGTTTCCCTAGGTGCCGGCTGAGCTAGAGGCCAAAATCTACAGGTAGGCACTTTGCAAAAAACACCTCTGTTTTCTTCCAAATTTTTGGACGTGTCCACGTTGCGCTTTGGGGTGTTTCCTGTCGCCGGCGCTAGGCCTACCCACGCAAGTGAGGTATCATTTTTATCGGGAGACTTGGGGGAACGCTGGGTGGAAGGAAATTTGTGGCTCCTCTCAGATTTCAGAACTTTCTGCCACAGAAATGTGAGGAACATGTGTTTTTTTAGCCAAATTTTGAGGTTTGCAAAGGATTCTGGGTAACAGAACCTGGTCCGAGCCCCGCAAGTCACCCCATCTTGGATTCCCCTTGGTCTCTAGTTTTCAGAAATGCACAGGATTGGTATGTTTCCCTAGGTGACGGCTGAGCTAGAGGCCAAAATCTACAGGTAGGCACTTCGCAAAAAACACCTCTGTTTTCTTCCAAAATTTTGGATGTGTCCACGTTGCGCTTTGGGGTGTTTCCTGTCGCCGGCGCTAGGCCTACCCACGCAAGTGAGGTATCATTTTTATCGGGAGACTTGGGGGAACGCTGGGTGGAAGGAAATGTGTGTCTCCTCTCAGATTTCAGAACTTTCTGCCACAGAAATGTGAGGAACATGTGTTTTTTTAGCCAAATTTTGAGGTTTGCAAAGGATTCTGGGTAACAGAACCTGGTCCGAGCCCCGCAAGTCACCCCATCTTGGATTCCCCTTGGTCTCTAGTTTTCAGAAATGCACAGGTTTGGTAGGTTTCCCTAGATGCCGGCTGAGCTAGAGGCCAAAATCTACAGGTAGGCACTTCGCAAAAAACACCTCTGTTTTCTTCCAAAATTTTGGATGTGTCCACGTTGCGCTTTGGGGTGTTTCCTGTCGCCGGCGCTAGGCCTACCCACGCAAGTGAGGTATCATATTTATCGGGAGACTTGGGGGAACGCTGGGTGGAAGGAAATTTGTGGCTCCTCTCCGATTCCAGAACTTTCTGCCACAGAAATGTGAGGAACATGTGTTTTTTTAGCCAAATTTTGAGGTTTGCAAAGGATTCTGGGTAACAGAACCTGGTCCGAGCCCCGCAAGTCACCCCCTCCTTGGATTCCCCTAGGTCTCTAGTTTTCAGAAATGCACAGGTTTGGTAGGTTTCCCTAGGTGCCGGCTGAGCTAGAGGCCAAAATCTACAGGTAGGCACTTCGCAAAAAACACCTCTGTTTTCTTCCAAAATTTTGGACGTGTCCACGTTGCGCTTTGGGGTGTTTCCTGTCGCCGGCGCTAGGCCTACTCAAGCAAGTGAGGTATCATTTTTATCGGGAGACTTGGGGGAACACTGGGTGGAAGGAAATTTGTTTCTCCTCTCCGATTCCAGAACTTTCTGCCACAGAAATGTGAGGAACATGTGTTTTTTTAGCCAAATTTTGAGGTTTGCAAAGGATTCTGGGTCACAGAACCTGGTCCGAGCCCCGCAAGTCACCCCATCTTGGATTCCCCTAGGTCTCTAGTTTTCAGAAATGCACAGGTTTGGTAGGTTTCCCTAGGTGCCGGCTGAGCTAGAGGCCAAAATCGACAGGTAGGCACTTCGCAAAAAACACCTCTGTTTTCTTCCAAAATTTTGGATGTGTCCATGTTGCGCTTTGGGGTGTTTCCTGTCGCCGGCGCTAGGCCTACCCATGCAAGTGAGGTATCATTGTTATCGGAAGACCTGGGGGAACGCTGGGTGGAAGGAAATTTGTGGCTCCTCTGAGATTCCAGAACTTTCTGCCACCGAAATGTGAGGAACATGTGTTTTTTTTTCGCCAAATTTTGAGGTTTGCAAAGGATTCTGGGTAACAGAGCCTGGTCCGAGCCCTGCAAGCCACCCCTCCTTGGTTTCCCCTAGGTCTCTAGTTTTCAGAAATGCACAGGTTTGGTAGGTTTCCCAGGTGCCGGCTGAGCTAGAGGCCAAAATCTACAGGTAGGCACTTCGCAAAAAACACCTCTGTTTTCTTCCAAAATTTTGGATGTGTCCACGTTGCGCTTTGGGGTGTTTCCTGTCGCCGGCGCTAGGCCTACCCACGGAAGTGAGGTATCATTTTTATCGGGAGACTTGGGGGAACGCTGGGTGGAAGGAAATTTGTGGCTCCTCTCACATTCCAGAACTTTCTGCCACAGAAATGTGAGGAACATGTGTTTTTTTAGCCAAATTTTGAGGTTTGCAAAGGATTTTGGGTAACAGAACCTGGTCCGAGCCCCGCAAGTCACCCCATCTTGGATTCCCCTAGGTCTCTAGTTTTCAGAAATGCACAGGTTTGGTAGGTTTCCCTAGGTGCCGGCTGAGCTAGAGGCCAAAATCTACAGGTAGGCACTTCGCAAAAAACACCTCTGTTTTCTTCCAAATTTTTGGACGTGTCCACGTTGCGCTTTGGGGTGTTTCCTGTCGCGGGCGCTAGGCCTACCCACGCAAGTGAGGTATCATTTTTATCGGGAGACTTGGGGGAACGCTGGGTGGAAGGAAATGTGTGGCTCCTCTCGGATTCCAGAACTTTCTGCCACAGAAATGTGAGGAACATGTGTTTTTTTAGCCAAATTTTGAGGTTTGCAAAGGATTCTGGGTAACAGAACCTGGTCCGAGCCCCGCAAGTCACCCCTCCTTGGATTCCCCTAGGTCTCTAGTTTTCAGAAATGCACAGGTTTGTTAGGTTTCCCTAGATGCCGGCTGAGCTAGAGGCCAAAATCTACAGGTAGGCACTTCGTAAAAACACCTCTGTTTTCTTCCAAAATTTTGGATGTGTCCACGTTGCGCTTTGGGGTGTTTCCTGTCGCCGGCGCTAGGCCTACCCACGCAAGTGAGGTATCATTTTTATCGGGAGACTTGGGGGAACGCTGGGTGGAAGGAAATTTGTGGCTCCTCTCAGATTTCAGAACTTTCTGCCACAGAAATGTGAGGAACATGTGTTTTTTTAGCCAAATTTTGAGGTTTGCAAAGGATTCTGGGTAACAGAACCTGGTCCGAGCCCCGCAAGTCACCCCATCTTGGATTCCCCTTGTTCTCTAGTTTTCAGAAATGCACAGGATTGGTATGTTTCCCTAGGTGACGGCTGAGCTAGAGGCCAAAATCTACAGGTAGGCACTTCGCAAAAAACACCTCTGTTTTCTTCCAAAATTTTGGACGTGTCCACGTTGCGCTTTGGGGTGTTTCCTGTCGCCGGCGCTAGGCCTACCCACGCAAGTGAGGTATCATATTTATCGGGAGACTTGGGGGAACGCTGGGTG